>NC_138130.1:8024706-8694706 GCF_964188305.1 Podarcis bocagei
CATGGCCTCCAACTGCATAAATTGGCCCTTCGAGAACAGTAACTCCTAGAAAGATAGTCAGAGGAAGAAGATAACAATATATCCAACAAATGAAAGGCCAGCTCTGTAAAGGCCAACATGCATGGACCAATCAAATAGGTCAATCTGCTTCTCATATGGCAGTAAACCCCTATGTGACAGCATGTGGGGCTCCTAGAGGAATGCTGGCTGGACAATCCTTGCCTGAAGGGACTGTGTGAACTGACAGTTCCACTGGAATGGTGCCTAGGTAGCCACCAATATTTGCATGGCCGTGGCAGCACTCTTGCAGAAGTTGCATGGGGTCCATTTGATGTAAGAACTAGGTGGGAAACTGGCAAGCAGGACAAAAAAAAACACCACAACAGCCTACCTGGTTTCAGATCTCCCAGAAACTGGTATTCAGAGGCATACTGACTCCAACAGTGGAGGCAGAACATGGCCATCATGGCTAGCAGCTGCTGCTAACCTTATCCTCCACTAATTTGTATAATTTTCTTTTAAAGGCATCCATGTTGGTTGCGACCACACCCCCCAAAGTATGAAAAAGTACCTTCTTTTATCTGTCCTGAGTCCTCCAACATTCAGATTCCTTGGATGTCCATGAGGACTAGTGTTAGAGGGAGAAAAACTTTTCTCTATCCACTTTTTCCCTGCCTTGTTGACACTCTCAAAGAACCCTAATAGGCTCGAGAGATAAGACTTATCCTCTCTCTTCCTCCTGCCCTCATAGGACTGCTTCCTTCCCCGCCTTTTTCCTTTCGACTGAGAAAGAAAGGGGCAGGGAAGTTGCAGGAAGGGCTGTGTAGCAGCAAGGGGAAGATGCACACACCACAGCAGGAGTAAAGGTAGGCGAGATACCTGACTCAGAAGGGGTCTAGCCCACCTTGAAATGGAGCCAGACTTCTCAAGCAGGAGAGAGTTAAAATGCCAAGCCCCCGCAAAGTCCCATGCCATCTCTAGTAAGAACCTATGATTTGTCTTACTGGATCAGACCCAAGTCTATCCAGACATGCATTCCGTTTCCAACAGGGGACCTCTGGGCACACCCAATCATGGCGTGAAGGAGAGGGTCTTCCCCTGTTCTCTTTCCACAGCATCAGAGATTTCTTACTCTCGTAGAATGGTGTTTCCTTCAGCTTTCATGGCTAGGAACCTTTGATGTGTCCCCCGCCCCAAGCCCAACATAATTATTCAAATTGCAGCAGCTGCATGCATAGCAACCACATTCTCACAGTTTGTCTTTTTGTCACAGTGAAAGTCGATCTGCAACCCCAGTGACAGCTTCTCATGCACCAGCACAGCTCATAAGAGGGCTGCCATGAACATTGGTTCTTGGGCTTGCAGAAAAATAGTATACCCGAGATATATTGCTCATTTTCAGACTTCAGAACTCTTGACCCATCTTAAACAATTCCAGGTTTTGTAATGTTAATAGCATTGGTGATTTTAAGTGTTTCTCAAACCTCTCTCCTTGAGATAGCGGAAGATGGGTTTTCTGAGGCAGAACAATAGCTTGAGAAAGACAAACTGTTTCAAAGATAGCTAAGGCTAAAAGTCCTCTTTTCGAATGAACTTTTCGGTTCATTTCTTTTAATAGCTAGAACTCAATTTATTTTTAAGTAGTCTGTAGTGAAATGTCAGACTGTTGTTCCTATTAGCACATGGTAGCACCTCTGTTCTAAGGCCAAAAGTGCAAAATTCTATATAAACTGTATTTTTTTTCTAGTAGGTACACCTGAATGTGGGACAGTCCCTTGGGATTAAACACTGCTAGCTGCCTTGACAACTTCTACCTGATGTGATGATTCCTCACTTAGTCATACCCATACCTTTTGGCAGCTAATTTATACCTGGGACCTGTTGGAAGATGTTTTTTATTAGAGGTTTATTCAAATTATTAGAAGTTGTTTGCTGAATATTGTACACGGTATACAGCTGCACACTGAGTTGGACACCATATTAATGTAGCAATATACTTCTCCCTGCAAAGATCATAAAATTGTTCATGATCAAAGCACATGGACTTGTAGTTGAGAAACTGAGATCACCTGAGTTCTGTTACAGAGCTTTGCTCTGTGAAGGAAAGCTGCATAATAATTCATGGCATAGCATGCACTCTGCATGGAGACATTCATGCTGTATAGATATTTTCCTACGTAATTCACTGAGGTTTAGTACTTGCTCTAGCCTTTCATCAAATGTAAAATAAGAAATGGCTGTATCTGAGATTCAACCTTTTATTGTCATGGTTTTGCATATCAATTTTAAAAGTCATAAGGTTATTGTCCAATGTGTGTATCGAACTCCTATTTCTATGCCTTTTTTTTTTTTACTTCACCAAATGGGCTTTAAAGTATTCCATTGACTCAGAGAGCAGATGCCATTGCTGAAACAATATATCTGAATTATTTTAATTACATTTGTAGGGTTTCACATTTTTCTGGAGAAGACATGAAAATTCTCTCGACGATGCTATGTTAATCTGAATTTTGTTCTCCTAGATGGCAAAATGCTTGTTGTTCTCTTAATATTCCTCTCACAGCTCTCTGGAGGCAGTGGTCAACATAGTACACAGACAGAGAATGGACTCAACCCCCAACTTATATCTAAACCATCCATGGTACATCTTTTTCCATGAAATCTCCCCAGGCATATTATTGCATTGTTCTTGTCAGGAAGTCATTCATTACTTTATATTCTAACACAGCAATTTTGTGGCGGTTTGGGGCAGGAGGGGGGAGAATCTATGAAGGAGTTACTGCCACTTCTTACACCTTGTGGCTAGTGTGGCAGGGGCCTTTTAGCAAATACTTCTTTTCTCCAGCTTTCCTTTCCATTGACGCAAACGATCGAGAACTATTATTGTTCTTATTCTTGAAACCAGTGCTTTTTCTTTCTCCAGAGAAAAAGCTGCTGGAACACCACTTCCCTCAGAAGACTGACCCCAAAGAGGGGCAGCATGGGGGCTTGCTCAGCTAAGGTGCAGCTTTCCCGTACATCAGCTGTTAGCTGGGAGGCAATCACTCGCCAAAGCTCCGCTGCACCTCTGGCTCAGGAGGAGAGGACATCCCCATGTGGGGTCCAGGGAGTGTCTCCTCATGAGCCAAAGGCACAGTGGGGCTTTGATAAAGGTGGTTAGAATCATAGAATCATAGAATCATAGAGTTGGAAGAGACCACAAGGGCCATCGAGTCCAACCCCCTGCCAAGCAGGAAACACCATCAGAGCACTCCTGACATATGGTTGTCAAGCCTCTGCTTAAAGACCTCCAAAGTAGGAGACTCCACCACACTCCTTGGCAGCAAATTCCACTGTCAAACAGCTCTTACTATCAGGAAGTTCTTCCTAATGTTTAGGTGGAATCTTCTTTCTTGTAGTTTGGATCCATTGCTCCGTGTCCGCTTCTCTGGAGCAGCAGAAAACAACCTTTCTCCCTCCTCTATGTGACATCCTTTTATATATTTGAACATGGCTATCATATCACCCCTTAACCTCCTCTTCTCCAGGCTAAACATGCCCAGCTCCCTTAGCCGTTCCTCATAAGGCATTGTTTCCAGGCCTTTGACCATTTTGGTTGCCCTCCTCTGGACACGTTCCAGTTTGTCAGTGTCCTTCTTGAATTGTGGTGCCCAGAACTGGACACAGTACTCCAGGTGAGGTCTGACCAGAGCAGAATACAGTGGCACTATTACTTCCCTTGATCTAGATGCTATACTCCTATTGATGCAGCCCAGAATTGCATTGGCTTTTTTAGCTGCCGCGTCACACTGTTGGCTCATATCAAGTTTGTGGTCAACCAAGACTCCTAGATCCTTTTCACATGTACTGCTCTCAAGCCAGGTGTCCCCCATCTTGTATTTGTGCCTCTCATTTTTTTTGCCCAAGTGCAATACTTTACATTTCTCCCTGTTAAAATTCATCTTGTTTGTTTTGGCCCAGTTCTCTAATCTGTCAAGGTCGTTTTGAAGTGTGATCCTGTCCTCTGGGGTGTTAGCCACCCCTCCCAGTTTGGTGTCATCTGCAAATTTGATCAGGATGCCCTTGAGTCCATCATCCAAGTCGTTGATAAAGATGTTGAATAAGACCGGGCCCAAGACAGAACCCTGTGGCACCCCACTAGTCACTCTTCTCCAGGATGAAGAGGAACCATTGATGAGCACTCTTTGGGTTCGGTCAGTCAGCCAGTTACAAATCCACTGAGTGGTAGCATAGTCAAGACCGCATTTTACCAGCTTCTTTACAAGAATATCATGGGGCACCTTGTCAAATGCCTTGCTGAAATCAAGGTAGGCTACATCCACTGTGTTCCCTTCATCTACCAGGCTTGTAATTCTGTCAAAAAACGAGATCAGGTTAGTCTGACATGACTTATTTTTCAGAAATCCATGCTGACTATTGGTGATCACAGCATTCCTTTCTAGGTGCTCACAGACTGTTTTCTTAATGATCTGCTCCAGAATCTTCCCTGGTATTGATGTCAGACTGACTGGGCGGTAATTATTTGGGTCCTCTCTTTTCCCCTTTTTGAAAATAGGGACAACATTTGCCCTCCTCCAGTCTGCCGGGACTTCGCCTGTTCTCCAGGATTTCTCAAAGATGACTGCCAGTGGTTCTGAGATCACATCGGCCAGTTCTTTTAATACTCTTGGATGCAGTTCGTCTGGCCCTGGAGACTTGAATACATCTAAACTGGCCAAGTATTCTTCTACTATCTAGATTTCTCCCTGCACTTTTGGTGCCCACCTGAGAGGTGCCAGAATGCCATCCTGGCACATTCCAGCTGGGGAAAAAAGTCTTGGTTGAAATTAACTATGCCAACTCCAGAGCTCGTGCACTTATTGGATCTTATTTGACATGTTAGGGAAGGATGCACTTTTCAGTTCGTATTATTCTAAAATATGTATATACCACTTTCCCAGGCAAGGTCCACACATGGCAGCTTGCACAGAATAAAAACCACAAATATAAAAATTACTACTAAAATGAAGAATAAAACAAGATAAAAAGAAATGCAGTCCTAGCTTGTGTTCACTGAGAATACTGATGGACGGGGCCGGCCCAAGAACTTTAGGCACCTGAAACAAGATAGACCACTGACATTTCCCCCTGCCCACAGATCTGGGCCCATCACCGGTGGGGTGGGAGGTTGCCTCACCTCACCTAGCCTAGCTAGGGCAGTAAGCTAGCTTAGGGGCTGCAGGGCAGACCACATGGCACTCCTTCTAGCGACTTTCCAGCTGCCTCACTCTGCCTCATGGTAGGAGCAGCTCTGCTGATGGATGTGTGTGTAGATTTAATGTACCTGATTTACATTTATGTGCATTTATGCCCACAGAACTTCAATGAGGCGTAATGGGGGCTCTTGGAGGGTACAGGTGTTGTTCCATTAACAGAGTTTCTCTCTAAATATATATAAAAATTGTCCAGTAGCACCTTAGAGACCAACTAAGTTTGTTCTTGGTATAAGTTTCCATGTGCATGCACACTTCTTCAGGTACATTTTAAATTTTTTATATATATTTCGACTGCTTCAGACCAATACAGCTACCTACCTGAATCTAGAGTTTCTCTCTGTCTGCCACTGTAGTGGCACACATACATATTCCAAAGCCCTCACTCTTCAGCTATTTTTTATTTGTAGACTATTCCTTCTCTCTCTCTCTCTCTCTCTCTCTCTCTCTCTCTCTGTATAACAAGTCTGCGTGTGTTTTATTTAAAAACAGAATTCTGTACTACCAATAGGAAAATAAGTTACATCAGGGTTTAGTTATACAACTTCTAGATTTCAAAAAGAAGTTATAGAAGAAGAAGGGAAGGTGCTGAAGAAGCATATAGTGTTTTGCTAGAATGGGAAACAAAAGATGAGGCGGTCAAATCGGTTATGATCAAATGGGCACAGGACAATAGGACATAATATACAATTCGAGGATTGGGAAAAACTGTGGAAAGTAAATTTGAAATTTACAGATTGGTCTCTCTTGAAAGAAAATTATATGAAAATGATGTATAGATGGTATATTACACCAGTACAGATTGCAAAAATGTATAAAACCAGGTCAAATATATATTGGAAATGTAAAGAAAAAGAAGGGACTTTTTATCATATGTGGTGGGAATGTAGAGAAATTTTAAAAAAATGGGAAATGATATACAATGAATTGGGAAAAAAATGTTTAAAATGACATTTGTAAAAAAACCAGAAACATTTTTGTTAGGGATTGTAGGACAAGACTTGCCAAGAAAAACAAAGAATTTATTTATGTATGCCACAACAGCAGCGAGAGACTTGATAGCACAAGGATGGAAGAATGAGGAAATCCCAAAGAAAGAACAGTGGCAAGAAAAACTGATGAGCTACGCAGAGTTGGCTAAATATAATTGCGGGACAAGGACAACTGTGACTTTAAGGAAGAATAGGAGCTTTTTACAAATTATCTAAAAAGACAACAAAATGAACTGGACTCCTTGCCAGGTTCTGAATAAACATACACAGATTTATTGGTTGATAACATGTTAGATAGATAATGTAGGGATATGTACAATTTTATAACATGCAGAGAATAATATGGGCTGAGAAATCAGTGAGAGGAGCTGAGGGAAGTCCTTGGTGGGGGGAGGAGGGAAGGGAGGGGAAAGGGGGGGAAATTAATGTAAGCGATTATATGGTTTGACAATTTCTTATGTTGAAACTGCTAATAAAAATATTTTTTTAAAAAAGAAAATAAGTTACATTGTGATATGTTTATCTGGGTAAATAAATAGCTACATCTACAGAAGATGCTCCTTATACAGGTTTTCTTTATTTAACAGGAAATCTTAATTAAGGGTAGTTTAATGTTGCTGAGAGCTTTTATTAAATATGTGGGCTCCCAGGGCTTTAAAAATAAATTAAAGAAGCATCTTCATTATTCCGAAAGTAATAAACCTGCAGTGGTTGTAAAAAAAAAAAAAAAGGAAAAAAGGCACATTGCTCAGGCATACAGAAAGTTCATGTTGAACATCCCAGGGACTCAATAATTTTATCTGGACATTTAGCATATTTTATGTTCCATGTTTAAACACAGTGTTGTAGATGTACATAATAAAAATGCAGATCAAAGAGACACAAACTTAAAGTTAAAAGCAAAACAAAAGGGAAACCTGTACAGACAAATGGAAAACATGACTTCCTTCTTCTAGTTCAAATCAGTGATGTTTTCTACAGCTCGTGTTCACATTTCACAGAAAACATTGGCATTCCTCTACATCAGGGGTGGCCAACTCCCAAGAGACTGTGATCTACTCACAGAGTTAAAAACTGGCAGTGATCTACCCCCTTTTGGGGGGTTCAGGTCAGTGTTGTTGAACTATTTTTAGGGAGAAGGAAAGGCCCGCTTTTTGGGGTGCAGGGCAAAAATGCTGAGTTTTTTTTAGGAGAGCCACAGTTGTTGAGCTTCTTTGGGGGGAGCCAGTGATCTACCACAGTCATTCAGTGATCTACCGGTACATCACGATCTACCTGTTGGACGTGCCTGCCATGAATGAGGCTGTATAAACTTGGGCAATGGGGAACTGTGGTTTGTTTAAGATCTCTTGTTTAAAGCTGTGGCTAGTGAGAATAACATTAATTATTCCAGTTAATGAGAATTAGAGCTTAAACCGGGGATGGGACACTTGGCTTTGTAGGGGAACAATCCTATAGCAAGATCTGCTGCAATGAGCAGGATTAGGATCTAGAGAGGATCTCTGGTTGAGCCTGGAAGTTCTTGGTGCAGTTGGGTTGTTGTTGTTGTCATTTAGTCGTTTAGCCATGTCCGACTCTTCATGACCACCTGGACCAGAGCACGCCAGGCACTTCCGTCTTCCACTGCCTCCCGCAGTTTGGTCAAACTCATGCTGGTAGCTTCGAGAACACTGTCTAGCCATCTCGTCCTCTATCGTCCCCTTCTCCTTGTGCCCTCAATCTTTCCCAACATCAGGGTCTTTTCCAGGGAGTCTTCTCATGAGGTGGCCAAAGTACTGGAGCCCCAGCTTCAGGATCTGTCTTTCCAGTGAGCACTCAGGGCTGATTTCCTTCAGAATGGAGAGGTTTGATCTTCTTGCAGTCCATGGGACTCTCAAGAGTCTCCTCCAGCACCATAATTCAAAAGCATCAATTCTTCGGTGATCAGCCTCTTTATGGTCCAGCTCTCACTTCCATACATCACTAGTGCACTAGTGGGAAAACCATAGCTTTAACTATACGGACCTTTGTTGGCAAGGTGATGTCTCTGCTTTTTAAGATGCTGTCTAGGTTTGTCATTGCTTTTCTCCCAAGAAGCAGGCGTCTTTTAATTTCGTGGCTGCTGTCACCATCTGCAGTGATCATGGAGCCCAAGAAAGTAAAATCTCTCACTGCCTCAGCAGTTGGGTTATGTTGGCTTAACTCTTACATCCTCCGTTCAGCTGGAGTCGCACCAGCATATGAAACCCTGATCTCAATATAGTCCCCATAAAGTATAAATACATTTGGAAGTAGCTTTAACTAGCGTTTCCTCCATTTGTTTCCTTCTCATTTGTCTATTTTACCCTCTAACTCTTTTCCTTATGATGAGATGCTAATACTCTTTTTACGTATGTTCTTTTTTCCCTTTTGTTTATCTACCATGTCCATGATGGTGTGTTGTTGTTTTTCCTATGCACATTGATTTAAAAATAGACACAGTATCAACAACAATGTTTTTAATTTCTTTTTTTGCTTTTAACTTTTTCTGATTTTATTGCTTGGTTTTATATTTATAAGGTAAGGGTAAAGGTAAGGGTACCCCTGCCCGTACGGGCCAGTCGTGACCGACTCTGGGGTTGCACGCCCATCTCGCTTAAGAGGCCGGGGGCCAGAGCTGTCCGGAGACACTTCCAGGTCACGTGGCCAGCGTGATGAAGCTGCTCTGGCGAGCCAGCACCAGTGCAGCACACGGAAACGCCGTTTACCTTCCCGCTATAAAGCGGTACCTATTTATCTACTTGCACTTAAGAGTGCTTTCGAACTGCTAGGTGGGCAGGAGCTGGGACCGAACAGCGGGAGCTCACCCCGCCGCGGGGATTCGAACCGCCGACCATACGATCGGCAAGTCCTAGGCGCTGAGGTTTTACCCACAGCGACACCCGCGTCCCTCTATTTATATATCGTTATAAATCATTGTGATATATATTGATAATACAGCGATATATAAATACTGTTATGAATAAATAAACCAAGCAGCAGTGTGGTGGGCAAGTTTGCTGATGATACCAAATTGTTTGACGTGGTTAAAACAAGGCATTGTGAAGAGGGTCAAGGTGTTCTCTTCAAATGGATGAATTGGTAGTAAAATGGAAAATGCAATGCTAGCAAGTGATCAGTGAGGAACAATGGGGTAAGAGATCTTAATTTCATGGGGTCTAAATTAGCAGTGGCTGACCAGGCCCAGGACCTTGGGCCTATAGTATATAGCATAATGAAAATAATGAAAATGCTGACCCAGTGGGAGGCAGCTGAGAAGCAGATTAATTCCATGTTATTGATAGTTAGGAAAGATGTTTCACAGAGCACTGCAAAGTTTGCAATGTCTTTATACAGATCTATGATGAGACCACAGTTGGACTACTGTGTACAGTTCTAGTCACCCAACTCCAAACAGAATACTGCAGATCTGCAAAGGTTCGAAAATGGGCAATCAAAAATTATCAAGGGGTTAGAGCAGCTCATCTATGAAGAAAGATCACACTTGGAGCTTTTTAATTTAGAAAAAAAGTGTGAATAATGTAGGGTGTGATAAAAATGGATAGGGAGCTATTCTACCCTGCCCTCTCAGATAAAAGAAAGTCCATATTCACTTGTGCATAGTTAACTATGCATCCAAAAGATGAAGTGATGGCCCAAAGTAATAATGTTATATATATTTTTCCCCCTTTTAAAAAAGGCAAATTTTAAATGTGTGCTGTCTAAAAGTCCATGCACCTTTTTGTCTGTAATTTGACATGCTTTATCCACACAGGATGTGCTACAATGCCTGGAAATTTTATCTTCTATCAAAAGATGGAAACGTTATAGCCATTTTTTATTTCCCAAAAGTGAATGGGAAGATTGTTTTTTGGCCATACACAGCACAGTATTCCAGGCCCTTTACTGTTGCTGTTTCTTTTATTGCTCTCCTGAATCTATTGACTGCACAAGGAATAAAGATATAGATAGATGCATATTTCTCTCTGCACAGCTAATAGGGAGCCAGTTTAGATTAGAGACATAGCATGAAGGGAAAGGAGTAGACTCCATGCTCCAATGCTATGGCCCTGACTGAACTCTCAGCCCTCCCAAGGCTGCTGTTAGCAAAAGAAAAAGATATCAGGAAAAGAATTAATTCATCTCCCACATCACATTAGTTTGGCTATAGAATAATGTTTATCAGCTGTGCCATAAAAGAGACAACCATTTGTTTGAAAGAGCAACTGGGCTCACCTATGCAACAGAGCTACCTCTTAACTCCTGAAGAACAATGAGTATCTACAGAAAATATATATCCTAGAGACTAACTACTTTGGTTAGTCTCTTGGCATTAGAAACAGGCAGAAAATAAAAGGAAGTATCAACAGATCAATTGCGTGAAGTGTTCCATCTCAGCTCTAGAAATCAGCATTACCTGAAATGACCTCACTTTGAGGTCACGCTGTGCTATATTATTTACAACAACAGGGATCTTGGATTCACCAACATAATTTCTGTGGCCAAAAATTTAAAATGAGATACTTTCATTGGTATGGCTTTAACAAAAGGAATTCTCTGGATTTCTATAAGGTTAAGCCATTATACAAACACAGTACAAAACACAGTTAAAAATATTCATTTAACTAATGATAATAAACTAGTCAAAGTACACTTAGGTGTCACATTGTTTTGTGAAACAACTTGGTGCACACGGAGCTGTTATCTTGGGTAGAAGGAGAGAGCTGAAGAAGAAGGGGCAACACAAAGTAGACATGGCCCCTCCCAACAACCTGGTTGGTTAATGGGGAGCCAGTATAGTCCCCGGTGCATGGGGACAATAGCATGTAAGGAGTAAAATATATACAAAAGAAAGATAATTCAGTTGAAAAGAAGGGTCAAGGCTCCTAGACTATATCACTCATGTATAAGAGAAGATAAAATTCCGTTTGACAAATTATAGGTTCCAATAGCATAGCAGTGTACTTGCTAATTGTAGTAGAAGTAATTTTATGGATCCTCTGCTTTTACAAATACCAGGTAGTCAAGCCAAACCAGGCAGAAGTATATGCAGCAGCCTGACTACTGATCAACAGTTCTCCAACCCTTAATTTAGGGGAAGCTTTAGTCTGGTAGACTAAATCTGATAGTACTACAGAACTACTCAACAATTTAAGTATATATTATAATATCTAACCCACCCACCTCCAACCAAATGTCAATTGCACAAGAAAACCTATATTATGGAAAACTAAAACAGCAATCCTATATCCACTTTCTGGAGAGTAAGCCCCATTGAACTCAGTGGTACTTATTTCTCCCCAGACATATATAATATAGCATTGCAAAGGTATGTATTTTAGGCGCTGATTTCTTTGCTAATAATCACTGTCTGTACTTGTTGAGTCAGCATAATAAGCAGGGATTATATCCACATTTCTGTTGGAAAATGCTGTTGAACTGTAAGAAATTGCTGATAAGGATATAAATGATTGGACTATGTCCCCATTGCACAGTGATGTAATCCACTGCAAACACTGACAGACCTGTTGTTAAACTGCTATAGGCTGTGATTAAAAGAATAAGAAAATGGAATAAGAATATTGCTAACTATCACTAGACCTTGATTTAAAATGCAATACAAATTATCTTGCAGAGATTGAAAGGATTGTTAAAGTTATCTACTGCCAATTAATTGAAATAGACTTATAAAAGGAAGAAATTTATGGCAGAGGAAAGGGTATTGTGCCACGGCTGTCCTAGAATGGTAAAACAACGAGAGAAAAATCCATTGCTAGGAATTAAGCTGAACTTTTTGTACAATGCAAGTTGTGAACAAGTTTCCCAAATTTACTTTTCATGAGAAACAATGAAATGAATTTTCATATTTCTGTCCAGGCAGAAAGCAGAGAAAGCAGTGAAAGCAGAGCCTTACAAGAGCCTTGCTATAAGGGAAACAAGCAATTTAAGCCCCTGGATACATAAATATGAGAGTCTAGAATTTATTCCTCTTCCTTCTTCCAGCTCAAAGTCCTTCAAATCTGGGAGACATGTTCGTTGTCCTTATGTTAAAGAGTCAGCACCCCCTAGGCTATCTCAGTTGTGAGAGAGGTTGGAAGGGAAGGGGAACAACCATCATAATCTTTTGCTGTTATCCCATCACAATGTGCTGTTCAAAGCTATCCAAATGGCGTCTATATTATTGTAACCACTGCTGCAAAATATTTTTCGCTAAGCTTTTTTCACAACTTGCATTGTAGCAGAATCATAATCCATACATAGTTAATGTTCATGATAGTTGCATTTATTGGAGGAAGAACTACAACCTTAGCACCTGGAAAACTAATCCTTGAACAGAAACACTTATTAAAAGTAAGATTTCCTAGACTGCAGCCTCTCTCTCTCCTTCTGAAGATCTCGTGCTTCCTTTTACTATAGACATTGATCATTGAGCTCATATTGTCTCTGACTGGGAGCAACTCTACAAGGTGTCAGCTAAAGGTCTCTCCCAGTCTGCTGCTTGAGAACCTTCAAAAGAATATGCCAGGGACTGAAGCGGCAACCTTCTAACTATAAAAAATGTGTCTGATCACTGAGCTATAGCTACAAAGACCTTTCTTTGAGTGAAATAACAATCCATCATTTAGAAGCTGAAAATTAAGGCAGTATTTTGAAGTTCACCTACAAGATGTGCAATCTGTTATGATCTTCTGTTGCATGTGCAAGGTATACAGTTATTTTAAAAGCCAATTATGCACCCGTGTTATTATATTTGGTGTCAATGAACTTAGTAGATGTGAACAAAGACAGCTGTTTTCTTGTTTAAAAAATAAATAAATTAAGTGCCAAAAGAGTTAGAATAGGAAACTGAACATGAAATTCCTCTAGTTAGCCAGCCACTCCTTCCTTCAAGATATTCCATTTTAATCCCCTCCTGCCTGCCCATTAGATGTTTTACCATTAGGCTTTTTGGGGGGTGGGGGGGGGTACTCTGCAAACCTTGGGACTCTGCCAAGCCTGCTGATACCCACCTGTTGCATATGGGTGGTGTTTTTTTGACTAATCCAGCACTGACACCTGAACACTGGAAATAGGGGGAATGTCTGGTAACAAAAGAAATACTCTGAAAAGGAGGATTGAATAATTTAGGGATATCTGGGTAGTAACAGGATAGTTACTGAGTCGAACCACTGGAAGCTTATATTGGCCCCTCCAGGTGCTGTTGGACTCTATGAGATCTAGCCAGCACAGACAATGTGCTGGGAACTGTAGTCTAATATCCAGAGTGGCACGGATTAGGCACCCCAGGTTTTTTTTAAAAATTATATGATTCAATTTTTACTCACAGTAGGATAACTGACAAATATTTTAAGGCCACCATATTGCAAGTCAGTAAAATACAGGCTTTTTTTTTTTTTAGTCCTTTTCTTAATTCAAATGCATATAGATAATAAACAATGATTTATACACACCTTTTTTTATTTCTACAATCGCCTCCACAGAAGCACCAATATCTCTTTGGTTCCATTTAACTTTTAAGTCATTTCAGTTTTTTGACAAAGGTATCATTCCAGCAAATCACCATTTGTTCTCGGTGGCCCTATAACCATGTTCTATTGATGTTGCATATATAATAAAACTATGCCAGAACAGGCTAGAATTTGGTACACACATAGACAAACACTTACACAAAGTACCACAAGCACTCTTATATGTACTTTTACCTGTCCAGGCTTCCAAACACAAAATGGGGATGTGATATGTATGTCCTATTCACTGGGCTGTCTCCACAATCATGGCTTGTTTACTAGTCACATCATTTAGCTACGATGGTTTACCACTGACTTTACAACTTCAACAGAACTATTTGAGAACCAGCTAAGTCCAGTCATTATCATACTCTAGGATGCCAACCATACGCAGATATCATAGAATCATAGAATCATAGAGTTGGAAGTGACCACAAGGGCCATCGAGTCCAACCCCCTGCCAAGCAGGAAACACCATCAGAGAACTCCTGATATATGGTAGTCAAGCCTCTGCTTAAAGACCTCCAAAAAAGGAGACTCCACCACACTCCTTGGCAGCAAATTCCACTGTCGAACAGCTCTTACTGTCAGGAAGTTCTTCCTAATGTTTAGGTGGAATCTTCTTTCTTGTAGTTTGGATCCATTGCTCCATGTCCGCTTCTCTGGAGCAGCAGAAAACAACCTTTCTCCCTCCTCTATGTGACATCCTTTTATATATTTGAACATGGCTATCATATCACCCCTTAACCTCCTCTTCTCCAGGCTAAACATGCCCAGCTCCCTTAGCCGTTCCTCATAATATTCCTCAGATATTATTTCAGTTGTTTACACAAGCCTGCACCTAGGTTTCTTCGTGCATTTCTGCATAAATATAGATATGCACATGTACTGAAATTGCTTGTGATCAATGCATCTGACATTGCTGATTACATTTTTTTTATATACAGATAGCTTTGGGAAACTGAATACTTACCTAAGCCATGCCTATGGGTTGACATTGGAGGCAAAACAGTCCATGCTTTTGTCTTTGGATTGTAACATTCGACTGTGTTTAACGTCTTTAAACCATCTCGGCCTCCAATAACAAAAAGTTTGTCATCAATGACAGCTACACCAAACTGCAGTCTTCGGCCGTTCATCACTCCAGCTTGGATCCATATATTTGTCCTGAGATCATACTTCTCTATGGTTGTAGCACCTGCTAAGAAAAATCAATAATGTATTTAATAACAGCATTTACATGATTTACAGAGAAAAATTAGAATACATCTCCTCAACTGTTTCTTTTTGTAACTGGAAAAGGCACTATCTATGGGGAAAATGCCCTTAAAATTTGATGTCTCTTTTATTGAAAATGAAGTCAAAAACTCAATAATTACAAGCTCGTGAATCCAAATGATAGTAATGGACTAATTTTGTAATCCCCTTCACTAGGGAGATGAAAAACTTGGCAGTCTGTTCATACCAGATTTTACTGATAGTGATTTGATGGCAGAATTTACACCAAATGTAAACACCCTGTTTCACCATATTTGTTTGTCTGATTTGGACTTTTGTTTGATACCAAAATCAAATGATTCTTCTTTATCTGCTTTCTATCCTGCTATAGCTCCTCCAAATTTGTGCAAAAATAAGCTATGCTGCTTCACTTCCCACACTTTACCTGTAATATAAGCAGTGCTCTGAGTCTATTCACAGTCTCAATAGGTAGAAAATAAAATAATGCATTGCATATTTTTATGGAGAGGATGTCTAAATGAGCTGAATTTAAAATACTCTAAAGGAAAGATTACTAGTATCAACTTAACTCCTTTTCTGCTTTGTTTTCATACTTGCATATCCAAGTCATGCCTCCTCTCCAACCACTAATTGCCCCTACAGAGAAAGCTGTATTCATTATAGTTTGCAATTAAATGTTTCTAATCTATTTCCTCATAGTATGATAAAAAAGTTATTCTTTGTAATATTTCTATATCTATAGCTATAGCTATAGCTATAGCTATGAATAAATGTTCTTTAGCAAATAAACTGCAATGATACAAATGAAAATAAACTTTGTCAAAGCTAAAGTTTTTAATAAAAAAGAGATGTAATTTGAATCCCAGTGTAACAGAACAATAATAATGTGGATGCCCAACTGGATATATTAAATTCCATTCTAATTTGCTCAGCTACAAGAAATATGAACTAATTTCTGCATTCAATTATCTTAAGGTGGGGTTTTTTTCCACAGTCCTTAATTCAAAACTGAAACTGATATAAATGAATTAATTCACTAATTAGAAACAACTGAGTACAAACACTTTGCAGAGCTGTTTTTTGGTATTGCAAAGTAGATTAACACGGAATGCATTTTCAAATGGTTGAAAGTATCTCAGTCTGTGCTAAGTGTATGGTACTATTTTTTTGCCTTTAAAAATTACCAAACAACTGTTAATTGTAGTTTTGTATGTTTTGCACACAAAATATGGTTACACAGCTACCTTGTTTTAGTGAGTAATGTGCCAAAAATTCTTCTTCAGTTTACAATGAATGAAATTGCATTTGAAGAAGTTATGAAAGGGGAGAGAAATGTCCAGCAAAATTCTCATGGGCGAGATGCAGGGTGCATTCCTTACTTTCAAATGTGCATTCCTTACTTTCAAAGTGGTTAAGAGGTTGAGTGATATAACTTCTCACACGGGGCTTTTCAGGTCAGGAAATATATGCTGCTGGAGAGAGTGCTGAGCACTGAGGAAATGCTCCATGGAAAGAAAAAGACACATGCAACCCACATGGCCCCCCCTCACAACCATAAGGTAAGCTGCACCAAATGAAATTATAAAAAATTATAACGTGCCCAGAGGAAGAATGTTTTTGAGGAATCGATTAGTTTGCACTATGAATTATATATTTGGCACAGAAAACAAAGCATTAAAAAACATGACATTCCAGTGCTTGCTATAATAGGTGTTCAGCCTGCTCCCCACGAAACACACACATTTCTGTCTGGGACCATGGAAATGCAAATTGTGCCTTGACAACAGACTGTCCACCCCTGGACAAGTGAAGTTCATCAGTGGGGTTTCACAATTCCCAATTTTGCCCTTCTCTTCCTCGTTCCCCAAGGGTGGTCTAAATTTATATACAGTTCAGAAGGTCGGCGGTTCGAATCCCTGCGACAGGGTGAGCTCCCGTTGCTCGGTCCTTGCTCCTGCCAACCTAGCAGTTCGAAAGCATGTCAAAGTGCAAGTAGATAAATAGATACCGCTCTGGCGGGAAGGTAAACGGCGTTTCCGTGCGCTGCTCTGGTTCTCCAGAAGCGGCTTAGTCATGCTGGCCACATGACCCGGAAGCTGTACACTGGCTCCCTCGGCCAATAAAGCGAGATGAGCGCCGCAACCCCCGAGTCGGTCATGACTGGACCTAATGGTCAGGGGTTCTTTTACACACACACACACACACACACACACACACACACACACACACACATATATCACCACTTGCTGATTCCAAAAGGAAAGCTACTCCAGAGTTTCTGGATTTATATATATACCATTCTAGAATGAACCCCATGCAGTATTTCAGTCTAGTAAATGTACACATCAGGAAATGGTTGTGTCCATTTTCAACTAAAAAGTAAAATTAAACCATAATTTGCATAACTTTGACATATCCTGTGAAATCTGCCTTAACAAGCAAGCAGAAAAAGAAAGCAATCTTCCCTTTTTCTGCTGCCTAGGTTCTTTCCTACCTCTGAATAAATTCTCCTTGATATCTGTGTCAATAACCCAGTTCAATCACATTCGTTCCACCTCAATAGATATCTTTTTATTTCAACACAGACTGTTGCAGATCACTAGGCCAAGGTCATCAGTTTGCACCTACTCAAAGCAACATCTCTAAATCTTGAAGAAAATGGTCAAAGGTATATGTCAGCAGCAACTTCAGCAGGAGCAGAATCAGCAGAAAGAGCTTCAAGAAGAAAAATGATTTACAGAGCCTATAGCTATAGACCTCAATTTCTTGTTCTTCTTGATAGTTTCAGATGGTACAATGCAACAGTAACTGTAAAGAGATTCACCCTGGAGGCATTTCTATTCTGAATGTACAGAATCCAATCTCTGCACCTCAACCCTGCACCCCAGAATGTAAAAGCAGAGCTGAAAAACCGAACTTCCTTTTCCTGTTTGGGTTCACCAAAGCGTGTTCTCCAATAAATGAGAGCACGTGTTGCGGTGTGGGCCACCAGGCCAGGCCTCTTGTTGCCAGGCAGGTTAATAGTTGTTGCCTGGCATTGTGATTGGATAACCGGGTTGCTGGGGCAAATTGTATGTTGCAAATTGGGTGGGTGGGACCATAGTCTTTAAATATTGGTGCACTCTGGTTTCTCTTTCTCTTTGCAGAGTGCATCGGATCACCCGCCCGCCCGCCCTCTTTCCGGTTGACCTTGCTTTGCCTGTCATGGGGTCGTCTGCCTTGGCGCAGGGGCCTAGTAGGAATTTTGCCATTTGGTGATTGGCTGTGCCATTTGGTTTTTGCCTAGTACTCAGCAATTCGTCACAACTTGTAAGGTTGCGGTTAGGCATTGGTTATAATATGCTGGTGGTGGAGGGGTCAGGATAGGCTGTGCCTGCCCCTCCTAATGCGCTGAAGGGAATTCCGTTAAAGGAATCCTGGGGCTTGCCACGATTTCGTCCAATCCCTGTCATGGGACCAGGGCCGCCCAATCCCTGTCATTGGAATCCTTGTCATAGGACCAGGGCCGGCAAGCTTTCAGGGAGCTGCTGGGGTGAGCGGCGTGGGTCCGACGCTTACCTCAAATGACCCCCAAGTTTGACTTTCTCTTCTACTGGCTACCGATCGGACCTCGGGATGTCAGTTCTGTCCCAGGTGGGGGGACAGATAGTCATAACCAATGTCTAAACAACCACTCACTGATTTTGTATTTTAATAAAGTTGTGGTCAAAATAGTGCCCAAAAAACCAAAACTAAATTACGTGTTATGTGTGAAGTTATTTGAGGGGTGGCCTGGGGACTTACACACGCAACTCCTAAAAAACTGTATCATGCTGATTTGCATTTTAAAATGGAAAACGGTGTTTAATAAACCCTAACGTACATTTCCAGTAATCTTAACCTTTAAGTAATCCATTTTTAGTATATTTGTTATTTTTTGGCTTAAAGAACATTTGCCCATTGAAGTGAATTCTACATTGTAAAGCAGCAGCCTTGCTGAGTGCATAGCTTATATTGAGACATCAGAGTGGATCAGTACCAAAAAGGGTGTGAGAAAATCTTTTTTTTCAGTATGAGTTAATGCATGCGTAGGCAAATTAAGGCCCGGGGGCTGGATCCGGCCCAATCGCCTTCTAAATCCGGCCTGCGGATGGTCTGGGAATCAGCGTGTTTTTACATGACTAGAATATGCCCTTTTATTTAAAATGCATCTCTGGGTTATTTGTGGGGCATAGGAATTCATTCATTATTATTTTTCAAAATATAGTCCAGCCCCCCACAAGGTCTGAGGGACAGTGGACCGGCCCCCTGCTGAAAAAGTTTGCTGACCCCTGAGTTAATGTGATGGAAATTATTTTAACAGCAACAAAATCTGTTCCTGGTTCTACGCCATTAGAACCAGGAGTTCTGTAGAAATTCCAGACCTGTTGTAAGCTCAGAAAGCAAGAGAAGCAAATGGGGACAATACACTTGGGTTGCATTGCAGACTGTCTCACCCCCCCCCCCAAAAAAAACTGGGCTAGGTTAGGCAAGCATGCTCTCACAGTGATTCTCCTGACTGCAGCCCCCCTTCTTGTCCCATAAAAACCACTGAAATAAATTACTAAAAAAAATGTAGCATCTATACAGTATCTATACCCAGGTGGTGACTTATTTCTGTTCCTCACTCCCCACTGAATTTTTGACTTGCTATGCCACTACATCTGAATATATCTGGGCACACACACACACACACGGACTGTGGACACGTAGCTTCTGCAGCTGCAGAGGTTTCCGCTCATATTTGTAACTCATTAATTTTTAGCAAAACCCATGATGCATTAACAGAAATAGATCATTTTGGATGAAATATGAGCATAAACATAGCATTTTCACTTTCAAACTGTCATTTTGGATTGCACTACAAGCCTTATCACTAGCCTCCTTGGGGAGTGAACTGAAGGTTGGGGGCAAATGTTTTAAATAAATAAATATATGGGGAAATTGTACGTTTATACGTATCTGCATACTCAGAAACAGCCCCACTGAGTTCAGTGGGGTTATTCTCAAGGAAGTGGCTTTAAGAATTAGCCTTACTTGCTCACCTAGAGAACAACACCTGAAACCCATGCCACTACATGAAGATTCATTCAAGAGATTAATATTTTGAAATTCACATTTCCATTTGCAAAAATGCAGAGGAAGGATCCACACAGACTGATTTCAGAGAGCAAAATTATTTTCAAATAATTTGCAAAATGTTAGTTTTCCATCATGATTATTATCTCATCAGGGGGCTGAAGGAATAAGTTCCCCACCCCCTTTCTCTCTCTCTTCTATGTGAAGAGGATAAACCACATTCTGTGGAATTCAAATGGCTGCATCATGCAGTCAAAATGGATGACAAAGGATCAAACCTCCATTGCTTTACTCTAGAAAGACATTCTGTTCTCCTACTTAAACCACCTGCTGACAGTGGGAAGTCCCTCTCCAACTTACATTCTTTATGCTTATCATCCTAGCTTTCTCTCTGCTTTTTGTTGTTTTCCCACTCATCCCTCGAGCATCTATACTCCATCTGGTGAATCCATAACCTTCTTGACCTGGTGTAGAGTGTTTTTTGATGTTGGACCACACTGAGACCACCAGTGGAGTGGCCACATGTGCAAGTGGTTAAATTAATTAGCTTTTCTTTAGAACTATAAACTAGCATAAAGAATGGCTTGCTGTGATAAACTTTCATAGCAAAAAAGTGGCTATTATATGAAGTTATAAAGAACTAATTAGGTTCTCTTTCATGTTCTGTATAAAATGGTTCACTCTAGGGAGCAATTGGAGAGCTAAAATCCACATGCTGCTCTGTCTATTAAAGCAGTGTCTCTAACATCACACCTATCAGAGCAATAAGAGTGCTGCCCAGTTCTTACATTTATTATATTTCTGAGTTACACTACCACTGAGTTCTCTGGGTGACAACCATTCAATGTTTGGTAGTTTGTTCAAAGTTTGCTCAATGTTTTATATGTTATAGAGAACAGGGTTGATATTCGATAAGATGGAAGGTAAGATAGACCTTGATATCTTCTAAAATTAACGGCAAAATGAAAATTTGTGTAACACTCCCACACATAATTAAAACACCCATGTTCAACATGCTCCTCGACTTTTAGCTTGATCAGCAGCTTGAGCACCAAGAGCTGTGTCAGCAAATCACAATACGTAATACTGTGCTAGAAATGAATTGTCACCAGTACGCTATTTTAAGGCTGCGGTCCTATGCAGGCTTAAGTAGCAATTCTATAGCAAGATCTGCTGGGATGAGCAGAGTGAGGATCCAGAAGATCTCTGGCTGAGCCAGGAGGTTTCCAGCCCAGCTGGAGATACAACAGCATATCTCCCCTGTCCCAACTAAGCTGGCACCCTGCTAGCTGAGCGGACCCTAAACCAGATTAAGCCTTGAAAAAGTGGGTGTCTTTGAGGCATGGCAGGCGTGGGGCCAGAGAGGAGGGTCTCAGGCTGGATCTTAAAAGCATTCAACTCAGTCATGTGACCTGGCATCCCTGAGCCAGGTAAGCCAGTAAAGGTGTGGTGTGACTCAAAACACTATTTTAAAGGCTTGTTTTCCCTCTGCTTAGGTTGGCTCAGCCAAGAAGGACTCAATGAAGTTTGACTCTACCTTTGGGGTCCCAAGTTCAACTGCTGGTGTCTAGGGCAGAAGTCCTTCCTGAAACCCTAGAGAACCACTGCTATGGCCAACAAAACTGAAGGAGATGGATCCAGAGTATGACTTGGTATAAGACCACTACCTTTATTTTATTCTTAAGACCACAGACATGAGAAATTTCTAGCATTGCATACATGCCCAGGCTGCTCACTTACCGTATTTTTCGCCCCATAAGACGCACTTTTTCCCCTCCAAAAATGAAGGGGAAATGTGCCTGCGTCTTATGGGGCGAATGCAGGCTTTCGCTGAAGCCTGGAGAGCGAGGGGGGTCGGTGCGTACCGACCCCTCTCGCTCTCCAGGCTTCAGGAAGCTCTGCGCAACCCTCGGGAGACCGGCTCCGAGGGTTGCGCAGAGCTGCCTGCAATCCCGGGACCAGCGCAGCTCTGCCCGGCCACCGGGAGCCGGGGGAGAAGCTCCGCCCCGCTCCCGGTGGCCGTGCACAGCTGCCTGCGCTCCTGGGACCAGCGCAGCTCTGCCCGGCCACCGGGAACCGGGGGAGAAGCTCCGCCCCGCTCCCGGTGGCCGTGCAGAGCTGCCTGCGCTCCTGGGACCAGCGCAGCTCTGCCCGGCCACCGGGAGCCGGGGGAGAAGCTCCGCCCCGCTCCCGGTGGCCCTGCAGAGCTGCCTGCGCTCCTGGGACCAGCGCAGCTCTGCCCGGCCACCGGGAGCCGGGGGAGAAGCTCCGCCCCGCTCCCGGTGGCCCTGCAGAGCTGCCTGCGCTCCTGGGACCAGCGCAGCTCTGCCCGGCCACCGGGAGCCGGGGGAGAAGCTCCGCCCCGCTCCCGGTGGCCCTGCAGAGCTGCCTGCGCTCCTGGGACCAGCGCAGCTCTGCCCGGCCACCGGGAGCCGGGGGAGAAGCTCCGCCCCGCTCCCGGTGGCCCTGCAGAGCTGCCTGCGCTCCTGGGACCAGCGCAGCTCTGCCCGGCCACCGGGAGCCGGGGGAGAAGCTCCGCCCCGCTCCCGGTGGCCCTGCAGAGCTGCCTGCGCTCCTGGGACCAGCGCAGCTCTGCCCGGCCACCGGGAGCCGGGGGAGAAGCTCCGCCCCGCTCCCGGTGGCCCTGCAGAGCTGCCTGCGCTCCTGGGACCAGCGCAGCTCTGCCCGGCCACCGGGAGCCGGGGGAGAAGCTCCGCCCCGCTCCCGGTGGCCCTGCAGAGCTGCCTGCGCTCCTGGGACCAGCGCAGCTCTGCCCGGCCACCGGGAGCCGGGGGAGAAGCTCCGCCCCGCTCCCGGTGGCCCTGCAGAGCTGCCTGCGCTCCTGGGACCAGCGCAGCTCTGCGCCGCCATCCCGAGCGGTGCGCTAAGTCCCGCCCCGCTCGGGATGGCGGCACAGAGCTGCCTGCCGTCGCGGGACTGCAGGCAGGTCTACGCCGCCATCCCGAGCGGTGCACTAAGTCCCGCCCCGCTCGGGATGGCGGCACAGATCTGCCTGCCGTCGCGGGACCGCAGGCAGGTCTACGCCGCCATCCCGAGCGGTGCGCTAAGTCCCGCCCCGCTCGGGATGGCGGCAGAGATCTGCCTGCCGTCGCGGGACCGCAGGCAGGTCTACGCCGCCATCCCGAGCGGTGCGCTAAGGCCCGCCCCGCTCGGGATGGCGGCACAGATCTGCCTGCCGTCGCGGGACCGCAGGCAGGTCTACGCCGCCATCCCGAGCGGTGCGCTAAGTCCCGCCCCGCTCGGGATGGCGGCACAGATCTGCCTGCCGTCGCGGGACCGCAGGCAGGTCTACGCCGCCATCCCGAGCGGTGCGCTAAGTCCCGCCCCGCTCGGGATGGCGGCAGAGATCTGCCTGCCGTCGCGGGACCGCAGGCAGGTCTACGCCGCCATCCCGAGCGGTGCGCTAAGTCCCGCCCCGCTCGGGATGGCGGCAGAGATCTGCCTGCCGTCGCGGGACCGCAGGCAGGTCTACGCCGCCATCCCGAGCGGTGCGCTAAGTCCCGCCCCTCTCGGGATGGCGGCAGAGATCTGCCTGCCGTCGCGGGACCGCAGGCAGGTCTACGCCGCCATCACGAGCGGGGCGCTAAGTCCCACCCCGCTCGGGATGGCGGCACAGAGCTGCCTGCCATCGCGGGACTGGTGCACTTCTCCCCATCGCCAGCCCCACAAGCTCGGGGGACAGCGGGGAGGCAGAGCGTGCCTTCCCACTGTTCCCCGACCTGGTTCTTCCAGCCCCGCACCTGGGGGGGAAATAAATTTTTTTTTCTTTATTTCCCCCCCAAAAAACTAGGTGCGTCTTATGGGCCGGAGCGTCTTATGGGGCGCAAAATACGGTAATACGTCTGAGGTTCTGCTACTGCTTCCTGGCAACCTTAAGACCTTGACACATCTTACACTGTTGTCATCTCAACCATACTTATGTGGCTCTTTCAGTAGTACCTAATCGTGAGTAACTTTTGCAATCTGTCTTTTCTCTTCCTGAATGCCATCCTGATGAAGTTAACAGGAACAAAATTCTATTCCCTTTGTGCACACTTATGGATAAAGGAAAACTGATTAAAGATAAAGGTTGGGATGTGAAGGACCCTCCAGAGCATATTTGAGGGCTAAATGGGGAGAAGAGAAACCATTAGTCCCACTGAGCAAGCGGACAGACATCACTGGATGTTGCCCACATATGTCTTGACAATTAAGAAGGAATGCTTTTGCGTTTGAAGCCATAGACCTATGAGTATTTGTCCACCTTTACAAATACTAAGGGGGGGAAGTATATTTTTTTGTAACTCGTCCTATACCCACAGGACATCTAGTTTATGTGTTTATCAAAATCTCATTTGTTTGATAGTTTTAGATTTAATCGTAAGATTAAGGAATAGGATATTTGAAATTAATGTTTCAGTAAATCAGCTTTTATCTCTTCCCATTACTATAATGTCTGATTTTTTTATAGCTGAATTTCCTGCTTGGGTTATTTTAAAGTTTTCTTTTCCCTGAGTTCACCTCCAGACAATGATTCATTGAGAGCTGAGATAACCTAGGGCTTTGAATCCAGGATTTCTCTCTCCTCCCCACCTTTTCAATCACAGTGTGTCTGACATTATTACTTTTTTAAAAAAACATTTTTATTTTGCGACCCAGCTAACTCCCTTGGTGTTTCTTCTTCTAGAACAATGAAGCAGATTGAAACACCTGATGGAAGAGCAATCAGTATTCTGCCCTTCCTATTAAACTACTCAATTATTTATTGAGATTAAAAGAGATTTTACCATTTAGCCCACAATACAATTTACATTGTAGATTTTTTTCTGCATGAAGGATTCCAGACACTCCTAGGGAGAGATGGGGGATGGGGACTCTTCTGCCAACTGTCTTTATCAAATCAATAACTGTTAATTAGTACCTTTGTTGTTGTCCATTCCTCCAACTGCATACAGGGTCCCAACTGTGGATTTTCTTGGTTTAGTTCTTGGGCTTTGCATAAGAGTCCGTCTTTCTGGCAAGAGATGGTATTTCATGGCTTCCAGAATCAGCTTCTGACATTCCAGGTCATCTTTAAAAAGTGCGTGGTTTTCTAGGTCAGCTAAAATCTGTGAAATATATGAGTTGTGATTTAGTAATGACTTCCCATTCCTTATAGCCCAACTCCCGGAGAGTTCTGCTTGCACAAGCCTCAGTGACATGAATAGGACGCACTATGAGCTTCAAGGCTAAGCAGGGTTTGAATATGTATTTTCCTAGTCTATCTTCAACATGCTCTGTTCACTGAGTCACACAGATGCTGTATGGTGTATACGGTGAAAATAAAAGTTCAGACAATGAATTAAGGACTAAGCAGAGACTTCCAGGTATCAAATTCATGTGAGACATACTAACCTGGTTTACACATTGCGTGACCATGCAGCAACAGCCCCAGTCCCAGCCCCCAGGGATCACAAGAAAGGAATAAAGACTCTGACAACATTATATGGAATTAAAATTAGGCCACAACTTTATTAAACTTCCGAATGTAGGAAGACCTTGGCTTAGGCCTTGGGAGTGTATCCCTCCCAGCCCCACAGCCGGGGGGGAATTGAGGCTCATCAGGGTAAATAGGATACGGGGTGCTCTGCGAGACGTAAGTGTAGCAGGCAGCCCAGCTCATGTCCCAGCACGCAGGGTAGTTCACCGACGACCTTTCAGTGTATGGGCAGTGACACCCATATATATAACCCATTTAAGAGGGGACCCTGGAATCGCCACCGCAGAGGGGTGAGTCACCACTAAAGGATACTGTCAGGCTAAAGGATTCCACCCAAGGTCAAAGTTGTGACCAGAGAAGCGGACACGGAGCAATGGATCCAAACTACAAGAAAGAAGATTCCACCTAAACATTAGGAAGAACTTCCTGACAGTAAGAGCTGTTTGACAGTGGAATTTGCTGCCAAGGAGTGTGGTGGAGTCTCCTGCTTTGGAGGTCTTTAAGCAGAGGCTTGGCAACCATATGTCAGGAGTGCTCTGATGGTGTTTCCTGCTTGGCAGAGGGTTGGACTCGATGGCCCTTGTGGTCTCTTCCAAATCTATGATTCTATGATTCTATGAATTGCTATGGGGAAGACAAAACCTGCCAATGCAAGAAAATTTCTTCCCTGTCCTTCGACAGCAACCAGTCAAAGACCGTAGCAGCGCCCGCTAAAGAGGAAGAAAAAGTTAACCTGCAAACGAAACATTAAACAAATGGAGGGTAGGGAGGGTGAATCTCCAGAGCCAACTGCCTGGCTATTTCAGCTCCACCCCCTATTTTTAAATGGGGCTGGCCCCACCTCCCAGCAAGAAACTTGATTACTGAGGCTGGCCGTGAACCTCCAAAAATTAACACTGAGAGGCAAGCCAGCCCATTTGTCAGTAAGCTCCCTGGGAACTGTAGCACCACGCGCGATCCCACAAAGAGCATCCACAATGTAAAGTGTGATTGTCATTATCGTAAACCATGGTTTATGCTGTTCAGTTGCATTTATAATGAACTGAAAAAAGTGTTGAAAAACACATTTATTAAAAAAACCAGAAGCCTTTTTACTTGGTATAGTGGAAGATGAAATCCCAAAAAGGATGTTACTTTTTTTCTGTATGCCACAACAGCTGCGAGAATATTGGAAGAATTGGAAGAAACAAGATTTACCAACTACAAAAGAATGGCAGATGAAGATGATGGACTATATGGAACTTGCCGAACTGACCGGGAGACTCCGAGACCAGAGAGAAGAGATGGTGGAAGAAGATTGGAAGAAGTTTAAGGAATATTTGAAAAAATATGTTAATATTTAAATCTAAGAATAGCTTTGGAAGTGGATTTAGGCTGTAGGGTTAGAAGTAGAAGATAGTGTATTTTAAAATAGTATTATTTGCAAGTGATAAAATGTGAAGATTTTTATGGTTGAAGTAAAAAAATATGGTTAGAAATTATGATATATGTAAACTGCTAAAGATGAGGTAAAATGAAAATCAGATAGGGGGGACTTGGGGAAGCCCACCTAACAATATTTAGAAAAAATAAGGATAAGACAAGAATCTGTTTCTATTGTTTGTTTTCCTGTCTGGGTTGTTTATTTGTGTTATAAAATGAATATTTTTAAAAAAATAAATAAATAAATATGCTGTTCAGTTGCATTTGCCTCCGTCCCCACCACTGCCATGCTGGAAGGAAACAAACTATAGCACTATCTTCGGATTATGTGGAAACCAGCACTTGTAGTAGGTTTGGGGAAAGCAAACCATGGTTGACATGTAATATTAAACTAACACTTCGTCCTGGCAAGGCATAGGGAGAGAATGCACAGGCCACAGAGCAGTGCGCACCAGCACGCTTGTTATCTGTGGCAGATAACTCATGGTTTGTTTTAGACCACAGCTTACCATTATGTGCAAACGGGAACATTCTCTACTGGGTCACAATGCTACCAAATGATGCTTAAGAAACATGAGGTCAAATTAATTTAATTCTAATATATCAAGAAAGGCAACCTTGGAGCGAATGTCAATCCTTGTAGTAACTTTAAAAATAATAGCCACAATAACAGAAGCGTACACATTTTCTCAGAAAACAGTCAAAACTGATAACTTGGTTTACTATCTGCCTTAGATAAATTTAGAAAATATGGCTGATGCTAGAAAAATCTCCTACACAGGAAATTAACCTGTAATGTTGGTTCAATAAGTCAGCAAAGCAAATACTGGGCAAATACCGCCCCTGTACATTTCATCTTCCCAAAGTGTTGCAAATACCGCCCCTGTACATTTCATCTTCCCAAAGTGTTGCAAATACCGCCCCTGTACATTTCATCTTCCCAAAGTGTTGCATGGAATAACTAAAATTTAATTAGCTGCTGCCCTAGCTCTATCATAAACTTCCCTTCCATGCTATGTATCCCCAGGGGAGTTGAGTAAATAGCTTGTTCAGAAATAAGTAATACAAGAATGTATCTGCATCTATCTGACAATTTTTCAATCAACGGAAAGAACAGTATATTTCTCTCTCTCTCTCTCTCTCTCTCTCTCTCTCTCTCTCTCTCTCTCTCTCTCTCTAAGACACAACTTACACATCCTGACATCACAATGTAGTGTGTTTGACAGCATTCCCTGTCACCAGCAGCCAATTATGTGTCATAGGAAAGCATAGCAACAGAATTTCTGGAAGACATGGCTAAGGTGCCTTAGAGTTATAGTTGGAAGAGAAGAAACATGCAGCTCTCCATAAGTGCTAACAGCCACACATTTAATATAATGTGTTGTTTTACCCTTACCAAGTGTTTTGTACTAGAAAATGCAAGCAAAAGAGTGTACTTAGTGGTAGAATTACTTTAACAGAATTAGAGATTCTATTAAAGAAGAAGAAGAAGAATCGTTCTGTTTGGGCTTGGAAAAAATATTGAGAATAATCACATTGTGCAGACAGGAATTCCATAGATGCCTTCATCCATTCCCAATGTGGCACTATTGTAAACATTTCACCAAATCCTATGCTTGGTCATTAAAAGGGACGGAAGTCGTTGAAACAAAAGCATGAGAATCCAGTTTTAAAACCAAGAAACAAAATGCATCAATCTATTGCAACATGTTCACACTGAACATGCAATGAGAAAGCAGTTGATGCAGATGTTGAATGATTCAAGGACAATGAAATTCTTCGTTGCTGTGCATAACCAATGCAAGTCCATTTGTTTATCAACAGAGGAGGCATGACTAGTATAAGTTAATGGCAGGGAAATAGGGACAAAATGTTAAAAACAAAACACTCGAAGAAAGATAAGCAGAAGAGATGTTGAAAGATTATCTTTTCATGAGATTAACTGGTATTCAACACAATCCTATGTATGGGTTGTATTCAACTAAGTTTTACTAAGAGTCAATCTATTTAAATGAATATGAATAAATTGGGGCCATTAATTTCAATAGGTTCACTCAGAGTAAACCTAGTTGAATATCACAATTTGTTTAGCTTAAAACAAGATAGTGTGGATAGATTGTAAATTCATTAAATAGTAAAAAGTGAAGACAGATACACATTTAAAGTGCTTTTTAAAAATCCCGCTGAAGGGGGGGGGGGGAGAGATTGATGGAAAGGAAGCCTCACCCAACATGGCAAGCATTTCTCACCAAAAAAACTTTATTGGGGTTCAGAATTGTGTCTTCTGAAAATTTCTGAAGCAGTACCTCAATTTGCACCTATGAATACAGATAGAAAATCTGGGCTGCTTTTCAAAGTCTGGCCCTATATTTAGTTGGTAAATTATTTTAAAATCAAAATAGATTTTATTTTAGATAGGATTGAGGCATAGTATAATGCTCCACTTAAAATGTGTTTAAATCTGTTTCTTAAGATGTAGGTTTTACATACATGACAAATGAGGTTAATTTATCTGAAGTTTTATTCTCCATGTGATGGGCCTAATTGTTGAGTGTACCAACCTAGGTTTCATCTCTTAATGAGAATTTGGTTCGGCACTGGACAATGTCTTGTTTACAGGGCAATCCTAGATGTATCTGGTCAGAAATCTCAGGTGTCACATGATTATATTAACAATTTTTAGATTAACACCTTTTTAAATTTGTTAGAACTTGATATGAAAAGCTTCACTTTATACGTTGGGGTAGAAATCATTTAACCATTTTGATATTTTGTATCAGTAACACAGCTGGAAAAAATAGCCACTGTACTACATACAGTGGGTTACAACTTCAGATTTATTCAGATCAAGGCGCATTTTAAAGAAAATAGTATTTTTCGCTCTATTGGACGCACCGGACCACAGGACGCACCTAGTTTTTAGAGGGGGAAATCAAGGAAAAAAATATTATCCCTCCCCCCAGCCACAAAGAGCAACGGACAGGCTGTGCGCAGCCTGTCTGCTTCTCCCAGAGCTTCTTGGGGCTGCGGGGGAAGCCCGGGTTCCCCCACCAGCCCCAAAGAGCAAAGAAGCCAAGACAGCGCACGGGATCCATAGCCGCGCAACCTCTCCAGCCAGGAGCTAAACCTCTCCAGCGCGGCTAAAGAAGAAGACAAGGCAGTCCAGGGCAGGCACCCACTGCCCTGGCTTCCTCTTTAGCCTTGCACAGCATCTTTAGTCTTGTGCAACGGGATGGATTGCGCCCGCTGTCCACCGGGGCTGGACTAGATGACTCCTGGGGTTCCCTTCCAACCTTGCAATTCTATGACCTCGGAAGGTGTTTGGGGTCTCCACCACTGGAGGCTTTTAAGCAGCGGTTGGGGGACCATCTGCCTGGTGTTCTTTAGCTGTGATTCCTACATTGTGAGGGGGCTGGGCTAGATGACCCTCAGGTGGCCCTCCCAACTCTATACAGTCCTACAGTTCTGCAGCAGGAGATCCACAGCCACTTAGAATCATAGAATCATAGAATTGGAATAGACCACAAGGGCCATCGAGTCCAACCCCCTGCCAAGCAGGAAACACCATCAGAGCACTTCACACAATGCCCACTCCCAATTTTCATCTGAGAGACATGTGGCTTCAGTGTCTAGGTAGGTACCCCCCTACTTGCCACACTTCCCCCACCTCACTTAAGCTGAGGGAATTCCTGCCCAGAGAAGCTCCCAGGTGAGGCAAGGGTTAAGATCTACCTCTGGTAGATCTCTTGCGGCTGGAGAGGCACGCAAGGCTAAAGAGGAAGCCAGGGCAGTGAACGGGATGGATCGCGCTCGCTGCCCTGGCTTCCTCCCACCACCCCCCACCCCCGGAGAGGCGCGCAAGTCTAAAGGGGAAGCCAGGCAGCGAGCGCGATCCATCCCGTTCGCTGCCTGGCTTCCTCCCACCCCCCCCACCCCCGGAGAGGCGCGCAAGTCTAAAGGGGAAGCCAGGCAGCGAACGGGATGGATCGCGCTCGCTGCCCTGGCTTCCCCTTTAGACATGCGAAGCCTCCCACCCCCCCCCCACCCCCGGAGAGGCGCGCAAGTCTAAAGGGGAAGCCAGGCAGCGAGCGCGATCCATCCCGTTCGCTGCCTGGCTTCCTCCCACCCACCCCCCACCCCCGGAGAGGCGCGCAAGTCTAAAGGGGAAGCCAGGCAGCGAACGGGATGGATCGCGCTCGCTGCCCTGGCTTCCCCTTTAGACATGCGAAGCCTCCCACCCACCCCCCACCCCCGGAGAGGCGCGCAAGTCTAAAGGGGAAGCCAGGCAGCGAGCGCGATCCATCCCGTTCGCTGCCTGGCTTCCTCCCACCCACCCCCCACCCCCGGAGAGGCGCGCAAGTCTAAAGGGGAAGCCAGGCAGCGAACGGGATGGATCGCGCTCGCTGCCCTGGCTTCCCCTTTAGACATGCGAAGCCTCCCACCCCCCCCCCACCCCCGGAGAGGCGCGCAAGTCTAAAGGGGAAGCCAGGCAGCGAGCGCGATCCATCCCGTTCGCTGCCTGGCTTCCTCCCCACCCCCACCCCCGGAGAGGCGCGCAAGTCTAAAGGGGAAGCCAGGCAGCGAACGGGATGGATCGCGCTCGCTGCCCTGGCTCCTCTTTAGCCTTGCGAAGCCTCCCACCCCCACCACCCCCGCTGGAGAGGCGCGCAAGTCTAAAGAGGAAGCCAGGGCAGCGAACGGGATGCATCGCGCTCGCTGCCCTGGCTTCCTCTTTAGCCTTGCGAAGCCTCCCCCCGGCTGGAGAGGTTGTGCAAGGCTTTTCTAGAGGAGGGAGAAGGGACTGACTGGCGGCGTCAGTCCCTTCTCCCTCTTGGGGAAAAGCCCGCAAGAGCCGCGCGAAGCTTGTGTGGGGCTCTTGAGGGCTTTTCCTGCCTGCCTCCTCCCTGCATTCGCTCTATAGGACGCACAGACTTTTCCCCTTAGTTTTTAAGACGGGAAAAGTGCGTCCTATGGTGCGAAAAATACGGTAAGAATGAAGGTTTCTCAGAAATGTCAGTTCCTAACAATGGACTTCTAACTGACTAGAACTTTTAAACCATATTCTTGTTGAAACACTTTGCAGTCCACTGAGTCTACATTGCAGGAATTTGATAATCTCTTCTAACAGATATCTAACACAATATCTTCTAAACCTCTTTAGATAAGACAAGGTAGATTGATTATAAACCCATTGAGTTTGGTCAGTCATTTTCTTGATGCCTTTCAGTGAAAATTCTCTTGCAACCTGCCAATACTTTCCAGCCAGTGCAAAACACTTGCTCGACCTTTTCTCGCAGCACTTCAGTCTGATCGGCTAGCTGACTGGTTATATTCTTTTGAGGTTAATAGAGTATCTTATTATCTGGGGGGAAATCATTGCTTTTGTAAAAGCTCTGCAATGCATTCTAAGTAGTTATTTGTTATTCCAATCCATATCAACATTCTGACAAAAACCCGGCTTAGGCATGTTCACAAAAGTTAAGCCTTGCAGACATCTTCTGCTCTCGTCCTTTCTAATACAAAATGCTCAAAACTTACTACAAACAACTAAAAGTGTTTGATTTAATGCCAACAGTGCTCCCAGAGTACACATACACAAAAGAATGAAGTTGGATGAAAATACTGACTTTTTACACACTGTCATATTTTCACATTTCTAACTAAACTCCAACCACCCACCCTAAATTCTTCCAAAGCAGCAACTGACATTGACGCAATCACATTGAGCAAAAACCACTGAAACTCTTGAGAGAGACAGTGAGGCCGTGTATCCACAGCAATGACCAGAGGAGGAATGACTGCTGGAAGGAGACTAGAGAGAAGAAATACCAGGGTGCATCTGCACCAGCAAAACCAGGCGCCTTCACATGCCCCATCTGCAATAAAACATGTCTCTTGCATGTCGCTCTCTATAGTCGCAGCAGGCTCTGTAATTCTCCAATGACTTGACTTTACACCTGGTAGCACACTCTTCCATTGTCTCTTGAGATAGACTGATGCCAACAAACTCACACAAGAAGCAGTGCTGGCCACTGACTTGAATGGCGGATATCAATGGCCATTTACCAAGTTGTCTATGTTCTTCTACTTTCACTGTTGGAGGCCGTATTCTTCTGAATGCCAGTTACTGGGAATGACAGCTGAGGCGAGGCTTCCCATGGGCACCTGGTTGGCTATTGTGAGAACAGAATGCTGGACTGAATCCAGCACTGGCCTGATTCTGCAAGGCTTATGTTCTCATAAACAGTGCTGAGGTGTGTGGTTCTGTCCGCTTTCTCTTTCAGTGAGGCACTGGTGATGGCAGAGGCTCCTGGGAAAGACTCGTGGGATTTCTTTTTAGTTAAAAGAAAATATAATTATTGTGTTTCTAGTCAGTATATGTGTTTTTGGTTTATTTGTAATTTTTACTCAGGTCACCCTCAAATACCAGCTCATATCTTGATTCAATTGCAGAGTTAAATCAGGAGTTCTACTTGCACTGTGATCTAATCAATGTACCCATGCACTGGTGCACAAAAAAGGAGGAGGAGGAAGAGGAGGAGAAAACTGTGGCCCACACACAGTGTTCTGAAAATACTAGAAATTTAAAATAAATAAAAAACCAAGAGAATGATGGATTGCTAATGCCTTGGTGGCATCCAAGAACCAATTACTGCTCCTCAGCAAACTTCATTTTCTTACTTATTGCAGATGAGTTTTCATTTATTCACTGTTTATAATTCTTTTATTAAACAGGGTCAGTGTTGCTTGTAGCAGACGATGGAGATAATTGCTAAATTACTAATGTACAAACAGCAACTCGATTAAGAGCCAACGTACATCTTGTCTATTCCAAGTTTAGATTTTCCTTTTTAGGATTCTAAAATCAACTTCTGGAACAAAATTATTCAAATTATTACACTATTAACATAATATTTAAATAAGTAAGGATTCTTTAAATATGCTTTGCTCCTTTAGCAGTCTATATTATAATTCTTCATGATTTCAGCTACTTTAATTGATATGTTGCACTCTACAGCAACTTAAGCAAGGCATCCAAAATGAAGCAAGGGATAGTGCCCTAGGCATAAGAATATTGTTTTGTGATTAGATATCTTTCTGCTGCTGCATAACAAAATAAAATACATACTATATTTGGTATTAAAATGCTGTATCACTATATAAATAATATGAGAACACACAATCTGAGACTTGTTAACAAAGGCAATTTGAAATGTAATTTTACAAAGTGTTTTGTACTGAAAATTCTTGTGCTTCGTTGGCCACTGAAGTAAGTAGAGCTCATTTACTCCTAAATGTTGTGGAATCTGAGGGGGCAGTGGGGAGAAGAAGGGGGAAGGTCTGTTGCCCAAGCAGAAGTCCATGTGCTAACAATATGACTTTGCTGGATGCAACCCAGAAGGAGTAAATACTAAAAGCACAATTCACTGCATATCAATTCAGAAGCAAGCTCCACTGAGGTCCATTAGGCTTGCTCCCAGGTGCTCCCATTGAGTTGCATGGCCTATTGAATATATAGCATTTAAAATAAAACTTCCATTTTGTTTGCCCAAAAATATCACATTATTCTAACAGGAACGTTCGTCAGTGTATCCCCCCCTTCATCTTTTCAGGTCGTCTCATGAGATTCCATTCTAGAGAAGTTTAAGGATCCATATGAGGAAATCTTTGCACAATGACATAGAACGAATTAGAAATGCAAATTACCTTTGCTATCCCAATTGATCCAGTCTCACCTTAACCAATATTCTGATTTAGTTCGCTAGCCGTAAAATAAATCCAGTGTAATTATTCTCAATCCCTTCTTGAATCTATTTTAATTAAAAGCTGGCATTTTTCCATTGAAAGCTTTAAGTGGGTTTATGTGGCTAAGATTTTAAAATGTAACACTTTACATAAGTAATCTCAGTTTAAAGTAAAATTCTTTTAAAATGCAATAATAATTTATCTGGATTAGTTTTTGGGTTTTCATTTCCACTGACTATTTCACATTGTTTTTACCTTGAATGAAAATATATTATAAATTATTACAAAAGCCACGCTTGAAGGAAATCAGAGAGTAAAATAATTCTATTTTTCCACATACTAAAATAGTTACCTGAAGAATGAATTTCTGTATTGTCATGCCATATTACTATTTTGCATAAACACTAGAATATCTGTAAAAAAAAATGCCTGTATTGTGTGGTAGAGCTTAAATAAATATGCTGTATTATAACTGACTTTTCAATGACATGATGCCCACTTTTCTGTTACGTCTGAGGCTGTGGTCTTAAATATACTTACTAGGGAATAAGCCCTCAGAGCACAGTAGGACTTCCATGTAGTATGTGTAATATGTGGTTTTCCAAATGATGCAGTCAATGTGCTGAACAATGTCTGGAATTGGTAATGGACTGGATGGAAATTAATAAACTGACTCTCAGTCCAAAGAAGATGGAAGGATTGATGGAAGGTGGTTCATCTAACCATTGGTTCAAGCAGTTCTGGATGTGGTTGCATTCCTCATTCAAGGTCACTGGAAGTCCAGGTTTTATCAATGGTCCAGTAACCTTTTCATGAGCCAAGACTGCTTCACCAGCTGCATCTATTTTTGCATAGAGAAAGCTTGGCTACTTATCCATGCCCTACTAACCTCTAGCTTTGATTACTGCAATGTGCTTACATGCCTTTGAAGGCTAAACTTTTGCTAGTGTAAAATATAGTTGCTTTACTATTCACCAGGAACAGTTTGTGGGAATATATGTCTTGGATTCAGAAACATCTTCTTATCCATTTTGAATCTCAATTTAAAATGCTGGTGCTTACTTTTAAAGCCCCAGACTGCTTGGGTCTAGGGTATACGAAGGAAAACTTCCCTCCACACCAGCCTAACCATGAATAGAGATGGTAATAAATATGCTATAATTGAATGAATGAATGAATGGATGGATGGATGCAGTGCTATGAGGGGAAGGCTGCCCAGAGATTTTAAGAAAAATGTTATCAGTATATGGATGATACAGACCTCTTGAAACCCTTTCCATCCTCTTAAGCTGTGACTGTAGAAGTCCACAATCAATGTCCAATGAATGAAGGTCAATCCAGGTAAGATTGAGGTTCTCCTCATTGGTCAAATAGCTCTCTGGAGAATAGGAATTTGGCCTTTTCTAGATCGGGTTGCACTTCTCCTAAACATGTAGCTTGGCATGTTATTAGATCCGACTTTATGGATAGATGCTCAGGTATCCTCCCTAGTTTATAACACCTTTTATCATATCTGGCTGTTTCTTCAGCTTTGGCCTTTCTTGGAAAAATGAGACAAGGCCGCAATCATATATTATACTTTCAGATTATCTTCAGGCCCATGCCCTGTCATTAGCAAGGGAGGCCCTGCTTTTGGTTCTGCCAATGGGGGGGGCAGGTCTAGGGCAGTGCTTACAGTACTTTCTCATGTTTGGCATCACCTCCCTAGGGAAGGGCATTTGCCCCTTTTGCTGGCGACTTAGGTAAAGGGACCCCTGACTGTTAGGTCCAGTCGTAGATGACTCTGGGGTTGTGGGGCTCATCTTGCTTTACTGGCCGAGGGAGCCAGCGTACAGCTTCCAGGTCATGTGGCAAACCAGAGCAGCACACGGAAACAGCACTTACCTTCCCGCCAGAGCGGTACCTATTTATCTACTTGCACTTTCAAACTGCTAGGTTGGCAAGAGCAGAGACTGAGCAACAGGAGCTCACCCCATCGTGGGGATTCGAACCGCGACCTTCTGATCGGCAAGCCCTAGGCTCTGCGGTTTAACCCACAGTGCCACCCGCATCCCTCTGGCGACTGTTAGGCATCAGCTAAAGACAAATGTGTTCATCCAGACTTTTGGAAGTAAATATCCTGGGGACACAGCAGTTGAAATATGTTGTTTCAGTCTTAAGTTAGGTTCTGTTGAATGTAGGGAACATTTATTGGATTTAATGCAAGGTTTTTGAATTGACTGTATTTTAACGATACTCTATACTGCTCTGGATTCCCAACTGGGAGGAAATGCAGATCAGAAAGGAAATTATCAATACAGGCCCTGATAGAATCTATTGTTAAATTCAGGAGCAGCTGACACAGTGGGGATGTGGAGTGGAGCTGCCCTCCCAAAACTGGAGTCGCTGTGAGTTACTAGGATGGTTGGGAATAAGAGTTGTGAGGTCAGGGCTGTGCAGGCACACTGGCAGAGTCACTCAATGTGTTTTACATGGGGTTGCCTTTGAAAATGGTTCAGAATCTACTATTATTACAGCTGGGCTGCTAACTGCTATCCATAAAAGGAACACGCTTTGCCAATTCTTTATAGAACTATACAAGCTTCCAGTTTGCTTCAGAACGCAACTCAAAGTGTTGATTTTGATGTATGAATTCTGGAGCAACTTGGGACTGAGGTACCTAGAGGACCACGGAATCCTGCATGTTGCCCAGCTACTAAAATCATCTTTAAGAGACTCAAAATGCACCTCGTTTTTCCCGAGGTGAGCTGGATGGCAACAAGAGACAGAACCTTTTCAGTCATGGAGTCTCATCTCTCCTCTCCCTCTTCCATCTGTCAGACTCCTCTCTGATGATTTTCAGAAGACAATTAAAATGCTGCTGTTTTCTTACCCTGATACTAGCTGATGAACTGCATCTGCTGAGTGGTGTTACGTGTTTGAGTTTTATACTGTTTTTGTACTGATGTTTGTCCTATTGACATCACAGAAATTATTTATTTATCTGTGTTTGTTCAGAGTATTTTATTGTGTGTTGTTTTTCTGGAAAAAAACCACAAAGCAGCTTTCATAAAAATATTCAAACAATAAGTATCAACACCAAAAATTCTGCAATAAAACAACGAAGAAAAGTAATGAAGAAAAAACCCCTCACACCTTTTTTGAAGCTGGACTGCAACACATTAAAAAGTCTAGTTTAGAGAATAAAAAAAGTCTTTATCTTTCACTAAAGAAAAAGCAGAATCAGTGCCAAGCAAGCCTCCTGGGAGAAAATGTTCTAAAGATGGGGCGGCAGAAAAGGTCCTTTTTCAGGTATCTGTCACATCTCAGATGGCAAAGGGACTCACAGATGGTTGGCGAAAATTTAAAACATTGTTAATTATTGTACACATTTCTGTCAGCTAATTCCCCTTGTGATTTACAATAGTTGGAAATAATATTTGTTATATTTCCTTGTCCTTCTACATTTCTATACACGCTATACCCAAGCCCAACCTCTTTCAACTGTATTCAATAAAGTTGTGGTCTGTTTCAGCCCAAGCCAGTCTCGGGTGTCATTTAATCTGTTGAGGGTTCGGGACTGAGAGTTGCAATGCCTGGGCCCACAATACATATCACCAGAAAGGTTGAACACTTTAGTGCTTATTCACTAGTCTGCTAAACACAGGACAGGTTAGTGAAAAAATATACTTTTTACCCAAGCCACTGGACAGATCCATTTAGAGCAGGGGGCATTTTTCTTCTAAGGACAAATTTCCAGTAAGGGCAGGGTCAAGACCGTAGCATAAGGGTTGGGGGGGTTGGGGGCTTTAACCCTTTATCTCCTCCTGATCTGGCTCTGAGTATCCTGTGTATGCCATTTGCTTTGAAAAGAATATATCACTTCAATGGAAGATCTGCAAATTACAAGCCTGAACCATAGCAGTGGGTTCTAGGGCCCTGATCCAGATCAGGCTGCCCACACCAGCAATTTGAGTCAAGAAAAGCACTCTGCACTTAAAAGCACAGCTATGTACCTAGCGCTAACATGTAGTTTGCCCCAAACATTTAGTGGAGAGTATATTCAAGAAGACCCTGATGTTGGGAAAGATTGAGGGCACAAGAAGAAGGGGACAACAGAGGACGAGATGGTTGGACGGTGTTCTCGAAGCTACAAACATGAGTCTGACCAAGCTGCGGGAGGCAGTGGAAGACAGAAGTGCCTGGCGTGCTCTGGTCCATGGGGTCACGAAGAGTCGGACACGACTAAACGACTAAACAACAACAACATATTCAAGAAATGCTGCCAGGACTACTACAAGTGACACAATGCCTTCAGACAGCTGGGGAATGGGCTTCCACCTGAGGTTTAGATATATCCCACAGTATTGATGGCTCAGAAAAATTCCTCTAGCTGCACAGGTAGCTTATATATCCTTGTTAATTGCGTCCTCTCCCTGCTCCTCTTTCCATGGATAGAAATTACTTAGTGAAGAGGAACGATTGTGCATTCAGGTGTTGAATCCCCGTTGCACTCATTGTCTTCTACCTGCAATGGGGGTAATAGTTAGAAGGACCTTAAAGGCTGCTCCCAGTTTTACTGGAGCTAAAGCCATAATTAAACAGGCCCTATCTGGCTTTCTAGAATAATTTTGGCTTTGGAAAGAAAGAAAAAACAAGCAATGAAAAGAACTATGCACCCTGTATAAAAAAATGCCTTGTTCTGTGTCCAGTAAGCAAGGGACGCCTTTGTCCAGTGGCGCTGTGACCCATAGATTGCAGCAAAATACCCTGCCTGCTGCTGTCAATAAAGATTTGGCCTGATTTTTTCCCATCACCATTGCACAGTCTTATTATTTTGCTGTTATCATGGGTTACATTATGCGCCTGCCTGGGCAAATGACTTCACTGATACTGCAATTGTACTGCTGTCAGTAAACGGGACTGTCGGTAGAGAGAAAAGTTCTTATCAAAATATTATTCTGATGTACTGATACCCCAGAATTAACTAAAGAAATTAACTAGAATTAACTACAGTACTTAAGATTTGTTACTAATTCAGTTACATTAATTCGGTATTTTATATTTAAAGAGATGTGACTTCAAATTCCTTTTAAAAAAACCATAAACTTCTACACTAGTTCTTTTTTATTTTAAAAGCAGCATGTCAGTTATTCAAAATTTCCACTGATAAGGCCATGAAATGAATGGCCATTTGGGTCAAACTGTGTATATATAAGACAAAGAATTTTGATAGCTTTAGAATTAAACTGCCAGTACCTTTTTTTATCTCAATAGCATTTGTGACAGGTACAAAGAGTTCACATTAACTGCACTTAGTGGAAGAACAGTACATGAAATTCTGAAAAAGACTGACATTTCTGGTGGTTCAGGTTCTTCCCTGTCACTCAGTTATTGTGATGCCATCAGATGTCAAATGATTACAAATTTTACATGACTATGAAATTAGCTCAAAAGCTGTCAGATCCTCTTGGACTAGCAATGCAAAGTCAATTTAATTATGAAGCAAGATATTTTCAATACAGAATGCAAATCAACAGATGTGACAATGCAGAAATCCATATGAGCTAATGAAGGTGGAGAGAGAAGGGGTGGGGGAAGGAATTTTAGCTGATGGTGACGGGGCAGGCAATAAATCTTGGGGACGTGATGGAAAGCTTAGTAAAAATGCCAATCCAGTAGGCAGCAGCTGTGAATGAGGCAAATGCTATGCGAGGAATGGCTGCTGCTAGCATTGGTCCAACCAAAAAACTATGGCAGACTGTGGCACCATGGCCCACCTGAAAGTGAGAAACACTGGTTTAGAAAAGATGTAAATAAAGACATGAAAGAAGTGTGTAAAATATATAGAGACATCTTTCTTAAAATACTAGAACCAGAGGATATCCAAGTAAGGTAAATAAAAGGAAGTATTTATTCATGCAGCACATAGTTAAACTACCAACCCCATAGTTAATTGACTACTAGGGCTGCAAACAGATGGATTTTACAAAGCCGATTAGACAAATTCATGGAGAAGACAGCTATGTATGGCTAGTAGACATCAAAGTTAAGTAAAATGTTCGGCAATTGGGGCAGCATGCCTCAATACCCGTCCCTGGGGGCCTAATGTAAGAGAGGGGGTTTGTCCTTATGCCATGCTTTGGGGCTTCCCACAGGAATATGTCTGGTTATTCTGGGGAAACAGCATGCTAGATTAGATGGATCTTTGGTCAACCCTGTTGTCTTTGTCCAACTGAGTTTGGTCAAACTTAGCCAGCAAGAGTTTGACCAAACTGCGGGAGGCAGTGGAAGACAGGAGTGCCTGGCATGCTCTGGTCCAGGGGGTCACAAAGAGTCGGACACGACTAAACGACTAAACAACAAATTGGTCAACCCACATTATCAGCCTGTGCACAATGCTGTGGGACAATGCTGCTCTCCTACCTTCCAAACACAGCACACCACTGGTGCTTACTGAAGGGGAAATGTAAGGTGTGGGGAGCTTGGTGCAGGCAGAGGTAATCCATGCCTGTCTATCAACCTGAAACACTTTCTGCTTCCTTTAAAATTCCTCAAATATTTTGTCCTAGGAGAACATCCAAATTCTTACTAAAATTTCATTTTAGGCAAAATTAAGTGCCAACTTTATTAATAATGGCAGAGAGGGAGACAAGTCGTCTTATAGCAAAGATAATTTTCTTCTAATCTTTATACAGCTGATTCTCAATGAGCTGCATAATAAACTACTACCAACACATTCTTCAAATGACTTAAAGGCCACCACCACTACTTCTGTCATTAATACTCCAAATACAAGAGGGCCTGATGCAAATAATTAGTCAACTATAGCAGCTGCTCATATTCCCCACATCCTGTTTCCTCCTTACTGTGCCTCTTCATCCACAGGTGGGGGAAGAGAAATTGCAAGTTTTGAGGAGCGCCCTGGGTCTTGCCAAGTTCAGCGTGAGCTGGGGCGTTTCCAACTGCAGTGTTGCCACTCATCTCCCCACCCCATGGTGGAAGACAAGTGACAATAACAGAAATGGAAGGACTCAGCGGTGGTAGTGGGCAGGCAGTGGCACGTTCTTGCTTGACCTCAGGTGGCGAAACAGGACAGGCTACCCCTGGTCTACAGAAGAAAACTGGTAAGCCACTGGCCAAGGCTTTATAAATATGAAAAGACTAAAACATAACTTCAAATCGCTGAGCAAGATGCATGCTTCAAAACTCTTTATTTATGAAAGCAAAAAATATTATGCCTTTAAAAAATACAGCTTTTATTAAGAAGAAGAACAATTTACCTGTGGTGGAAGAAGTGGTAATCGGATGTAGGCAAGTAACATACTCAGGTCATTACATCTCCTTTGCATGTCATACTTAACCCACTTCATTAAGGCATTGAAAATGGTCTCTTCATCGGGAACATTCACATCATCACTTGCAAGAAGCTTATGGAGTTCCTCTGCTGGCAACAATAAAAATTCTTGATTTCTTATAACTTCCATTATGTTTTCCTACCAAGAAAAATGAACATTCCATAATTAACTCATAAAAAAGAGTATCAGTACAACAACCAAACTTATAACAACATTTTACCAATACCAAACAACAACCCTGAGAACCAACCAATTCAGGACAGATAATATGTAAAAATCTAACCTATAGTTGGTTTTTTTCATTCGGACACACAACCACTAGGGCTGTCATCTGTAGTCTAATGGGAATAAATGTCCACAAATTAATATGAATAGCAACAAATCAACTGGCCTACAAATCTAGTTGCCTAGAAGGCTCTTGCTTCCCTCCTAAAGGTCTAATTTTATCCAGTACTTTTTGGAGTGTTTGGGGAGGATGTGAGTTTTTTTGGTAGCACAACCCATTCCTTGCTAATTCCCATAGTGTTCCAGCACAGCGCTTTCACCATTTACTTAGGAGAGTGTGAACTGACCCTGAACCTTTTATTTATATGTTTGTTTCAACAAATACATTAATGTTAAGCAGCCTTCGTCTTCTCTCTGCTCAGGTCACATAATCTCTAAATGGAATTAGTAACACATCATAAATCCCATTCTTGGGCATATTATTTGCATTAGCGAATATTTTGACCTGCTTGATTTACTCTAAAGCTAAGTGCCAGGTTTATGTGGCTCAGGACATGAGAGATAGCCTGGGTCACAAAACCAGCTTCATTGCAGGCAGTAGGGATATACTTTGCAACACTCATGCCTAGTAGCAAATATAAACTATCCTGACCGTGGGATACATATCATTTTTATATTTGTACTGTGTTTACTAGATATCTTTATTGAGCAGAGGTGAAGCAGAGTGCAAAATAACCACTAGCTGGGCCCTCCCTTGAGCTCTATCAAATTCAAACGTTACCAAAGAAGTATGCCTCCTAACCAAGAAAAAACTTCACAATTTAATGCAAGATGACTGGATTTTAGCACACACCCAGCAAGATTCAAGATCTGAGGGAAAACCAACACAGAGCCATGTAATTTTAAAATATGAGAAATGGGGACAAGCGAGCACAAAACTCTGCCACATCTCTGCTGATCTCTCAAAGAAGAAACAAGGAGTAGGCAGTGTATCTATGTGTAAGTAAAGGTAAAGGTAAAGGTACCCCTGCCCGAACGGGCCAGTCTTGACAGACTCTGGGGTTCGTGCGCCCATCTCACATCTATAGGCCGGGGGCCAGCGCTGTCCGGAGACACTTCCGGGTCACGTGGCCAGCGTGACAAAGCTGCATCTGGCGAGCCAGCGCAGCACACGGAACGCCGTTTACCTTCCCGCTGGTAAGCGGTACCTATTTATCTACTTGCACCCGGGGGTGCTTTCGAACTGCTAGGTTGGCAGGCGCTGGGACCGAGCAGCGGGAGCGCACCCCGCCGCGGGGATTCGAACCGCCGACCTTTCGATCGGCAAGCCCTAGGCGCTGAGGCTTTAACCCACAGCGCCACCCGCGTCCCGTCTATGTGTAAGTATTAATATATAAATAGACAAATGAGAAAAGCCACTCTTTCCTGACATGAGATGCCTTTCCACAGGAATAAATTAATGTCCTCAATTTGCATCAATAATATGCAAATTAAGCAGCCCAGATTTGATACACTGGGAATATGGAAACCATCTTCAGGCAAAAACAATATGTGGCGTTTTGAGAATTTATAATGGAAATGTTTACAGGTGTTAAACTAATGGGTTTAAATTAATTTTGTATCAAACCATTATAATTTTCAAGAAATGTAATTACAGTTTTAAAAACAGAACAGAGATACTTAGTTAACAACTGGATGTAACTCCATCATAAAGATTTAATTTCATTTGATAGGTAGAAGACCAAAAACAAATCTTGAAATCTGTTCGAGTAATTGAATATTATTTCTTTAAGCAGAAACCACATCTTAACCTTCATTAACTCATAGATGTAAAAACCGCCCTTGAAATATATGTGCCATAAAAAGCTATTTATTTAGCAAATGAGATAGCTGTTTTTCTGGGACGAATGCAGGAACTGAAAAATCCTCTATAGTCAAAATGCAACTGTATTTTTCAAATCTTCATTGTTTTAAAATATTTTGAACTCTGGTTGCATGCTTTCTTTCTATACATTATGTATATTTTTCACAACACATCTCTACCCATTTGAACCATAAGCTGGGAATGATATTACATGTTACGTTAGATATAATTATTTTACATATAGTTCTTCCTAAGAATGCTGCTTCTTTACATTTTGAGAGCAGTGCAGTGTTTCTTATGTTTTTCCCAGAGAGGCACGTTGCATCTCAATGCCCGACAGTAAAAAGACAAGGTCACTATATGTGGGGGAAAGGAGGAAGGTTTTTCCCTTGTTGCAACAATGCACTTTACTTTCCAATGCAAGTGAATTTGGAATAATATTAAGTTGTATGATGCCACTGGGATAGATGCTCACCTGCATTCCACAGGGCTCTGATCATGTCCTCACAGACAGCAGGCAGAGACAATTTCTCAAACTAAACTGGGCTTTAGAAACAGTCCTCAATGTCCCTACCACCTCAGAACTCCCATCATCAGAAAGGATAATCAACATCTTCAGCCTAAAGAGGTACAACTACTATCCAAGAACTCCAGCTCTGAAGCCACATTCATGCTCCAACCACCTCTACATCCCATCATCAAAGACTCCTAAAGCAAGCAGGTTCCCTTTAAAGGTGGACACTTGTTTCTTTGTGGAGACAAAAGCAAAAGTGAATAGTCTGAAGGAAGCCAAATCTCCACTTAGTAGATTCAGTCAGAGTTTGTTAGCTGGAGGCACAGTGTTCAAGTTTAACTAGTCAGACTTCCAGACGAATGATGGTGCTAAGCGTTTCTTTGTTCTACTTATCTAAGACCTGACTTTCCACTTCATCTGCCCAGCAGACTTCTTCTTGGTGACCTCCCTTTCTGGAATTTGACCCTGGCCTGACTTGACTCTGCTCACAATACCCTTTATGGATTTGGCTCCCCTGGAACCAGCTCTCAGCTGTGTCTGACCTAGGTTTGGCCCATCCCTGAGAGGGTGCTGCTGGCTGAAACAAAGTATAGTCCTGGCAACCAGGGCTCTTGCTCTTACCTGTATAGCTGCACCTCTTCATCTGCATGGCTCACATATGGGGTATATTTCCTAGTTATGCAAACATATAACGCGATGTGGAGGACTCTGCAACTCCCCACCCTACAAGTCCTCATATACTCCAAATGACCTAGCTCTCCCCACACCATAATCATCTCCCTTCCAATTTTAAAGGTTGTTTGAATGGACTGTGTAGGTTTATTCATGAATATTGAATATGAATTTGGGACAGCTGCAGTGGGCTACAGAAATCTAGAATCAGAGAAAATTGCCTTCCTGCTTTCCACTAACAGAAGGCTTCACTGGATCAATGAGTCTTCCATCAGTGGAGGGACACGTCTGGATGCAACCCTTGTGGTATAACATTATCTATAACGCACTATATTATGTACTCTGAAAATGTTGGCACAGAATAGAATACCATTTCCTCTTGCTTTTCCCCAACAAGATAAATCCACAGATTGTATTGTCACTTTATCCCAAATTAAGTACTATTATAAACTTTTTAAGGAGAACATTATGATACAAGTCACCAGGAACCTGTCACATTAAGTTGTTTTACCCTGACAGAACACTTACAAACTGCTCATTGAACTGCTTGTTGAATGCTGAAAATTTGCCAATGTGCTCTCTGATCCCCACAGATAAATTTCAGACTAAAATGAGATTGGAAAGCATTTTTCATGTGGCATATTATATTGATTAAACTGACAGATATGCCTGTTTTATTGGTCTTTTGCAAACTGCATACTCTGAAGAAACGTACATTGTATCCTATTTTATCAGAAGTGTCAAATGATCTTGCACTGTCAACAATCGGAAACATGCAATTATTTTTCACATTAGCTTATTTCTGAATAAGGAAATGTCAATAGTTTTTGTGGAGTTCCTTGTGCTTCATATACTTGGCAACAGCCCCTAGATAATCTAGATAACAGGCATCATTTTATCACTGAAACTTGGTCTAGTTCAGCATAACAGTAAATCAGCAGTGGGAAACTTCCAGCTCTGGTGCCTTAAGATGGGCTCTCAGTTGTTCCTTGGCGAGGGGCAGGACTCACTGATGGCACCCATCATTTAAGAAACCTTTTACAAATGGCCCATAGGGCTGGGCTGAGGTCAGGATGCAAATCAAGTTCCCCACCGCTGTGATAGACCATGGTTTCCTGTGATGTGAATATGCTTCAGTGAGTCTCAGGCTTCCCGAATATATTCTCATTTGTGCATGAGAAGGTCAGAACTGTTTGTTCCTTATTTTAAACCAAACATATAAACTGTAAACTATGGTTTCAGAACAAGTAAGGATCTGAAACTCTGGCCTGATCCATCCTTTTTCTTACCATAGTTTAAACAAACCACAGTTTACCCAATTCAGATGTCACAGAGAACTATGTTTGTTTGTAGCTTGTTTTTGTTAACCAACTGAAAGCTTCTGAACATGCAAGTCCAAGACTCATCATGGTCCATCACGTAGCAGGAAACCATTATTTTTCATTATGGCTGAACTAGTCCATTACTATGAGTGCTCAGATACCTTGCCTTTTAAGGTCTATGGCAAGATCTAAGGAAGAACTGAGCATATATTTCCCACTTTTACAGATCACACCATCCATTTTTTTACATATATCAAAATTTAAAGTCAACTTGGGCATTCCTCTCTAGGCAAGCTATTTAAGGAATTTTGATAAAGGGTAAAAATAAAAAAATAAAAGGTTTCCATAAGGTTAATGAAATTTCTCAGTCATGGTTTCCATGTATCCCGAGGGTACCACTGGATTTTGATTACATCAATATCTAAAGAAGAATATTCGTTCAAAGGTGAAAAACCTGAGTGGATTTGATAGAAGCCAAAAAATGTTCTTGAAAAAACTGCAAGGTGCATTTTGCTTGTTCCCAAGTTTTGGGAGCAATTTTGCTTGCTCCCAAATCAAAGTTTGAAGTAAATTTGGAGGTTGCATCATAAGAAAAACATCAAGTTCCCCCAGACCTCATACATAACAGCACAACAATAACTGCTCCAGAATGAATTTAAACAGGAAACTTCCACTTCAGAGGGTAGAAAGTGGTCACTCTGAATACCTAATAATAATAATAATAATAATAATAATAATAATAATAATAATAATAATAATAATAATTTATACCCCGCCCATCTGACTGGGCTTCCCCAGCCACTCTGGGCGGCTTCCAAAAGAATATTAAAATACTATAATACATCAAACATTAAAAGCTTCCCGAAACAGGGCTGCCTTCAGATGTCTTCTAAAAGCCTGGTAGTTGTTGTTCTCTTTGAAATCTGGTGGGAGGGCGTTCCACAGGGCGGGCGCCACTACCGAGAAGGCCCTCTGCCTGGTTCCCTGTAACTTGGCTTCTCGCAGTGAGGGAACTGCCAGAAGGCCCTCAGTGCTGGACCTCAGTGTCCGGGTAGAACGATGGGGGTGGAGACGCTCCTTCAGATATACTGGACCAAGGCCGTTTAGGGCTTTAAAGGTCAGCACCAACACTTTGAATTGTGGTCTCTGCGGCCGCTCCCAGTCATATGCAAATTGCAAAGCCAGACAAACAGGCTCTCAGACATCATTTGGAACAGGGCCTAAAGGAACCATGCCCATCAGAGATGCAAGAGAATGCCCACAGGTTGGCACATCATCATGCAGGAAAAAGAGGGGGGGTGGAGATTTTAACGTAGGTGCCAGAAGGCAGGCAAATCTGCCAGTACCTCTTAAGACTGCTGTCCTCCTAAACTGACTTGGCAGAAAATTGGGAATGACCCATCCTATCTGGAGAAGACCCCTTATCTTCTGATGATAGACTATTTCCCTAAATTCACTGAAGTTGATCATTGGAAATAAGCTCTCAATAAAATGAAAGCTATTTTTCATGCTTTGGGAGCCCTAGCCAAGTCATCTCATAATAATAGGTAACAATTTTCACCAGAACTTTGTAGAAGACTTGCAGAGGTCAAGAGTGAAGTATGTCAGTCTCTGACATCATCATCATTATTATGATTATTATTATTATTATCGGGAGGAATTTAAAAGCATTTGGTGGGATACTGTTCCTGGAAAACCTGAGATCAATGGAGGAAATTATGTTTTCAAATGTAATGGTTTTTAGAATGTTTTAACTTTTTCAGAATGTTTTCTATTATTATTGTGGATGTGGATGCCATACGGGGCTCCTTTGAGAAGAAGGATATAACACAAACAAATAAAGAAATAAACAAACACATTCAGCAATTTCTCTCCCAGCCCATGGTCTTGCAAGCCTGATATTTAATACATTAATTTAAATACTGCAATTTTGCATTGCTTTACTAAAACCCAGTCTCCAATATACTCTTGGTATACCTATTTCACCATCCTGGAAATAAATGTTGTATTATTGCATATAGTTCATCTCTGTTTAAAGTATTTATTATTTATTTATTACAGTTCTGCGCTATATTTTCTTCTCCGATAGGCTTTTTCACAGGGAATATGAAAAATGCTTTAAGAGGCAAGAAGACAAACAAGAATGCAAACTAGACACCCTAATCTCACCCCTGATATAGAAAGCCAAAGAAAAAATAATTCTGTCTATAATACTCATCAAAGAAAGCAAAACATTAGATTTTATGAGCTTTTTACTTGTCATAAAAGCAGTATGGTCTCTGCTCAATTTTAAGATGTACATAAAAGCCAGCTATATTTCTGAATGCCAATTAAAGAGACTAACGTAGCCTCAGCACAGAGTTGGCACGTCACGGTTGTTTATTATATGCTAAAATCATACCCTCCAAGTCTCCTGATTTTCCAGGTAAAGGGACTGCTGACCGTTAGGTCCAGTCATGGCTGACTGGGGTTGTGGCGCTCATCTCGCTTTACTGGCCGAGGGAGCCAGTGTACAGCTTCCGGGTCATGTGGCCAGCATGGCTAAGCCGCTTCTGGCAAACCAGAGCAGCGCACGGAAACGCCGTTTATCTTCCCGCCGGAGCGGTACCCACTTATCTACTTGCACTTTGACGTGCTTTCAAACTGCTAGGTGGGCAGGAGCAGGGACCGAGCAACAGGAGCTCACCCCGTCGCGGGGATCTGAACCGCCGACCTTCTGATTGGCAAGTCCTAGGCTCTATGGTTTAACCCACAGCACCACCCGCGTCCCTCAGTCCCAGAATTACAAAAGCCATCACCCCTTATATAATGCTTCTCTTACTGCAAACTTCAAGAGAATAAGCATGCATCCTAAGATTTTTCTTAGGATGGGCTTTCACATCCACAACACATGTGTTCTTGAAGAAAAAGCCAACCTGCCATGAACTACTGAGACCTGATCAAATGAGATGAGTGGACTTTTACTGGCCCAGCTTGTTATGACCAGATACTTGTTCTAGTAACAACTTCAGGGTGGATATCAGGGAACTAGAGTTTCCATGATTCACCAAGACTGGCTTTGTAATGTGTTTTACTCAGCAAAATATATGGTCTGGTCTTGTTTGTGTATTTCAGGTGCTATGCATGTGGTTTACTCTCTGACTTGAGGCTGGTGCTGAAGGTGCCCAAATTCCTGATATCTTGCTTGCTCTGCACAGGGCTTCATGGTCTCCATGGCACCCCTGGGACTGGCACAGGATGTACTGATCTGTGCACAAGTGAAAAGTCACACAGTGTACTGCACTCTTCACGATTTGGGTGATCTGGTGATTGAAGGCAAAAATGTAAGGCTGTTGTCATGGTAAGATCACTACAAAACCAAGTCACGTCCACAGGAATAGTGGGCCATTTGATATGGTACACTGTTTGAGACTTGTGGAAGCTCTAGTCTTCCAGAATGCGAAAAGATACATAATAAGACATTATTGCTTAACTGATATTCATAAAATGATATCCTCATTATAATTGCTAGGAACAATTCCTCTCTTTCCAGTTTCAAAACAATTCCTCTATTTCCAGTCTCAAAACATTATTACAGAAAAAGAAGCACATACATGTTCAAAGTAAATAAACAAATAGAAGACTACCTGGTTTCTCCTAAAACAAATAATAAGTTATGGGGGCTTCCTCACCCCCTTTATATTGTCTACAGGAAGCACTACATTCAGTCAAGAGCAATTTCTTAGCAGGCAATTTGACTAAGCGAGAGCAATAGAGGGCAGCACTTATTGGCATCTCACCAACTCCATCCCCCAAGGACCCATAGAACTCACACCTTAATGTCTAGCAGAAGGATGCAAACCCTTTCATTAATTCAGTTTCAAACAATGCAAATTTATTTGGCCAGAAAATGTGATGAGAGGTTGATGGGTTAGAATGCTCTTTTATTAATGTGAGCAGTACACGGGACCTTGCAAACAATTATATAGCTGTCAAACTGCACTGTTCTAAGCACTTTTTTGAAAAAAGAAAAGGGAGAACATGGCCTTAGGCCTATTCAGTTTTCGGTAGTAAACTAAACTAATCCATCACAGTGGTGTTCTTAAAATTAATTTTGGAGGATTACGAATCTAAACAAATATGCTCTCTTAAAATATAGTTCACTCTCTTTCTTTGCATCATGTAATCATTTCAATTAACATCAATTATGTCCAATTACATGGACTAATTAAGTGAAAAATATGATATCCCCATTAACATTACTGTGTCAGGACACATATTGTTCCCCCACTTACAACAGGAACACTTCCTATTCATTCTAAAAATAAAAGTGGGCTAATCACACATTCATTAGGATCTCAAGCAATGCACTGCTAACTACAACTTTATTTACCAAAAGTCAGAGAATCAGGAAGTCAAAACAAAGACCTAACAGAAGACACCACTAAGCTCCCAGCCTTACATAAAATGTGGATAGAAATGAGACTAGGAATCGCAAGCCCAATTCACATAGATTACTAAACAAAACCATAGTGAAGTATGACAAACTGGGGTGCAGGTACTCACAGGTGCTTTGGTCCTCCTATAGTCCTGCTGCCTTGCCACTGTGAGCCATGATTTGGCTTAGCATTATGGCTGAACAAAGGCTCATGATTTGTCTCAATCTAGACAAAGCATAAGCAGTAGCCAAGTCTTACCTTTAATGATTTGTCTGTTTGAATGTAACAATAAGCCAGACCATAACTTAGTTCTTATCTCCCCACCCCTGGCAGGCCAAATCTGACAGGTGGGTGTGACTGCAAACCTGTCAATCACCTGACATCACTATGATGTCACATGATGCTGCACTTTGAAATTCCGACTGCTGAGACTTTATTGTTTTTTTAAAAAAAATTAATTAAATTTCCATTTAACAAACCAATCATATCATATTAGTTATTCCAAATTATATCAATACACATCATAAACTCCAAATATTTAGCTGAATTTTAAATTTTTGTTGGGGGTACCCATGCTTCAAGTTCAGTAAGGGTCCAGTCATCTCATATTTCTGCTGCTTTGATCCGACTGCTGAGACTTTAAAGTGCAGGGAGTGGTTTGAAAACCCTAAGCCAAATACCCCCCTACTGCTCTTTCAACATCCCAAAACAGGAGACTCAAAGAGCAGCATGAGGTTGTCTGTAAGTGGGCTTTCAAAGAGCCCCTCCTCTGGTTTTATACCATATTTTCCCCTGGGAATGTCTCAGATTGGAATCTTTAAAAAAAACAAAACACTGAAATAATTAAAACCATATTTCTGGGTGGGTGAGGGTAAATCATGCAAATAATTACAATAAAAGGTTGTAATTTATAAGTGTTGGAAGAGCAGTGTGAAGCTCTTTGAAAGCCCTTTTGCAAGCCTCCCTTTGACAGTGTCCTTTAAAACTGCTGCTAAAATGGGTACAGTATTCCCTCCTCCATTTTAACAACAGTTTCAGTGGAAATTGTTTTCCCCTCCTGGAGCAAGATAATAGGGGAACACCTTGTACCAACAAAAAAAAAAAACTATCAGAATCTCACTTAAAGCTCCTGGTGATTACTTTGTAACCATGTTTGTAACTGCCCCATACCTGATATGATGTAATGTGAGGGGTGGGTGGCCGTGGTTTCGGGGAACAGGCATCACAGGCCAAACGGTACTCCTTCAAGATTCAAGGGCAATCAAAGAAATATTTAAGCATTCCAGTGTAGTATAGTATAGCATGTGCGTACACACAAACACACACACACAACCAGAAACAGTATCCATACCTCTCTTCAGAAGCATTGGCTATCCGTCTCCACAACATATTGTCGTGAACAAGGATTTTCAACTCTTACAAATAGGAAAGATCAGGAAAAAGAGGAAAAAATGAGAGTTTGTTTGTCTCAAATTAGACCTAATATAAATGAGTTTAGCCCACAAAAGCAAGCTCATACCTCTCAATGAGTTTGTGTACATACTTAAGATACATACTGCATGTAAGAGTCTTGTTTATAATTATATTTTGGGAATGACTCGTGCTCTTATGTAGCTGCATTGTTTTATACTTTTGAGACGATCATACTATAAAGTAGTTGTGCACTATGTTATAAATCAAGGACCGCTAGTTGTTGTCTCTTTTCCTTTTCCGGTGTATTTCTTATGAATAAAAAAAAAAATTGGTGCGATGTGAGCAAATTTTTATTCTGAAAGTGTGGCCCACTGTACTATAGTCTCAAAGCAGTTTACACAGATACTAAGTCCCTGACTGGTTGGTTTGCTAATGCATAGCTCATTTCTGTGTGGCTTCTCTGTGGGTCCCTGGTGGAGTAATGAGAACAACGAGGAGGCAAAGAGACCATGGAAGAGCGTAAGAGACTGTATGATATTCCACAAGCAATAGTGGATGGTTCTGGTAAAAGAATAGGATTAAGGCCAAGCACTCTAGACATGATTACAGTATTTGAAACTTTGCCACTAGTAATTAATGCTTACTTCAGAAAAGCAGGAATCTTGACATGTCTTACAAAATTCTACCTGTCCAGTACATCTTGATGGCTCTATAAAATATAGAAAAAAATAAACTTGGACACTTAAAGTTTCATATAAAATTCACTAAGGGGAGTTTTATCAAAAGTTTTTAAAACAACAACAACATCATAAAGGACCTCTTTTAGGCAAGCATACTTTTATTACTTCATATGACATGCTAAACTTAAATCATGCAGAATTTGGGAGAGGGTAACGAGAAAATTATACATATGACAGGGAAAGGTAATTTGAGCAGAAGGCCTGTCCTTCTTGCAAAATATTCCAGTCTCCTTTTGAAAAGCTCAAACCAGCTAACATTAGACCCCAATGCAATCTCCTAGTCAGGCAACCATCAGATAATTCTAGATCCCAAGTTCTTTAGAGGAAATCACCCACATGAAGTTAGACATAGGCTATGGGTGACTGTACCTAGATCCAGACAATGTGTTCTTTAACCCAGGGTCCCTGAAGTCAGTTGTTGGCACTTTGAAAGCACAGTAGGTAGAATGTCCTGCTCAGCTGAACATGCAAGGTCAGAACTTAGGGGCCTACATGTATATAGAGTTTGAGACAGATCAATAAGCTATGTCACAGGTCATGAGGCTACTGAATCCTTTGCACTCAGATTAGAATCCTTTTTAACTTGACTGGCCAATGTAGAATTGTTTGGAAAATGCATGTAAAACATTATTATTATTATTATTATTATTATTATTATTATTATTATTATTATGCAGGGAGTAAAATGGTGAGCATCTCCTGGTTACTTACTCAGTAAATTATACTTATATTTACTGATATCAGCAGATACATACTGCATTCTCCTCTCACAATAAAATACAGTTGATAAAACTGGTTTGACAGTAAGTTAATATGGTCAGTTCTTATGAACATATAAAAATGCAGTTCTGTGTATTGTAACCAGGAGGTCAGTGTTTGTTTCTCAAATAAATTAAATTTGAATTTTAGGACTCTTTTTGATGGGCTTAAACTTGAAAATTTCCAACCTAAATGTAGAATATTTCAGTTCAAGAAGCAGATCTAGTGTTGTATCTATGCAGTAATTCAGCCTTATTTTCTAACATGTTAATTTCCTTTTGTGCAATTTATGCAATAAGGTTGGAGGTTCTTGGAGTTAAATTAGGCATCAGATTGCAGACTAATTCACCATGGGCTGTTTGCTTAACTACTTTCCCGATAAGATCTGAGGCATTTCAGTACCAGCAGTTGTCTTCCTTATATGCCTGCTAATTGACTTGTTGTCCATATGCCGGTCCCTTAAATGTTTTTACTTTTCCTCTTCCCCCAACTGTGCCCTGATGAAGTGGTGCTGTGGCATCACTGCTGTATTAGAGAAAGCTTATCATAAAAAAGTTCCACACTGTGATAAGTGCTAGTTATATCCATTCATTTCAAGCAAGCACCTCCAGAAAGCCAAACCACAAGCAGTGATCTTATGAAGTACAGCAGTTTATGGGGAAAACAGGGGTGGAGGGAAAAGATATCAAAAGCAAGGGAAGCCTAAGCCTCCTTTAATATCACGAACACAGAGAAATACAGCTTTGCTACTGCCTTTCACCCATGAGAAAGGCCATTCTGTTGATCTATGGAAGCTTGGTAATCCAGCAGAAGTTGACATCATGATTTCTTCTTTTAAATCCATCACTCACACCAATACTTGTTTAATTTTATCATTTAGCAAGACAGATCTATGGCTCTCATTGCATACACTGTATGAATAGCTAAACATTGGTATAACTAATATAGGAAAATCTGTGTCATATTATCTACCAGTACCTTCCTCTTTACTTCTGCTAATATTTCCGGTGGGCTTCAAAAGATAACACTCATGGAACCAGAATAGTGTACCAGAGTCTAGGTGCACTGTACAGGTGAATTCAGAGCAAATAGCTCCAGACAACTAAGCATGGCTGCTGTGACCAGACCAGGTATTTGTCTCAAATACTACCCCTGCCCTGCCTTCCACTTTCCTTATTGATAGGAATAATGTGTGGTGACTAAAATTATGTGCCTGGGTGAATGCAGAGGGGAAGGGTACCTGTATTATAATGATCAAGTCTGGGAGAGATATGATGCTGAAGGTTTGATAAGCCTCGTGAGAAGATGGGCAGATGCTTAAAATTATTGTCTCTTCCTGGTCCTTCCTGCATCCCCCAAGACTCAGGTGTCAACCCATCTTGTCAACCCATTCTCTAGGCTAGTGGTGGTGCTTTTCAATGCCAGGGCAGTCCACAACAAGACATCTGTCATCCATGATTTAATCATGGATGTGGAGGCCAACCTGGCTTGTATTACCAAGGGTGGGGTTAGTCAGACCCTGTTTTGTCCACCTGGGTACTCAGTGCAGCACCTTCATTGGCTGGAGGGATTAGGTGGGGGCAAGGGAGTCTTCATCATCTACGAAGTTTGCATGTTGACTTCGCCACCACCTGCCTCCAACCCCCAGTTGCTGAAAGGTCAGATAAGCACTGTTGCCCAACCATGCTATTCACTAGTGAGTCCAAGGCGCAGTAAATGCATCTTTGCATGAAGCTCTTAGAGGTAGTAGTGTGTCTGCTCATTTAAAAATCCTCCTTGGACCCAGAGGCTTAGGATAACTCAAAATGTTGCCACGTTTTTGGATTTTAAGGTTGTTTTTTCTTATGAACGAACCTGGCTACACTTGTATTTAGTATGTGTGGATCAGTACTGAAACAGAAAGCCATGCCTTGCTATAGCCATTTGAAACATAGTTTGAGAAATGTCCACCTGCAATAATTTAGGTAGCAAAAATTAGTTTGTATAAGCTCGTAGAACATGCATAAAGACCAAAGAAAAGATGCAGTTTTGGGTTTGGATTTTTGGGATGCTGCACACTGCTGGTTTTTTACCAGTTTTGCCTTCATGCTTGCAGTTGTATGTTTGTTTTTTCTCCTACTCGCTTGTTAAACTTTAGTATAAAAGCTCTATAAATCTCCCATATTTTTCCTCCAAAGGAAACATGCCCTATAAAGCTCAGGTTCAGGAAAGGGGAAAGTGAAACAAAATATTGTACTCAAGTTTTCTGTTCTTTCATGTGACTAATGCATTTTCTGAAGTTCTGTATGCAGAATAGTGATCACTTTTTGCAGTCAATTTGTTATCAGTTGGATAAATAATAGCCACAGGTATGATAAAGCTGGACACTTTCAAGTTCCAGTGGAGAAAACATACAGAGTAATGCATGTTTACATAGGAGTACCTTCCACTGTAAATGTGCATAGAATTGTAGCTACAAATGCACACCTATCTATTCCACTGAAATAAATGATTTTTATTTTTTTTACTTATCTTTGGCTATATTATTCTCCTCTTTAGGGTGCTTACTTTCCCTTTACATATTCTCAAAAGGTATGTGCTTTATCAGTCATCATCTTAAACCCTTTTCTCTGACTAAATTCCCAGCCTTTCATGTGGCTTTAACCATTTCTACATTATTTTAGTTTTTGGTGTCGCCCCATCCCCTTCTTAAGTTTATATTATTCACTAACAGTGCAATCCAATACATATCTATTCAGACCATTGAGTTCAATGGGACTCACTCCCAGAATAAGTACAGATAAAAGTGCAGCCTTAGTCTCCTTCCCCTTTGCTTTGATGATATCCTTTGCAATGGATTGCATTTCAAATTCTATACTGACCCTTTAATTGGTGCAAAATCCAATATATAATGAGCAATCTGCGACAAGTTCCAGGCATGTCTGAGTAACACTGACACTGCTACATTAAAATGGTAAAATTGCTGTTGAACTCAGGTATGGTCTAACTTTAAAAAAAATCTATGAACTGCTCTTCATAAGGACACAACACAGAATAAGCTGCTGGTTTCCTTTCAATCACAGCACTCTGCTTCTTTTTAGACTTTCTCAGCACTCTTCAGATCACTCACGAGCCACTCTGCTGTGGGTTCCATGCTGGGCTCCACATTCTGGGTACTTTCTTTTCTGCAATACTCTTCTCTTCAGCAATTTCAAATGGGGAAAAAAATACTTGTGTATTTGTAGTTATTGATGCATTTATTAGGACTTTTTAATGCAATTAAACAAAACATGTCCCAACTACATTTTATTCTTTGCAGAATACTTCTCCAGCAACAATAGTGGAATATCCATTATTTTTATCACTGTTGGGGTGAAACCTTGTCTGCCTGGGGATGGTGGGGAAGAAAAAAAACCTATCTTATCCTTAAAAAAAAATAATACTCTGTACAGGAAGCAGTAGTGCAAAGCAGTGAAACTCAGCTTTTTCAAAAGTTGTCAAGATGGCTAAGCAGGGGGAGATCAGATAGTCTTTCTACTCATAGCCATTTTTAAAATCTGAGTGAGGGCTGGACCCCTAGATTCAAAGTTTGGATGTAACCACACTTTCCAGTAAGAGAGAGCCCCCAGCAAAATTTGACAACACAGAATCATTCAGCACAGTGAAGCATGGGAACAATAGGCTGCTATTAGTCCACTTACAGTGCCCTCTCTACCCCTCTTGCATATCACACCATTAGTAGGTTTGAATGCTTTACTTACACACTCTAAAGGCCACATTCATGTGTTATAGAGTACAGCAGCAAGAAAAACACAGGTAGGAAATTCTCGGGTTACAAACTACAGAAAAATATTTCTGGGCATGCAGTATGGGCTTGAAACAATCATGCCCAGACGTGATGCATGGGTCAGCTTCACATGGTGGAATAGAATGAACAAAGGAAGCTTCACTTTTTTCTTCACGGGAGCATGACCTAACCAAGTCTAGGCATACATTAACTAACCCCAAACATGCTAGTTATACAGTATTTGACTGCAATTTTCCACACATGGAAGGGACCATGATTAATACTTCTGGAATTACCTTGTACCTGTCAGCTGTAATAAAGGCTATATCAGGGAACCCCAGTGTTTCCTTAGTCCCTTCCTCGGGAAAATTGCACTCCCGCAAGCGGTTTTCAGGGTAGCATCAGTGCTGTTTGGAGTCTCCTCATTCTGACGGACACAGAAGCCTTCCACACTAATCATCTGAAGGGCTTTCCATGCTGCTGGCCTCACCCCAGATGACACATGCTAACCTGGCTTCTCCCCTGACATCCATGCATTGAACATGAATGGCTGCAGCGGGGAAGCCCATGTACACAGGCCTTCATTAAGAGCTGGAAACCTGGTCACATGAGATTCCACCTCCACTGACGTCTACACATGTAGTCTCCCCTGTCGCCATAGCTTTTTTTCAGCTGCAACTCGCTGGAACTCAGTTCTGGCACCTCTGAGGTTGTGCGCCATTGCCATTATAAGAGAACAAGGTGAGTTCCGGCACTTCTTTTTCTAGAAAAATAGTACTGCCCATTGCAGATGCCCACACTCAGTATGCAAATGTCAGGAGTGAGGTCAAGGAAACTGGGTAACATTTGGAGCAGGGCCAACAGTGCAGCTCTAATGTCCCTTCAATGCATGGATCCCCCTTCAGTTTGTCAATGTGTGCAGGGGGCTGGAGTTGTGGAAACATCCATCACAATGACTCGATTTATCAAGGTACGCTGTATCCCCTCTCTCAGCATACAAGTCAGCCCTGGTGTACAGTTTGGGAATCACTAATATAGAACTTGACACTGAAGGGTTTTTGCTTCACATTGCTAATTGCTTCACATCATAAAATAAATGTCTACAAAATTCATGTAGCCCCTTCCTCCTGGCAATTGTAACTGCATAATCCTGAAAGCTATATGGAATTTCACTAGGTACAATATATTGGCATTTCAGTGCTCAGAAACATGTTATTCCTACCAGAAAAGTATATTCTCCAGGGGACACAAGTGGACTCAGCACAACAAATGACTAACACATGTGTATTCATTGCACAAAATCACAAAAGGCTTCGAGGGAAAGAGCTCTCCTTTCGTATCTTTTCAAGTCTCTCAGAGCAGTTTATAAATAAAATTCTTGCCTGGATTTTTGTGGGCTCTCCTTCATTATATATGTTCAAAACTGCACATTTTATTCCATTAGTTTGCTTTCACAGTCTGTGCTGCCTTTTATTGTAGATACTTCCTTTATTTATTTGGTTCCACTACTGTTGAATTATTTAGTGCCAACTGTGTGTACTAAACACCAGATTTCACAAGGTTCAATTTCTCTGCCCTGATGCTTAACTCCAACTTGTCCGTAAGTGTCCTGTTCACTGTAACATATTTATCTTGCTCTAGTATTATGTGGCATGGACCCTATCAGCTTATGGAATTGGAATGCATGACTTCATGAAACTGTCAAAACTGTTCCCCACTTTGCCTATACTAATTAAGCAGGAAAAAATGCTTATGAATATCGTTTTGTGTATTTACTTTTCTTTTATTGCCCTTCCAGCCATCTGGCATCATTCCACCTTTGAAGAAAAAGGCATCCTTATCTCTACAAGATGTCCTTCCTAGTCTTTGTCTAAAAATGCTTGTTGTAATTGTATCATCACAATTTCCACCAGGCTTTTCCTTTAAACAGCCCCAAGAGCTTATTTCCCAGTTCCCACTATGTTTAATACTATAGCTTTGTCATAATATAATATAAAGATAGACAATATATTATTATTATTATTATTATTATTATTATTATTATTATTATTATTATACATGGCTATGCATACATTAAATTATAAGCTAATCACATAAAAATACTATCAATTATTGTTATTATTTATTTGTTTATTTATTTATTTAAATAATTTGGAAGTGCCTCATATTCTACAGGTAATTGTAATCTCTAAAAATCATGTAACTATAGCAGCTGAATGAATACCAACTTTTGTAACGGTGCAAGAAGCAGAGGTGCTAGAAACCACTTTGCAATCCAGGAATAAAAATGTTTAACTGTAGGATTAAAGTGCTCATTTGAATTATACATATTCCGTGAAGACTGTTAATTCCTGAAGGATGTCAGTGAAATTTTGACTTCTGTAGGAAATGGAGCAGAAACGCAAAATCAAACCAACACTACACTGGTAAAATTCCCATTTAAACATTCATTCTCATAGTTGCTGCTGAAGATCTTTAGCATGTGCAGCCAATTCAACAGGATTAACATATAAATTCATCTTCTACTTACATCAGCACATCCAGATGAGGTATTGGCATATGAGTCAACAATGTGAGGCAGCAGCAAAAACAAAACAAAACCCCTAATGCTATTCTACGTTGTATTAACAGAAGTCTAGTCTCCAAATCAAGGCAAGTAATATTCCTGCTCTATTCTGCCTTTGTCAGACCACACCTGGAGTTACTCTGCCCAGTTCTGGGAACCACAGTTTAAGAAGGATATTAACAATCTGGGACATGAGCAGAGGAGGTGACAAATTTGATCAATTGTCTGGAAACCAAGTGTTATGAGAAATGAATCCACTGCCAGAGGTTGTAAAGCTCCAGATCCTCCTTTGCGAGTTGCCTGGGTCCCTGAAGACAAGGAGCCAGCAGAGAGTTCTGTCCGCATCTCTGCCTTCCTTGCCTCTTGACTGACATTCCATGATGAGTCCCTCCATCTCTGAAGAGCTGCCAGCCAATCTAAGCATCTGACCAAGAGCCATGCTTGTTCTAATGGATATCTGGCTAGGCAATCACAGCAGCTGCATTTAAGGCTTTGTTTATTACTACAGCAATAATTTCAATCTAGACCAGAAGGAACAGTTCTATCTGCAGACAATAAAGTGCAGCCAAATATTACTAATAGTATCAAGGAACAAGTTGGGTGCAGCATAGTTCTATATTTTAATTTTAATTTAATTTAAATTGTTGCATTTGCTTTAAGTTTTGGGTTATAAGTAGTGATACTTCAATACTATGCAATTATGCAATTATGCAATTATGGCTAGATATAGATATGTGCCTTACGCCCAGTCCTGAAACTCCTTTATTATAATTATTATGAGACACTTAATTTCATGTCACAACTAGAACCCAAAGATTCTTTTGTGCACACTCAAACACTGTGGAAATAATCCCATGCGGACATTTTTATAATGGCACAGCATAAATTGTTAAAATGCAATGAAAATAACGAAAGCTTCTCTGTATCTAAAATAATTTTAACTGATCCAAATCAAATTTAGGGGAAGGACTGTAAGTCAGTAGAACAGCACATGTTTTAGATTGAAAAGATCCCAGGTTAGGGTTATGTAGGACTGGGAAAGACTTCCCAGCTTCTGGGAAATGTCTACTCTCAATTACAAGGGCAGCCATCCAGTAGGGACCCGCTGCACACCTGACCTCCCATCAATCATGTCAGTGTGCTTATCAGAAGGGAGGGGAGGATGCGGCAGGGAGGCTGGTGCAGTGCTGGGGGTCAAGGTGCATGTGGTGCCCCTTCCTAGGGGCCATTCATGTGTCAGTACAGACAATACTGAGCAAGATAAATCAATAGTCTGACCACAGGCAGTTTCCTATGATCCTTGAAAGAGCATTTGATAACAGGAGCAATCAAGCTACCTTTCCCCCCTTTTACTGAAGCAAATGCAAACTGAAACTTTGTGGGTGTGAGTGTGTAAAACTATGTGGCTATAAAGGTAAAGGTAAAGGAACCCTGACAGTTAAGGCCCGTCGCAGCCAACGCTGGGGTTGCAGCGCTCATCTCGCTTTACTGGCCGAGAGAGCTGGCGTTTGTCTGCAGACAGCTTCCGGGTCATGTGGCCAGCATGACTAAGCTGCTTCTGGCGAACCAGAGCAGCGCACGGAAACAGCGTTTACCTTCCTGCTGGAGCGGTACCTATTTATCTATTTGTACTTTGATGTGCTTTCGAACTGCTAGGTTGGCTGGAGCTGGGCCTGAACAATGGGAGCTCACCCCGTCACAGGGATTCAAACCATCGACCTTCTGATCGGCAAGTCCAAGAGGCTCAGTGGTTTAGACCACAGCGCCACCCGCGTCCCACGGCTATACCGATATGTATATCAGGTCTTGTGGAGAGCTTTCACCACTACTACCACAACGTCAGGAATCCTGGTGCCTCAGACTCATTTATCTATACACAAGTACTGGTGTCTGTGTATTTTAAATACCTTCACCACCACCCATTCTCCCAGAAAGCTTCACACAACCTCTTAGTCACGTGGTTAGGCTTGAACATGAGATGAACTTCACCACCAGACACAGGATAAAGTTAATATGGGTTCCAGATAGATAGGCCGATCAATCAATAGATTCATACACACACACACACAAATATACTGATACTACACATATTGGAGACTTACGGTGCCAGATGAGTTTTGCACCTTATGAGTATGTACTCAAGGGCTATTGCTGCTGACTCTTGCCTCTAAATGGCATCCCCCTCAAGTCGATTATCCAAATGCACCACCCACTAATTACTTCCACACCTCTTCTCCTGAAGCAACTCCTCAACAGTCCAAATTCCAACTGTCTTTCTCCTATAGTTAACTCCCAATGGAGTTTTGATTGTTCAGCTAACTGCAATTTGCCTAATTTGAGCCCTGTCTAGTAAACCTTCAAACAATCTCTCTCTCCTGCCAAAAATGTCACCTAGCAACCACTGTTAAAAGGCTTGTCATGTTGTAACAAAACAGGGCCTCATGGCTATGAGAGGTTCCATAACGTATCTTCCTTTTAAACAAAAACGTAAGCAAACCCACACATATATAGCATTTCTCCACAGTACTCTTGGGGTCCTTTGGAAAACACGCCCCCCCCCCGCCCTTCCTGTGTCAGAATTTCTAGTAGTGAGAATCCATTGTGACAAGAATGGGAAATTCTTATTTTAAGATAAAGATGCAAAGGGAACTAACTGGGATGCCAATATACAATGGTGCCAGTTTCTATCTGTACCCATGCAGCTGCCCACAAAGGGTTATTATTACACTTTTTCTATTAACTTGGCTGAAAGAACAGATATATTAAATTGGGATGAGATAAGTCTGCTTTGAAATCACCAAATCAGAATACACAGGTTTATCTAACCATTGAGTTAAACAATAAATAAAGAACATGAAATTTCAATCAAGGAAATAAGTCTGTTATATATAATCATTTGAATGAGCAGATAGTGGATTAATCAAACTATCTAGTTCTTAATGCTATATTTTTGCAATCTATAATATTTTCTATAAAACAAACTACATAAGAAGGTATGAAGAAACAAAACAAAAACATAAGAAAAGATCTGAATGCTAGCGAAATCTATGTACCCTTTGCCTCTGCTCTCCTCTGATAAGGTATGTTGAACTGCCTTACCATGGTATAGCTGTGAGCCACTTTCATAAGCTCTGTGCATCCTTGAGCATCTGCAAATGCCCGGATTCCCAAACAGTTAGATGGATGTAAAAGCTTCATGAGAAAATGACAGCACACTTCAACTACTTGAGGGAGCTGAAGGAGACACGCAGCTGCCAGGAGGTTTTCAATGGTATCTTCCTTAAGTTCCAAGCAACCTGTACAACAGATTAAGACACACATGCAATTTTTGCTACTCATATGTGTGCATCACTTAAACAAATAGAGCCAATTGCAATTGCGATTAACAAAGAAGCAAGAGGGGGGAAATACATAACCATTATGAAAGCAGATGAAAAATAGAAAAACTTCACACGATTACTGAGTCGTCAGCATGCTTGTGTTGGGAAAGTTTTAGAAGAAAATTTAATACTGCCCCCTTCTTCTCTGCACTCCTCAATTACGTCTCCTTTATTAGGCATCAGTTCTCCAAAAGAGTAGCATTGCGCAGCTGGTTCACTGCAGCATAGAAGAATCTGGCATACAATATTACCCAGTGGTAATATTGCATTGCACTATAAAACAAATCATACATTTGAAGTATTGAGTAATCTATTCCTGTGAGATTGGTATCCTAATTTTTCTTTCACTGGATGGAGGACTGACACCATAATAGCTTTGTTTTAATCAGATTTATATAGTGGATACTAGATGGATTCAAAAGCATGTACTGTAATTGCTAAATCAGCTTACAGCCTTTAACCACAAGAGCTTGTGCGTCCAGTGAGGCAGCCTTGAGTCTATATGTGGACTCACTGTAAATCCAAGCGGTAACAATAATAAATTAGGTACAAACATCATACTAATGTAGGTTCTTACCAGAACCAGTGTGCTGTAGTGGTTAGAGTGTCAGACTAAGACCTGGGTTCCAGTGGCATAGCATGGGGGGTGCAGGGGGGGGCGGCCACACCGGGCGCAACATCTGGGGGTTAGAGTTAGGGGGTGCAAATCCACGGGTTAGGGGGCGCAAATTACTTGCCTTGCCCCGGGTGCTGACAACCCACGCTACGCCACTGCTGGGTTCTAGTTCCCTCTCAACCAGGAAGCTCAGTCTCTCAGTTTCCTGCTTGGCAGGGGGTTGGACTCGATGGCCCTTGTGGTCTCTTCCAACTCTATGATTCTATGATTCAGCCTAACCTCCATCTTACGGTTGCTGTGAAGATAAAGTAGAAGGGGGGCTACCTTGAGGTCTTTGGAGGAAAAGTGAGATAGAGAAATAATAATAATAATAATAAATTAAGTGATTGCAGATTCAGATGAATGCAGCATGTCACCTGGGGGAGCAAGTTATGAATGGTTCAACGCATTTTTGAAGGGGATTGAGATGGCTGTGGATTAAGAAGGCTGAAACGGGTTCTAATCTTCTACACATTTTCAAAGTAACTATGTCATCAACAGGATACTGGAAATCAAAGCCAAACTGATAGCAGATTCTTATTCTTATTCTGTTTGACAGTCACTTTATCTTGCCCAGGGCTAACAACCACACCGCCACTACCACACAGAGATACATTAAAACAAAGGCAAAAGAAATACAGTACATTGAAAACATCCCACCCATTTCTGAAAAAAAACACAAACAGTTAAAGGCCACAGAGGAAAGTTTTTGCCTGGCTCCTAAAAATATGTAGTGATGGTGTTAGGAGAGTCTCCCTGAGGAGAGCATTCCACAAACAGGGGGCCACCACAGAAAAGGCCCATTCTCGTGGAACCACCCTTCGGACTTCACATGGGGGAGGAACACAAGGAAGGGCCTCAGATCCTCAGATGAGGATTGCAGGCTGTTTAACAGGCCATTTAAAAGGCACACGTTCTGTTGCTTTGAATGGGAGAAACAACTAAACACCTGTGGTATGTAAAGTGCTTTCCTTCTAAGCAGATGGACCTTCCAAGGTGTCAGAATTGCCAAATTTATGACAGATTGGGTAAAAGATTCCTATTTTAGAGGCAATGGAAAAAGTCACCCATGCAATGATCTCCCCATTGCTTTCAATGGGAGACCCAGATCCTCTTACCCTGCCTGAAATGTCTGTGTTTTGCATACAATTGGCATGATTTTGGCCCTCCAAAGGATCAGACCTACCAAACTGTAGATGGAACAAAATATTTCTCATTTTTAAATAATTCCTCTCCCCGCTCTTCCTTTCTCTGGCCTATATGAAGGCTGTTCCAGAGTGTTAACATTTCTTCATCTCAACTGTAACAAATGGGGAAATGAATCCAAGAACTATAATATTTTTGTTTCATTCCTAATTTCAATTTCCATTCATTTTAATTATGAAAATTAATGAAGTAAATTGGCTCATTTTGTTTAGTTTTTCATTAATTTAAAAAACATGAAGTGAATGGATTCATGCTGTTGATTTTTTAATTCATTTTAAAAACAAATGCATACTCTCTATAGTGGGGTAGTAGAGAAGGGGGGGGGAGAAATCACATATGGCAATCCATGCATTCCTTTGGTTTCAGATAGTAAATTGGTGGAGTCTAAAAAGTCCGGGACACAAATTTTCATGGCCCTCTTGCAGCTATGGTGGCTCATTTACCAGAAGTAATGTTAACTCCTGGTGTGTATTTTGCTCTAGAGGGCTTAGTTTGGTCAGAATCAAGTATACACTTCCAGAGTTAACACCAAATACATTACTTATGGTAAATGGTTGTGCATTGGTTGCCAGATGTGAAATATATTGACATTATTTTCAGCTCTCCTACCCCACTCCTAGAATAAAGAGCTCATGCATACTTCCTTTTGCGACATGCTTCCCAGGCACAGGTCTATGTTTTAAAGCACCATGTCCAAGCAGATTTTCTTGTTCCAGTGCTTTTCCTGGGAAAACCCACAAAATCTGAGCAAATGTCAATCCATGGAACACCTGATTGCATTTTGCTCCAATTCAGCGGTAAAATGTGGGTGTTCCTGGGGAAAGTTCCAGGACAAAAAAAAAAACACCCCTGCTTGAACATGCAGCTTTAAAGCCTGGACCTGTGCCTAGAAATGGATCACAAAAGGAAGTCTGGGTGAGCCCAAAGTCTAAGTCAGCCAAGTGGCATGTTCCATTGGTGGGGACATGAAATGGTCAGAAACAATTTTAGCCAGATAAGAGCCAATATGTGTTTTATTTATATATATATATATATATATATATATACACACACACATACACATACACCCGTGTGTGTGCGTATGTATATATATAAATGTTTGGTTTTGTAACAGTGAGGCTTTAAAGCTGGGTATAATAAAGGGGGGGAGATACACGTCAGGAAAGGTGACAATGTGTACTGGGCATGTTAAGAAAGTAAACCTATTGAGTACTCACAGATGTTAATAATTTTCTCATTTTTTTGCAATTACCAAGAAACCATTTAATTTTAATCTGATCACTACAGCATAAATTAGGATAATCACAAGTGTGATGCTCAGCTTCCCACAGTTATAGTTCAGCTGTCCACCCCCATATTTAAAAGTCCTTGACTGGGACAACCTGACTAGAACAACAAACTTGGTTTGTTGAGGAAATTTACAGTTCTACCCTAAATTAGACATCATTCAATGACTCATATAAGGCTTACAGAAGCAAATGCCAGATAGAGCAGGGATAAGAACTATTGTTTGTAGTCAACGCATCAAATGACTTACCATACAAGTAACAAGCCTCACAAGAGGTCATTGGTGGGGGCGCTGTGACTTTTCTAATCAATGAAGAGGAACTGGAATCTTCCATTAATCTCCTCCTCTGACCTTACACTGCTTGTGTGAATGGGTCTTCACCTTGCAGCGGTAAGCCAGGGCAAGGGGACATCACCTCACAGTGAACACAACAATTTCAACATGGGCTGTAAGCTGCAGTTGAACCAGTGCTTTGTGTTACCCCGCCCCCCTTATTTATGAAATGGATGATAGGAGTGAGACGTCTATTACCAATATAGTGGCGGCAGTGAACAGTTCCAGAGATTTGTAAGTGCCTATTGTTTCCCCACGTCCACTGGGTAGAATAGTAAATGACAATGAGGCGTGAGAAAGAGTGACTTGTGTACAGTAATGAACTTCTTTACAGCACCTGCAGATACAGAGAGAGAATGAATGAATGGATGGATAAATGTATGAACGCACAGCAGGGTAAAATGAATGCAAATACATCAATAAAAGGGGCTAAAACAATGTTTATAATCTGGAAAAAAATGAGACAGGTGTGAAATGGGAGTACCTGTGGCTTGCGCTACCATTGAGTACCTCACTTAAACTTCTTGGCAGCAGTTGGGAGCTCTGATAGGTAATTACAGATTCCTCTCAGACAAAATCTTGAAAAGGTTGCCTGCAAGTATCCTTCACATGTAATTGGTAATCTTGCCTTCAGTTTTGTCAGACTACAGTATATGTGTATTAAAGGAATGAAAGAGATTGCAGGAAAAAAATTATTGTACCGGAAATACTTAGGAAAAAGATATACTAAAATACTACTTTTATTACCTTCTCGTCTTCGTGTGTCTTTCACCATTCACTAAAGACCTGACCAGGCAATACATCTACATAAATCTAAGTCTGTGTGGGGAGGAAAAGGGATTGCACTTGCTAGTTCCAGCCTGAGTATTCATTGTGCAGAGTCCCTGTGAACAGGCTCTGCTGGCACATTCCGTACCCTTAAAAACATGCAAATCCCATTGCCTTGGTTCTATACATAAGTTTGGGTTGATGCACTATTGGGGAGTGGGGAGCGGAAGAATAATGTGCAAGCCTTTGCTCAGGCTCAGGAAGGCTCATCCACATAGTGATAAACCATGGTTTAGTGGTTTGTTCAGTACACATGTTTCTACACAGCTGCATGCTAACATTCTATGTTCAGGGACTAAGTCCTTCTGGAATATTAATGCTTGAGGAAATGTCGTTCAAATGGTGCATTGGGAAATATTCCCAATGTAACTCTGGCCCTATTCCAGCCATGGATAGCCTGATGTCAGGCTGGTGGGGCCTGGTCCTACCAGCATGGCAACCAAAATACAAAGAAGCAAGCATGCATAATATTCAGATTGTTTAGCCTTTGCCAAGGGAGAAACAGAAACAAGTCATAGATCTAAAAAAATTAAAGTTTTTAACTAAAAGAATACTGAAACAGAAATTAACTGGGAAATTACAAGGATTTCCTAGGAGAAAGAGAGATGGCGAGGGAGAGTTGGGGGAAGGAGAGATTGTGAGGTGAGCTGCTGACACAAATGCACAGTATGGCTTTAGCCTGAACAAGATGAAGGTGGGAGAGTGGGGTTGTTGCAGGAATGAGGAAAAAAGGCAGGAGCATTGGGTTAGAGAGGAGAGGAGAATGATTACATTGAGGACCTCTTTGAAGACAACAAAAAGGATGATTATCTCGGATTGTGAGACAGATGCCAGTCATCATCTTAGTTGTCTGGGTAGCACTCAGGGGAATAACAGACTAGAGGGGCGAAGGAGCAGCACAACTCAGCAACATAGAAAGTCAACTCATAAACCAGGTATGGGAAACCTTTGGCACTTCAGATATTGATGAACTACAGCCTCCGCCATCCATGGCCACTGGCCACGCTTCCTGGAGTTGATTGGAATTGTACTTCAACAACACCTGAAGGGACAAAGGTTCCCCACGCCTGCTATAAGGAAAGGGGGTGGCCCTGGGAGATTGTTTCCAGGCGGTACAAAGCAAGTATGTTTGTCCTCGGCTTGATTAACAAGGGAGGAGGGGAGGGGTTGTAAGTGACTGAGGTTTTCTTAAAGTGGCTATAGTACGCTATATTGTGAGAATGCCTTTCCTCTTACAAGGTTTCTGGACAGCCAATAGGTGTACAGTGAAGAATCATTATATTATGGAGAGAAGCAGACTGATAATTATATCCTCAGGAAGTACCACAAAGGGATGAGGAACCAGGGACATTCTCCAGCTGCCATACATTGGGGTGGCCTACATTCAATTTGGTCAGTAATAATCTGTGCAAGCCTGCTTTAAATTAATGTCCTATTGCTTTGTATGCAACCAAAGATGCAGTTTTTATCAATACAAAGCAAATGATGGGCCCCTTAAAGTATTACAGAGTCTTGGCCTTTTAGAATCTATAAATGTTTACAACAAAATCATAAAAAGGAAGTTCAGCAAACTGCATGTATCTCTGCATTACAGTTCCATTACTAACAAGTTTACAACCAGTGCTTGGGTGGCAGGATATTTTTGACACAATCCCATTATGAATACTAATATTATTTGTGTCACCTTGATAAGCACTAAGTATAAACAAATTCTGAAATCGTACAAAGGACAATATATAATAATATATACAAGGTGTTCAAACTATTTTAACCCTAAGGACAGATGCATTCAGAATCTGACCTGTTCCTGTATCTGCCATCTAAAACATTTGAAGGTACCAGATTTAACTAAAACTTTGTAAAAACCATTCTCTCAATTTCTGCAAACCCTTAACATAGCTAGGTGGAACAAAAGGAGTGCAATGGAAATTCTTATACAATGGTGCTATTTTAGAAACCATTGCAAATGTAGTTGCTTTATTCATCTGTATGAGTGCGTCAAAGAGTCTGCTTCAAAAGCTTCCTGGCAAGCTCCATTCCCAAACTCTTTTTATATCATACAGATAAGGCTAGTTTCACCACTAGGATGAAACGACCCTCTTCCAAGAGTTATTGTTTATCTCCTCCAAGTGTTCTCTAAGAGACACCAGGGCTGGTTAATGATACTTTTAACCCATGTTACATGTAGGCCAGTTCTGAGATGTCAGAACTTAAAGGTATATATAGCTGGACAGCATTTTTCTCTGCGGTATATGGAGTCCAATCCAGAGACTCTTGTGCTTAACAAGCGGCTGATGGTCTGCCCAGAGCAAAGAGTTTATTGTCACTATCAATTCTTACAGCACTGGCCACATCTTGAAGGGAAAGCAGATGCTGGGATTCAGATAATCTGTCACTGAACATGTGTCCCCCAACACCTGGACCTCTCCTTTGATGAGAAAATCCAGATGGGTGGTACACAAATGAAAACCTATTTGAATAGTCAGATAGATGTTGCCATATTGGGTGAAGATTTATTCTCCTCTGCATATTAAAACGTACATATATTTTAAACTAGCCACTCTTGGTTAGCTAAGTAATTGGCATTCTGGGGGAAAATAAGCATAAATTGCTGCAATATGTTATTTATACATTTGCATAATACATACCATGTGAATTAAAGTGGCAATCCTAATGAAACAGTAATTTCATTTATGTTGTAATGAAAACTCTGTATTGAGTTATCATAGTAAAACTACATAGAGTAATCCCATTATAATAAGGGAATGTTTTAACAAATACCTTAATATTCCATTAAAACACTTAATGGAAGTGGGAAATTTAGTTAACATAAACATTACAATGTATATGTGTGTGTGTGCGCACACATTGTTTCTTCCTCAGACTAAACATGTTTTGCTTTAGAGATATTCATTACATACTGAAGTTTTAATTTATTTTGCTGAGGGTGCTGCTTGGTCAGAGATACATTAAAATTTCATTGTCAATAAATGCATGCAATTTGGCAGTTTAATTTTCTACTCATCTTCCTAATACCCTCCTCCTCTAAGGATAGTATGCTTTATTTAAGCTAAAACCTTATCAGTTCTGTGCAGAGCTTGACATTCTGCTTGTAACCATGTACGTTTGTGAAAGTCTCATGTATTTTTTATACTTCAGTGAACATGGCGTATTTCCTGTATCATCTCAGGATACTAATAAGGGTCTAACTGCACATTACACACCAACATATGTAGCAGTTCACTGGCATTAAAAACCAATGATTCTATCCCAGTTCTGGAAGATGCAATTTAGAGTAGACATGGGGCAGGCTAACCCCTTTCCCGCTCCAAACTATAGCATCAACCACACACACACACGTACACATCACAACACATTTGATCAAGCATTCTGAAACACTGCATACTTCTTTGGAGAAGGTCCATGCTCACATGCGCAAAGCAAACCTGCATTAAGACCAACAACTCCTAGACCTCAAAAGGGTGACTGGCTCAGGTTGTTAAGGGTCAAGGGCATAATTCCCTCCCACAACCACACACAACAATTGCTGATAACCAAAGGCCCTCCCACATGTTAATTACAACTATTAATTCCTCTTCAGCGCACAGGCAACTCCAACAAAGAGCATGGGGCACATAAATATTACAAAGACATGGCATTCAACTTTCCCTCATCTTTTTGCAATTCTTTGCACTTACTATGGTTCAGATGTGTCTTTGTGGTTAAAGAAGTTTCCATTTAAGAAAATATAATTTAGTGCATATTATTCCATACCTGTGTATGCAAACTGAACAAGATCCCAGAGTGCACTTGGGTCAATGCCTTCCATTTTGATTTCCTCTTGCTTGGCTTCACAAACATCACTTGTAAACATGGCAGCAAAGTAATCAGAAACAGAACTGAGAACAAGTCTGGGAAAAGAAAAGAAGATCACAAGTATTAATTAATCCATTACATTTCACATTAAATGTTAAACAGTCCTGTTCTCAATGTGCTCAGCTAGAAGCAACCTGCTGTATGCAAATATGCAGTCAACAAGGTAATGATGGACCAGTGATGGACCCATATTGAGGATGATGGAAGTCCCAATATATGGAAGAATTTTATTTTATATGTAAAAAAATTTTTGTATGTGAGGTGATTTTTTTTTTTTTTTGTTCTTCTGTGCGGGAGGGTTTTAATACATAAAATCAATAAAGATTTTTTAAAAAATTAAAAATAGAAGCAACCTTCTGTGAAATTCAAGGGCGGAGAACTAGTAGCCCTCCAGATGTTGTTGAAATCTAACTCTCATAAGCCCCAGCTACTCTCCACCCCTGCTTTAAGAAAATGAAATGTTAAAAAACAACAATGTCATGAAAATCAAGCACACTAGTTTGACTCAGATGGCAATCCTATGCGCGGTTATCTAGGATTAGGACCACCGTATGCATGGATAGGATCTCACTTTAAGAAAGGTTAATATTTCATGAAAATCAATCAATTTAAAAGTAACATTTAAAAACTACACATCACCACACACCAAAATTAGTAACACATTGGTTATTTTGATTTAAGGTCAATCAATGTCAAACAGCTATCAAAGAATAAGCATTAGCAAGTCAAGGAATGTTGGTACCACACAAACAATAATAGCGTTCCATTTGTCCTGTGATGGAAGGAATAGTTAGAGAGTTCCCTGCCTGGACTCAATCTTAGCTCCTGAATGGTATCATTCTTTCCATGATTCAATGCTGGGAGAAGAAGAGTCCTGCTGTTGAATGTGAGAATTCGACCTGGAATGGTCCCTGGAAGGTTTGAAACTTCTAGAACAATAATGCTCGCTGTATCTCAGAGGTGAAGAAGGTGCCTGTAAAGCTTTGTAGGTCTGTCTCTCTAGATTGACTACAAGAAAAAGAATAGTGTCTCCCATTGTCTCTAGGAGACAACTGCCCCATTCTGTGATAGACTATGCACTAAGAATATCTTTGGGGTAGGTCCTTGCTAAGTGGTGGTCAGATATCTTCAACCCAGTCTACAAAATCGAGTTGGCTATAGTTGCCCTCAGTCACCAGAATGCGTGGCAGAGGAGAATGTCAAGCATCTTCATGACCCCCCAAAGCTGGGCTAAGAAATACAGCCCTTCCCTGATGTAGGCATTACCTTGCATTTCTGTAGCGGGAGAAGGGTCTTGGCCATATGCATAGCCATGGCAGTGACTCCAGACCCATTCAACAAAGACTGGAGCAGGATGAGACCTAAGTGAGGCTACTTTCTCACGCCAAACTGCAGCCCAGGTATGTTGGGAGGCACCCGATTCATGGCAGCATGAGCATCCAGACAGGAGCCTCATGCTGGAGTTCACTTAGCAGGAAAAGACCCATTTTTCCTGGAGCAAGTTGCCAAAACAAAGGTCTGGGTTTCTCTTAAACATATATTTCATATGTACGTAAAAATATTTTACTCAGATCTTTTTTTGTGTGAGCAGCAATTTTTTTTAAAAAAACCACACTGGTGAACTACTACCACAGCTAGTGTTTAACCATGTGAAACAAGAAGTGAAAGTTGCCTCATAATTAATCTTAATTCTGAGAAATGACATCCTATTAAATCATCCAATATTCAAAAGGAAAATAAGGATGCCTTTGGACTCACTGAATTCACAATGAACTGTTGCTTTCTGCACCTCAGAGGGCTGCAGGTGGTGCTAAATCTTGGCACTGAGGCATGTTGACCTATTCAGCAGAAAGGTCAATTGTCTCCTGGATGTCATTTTCTTCTTTTCAATTCCTGCTATGCTACAGGAATAAACTAATGAACCTTGTTTCCTCCATGGAGTGTTGCATGCTATATGCAGCCCAAAGATAATCCATCATTTCACAAAATACTTTGATCCAACTTTTCGAAGCCAGCATTTAATTAAACCTACTACTTCCACGTGCACTATCCAGGGCGTTGCAGATCTGAGAAATTGGAAAATTTACCACAATTCCTTGCTTCCCAAGGAAAAGTTAACATTTCAAGTGACCTAAGTTTCCCTCCACCCTGACCCCACCTGGTTTCTAGTTCAACAATGGATTTTATTGTGGGAGGAGCTGCAAATGTAGATATGAAGCTTCCACCCACTGCTTTCAATTACCCGCATTTGCATTTATCACCTTTATCAGAAAACATGGATCATCTAATGTTATGCATGAGAAATTAGGCATTCTACCATAATCTACCAATAGGGATGATGTAGTTCCACTGATGTGGACAAGCAGCCCATATACCCCTTACATCCAGCTCTAGGAGCTTAATTTCTATAAGTGTTATTGGTGGCTAAATGCTCATACTTTTCCTGGAGATGGTCAAAAGAAAAAGATAAAAGCAGTCAACTATTGCCCTTGCACTGGGGTGGGGATGAGGGCGCTGCAAGTGGGCCTGCGATACTTCAAATGCAAAGCCTTGCTTTTTTCTCATCCACATGGGCCCATGGTAGTTGAGGAAGTGCTTAAAGAAACATTCTTGCAATAAATGTCACACGATAAACATCTGCCTTGTGTTCTGTTCCTCATATTTACAAGTTATTTCACAGCCTGAAAATTCGATTTGAAGAGGGTGTGTAAGGGGTGTGTAATATATAGTGCACTATATGTGCCAGTAATTCTTGATGGAACAGAGTGAGCTGTTGACTGCAGATTAGAAGTCAGAAATAATATACAAGCATGCATGCACCTTTAAGTATGAGGTAAAAATGTGATGCAGTTTTTATTTCATGGGCAAGCTTATATTTATTAAGGCAATTTTTTCTGCTTCAAAAAGATTTGATTGCTGTTGAACTGAAATAGTCAGAAAATCAGATTCAGTGAGCAGACACACAGTGATGCAAATATGTCTACTAACCCTTTAGATAAAAATGGTAAACAGAAATCTCATTTCCCCTGCCCCTGTAAAATCTGCAACTCCTCCCACTGTCCAGCAAGTACTTTATCACAGTTTCCAAATTTGGCAAGTATGTAAGATGTACCCACTCTGAACTGTGTAAAGTAAATCAGAGCAGCAACATAAAAAAGGTTTCTTTTTATTATACCTTTGTCTTATGTTCTTTCAGATAAACAGAATCAAGCATTTGAAATATAATGTCTTTCAGACTTCAAGGGACTTTGGCTGAAATGCAGGCCAGGACTCACCTAACATACCAATCCAGCAAAAAAACCCCAAAAAAACCTGGCAGAAGGAGTTCTACTTGCACAATGGGACTCCCCCTTCTCTGTACTCATCACACTTCCCTTCTGTCCCCCAAAATTGGCTCGGGGTTTGTGTCCAAAGTACCCCTAGAACAGTATGTGTGGGGACAAGAGAGGGGATCATTCCATCTGACAAGCTGCAATGTTTTTGCAGACAGAACATTTGTAATATAGCACATGTTGAATTCTACCAATAGTCTTTGAATGTGGGCTACAGCTGAACATCGGAGGTACGTGTCTTGTAAAATCTTTACGAGGAATTAGTTCTGCAACTTTGCCCTTTTCATATATGTCACCACTACTAACCCAAGTTTGGCCAGGTACCAATGTCACATTACTTTCTTATGAATATACCTCAGGGTAGAAATTAATCCTCAGCACAACTGACATTTGGCTATAGGATGAATCTGTACCCTACGGGCCATTATATGCAGTCGGGGTAGAAAGCCACCCCAGCTTATTTTTAATAGTTATTTTCAAATTGAAATTAGTTTAGTAACAACATGTCCTTGATGACTCACCACAATAGGTATCTTAAAAGCTGCAATTCACTGCCTTCTGGTTATAATGTTTGCAGGTACTTGAGTACATGTTCTCAAGAGATTCTGTTCAGAAACTTGGAACTGGTCAACTTTTGGTGAGGATGGTGAAGCAAGTGGCTAGCACACCATGAGAAGGACTGATAGGCAGCCAGGTTGTGCAGCAAGATTCTCTGCATTCACTCTGACTTGCTTTCAACATATATGCACAAAAAGATTTCAGGCACTATTTCAGGCTTCCCCCAATTTATACATGGTTTCCTTCCTCGGTGAATAAGCACCAACAGTTCCCAAGCACAACTTGCATCCTTTTGTTGTGGTTAGCAAATGCAGAAGGAAAGGTAGACAGTACATGGCTTGCAGTAAGTGACTACTACACCTTCTTGGCTCCTTTTTTCCCTTCCCTGGAAGCAAAGGTGTTATGGTGATAAACTATCACCATCTTTTATCCCTCCAAGGCTGTCTCTGTAATCTTTCCTTCCAATGATGCTACCAGATGGTTAAAAGAAGAGGCATCTTTTCCTCTGGTTTGGAAACTGGAGAGGTAAAATATGGTACTAAGTGTTGATAGTAGATGGATCTAGTTCAGTGGCATTACCCTCATTACCATAAAAACGGTATTAGGAATTAGTTAGTTGCCTAGGCAGCAAGATTGCTATGCAGTTCACATGTACATTTTTAGACTTGATGCTGGAACTCCTGACATGTAAGCGGTAGTGGCAGCGCACTGTGCTTGTAGGGATATACACCTATGATCAAGAGTGAAATATTTCTCGAGATACAGAACAAAGTCTGTAAGGGCATGTCTGCAAAGATGAGGCTAAATCACAGTTAATTTACCATGTTCTATCACCTACCTATGTGCAGGTATCTTACGGTTCCCAGCAATCAGGATAACATCACATAGTTGTTGTTGCTTCAGGTAGCTTTCCATCTTCCTGAAGGTTTGTTCGGCATGGTGTACAGCTTGATAGAACTCCTCAGAACTACTTGGGTCCATGTCACATGGAGGTGTCAAGGAATGGCTGACTGCTGACAACCTGTAAGACCAAATAAAAGGCAAAGGTTGTGGGTGGTTAGTCGTGATGAAATGCTTCTAGGAACAAGGAGTTAGTCAGATTCTCAATGCTGAAAGGAATAGAACTGAAATGTGCCCTTTACACAACTCACACCAGCCCCTGCTGGCATAATACATGGTCATTCTCATAGATATATGTGAGGGTTTGATTAGCTGCTTGTGCGTGAAAACGTGCTCCCTCAGAGTTTGTGCGCCCCCACAAACCTCCGTGTGTGACGGAGCTCCTCAGACATGTCTGCTCTAGTCACTAGTAGAGTCCGACAGTGGCTGTCTGCGGAAGCGTTTCCAACAAAGAAGTTCCTTAACGGAAACGCGTCTCCTGGACTCACGGCGTGACAGTTTCCTGCGAGGTATGGGTCTCCCTATGGGAGACTCCGATACCTCCCCACTGTTCTCGCTGGAAGCCTCCCTGAGCCCTCCCTCCTGCTCGCATTCCCTCAGAGACCCACTCCTCCCCCTGCTGGTCCCTGCTTCAGCAGTTGAGTCTCTTTCATCCTGCCTGAGTCCCTCCACCACCTGATGCTCTGATGGCAGTTCCCTGACATCCACCTCCCCTCCAGGGCCCCCCTCACCCCCTCCCAATTCCTCCCCCCTGGGAGGTGAAGGGCTAAAACCCCGAAACGAATCTTCCTCATCTTCTGACGTCTCGAACAATTCTCTCCATCGATCGTCGTCCTGGCCAGCTGAATCCTCCTCCTCTTCAGAATCTGGGAACCCCTCCAACTCCTCTTCCTCGTCGGTGGTGGCAAAGTATTCCCTTCGGAACCTCGCTACAGGCTGAGGTTTACGTGGGAACCTCTGATGAAAAGTCTCTATTAAAACCTCGTCATTGACATCCTCTGCCCTAACCCAGGTGTTTTCCGACTCCGGTTCCCCTTCCCACATTACCAAATACTCTACTTGATCTCCCTTCCACCTGGAATCGAGGATCTCCGCTACATGGTAGCTGTGTTCCTTCTCCTCCATTGCTGGTCCCCTAGTGACCCTCCCCTCACTGTCTCCTCTATACGGTGACAGCAACGACCTGTGAAAAACTGGGTGCAGCTTCATGTGGTTCGGTAACCGGAGCCTGAAAGCCACTGGATTGACCTGCTGTATGACTTCAAACGGACCCAGCCTTTTGGGTCTTAATTTCTTACAACCTCCTTTGAATGGCAACCCTTGGGTTGACAGCCACACCTGGTCCCCCACCCTGATGCTTTCACCTTCCCTTCTGTTTTTGTCTGCTTGCCTCTTATATTCCTCCTTAGCCCTGTTTAAGTTGAGTTGGAGCTGGCGATGGATCGCTTCCATTTCTTCCACGAACTGTTCTGCAGCTGGAACGCTCCAGTTCTCCCCCTCCCCCCCTGGGAAGGCTCTGGGATGGCACCCGTGATTAGCCAAAAAGGGGCTCATCCCCGTGGACACGTTCTCTGCATTGTTGTAGGCAAATTCTGCCAACGCCAGCTTCTCCACCCAATCATTCTCTCTGTCATTAACATAACACCTCAAATATTGTTGGAGAACCCCATTTGCTCTTTCCGCCTGCCCGTTGGTTTCAGGATGACGGGCCGTCGAGAAATTAACCTCTACATGCAGTAAGCTCATGAGCTTCCTCCAGAACCTGGAAGTAAATTGTTTCCCTCGGTCTGAAACCACCCTCAAGGGGGCGCCATGCAACCTAAACACATTCTCTACAAACAATTTGGCGGTTTCTTCTGCTGTAACCGCATGTGAGCAGGCTATGAAGTGGGCCATTTTAGTTAACAGGTCTACTACAACCATGATGGCTGTTTTCCCTCTAGACCTTGGCAGATCAGTCATGAAATCTATTGCCACTGCTTCCCACGGTCTCTCAGGTGTGGGCAGTGGTTCTAATAAACCAGCCGGCGCCTGCCTCTCCCCCTTGGCTCTTTGGCATTGTTCACACCCTCTCACATACTCCCGCACATCTTCCCTGACCTTGGGCCACCAAAATTCCCTGGTAACCAGCCACATGGTTTTGTGTTGCCCAAAGTGCCCTGCTGTGGGGCTATCGTGCAGCTGCTTGAGTACTTTCTCCCTCAATTCCCCTTCAGGTATATATAACGCTCCCTTATAATACCATGCCCCATTTCTCTCCTCAAAACCACCGGGTTTGTCTTCCTCCCCTCTGAGATCCCTGAGTTTCCCCTGGGCGTATGCATCCTGCACCGTACCCTCTACCAATTCCCTTTGCCCCACCAAAGTCGCCCCACACACCCAGCGGTCCTCTGGAATGATATGGGTTTCTTCGGGTGCTCCCTCCCCCTCCAAATATTCAGGCTTGCGTGAGAGAGCGTCCGCCCTAACATTCTCTGGGCCTGGCACATAACAAATCTCAAAGTTAAATTTGGAGAACTCTTGGGCCCATCTCAACTGCCTTTGGTTGAGCACTCGCGCCGTTCTCCAGTACTCTAGATTTTTATGGTCCGTGCACACTTGCACTTTATGTTGTGCACCAACTAGCAGATGCCTCCATCTCCGGAACGCCTCATGAATAGCAAGCAGTTCTCGGTCGTACACCGTGTAGTTCCTCTCGGATTTGTTCAGCTTCCGCGAGAAGAAGGCACACGGACGCCACTCCGACTCCTCCTTCCCCGGCTGCAGAAGAAGCACCGCCCCTATGGCTCTGTCAGATGCGTCTGTTTCAACCCTTAGCTTCTTTCGTAAATCCACATGCAGAAGTTGTTCTTCAGAGGCGAAGGCCCTTTTCAGTTCCTCAAACGCTCGCCCCGCCTCCGCCGTCCATACAAACTTCTTCTTACTGCTGAGACAGTCAGTGATGGGCGCCGTCAGATGGGCGAAGTTGCGGATGAACTTACGATAAAAGTTTCCAAACCCTAGGAACCTCTGCACATCCTTCTTGGTTTTGGGTGTTTTCCATTCCAGCACTGCCTGTACCTTGCCGGGATCCATGGCCAATCCCTTGTCTGACAGGCGGTACCCCAGGAATTCCACCTCCTTGGTATGGAACCGACACTTCTCCAGTTTGACCCACAGCCTGTTGGCTTGCAGTCTGCTCAACACTTCTCTGACGTCTCTCACATGTTGCTCCTCATTCTCAGAATACACCAACACATCATCTAGAAAGGCAACGCAATTCTTGTAGAGCAAAGGGCCCAGCACGTGGTTCATAAAAGATTGAAAACACGCGGAGCCTGCTTGTAATCCAAATGGCATAACGAGGTATTCAAACGCCCCCAAAGGGGTAAACATGGTGGTTTTCCATTCATCCCCTTTCCTTATGCGTATCAGGTTGTACGCCCCCCTTAGATCCAGCTTTGTGAAAATCTTTCCCTTCCTCACCATGGTCAAAATATCATCAATTCTGGGCATAGGGAACGCCACCGGTTCAGTCACTGCATTCAGCCGCCTAAAATCACATACAAGTCTCGGCTTGTCCGCATTTTTTTTGTCCACAAAGAACACTGGGCTCCCCCCTGCTGCTTTGGACTCTCTGATGAAGCCTCTCTTCAGGTTCTTGTCAATGAACCCTCGCAACTCCTGCATTTCCCTGTCTGACATGGCATACAACTTGCCCACGGGAAGCTGTGCTCCAGGGAGTAAATTGATCTGACAATCAAAGGGTCTATGAGGTGGTAGTTGGTCAGCTTCCTTCTCGCTGAACACGTCGCTGAGATCTGCATACTGTGGTGGTACCTTCACCTTCCCCATTACTTCAGTCCCTGCTAGGGTGGCTTGGGCCCCTACTGAACCCTTCTCCCCTTTGCAGTGTTCTAGGCAATGTGCTGAACCAAAGGACACCACTCTTTGATGCCAGCCAACCAGCGGATCATGTAGAGCTAGCCAGCTCATTCCCAAAATAATGGGAGCGCCTCCCAGGGTGGCCACATTAAACGCTATCAGTTCTGTGTGCCTTGCCACCCTCATTATCATTGGGACAGTCTGCAAGCGGACTCCTCCTCCCAACAACTCCCTGCCATCAATCGTGGTCACCTGCAGGGGGTTGCTTAAAGGGATGGTCTGTATCTGGTGTTCAGCAGCAAACTCCTTGCTCATAAAATTGCAGGAGCTGCCTGAGTCCAATAGCGCCTTTATTTTTAGGGGGTGCCCATTCTGCAGCTCTAGCGACACTTCAATCACTAGAGCAGGTCGAGGAGCTTCTGGCACGGGCACTTTCACTGCTCTTTGGCCTGGCTGCAGTGCCCCAATTGTGGCAACCAGGCGTTGGCTTTTACCTGCTCCGCTCCCCCTTCTTCTCCCCCCTCAACAGCTCCCACCATCCCTTGCCATTCCTTCCTCTGGGGGCAGACTCTGGCAAAGTGGCCTGGCTGTTGGCAGAGATAGCATTTCCGGGGGCCCTTTCCCTCCTTCTTAGCTCCCTCGCTGGTTTTTGAAAATGCGCGCGCGCGCGCTGTTCCGATTTCCATCGGCTCTGCCGGCGGGAAAGCTGGCTCAGGAATGTCTGGAATGCGGAACTCCTTCCAACGTTCCCCTCTCCCTTCCCGCCTCTCCAAGGCTCTTGCCTCCTGCCGCGCTCCTATGGTCAGCGCAGATTTGGTCAGCTGATCCATAGACTCCGCCCTGGGGCTCCGTGCCAGCTCGTCTTTCACCCCCGAAGAAAGACCTTCTTCAAATAGCATTTGAACGGGTGCCGCCGATAAATCCCAACTCAGTCTGTGAATCAGCATGGTAAACTCAGTCCAATATTCACGGACAGATCGACTCCCCTGCTTACAAGCCATTAGCTGTCTGCGCACCACCCCTTCCTCAATATCGCTGGAAAACATGATATCCATTGCACGAAAGAACTTCATTGTGTCCTTTAGTATGTCATTGGGCGTTGCCATTAGGGGTCGCACCCAGTCTCTAGCCCCTTTCTCAAGATGCCCAATTACAAAAGCAACTCGCGATTCCTCATCAGGGAACTCATCGAACTGCACATTAAGGGCATATTGCATCTCTGTCCTAAAAGCATGGTAGTCCTTGGGGTCCCCCCCAAATTTCTGCACCAATCCTGGTACCTTTCTGGGGAATTGAGTGGCTCTCCCCTTCTTGTCTGCATCCTGAGCCCTTCTCTCCTCCAGCCTCGCCGTCTGCAGGGCCAGTTGAACCTCCAACGCTCGGTATCTATCTTCCAAGCTTGGACCAGCTCCAGCCCCTTCTCCTCCGGTTCCGGTTGGTTCGCTCATGATGCCTTCTCTTGCACAGGCAGCGTACAAAGACTGTCGGACTGCTGTGAGGGTTTGATTAGCTGCTTGTGCGTGAAAACGTGCTCCCTCAGAGTTTGTGCGCCCCCACAAACCTCCGTGTGTGACGGAGCTCCTCAGACATGTCTGCTCTAGTCACTAGTAGAGTCCGACAGTGGCTGTCTGCGGAAGCGTTTCCAACAAAGAAGTTCCTTAACGGAAACGCGTCTCCTGGACTCACGGCGTGACAGTTTCCTGCGAGGTATGGGTCTCCCTATGGGAGACTCCGATACCTCCCCACTGTTCTCGCTGGAAGCCTCCCTGAGCCCTCCCTCCTGCTCGCATTCCCTCAGAGACCCACTCCTCCCCCTGCTGGTCCCTGCTTCAGCAGTTGAGTCTCTTTCATCCTGCCTGAGTCCCTCCACCACCTGATGCTCTGATGGCAGTTCCCTGACAATATATGAGAAACCATGCATGCAAGAAAACTAGCTTCTGTGCGCATATTTCTGTTTGTATTTGCATATAGAGGTGCTGCTTGCACAGAGTCCCAGCCCAATCCAGGGATGTGCACCTTGAGAAGACTAGAATCTCACTGATCCCACATTGAGAGGCATCAGAAGGCTGGACCCCCCACCCAGCTATATAATCAAAGACACCTGAAGGTGCACTCTTCTGTTGTTTCCGAAAAACATGGATGACAACAGACTCATGCATGTTTTTTATAGGGAGCTTTTAATTCTACAGTCAGTCTTCAAAGTATACAGCCTATATCTGTATACTGTCTTTACATTTCTACAATACTGAACTTTAAGTTTTCTCACTGCATACCAACTCTTAATGTAATACGAATCCATTGTGGATGGCGTGAGAGTGAAGAGTAGGGGTGGCTGGCCCAGCAAAAGGGTCAGTGACGCCCACCCCCAAAAGCTGTTGGGAAAGTGTTCATGCAACAGAAGTCTGACAGCTGGTGACACCTCTCCTGTTCCTTACAGTATCCTGCCTGTATGAGTCAGCTTCTGGGATGGGATGGGAATCAGGCTCATGAGACATTGGTCATGACCATAGGAGCTTGCAGTCAGTCCCGGTTAACAACATAAAACACACCATTATTCAAAATAAAGCAGATACTAATTACAGTGCATATTTTTTCTCTCTCTAGATAAATGGATCACTGTAGTATTAACTTTAAGGAACTGGGAACCTCACTGGTGATTTTATAAAAGTGTATTTATTTTCCCTTCCGAACAGTTGTATTCATTGCTAAATAAAATTTGACTTGGAGCTGAATAAACCATATGGCTGAGCTTGCTTGAAAATGAGAAAGTAACAGGTTTTCCTGACAACCAGATGAATTCTGTTTGGAGAGTTCTCCAAGGGAGATGTATTGTACGAAACTGGATTTGTGTCTGAACCGTCTGTCATGTTATATTCTCAGGAATCAGCATGCCTGAACATTATGTCAGTTTTATAATAAGTTAGCAGATGAATAGCTCCATCCAAAAAACATTTCTGCTACTGTTGAGTCCTGTTATTCTGTCTACATTAATTATTATTAATAGTAGTAGTAGTAGTAGTAGTTTTGGGACTGAAATCATTTTAAAACAATTCAGTGAACTTCTGCCATATCTAAAAAAAAATTAGTTGACAGATTTTAAACAAACAAGTGTGAATTATGTCACCACTTCTCAAACTTTCTTGGGATGCAGTTCTACATGACTACTCCAAAGTAAGCTCCACTGAGATCAGTAAGACTTGTAATTATAAAGCAGGGGTCGGCAAACTTATTGGGCCATAGGTATATTTGGAAAATGGAGTAATTGTTGTGGGGTTTATACACACACGACAGCCTATTCTGTTGGCTACAATTGAATGCTCCTTTCAAGCCTAATATATAGATATATATTAATTACAGAAGAAAACTAGCAGTGGAAATGGAGATGTTTATTGTACTTGGCATTTTAAAAAGGTTCCCTGAACTGAATGGCAAAGTAACTGAAACAGTTTTTGGGAGGCCTTCTAAACATAGCTGTCAACGTTTCCCTTTTTTTAAGGGAAATTCCCTTATTCCGAATAGGATTCCTCGCAAGATAAGGGAAAATGGTGACAGCTATGCTTCTAAAGCCAACAGCCCTATTAGTAAACAACTGTGCAATACTTTGGTTTCTAGACTGTCTTATCTGGCTGTAAAGAATGCTTCTGGAAGTGACAGCAACAAACTGTAATACCCGGCATACTGGGACCCCTGTGAGGGCCCATGACAGCATGAATTAGGACTCCACATGAAGCACCTGCCCTTTTGATGCCAGCGACAAAACTCCCACTGACATATATTATCATCCTAAGCTCCAGCTACGTTACCCTGGCTTTATCTGTCAATTGTGTATTTATCCACATTTTTTGACACTCAGGGAGTCACGATAATCAAAGCAACCATCACATAACTGTGTTGTTAAGAATATATCTTTTCTGAGATCAAGGTAAATCGAATGACTTTTCCTCCTGCAAGAAGGTTTTTAGCTACATACACAAGAACCTTCCACAGTTACTGACCTGAGAGTTTACTTTTCCTTAATCTTAATTTATTTTAACAAATGTTGACTTAAAAGTTGACTTCAGGTACATTGATGTTTGTATGCTACTCTACAACCCATTAAGCCTTCTGCACAACTTATGGTAATATCATTTTTCCAAAAGACTAAATACATTTCTTTGTCTGAAATACGTAACCGAACTCTGATGATGTGCACCAGAAAGACACATTTTATTGCGTGCCCAGGCAGACCTCAGATGAAGGAAAATGCTCTGGGGTTGACTGCGCTGCTGGTGTCAGTGCAGGCCCCCTTTTATCCTTTAGAAGTGGACTGGAGTGAAGACTGCTCATTCCCGGTCTGCTACTCTTGCCCCACCCCCCAGACCGCTGTGGATAGGCCAATTTGAAAAGGGGTTTTTGACGGGAACCCAAAGCAAACTCCACAGTGACCAAGGGGTGGGCGGAGCAACGGTCAGTGGAGCAGCATGGCTGCTGGAGGACAGTGGGGCCACAAGCTGGGCCACAAACCTCGCCCACTGCCAAACCCAGTGAGCGTATATTGTTGAACATAAATGCCTCTCAATCATCATCAAATTTACCTGTTTTCCAAAAAGCTTGCAACAAACCAGATATGACGATAGCATTTTTAGCAAACTAACTTACTCCTGGTTAAAACCCATTAACACAAAAAATGAAGGCCTAAAAAATTAATAAATTGGAAAGCGCTGTGTGTGTGTGTGTGTGTGTGTGTGTGTGTAAAACTGACTTGCTCTCAAAGTTTGTTAAATGTTGGCTAATAACATAAAATAGGTATTGTTGCCAGCTAAATCTCATTTGTTCTGTTATTTCACTAGGTGGCCTCATTAAGATCCATTTAAATTGGGGTTTAGGCCACGTTTTGTAATGAGAACTGTATTAGTAACCCATATGATGACCTCTGTCAGGATAGAAAAAGGGAAAATGTGTTGCTATTAATTCTGCTTGATCTCACGGCAGCTTTTTCGATCGTGGTATTTTTTCTGGAGCAGCTGTCCAAGCTCCAAGTGGTTGGCACCACACTGCAATTGTTCGATGCGGCTCATAGTAAAGTGGCAGGGACGGTCCACCACCTCTCACTGGCCGCACTCTTCTCTACCAGGATGCACAGAAGATGAGGGGAGAGGATGCAGCAACTTGCTTGCTTGGCCTTGCAAGTGATTTTCCTGATGTGGAGGGAGGAGATGGAGGAGATACCACACATGGCAATAAAGCATGACAATTCATGACAACCTATCAGTGGTCCGTTACAGGATTCAGTTTCGGAACTCAATGGACAGAGTGCGAACAATAAGGAGGAAACAAGATATTATTGTAGAGAATATTAATATCATGAAGATATTACTGCAGAGGAACCTGTGATCCATTCACATGCTGACATCAAATAATGTACGTGGTACCTTGCAAAAGGTCCCTCTGTTTCTTTACCTTTCAGCTATGGGGAAGTAGCAGAACTAACTCCAGAAATTACATTTTCTGGGTGGGAAAAAAAACAGGGGAGGAGTCTGCAGGGTTTTTCACACATCGGCCAAAAAAGTATATGTAAAGCCATCTCTGGCTTTTTTTTTTTAATAACACACATTTCTTATGAGCAGATAATTAGATCTAATTATATAATCCTCTAGCTAGTATTTTAATCCAGTCTATTATGTTTATGAAGTCTTCTTTATTGATTTTTTTCTTGTTTTAACTAAAGGGAATAGCAAACAGAAAAGGATGTAAGAGCATTATAAAAACAAATATACGCCAACACCCTAGGGATTTCTTCAAATCTTTTTCTTGTAAATAGATTTGAAAGAAAAAAGATGTGCTATTTTGATTTCAAGAGGGAAAGGCAAATCACTTTTTTTTTCCATGAAGACAAAAAAATCTTACCCATGTAAGCACTTTATAGCAGGCTGTGTAGCCCAGTGGTGTCTGCTTGAGACTGGTACATGCTCTCCAAGATCGCAAGTAGAGGTCTTTCCTACTCCCATAACAGGCATGTAACAACAACTGGTGAATTTCTTATTTCTAGATAGCACCACACACCTTTCATCCAAGTCTTTCATTTACGATCAAGGACTGACTGCTAAATGCTGAGACAGGCTTTGGCTAGGGATTATAGGTGAGTGGTTAGGGGTTTGCTCGGAAAGGCAACACAGATTATTTCCCTGTGGGGAAGGACAAGATCCTAGAAAGGGTCTAGAAGTGTTTTACTGACTTAGTAATACAAATCAACATTCTAGAAATCAGTTTAATTAGAAACAAGTTTAAAGTGGAAGTTTTAGGTGCATTCTGAATTATTTCTGATTGAAACTATTAGGTTCTAACCCCCATCTTGTGTGTTTAAATAAAATTCCAGTTTTGCACCCAATATGCCTCATCCGTACTCCAGCATCCTGTGCAAGCTGCCCAAGGGAAGAGACCAACAGCGGCGGCCATGGGATGTCTCCCACCCACTTCCATCATGGTAGAAGCATCTTTAGGTCTACACATTTGAAAACTTATCCAAAAGATATTATGCTTTAATTGCAGGATTCAGGAGCCAGCCCTGCTGCTTAATAAGGGTTTCAAACCATATGAAACAACCACTCGTGTTTTAAAACCCTAATTAAACATATTGTTTCCTTTTCCCTTTCCGCCGCCATTCAACTGCACTGCAGAGAGCAGGACTGAACTCTCCATCCACCAGTTAGGGACTGTAATGTTTCCTGCAGAGAATGTGCTGGTGAATCAGGGCAGGACTGAATGCTTTGTTCACCAGCTGGTGGGCAGAGGCCGCCTTCCCTTCCTTCTCACACCCCACACCAAACACCAAACTTTTAACAAATAGCTCAAGTTGATCCAGCAATGCCTCAACCCAACCTAGCTAAAGCCGGGATCATCAGAAACTGCCTCAATTCAGTTCAGGATCCATGTTTCAGCCAGATGAGGTGCAAAGCCTGAATACGTAACACCCTTGGTACATTAACCTTTCCTCCAAGGTTACAAATAAAGCAATCTTTTGAGTGCCTTTGACCTCAAACCTGAAGTCTTTCACTGAAACCAGTTTGTTGTTAACTGAAATATTAACAATTTTAATGCTTTCTTCTGTCTGTATAGGAAATCTTCAAAACATTTGTATTCAGCAGAAGGGGTGAATTAAACTTTTATTCTCAAATTTAAAATTTCATATGGTTTAAGTTTATTAAATTTTAATGTGAATGTGGAGATTCTGAAATGCTCACTTTAATAGAGAGTAGCTATATATCTCCCAGAATAATAATAAAAAGCCCTTTCCCACAAGTATTACAGGCACCTTTCATTCTTCCCTTTCAAACTACTTTTCATAAATGCATGAAAAAGTCAAAACAAATAGAAGTAATCTAGGAGTTCATATTTGTACAAACTTTATCAAAAACCTGACTGCAAAAAATGAAACATGGCCTGTGTTTAAAATCTCCAACAGAAATAGTATTCACAGGTTGTTAATTTAGGATTGTTTTTGTATATCAATAATCCATGTTCCTACAAGCAGGGAATTCCAGAAAGCTTTAAAGCTCATGCACACTCTTCTTCACCTTCCAAGACTATCTCATATTTCTTCATTCTTGAGTTGGCTCTGGGAATGTGGATTCACGATTAAATGCCAGTTGTGTATACCCTTCTACTAAGACCTACAGTGCTTTTCACTTCCTAGCATTCCAATTTGGATATGGTACCATTTACAAAAAGATTGGAGAATGAATAATGAAAGCAACACAGGGAAGCAGTTGCAAAACTTTTGTAACATTCCAAAATTTTAATGTTTGGGTTCCCGGGCATAATGTGAGGGAAAGCACATTGGCAGGCACCACCTCTGCCATCTAGAAGCGAGAGACATCAATAGGCTGTCTTGTCAGGGTGGCACAGCTTATTTCAACTTTGCAAGTCTCTCCTAAACCTAGTTTCCCTGTCTGCTTGCAGGAGGAGGGAATCCTAAGCTTTTGTGCCTGGCCCATTACCCAGGATCAAACCACAGAGGTGATGATATCCTTTGACACCTTTGTGAATTAATGGTACTTTTGGAGTGCCTTTGTAATTGGTAGCCGACAATCCCTCATCCTAAATGAAGGTGTAGGAAAATGCCACTTTTGAACAATATGGAGAATGACACTGAACAAGAACTATACGATGCTCAAGTTTTCAGTTCTCTGCACTTCACTAAACATCCTAGCAGGTATTCCACCATTGTCTATGTGCAGTGTATTCCTAACTAATGATGTAGATTTGGGAGATCTGTCTGCATGGTGCCCCGAGTCCCTTCCAATTGTTGGGTTCCCACATCTGTGGTGGGGAGGAGGTAAAGCAAACTCATCAATCCAGTCCCTTTGTCTAGGCAATAGTTGTGAATCAGAATAGTTAAGTACCATAATTACTATAACCAATGAAGTTTTTCTGTGTCTTGGGGCAAATGGGTGGGCTTTTCCCCTTCCCACCTGGCTGGAAGGACAATAGAAGAGTAGCCAGTTGTGAGAGAACTGGGCAGAAATGCAGGCCAGGAATCTGGAGGTAGGCACATGCTTGATTTGTGCTGGAATCCAAGGCTGTGACTAAGGGAGAAGCAAGATGTGTTGGGGTGTTAATACTGTGAGCCCCTCCATCATAGGCTCATGTTGTATATATGTGCAAATAAAACAATGTAAATTCTAAAGACACCGCAGCCTCTGCTGACCTCCTTTCCAAGGAAACCAAACCCTGGAAACCCTGGAATCTCTCTGCTTAGACAGTGGGAGGCGTGTAACACTATGCATACTGCATACCAAATGGCATCACTTTTTAATATTTGCTTAACTGAAAAGAAGCTGAAGGCAAACAAAGAAGAGGTTCTTATATTCCCTTGCAACTTTCTTCTCCCCTGATTACAGTTTCATTTTGTAAACAAAACAGGGCCTAAAGAATTCAGTGCTTAATTTCTTTAAACCTAATAATGCAAAAGTCCCAACAAAGGCATAAATTGTTCAGCTCTTAATGGGCTGAATTACTCATCCCTAAATGGCTTGGTTCCTACACATCATATGGTCTGATCCTATGCATGTTTATTGAAGTAAGTCTATTGTGTTCTGTGGGCTTACTCCGAAGTGTACACAGAACTGCAAATTCAGAAGCTGCTGTAGCAGATATTGGAAGCTGAGGTAGCAGAATGATTAAGGGTATGAGAAATGAGTTCCAGACTCAGATCTCAACTCAGCTATAAATTATCCAGGTGAACTTATGCAAGCCACTGATATGTTGACCTGGATGCTATGTTTAACTTTGTCCTCAATATGATCTATCTCCATGTCACAATTACTTTTGCTCTCTTGTAATGGCTCACTGTGTGGGCTGTCCTAGCCACATGGATACTTTCCCAGTATCCAGCATTGACAAAAGCACTTTTCATATGATCAGGAAGATTAGCATTGCAACTGTTGGAGAAATTGCATCAGGGTAAGGACAGTTGCCACAGGGACAAGGTTTTTTGTTTTTTGTTTTAATTACATCCTTCTTTTGGGGCACAAGCAAATTGTCTGAGCAATATTAAAGCAAAACACCAACATATTCATAGAGTTAAGGGGGGAAGCAATCAGCAATAGGAAAAAAAAATACATAAAGACCAGATTAAACTAACAAACTAAACCTAACACAATTTAAAAGTCCTACACTATGAAAATGGTCCACCTGGCACTGAAAAGATAACACAGTCAGCATCACTCAAGGATCCCTGAGGTGCACGTTCAAAACACACAACACAGAATACATTATCAGAATCTTCACCTTCACCTTCACTGGCGGGAGGTAGCATATAGATCTCACGTGGTCTGACAGGGATAGGGAGCTGAAATCACTCCACTGTCATGAACAGACCAATTTCTGGTGAAGTTTGGATTTGCAATGGCTACTTCTCCCTGTAGTGGTGGGAAACCAGTTTAAAATGCCCATCCATGGAGACTTATGGAACCCGCTGGATTTCTGCTTTTCCATTGGAGATAACTGTCGATCCTGCTGAGCCTCTGGAGCTGCTGAACGGAGAGATGAAATGGGCTATTTATCAGCATAAACACTCATAATTGTCCTCTCTGCTATGGAGCTTGTTTTGATCCCTGATATACCAGGGACTTCCAAGTGATGAAACAGGATGGGCAAAGGCTAGAGCACAAGTGGTGGAAATATTGCATTGAACCCCACCGAATGCTGATTAGAGTGCATAACTGTGTCTGCTATGTGGTGGGGAAGATGCCAAAGAAGTCCTGTCTCTGTCACTTGAGGCACAGGTAGTCTCAGTGGATGTAGTAAAGATCTTCAGTCCAGAAACCTGTTCATTTTCTTATCTGAACAAAGCCTTGGTTTGGCTTAGTTGAGATCCAGTTTGGTGTAGTGGTTAAGAGCGGTAGACTCGTAATCTGGTGAACCGGGTTCGCGTCCCCAATCCTCCACATGCAGCTGCTGGGTGACCTTGGGCTAGTCACACTTCTCTGAAGTCTCTCAGCCCCACTCACCTCACAGAGTGTTTGTTGTGGGGGAGGGAGGCAAAGGAGAATGTTAGCCGCTTTGACACTCCTTCGGGTAGTGATATCAAATCCAAACTCTTCTTCTACTTCTTAGCATGTCAGTGCTTAATATCTAACTTTACAAGGCTTTTGTTAGTATTATTATAGTATCTAGGAGACAGTGTGCGTATTACCTTGAAAACACATCCCTATGGTAATAGCACGTTTATCTACAGCAGCTGTTCAGCAGGACCATCACCATGGCATGGGGAATCCTTTAGTGTATCATATGCAACAGTCTTAAAAATTCACCTTCTTTGCTCTTCTTCTGACATGTGCGGTCTAGGGCTGAAGTAGAGTCCAATATATTTCTCTGAACTCCCTTCCTGATTTATCCCAACTGCATGATTTAGGGCAGATGTGGATTAACATCCATCTTAAAAGGTCTGTTTTTTGTTTTCCTTTTACAAAGCAAAAGCATTTATCAGGATCTGTTTACAAAAGTGAAAACATAGCTAATCTATGTTAAGTGCACAGTCATTCTTACATAAGCTTAGCACTCCTTCCATGTATCCGAGTGACAGCAGGCACTGGTTGTTTCACTTGGAATTGGCCAGCATCAGTAGACTGCAATCTATCTTCTGACCTCCCATGATTAAGGCATACAACCATATTATTTTAGTTTTATACCATTTAACTGCAACACTCAGAGGATCCTGGTGTTCTTCATCCCTAGTCCTTCATTCACAGATCAATTTCCACGATTTCCTGGGAACAGAGAATGGTTGCTATACCAGTTTAAGTCTGTAACGTAAATATACCGTTGGTGTTCCAATACTCCTGAAAGTGAACTTGCAGATAAGTAAGTTTAATGTTTTGTTTGGGACAGCATTTGTTTCACCAGTACATGATCCTTTAAATGGAGATGAAGAATTCACAGGCATCCCCCAGCTCCTCTTTACTCCCATAGGAGAGCATAACATCTTAAGGTTTAAAAAAAGGAAAGGAAAAGGAAACGCCAGTATCATAACTTTAAAATGAATCCTATTGAAAAGGTAGAAAAATAATGGCAGTGCTGTGGAAGAGGCTTAGTGTAAGACACAATATTGCCATTTTAACCCTGTTATAAGATTTTCAATATACTTGCTCTTTCACATATCAGTCTTCTGTAACTTAATTCCCAATGGCACTAAATCCTATTAAGTATGTATCAACACAAAAAGTGCAGCAAGGTTGAAATATGTTCATAGACAGCCATAATAAATTCATTCAAAAATAATTATCTACTTGATAAACAGGTCACCACCCACAGATTATATACCCATCTAAGGTTGTCTGGTGTATAAATCCTTGGTAGCTGTCAAAAATAACTGCACTGAGTACAAACACCATGGACACATTGCACTCACTACATTGGCAAAGAAAAAGTGTTTTATATAAGTTGTTTGTGCATTCTAACACTGTGACACCAGATGGCGCTGTGGAGTTCCATTTTTGCCAACCCAATTTCTCATACAAAGTTTGCAACGCGTTTTATTGAAACACTTCTTTCAAGGGTCTAGATCATGCCCCTGTTTTTAAATTGTTGCACAAGGAACATGCATTCAAAAAAGCATATCACACACACACACACACACACACACACACACAAAACAACATGTGAAATAACAGATGTAGTTGATTAGACCTAGGGCATCCAGTATCAAACTTGACTTTTGTTCACATTGCACTCACAACACAATTCATAGCTGGACATAATTAGCAAGAAGCAATTTCAGCTGGCTAGTTTCCACTTGGATAACTCTTCCAAAAGCACCTAACCACCTTATCAGAAACCAGCCAGAGTCCCTGAGACTGTTGATGGATGATCTTACCCATCTTAATGCTACTTCCTGTTTGCCTCCCCTTCTCTCTCTCTCTCAACAATAATGATTTCTTTGGCAGTCCATCACTGGATACCTGCCACTTCTTGCTACTTAGTACACTATTCAATTCTCAGCATCTTTCTTCCCTGTCTCATTCCAAGCCTGCCATTTCTGAATCTGAAGCAGTCAGATCACCCATGTGTTTCATTTACCCCTATAATTGTTCAAAACATATTAAAAAATTACTAAACATTTTCAATCTTGATCTATGCCCAATGATTATTTGTGAAATCTGTATACAGTGGTACCTCTGGTTAAGTACTTAACTCGTTCCGGAGGTCCGCTCTTAATCTGAAACTGTTCTTAACCTGAAGCACCACTTTAGCTAATGGGGCCTCCCGCTGCTGCTGCGTGATTTCTGTTCTCATCCTGAAGCAAAGTTCTTAACCCAAGGTACTATTTCTGGGTTAGCGGAGTCTGTAACCTGAAGCTTATGTAACCTGAAGCGTATGTACCTTCCACCCAGCAGTGGGTGAGGGTGGGACAATCAAGGTGATGCTACTCACCTGTCTTCCCAGGTGTGAATGTTGATGCCAATTCCTTAGAGGGAGGGGGTGGGCAAAAGGAGCCCAGTATGGTGCAAGTGGAGCAACAGATTGGGGGCTCAGCAAGGTTTAGGTGCAGCAGGAGCAGCAGGAGAGTCAAATCAGGGCCCTACAGTTTACAAGAGGGGTTGGCAAACTAAGGTCTGTGGGCTGGATCAGGCCCAATTGCCTTCAGGATCTGGCCCGCGGACTGTCCGTGGATCGCCGTGGGGATTCTGTTCATTCAGGCTGCGCCATTCCGCCCCCCTCACACAAACACACACACACACACCGCGGTGGCGCCTCCTCCCTCCCTCCCTCCTCCTGGCTTCTCTCCGCCCTGCCTAGAGGAGGAAGGGGGCTGGGCTGAGCGCCATTTTAAGCAGCCCCTCTCCAGAGCCAGCCCTTTCGTGCCACTCATCTTCCCTCCGCCATTGCCGCCGCCCCCCTGGTGCTCCTGTGGGCCAGAGAGAAGAGCAGACAAGCTCACTCTGCCTACCCACGAGAAGCGGCGGCAGCAGTGGTGGTGGCGGCAGCCCCTGGGAATGTAAGCGCAGCAGCTGCGGCCAGAGGGTGGGGAGAAGGACTACTTGCCCCCCTTGCCTCTTCTTCCAGCTCCCCCCCCCCAGTGCCACTTCTCCAGCCCACCACAAGATCTGAGGGACAGTGGACCGGCCCATGGCTTTAAAAATTTGCTGACCCCTGGTTTACAGGCTAACACACCTGCATAATCATAACTTTACAAATACAGAGAAATATTAAGAATCACGTAGTGGGTTGGAAGCAGACCAGCACATTTGTGAACAGAAGGGAATAGGATCCAACAGAAGTTCCCATGTAAAGAATGAGGAAGGAGTTAATTTTTGTTGGTTTTGTCTTCCTGCTACAGCCTCCAGCACCACCTCTCAGTAACACTTCCCACCCATTCCAGAGGGTCAGCCTTTCAGGGTCACAATGGAGTGGATGGGAAAGAGGAATAAGTAAAAATAAAACACCTTTTCCCTTCCTTCAATGGGACAATAAATTTCTGAACTTGCAGGTAACTGCCACTGAACATGGGTCAACATGATACGGAATGATCCCACCCTAGTTGGTGGATGCCGTTTGCTCTCGATTCAGCCCTTACATTTTCAGCTCTTAACCTGACATGGGGGCATCTGCTATCTACACATGGTGCTTATTTGAAGTGCTGTTTATTGCTTTCATACTGCTCTTTCATACCGTGGGGCACTAAATATTTCTGTGTTAATTTCTTTAATTGTAACCCAACCCAGGAGGTGCTGCACAGCAGAAACGTTCTCTTAACACAAGAGAAATTGCATCACCGTGTCAATGACGATGGATACTGCAGATTGCAATGGTAACCAACATCTCATCATTCAATGCTAGAAAGCAGTGGCGTAGCGTGGGGGGTGCAGGGGGGGCCGGCCGCACCGGGCGCAACATCTGGGGGTTAGAGTTAGGGGGCGCAAATACACGGGTTAGTGGGCGCAAATTACTTGCCTTGCCCCGGGTGCTGACAACCCACGCTACACCATTGCTAGAAAGCAACAACATCCATCCCATATCAGAAGCTGGACAGGGTTGTCTGACAGTCTGTAGAACCTAGTAGTCAAAGAATAAATAGTATGTAATGGGGATTATTCTAGCATTAATTTCACTGGGATTTAGTCTGAACTCTATAGTTCTTTGCCATCTGTTTTCTCTAGTGATTCAGCTCACCTTCCCCCTTCTCATTCTTATTTTCTGTCACCACTCTTTCTCTTACTCCCTATTTACTCCTCTACATTTGGGTCATGGGAGGGGGTGGGTTGTCAAACGAGATATCAGGTATAGTGAAGCAGATTTTCACGAAATGCTGAATCTGAATTTAATTCACTGCATCAGTGGAGAACTGCTTGGGTATGTATATCTGACAAATATTTAGGGCACAACCCTATATTTGAGTTCTGCCAGGTAAGGAACCATAGGATTTGGTGGAAGTCATGATATGTTTATGGAAGACAAGATACGATAACATGAAAAAACTCCAGTGGAACTATTTTTGTGTTGAACAATCTTTTTTAAAGTAGATAAATATGGAGCATTATTTGGCGGATTTAACAAACAATGCTCCCATGTAAATAAATGCTCCCTTGTTAATGAATTAAACTGATACCTAACGCAAAGGTGGTCTCTAAGAAACTTACAAACATGCTTTAAAACATACAAAATTGTTGGAAAATGTTTGTTGAATTCTGACAGTCATTTTTAACGTAAAATACAAGCCACTAAAGAATACAAAGAAACACAAACTCATCAGCAAACCCAGAACAACAGGCATGTTACAGAGCTGCAGTCTTAGGAACAGCATGCATGTGAAAGAGCCACAGTATGTGAAGATTTAACAAGAATAAGCAATTTTAACAGCTGTTTAGAAGAGAGAATTTTAGCAGGTGTAGCTTGTTTCCTACTCTACTTCTTGCTACCCCGGGCTGTACATAATATTACCTGCCCTGCTCTTCACCCCACCAGCCACAATGGGCATCATAAGATAGTTTTTCTCTTGAAAAGGAAGGACACGGTATTTTTTAAAAATAAATCCTGACTTCTGTTTTAAACTTAATGCTAGGAAAGCTTATAGCGAGAGTAAGATTTACAGCTTGATCCACATTTAATCACAGTGATTTTAATGGGATGGAAACTGAGAATCACAATTGAATCAACTAAAAGCGTAGCCAAGACTTTACTGTGCCATAAAACAAATTTGGGATGGGGGTAAACTACACCGGAGCAATGTCACAAAATACAATGTCATGCTAGTACCGCATGACTATTATGCTGGCACTGCAAGGAGAAATACCATCACAAAAATATAGGGACCAGAGTAGGTTTCTTGTTCAGAGGAAGGACAACCCAACTTTATGTTCTATCCTTATGTTTTATGCACCTGAGAATGTACCCATCCACATGAAAAGAAAGTCTTGCTCTCCTTTTGCTATAATATGAATTTTGAATAATGAAATGAGTTCTGAAGGAAGAACAAAAGAAGGCACCCAAGCAGTTCAACAGGGATTAGTCCAAGCACAAGGATGCAGAAATCTAACCAGTTGTGCACCTCCACTAGCTGCCAATATAAGTCTGCTTCTATTCAAATCCCTAGTGTAGAATTTGAATACATTTTCTTTTTCTTCAATTTTGAAAGCTGAAATTATGGAGAAAAAACTTATTTCAGGTTGTTTAGGAAACTGCTAATAAAAATATTAAATTTATCAGGGGCTGCAATCTAGGGAGAAAAAAAAAACTTTCCCAAAGAATTTGTATTCATGGTCAAAGATTCTTATTTATAAAATGACACCTGTGTAGAGGCTGAACTAGTAGCTCAGCTAGTAATTAGGCAGATGGTACATAAGAGCCTTTGTTCTATTTAAAACTTTTATTTCTTTATCCATTTTGGGATTCAGAAGAGACACTTACAATCCTTTTTCTAAGCATCTTTGCTGGGATATAAATTTCAATGTTCTCGGTTGCATTTAATTCCAAGCAAAAGGTCATTAGGACTGGGGTATTACTATAATAAGGTTATGGGAACAGTAGAATCCCATTTATTTAAAGAAAGGGGGATAGGAAGGAATTGGGTTGCGAGATGAAGAAAACACACTGTGACTGCATCAAAAGAAAGATGGAAGCTCACAAAATGAGGACGCATAAAATGGCAATTCAAATGTATTCACAGAAGTTTTTAGCAATAAACAAAAATGTCAGTCCTTTGCATAAAAACCCTCCAGAAAATGTTTCGCCTACAAATGCAATACTCCAAACTTTTACCCTGTGATCTGAATCCAAGTGAAGTGAAACAGGATTTCAGCAAGATGTCCCCAATGTCTCTTGGTATGAATATCCAGCCTTTACAAGTTCCCATTGTTGCATTAATAAGGATTTTCCAAAGCTTGTCTCCTAACTTTTCAAGGAGATTATAGAAATCTAGTGTAAAATAAGGAACTAAAAAACAAACAAATAAAAAAAATCCCTCTAATACGATGCTTAATTCCTCTGAACTTGTGCTACGACACTGTATGAGTGGGGAAGAAGAAAGAGTACTAAGGCAGATACCAAGATTGGTTCACCTCCTGGCAACAACTATTCAAGGCTGAATAGATTCAGTGATTAATCTCAATATTTACACATTTCGTGACACCTTTACCTTTGCTAGCTAAAAGACCAGAAAATAAGTAGCATGTTACCACTGTGCTCAGATTTTGAGGACAAATAGGACAGAATATTGGGGGTTTTGAGTTACCATAATGTAATTTTATTCATTTGTTCATTAAATTTGTATACCATCCTTCATCCGAATCTCTCATAAGAACACAAGAGCCAGCCCATCTAGTCCAGCTTCCTCTTCTCAGTTGCCACCCAGGGGCTCAAATGGGAAACTTGGAAGCAGGATTCAAGCACAGGAGACCTCTCCTGTCCTGTGGTTTCCAGCAGCTGGCATTCAGAAGCATCGCTGCCTTCAGTTGTGGAGGCAGAGCACAGCCATCAGGGCTAGTAGAGTTCAACAGCTCTCTCCTCCATGATTTTGTCTAATCCTCATTGGCGCTGTGGGTTAAACCACAGAGCCTAGGACTTGCTGATCAGAAGGTCGGTGGTTTGAATCCTCGCAACGGGATGAGCTCCCGTTGCTCATTCCCTGCTCCTGCCAACCTAGCAGTTCAAAAGCACATCAAAGTGCAAGTAGATAAATAGGTACTGCTCCGGCGGGAAGGTAAGCGGCATTTCTGTGCGCTGCTCTGGTTCGCCAGAAGCGGCTTAGTCATGCTGGCCACATGACCCGGAAGCTGTATGCCGGCTCCCTCGGCCAATAAAGTGAGATGAGCGCTGCAGCCCCAGAGTCGGTCACGACTGGACCTAATGGTCAGGGGTCCCTTTACCTTTAGGTTGGTGGTCACCACTGTCTTCTGTGAGACTAAGTTCCATAGCTTAACTAGGTATTGTGTGATAAGGTGCTTCTGACTCAAGATTCCCAGCATTCAGCTTCAATGGAGGTCCATGAGTTCTAGTGTTACGAGGGGGTGGGGGCTTGTTTCTGATTCCTTCATCCATGCCATGGACAATTTTCTAAACTTCTATTGTGTCCCCTCTTCTCTAAACACCCATTTTCTCTAAACTAAAAATTCCCAAATACTGCAACCTTTCTTACTGGGGAGCTGCTCCATTGCTTGATCATTTTGGTTGCCCTTTTCTGAATATTTTTTCAAGACTACAATGTCCTTTTTGAAGCGAGATGACCAGAATTATATGCAGTATGGCAAATGTGGTCACATCATAGTTTTGTATAACTGCATTATAATAAAGGCAACTTCCCCCCCCCCTTTCCTTTCCTAATGATCCCTAGCACAGAATTTAAATTTTCACAGGTGTTGATCACTGGGTCAACACCCTCTTTGAGCTATCTGCTACAACCCTGAGGTCTCATTTCTGATAAGTCACCGCCATCTCGGACCCCCAAAATGTATATTGTGAAATTATTATTATTATTATTATTATTATTATTATTATTATTATTATTTGCCTTTGCATGTATCATTTTACACTTGTTTACACTGAATTGCATTTGGCATTTTACCACCTTTGCACCGAGTCTGGAGCGGTCCTTTTGGAACTCTTCACAATCACTTTTTGTTTTAATGACCCTGACAAGTTAGTAACATCAGCAAACTTGAGCACCTCACTGCTCACTTCAAATTGTCAATCGTTTATGAACAAGTTTAAAGGTACAGGTCCCTATATTGATCCTTTCAGTACTCCACTTTCTACATCTTTCCACTTGGAGAACTGTCTATTTATTCTCACTTAACCTGCAACTTAACCAATTTGGGATCCTCAAGAGGACCTCTCCTCTTATTATTTGCCTGCTAAGCTTACTCAGTAGTTAGCACAATGTCATAACTTGTGTTGCTGCAGTGTGATTAGTACAGAGAATCTAGCCAAGAAATACAAAGTTAAAACTTACTGCAAGTTTAGGCCACAATAATAGAAAGTACTGATGATAGAAAGTAATAATAATATTATCAGCCAAAGATACTAATATATTAGAAGAATCTGATAGCTTACACAAGTTCTTGTATTTTAGAAATCTACTGTTGTTGTTTCAAGGAGGGTGGGAATCATCATTATTTTTCAGGAATCTTGACTGCCAAGTCTAAAATAAGGGGGGGAAAGACATAAGCTAAGACAATAATTGTAAGTCAAGAACTCAAAGCCTCAGGTTAAAGCAATGTCCAGTTACAAGAGGGGTCAGCAAACTTTTTCAGCAGGGGGCCGGTCCACTGTCCCTCAGACCTTTGGGGGGGGACTATATTGGGGGGGGAATAAACAAATTTATATGGCACACAAATAACCTAGAAGTGCATTTTAAATAAAAGCACACATTCTACTCATGTAAAAACATGCTGATTCCTGGACCGTCTGCGGGCGGGATTTAGAAGGCGATTGGGCCGGATCCGGCCCCCGGGCCTTAGGTTGCCTACCTATGAGTTACAATAATAGACCTTGCAAGCATAAGTGTTTTTGGAAATGTTGCACGCAATACTACAGATTTGAGGAGCCTTATAATCAAATAAGCAAAATTACAGTCCTAATGTAGGTAAGATGTGACATTCTTGCATGGATCCTATGTGGGATGCTATCTTTCTCTCTTCTCCCAAAGCCCTCCTTTTCTGCATTTGGGTTAATTCCTTAGGCTGCAATCCTAACCACATTAAGTTAAGAGTTGCTGGCATCTGTCTGTCCTGAAAGAGACAATGGAGTGCACCTGTGAAGGTGAAGCCAAGCTGGTGTGTTAGCATCACCGACGTGACCTCCTTGAGCCTGGCCAGGGTGTATGGAGGTTCTGGGCTGCCAAGATGATGCGGTCCAAAGGAAACCAGAGCAATATGTTTGCACCAGTGTGATTTGAATAATGTTCTCAGATATATCATTAGGACACTATAAAACTACAGTATACAGTTCTGCTAGAGGGAGTGCTTTTGGCTGCACAATGAAATTTCCCCTCTCTCTTATCTCCATACCTGCCCCCACCCTGCCATGCACATCTTAAATCTGCTCCAGAGGGTTGGGGAGGGAAGACCCATAATGTATTTAGGAGGTCTGGAGAGAACCCAGGGATAGGAGAGGGAATGAAGTTCTGTTGCACAGCCCAAAGTGCTTGAACTAGCAGAAGTATCAAGCTTAATAACACCCTTAAAATTTACCACCATGATCTTTGCTGGTAGCACTTTTTCTTTAGCTCTTGCACATTTTTGTTGTTTATGTAGCATAGTTGCTGTGTAATGAACCATGTTCATTGATAAACACACTAAAAGCTTATTTCAAGAAGATTAAACATTTTTCTTCCACAGCTGAAAACACCACAAAATTATAAAGCAGTTGCTGTCAGGCTAATTCTCATTTAATGACCTGCCTACCTCAGGCAGGTTACAAAATCTGGATATATTACTACATTGAAACATTTAACATAAAAATATTTTTTGTTTATATTACAGTGGTACCTTGGGTTACATACGCTTCAGGTTACATACGCTTCAGGTTACAGACTCCACTAACCCAGAAATAGTACCTCGGGTTAAGAACTTTGCTTCAGGATGAGAACAGAAATTGTGCTCAGGCGGCGTGGCGGCAGTGGGAGGCCCCATTAGCTAAAGTGGTGCTTCAGGTTAAGAACAGTTTCAGGTTAAGAACAGACCTCCTGAATGAATTAAGTACTTAACCCGAGGTACCACTGTAATTTTAAGACTCTACTTAGGTAAGGCAAAACAACAATACAGTGAACTCCACAGGGCAGCAGAGACAGAAATATGGCTAATTCATTTTCCTTGGTCATTCAAGTTCAGGCTGTGTTTGGCTGTTTCAAAACAACATTTTTTAAAGAAAACTGAGTATGATATGATAAAGCCACAGTTCATTCTTGTGTAGAAACTCAGGACTTAACTATAAGTTACATTAATAGTGTTTTTAAAATAACATGTTTGGGATGGCCATGCCTCCCTCTTAAAAATCCTTTCCTCTGTTCTCTTACCTACAGAATATCCCCTCAAGCTTCTGTGCATCAGGTGCCATGTGATGCTAATAGGACTTCTGGAGACAATTAGCAGCGTTAAAGGGCAGGGTGGCAAGGGAACCAGCCCAGGGAAAGTGTTAAAAGAACTTCCACATTGCTTTTAAGCAGTGCCACAATGACTCTTAAGAGAGTGGTGGCCAATCCTTAAAAATATTTTAAATAGATAAGGTGTTATTTTGGAGATACTGTAAATTTACTGGCTAGTTTGGACTCTCTTTCTTATATCCTGAAGTTGTTTTCTATTTAACCAGAGAAAGCAACAAAAAAATGAATCAACATACAAAAAGCTCTATTAAATCCCCACCCATTTCCAGCTTTAACAGTCATGGTATTGAATATATTATTTAAGAAGTAAGAGAGATATGAAGTAAAAATGAATCACCCCCAAGCTTTTCCCTTGATCTCAGAGCACCTAGTGACCACTGAGATTATCATTCTACACAAACCTACAGTACAAACCTATACATGTTTGTTGAGAAGTAAATTCCATGGCAGCTTTGATGATTTTAAAATCCTAATGATTTCAACTGGAGGGTCAAGTAGGTACTTGGATCTGTCCCATTGAAATCAAAGGAACTTAAAACTTTGGCTGGCATTTAACCTATGTATCCAACCAGGAAATGAAAAAGAACACTTCACATTTTTCTTCTAAATTCCCATGCCTACAGAAGAACCTCTCTTCAGGTTCAAAGCTTCCAAACATGATTGGAACTTGCTGATCATCCAAAAGGAGGCTTTGTTTCACTTTTTCTGTTCCTTCCATTTTGCAGAATCACCAGTATAGCTACAAATTCCCCTGATGCTCCCAAAGTAAGAGAACTACATGAATACCCACAAAACTTTTCAATAAAAAAGTCAAATTGTATGAAATCAGTTTCTCCGCTTCACTGCCTTGAAACTGATTCATATATTGTTATACGCACAAATGACTGCTCACACAAGCGGACCACTCCCGTGAGCAGCCTAGTAATGGGGCTGAGATCTCACACAGGTTCCCACCTGCCAATTCACATGAGCCTGTCCCATTCTTTCCAACAAAGAGCAAAGCATCTTTTATGCTTTCCAAACTAAAGTAGTGATTGAGCAATTGTGAATAAAAGACTGCGCAGAGCTACACCTAGGGCACCAGACAAGGGATTCCTAACCCTGTGTTTTGCTGCCAAACAGTGCTGCTTATAGGTCAGGTATTTTTAGAGAAAAGACTGAAAGCTCAGGTGGAGGTTGTCATCTCCCACCCACTGCCTTTTATCTGAAGCACTCACTGCCACTTTCCCCCTGCTTGCCCAGGTTCCACAATATGTTTGTGGCTTGCTGGTTTGTTTGTTATTGCAAAACTGACTAGGTGAGCACCTATTTTATGCATGTCCTTAAACGCAGTAACCATCTTTCCATCTGGCATTTTCCAGGCACTACTGTCACCCATGAAACCATGAGGATGGCTGGGACTCCTCCTCCTACAAATAACACTGTTCTAACCTGCAGTTGCCATGAATGTAAAGTACTCCAAAACGCTCCCAGAAGTTTGCACCGTAATTACATTACATCAATTTTTGGTTTTTATTTGTGAGGTTTTTGCCATCTAAAAATATACAGTAAGTTTCTTCCTGCCTGATCTAAACATTACCTATATTTTTATGCAATATACCATGCTAAGCGATTTCTCTTCCTAACACCCAGAATATGAAGGTAAAATAAGGTAATACAGATGCTTCCCCTTCGGTATTCAGAGCAAAGATAATTGAATAACACAGAAAAATGACTAGACATACAAAAGTGGTCTAGTTTTGCTAAAACAAGTAGTACTGAATCAACAGTTTTTAACTTCAGGAAGTTCAGAATTTTCCCGTCTATGTCCTTGGTCATTTGGGAAACTTCAGTTGTTTATCTAGAATCATGGAAGGATAGCAACTAAGTGCAGATGCAACAGTCTGTTGATAGTTTTGCGGCAAATACTGTACATTGATAGTTTCACAGTTAAGATTACCACTGGAGAATTTGGGGAGCATGCAACAATTTCCCCAAAGCTAGGATTTTACATGCAGTATTTAAGAAAGGCATAGACCTACTAAATGTGATCACACCTCTCTGAACTCCAGACTTAGCAGTGAAGCAAATTTAACAAGTGTCATATCCAGCAAAACACATTGATCTCTTGATACAAGCAGACAACAATTCTTTAAGTGTTTGAGCTCTTTAAGATGGGAGCTGACAATTCAGTTCCATCTTGGTTAACTGCAAAGCTGAAAATTCAGACCCCTGCCTGGTGCCTTCCTATAAATCTGAGTGGCATCCAGAAAGTTTTAAAAAAACACCTTTCATTTCTGTGCAAGTTTGGTACCTCCACATTTGATTAGATGTAACCCAGCCAAAATGAAACACTTAAGTTGTGGTTTTAACAGAAGCACATCTAAGCATGTACTCTTGTCATTCAAATGACAGACTTAAAATGGCTTAACTTTGATTTGATCATGCCTGTTGACAATTAGACATGTTCTTAACAGTCCTGATTTAACATTCAGGCACCCCAGAAAGAGAAAAAACTGGGGCACATTTAAAGTAAGTAGAGATGAAATAAAAGTTTCTGCTCTGAAAGCCTTACATACTGAGAGAAAGGAAGGCATGTTCTCTTATTGAATTAATCAAAAGGAAATGCAAACAGAACATTTCATCTGACAAAATGGAAATAGTGCATGGTTATTAGTGCAAATACTTGTGAAGCTCAACCCCAAACATATTTACTCAGAAGTTCCATTAATGTCAACAACACTTGACTGACGTACTGCAACCTAGCTCCATCTATTTGGGACTGATTGACTGACATGGACTCCAAATGTTTATGGAAACTTTGAGGGTACCACAAGGCAACGCAGCAAACACTGGCTACAGGACTTTTCTATCTGAGCATGGAGCTTTAACTGAATAGTGGATTTTTAATATGAGCCCCATACTAAAATGCTTGGGAAGCAAGACTTTAATAACTTTTGGGACTTCTAGCAGAAGCAAATAACCTAGTAGAACAAGTTTAGAATTCATATACTAATCAGTCCAATCTTTATGCCTTCAGCAACAATATGTATCTTAAAAATGTATTGAGAATATGAGCTTGGATATTAAAATTCATAACCTAGCTATAAAATGAGAGAATCAGAGTTCAAGTTGGTACCCTTTGTCCTACAAGTTTAAAGCCTTTATCTTCATCATCTGTCTCCAAACTGACTGTGGCTATTTGGTATGACAGAAAGGCATTCTGCATATATTCAAACACACCCATCCTTACATTATTAGTTCATGTGTTCCAGACTTATGTCCAAGCACTGGGGGGGGGGGGATATGGGGCAGGACTCTGCTTGAGTCTAGCTCAAATTAAATTGTCTGAAGGTATTGCACAAGTGTCCTTCAAAGGCAATTGGTAAGAGCAAGAGAGATTGATATCAAACCAACCAAATCAATTTGAGATTACAAAGTTTTGTTACTGTGATCTCTGTCAAATGAAGAACTCCTGGATGGTCCTGCAGCAGAATTTTAACAAAAACCTTTGCTGTAAAACTCACTGAAGAGAAAAGAGAATTATATACCCTCTTCAGCAAATCAGCATTGTCACAGTCCATCCAAAGTTAAACACTTTAGATTTAAACAGGAATGATTTAAGCATGTCATTAATTCTCACTGAAAACGACAGTTAAAGTGCATGTGATCAGCTAGATTGTTTAATTGTAGCCTATATGCTGATCCCACCGCAGGGTCCATGCAGAGTCAGAAATAACTGCACATGAATTTGGAATGTCGGGTTCAGTTAACACCAAGTGCATGCAATGGATTTAAAACCATGTGGTAAAAGTACATGGGGCAACATGGAAAGTTCCTCCGGTTATTCATCTGGAAACTGTTTAACTTGAGCTCCATGTCCACTCCTACAACTTTAGAAAATTACTCTTCCTCACTGACTCTGTATCGTTTGGGCTGTTACACTGGCAGATTTGAAACAGCATTTGCAGAGGGGTGGAGAAGCGTAAGTGCAATTACTCTTTGCCATGGAGGAAAGCCCCAGAGTCTTGTGGCATCATGAAGGCTAAGTGCATGATCCATCAAAGATGAGTAATTTTAAGAGCCACTGGTGTTAAAGGGAGGGTTAAATGTGCACTTAAATCCCTCCCTTTGAACTCAGAGGGATATGCAGCCCTTTCCTACCCATCTTTACTCAAGTGCTACCAGTTTCCAAGTCCTGAGGGCTGGGATCTGATGCAGGCACTGAGAGTAAGCACCGCGGACACAGTAAACTGTCAAGGAAGCAATCTCGGGAGTGAGCCCCACTGAGTTCCGCTTCCAAGCGAACATGCTCAGCACCCAGCTGTTCATTTCAAGCAAGACCGCAGCCATGCAGAGTGGAGGCTCAGAAGTCTCCCAGGGTTCAGCAGGGCTTACTCCCGAGAAAGCATGCATCTGGCAGAGGTGGGCTGGGAATGTGCCTTATTTCGCGTCTTCCTCCAGTTATCCTATTGCAAAGGAGATCAAGGGGGCAAACACGTGCGATGAACTCTCCCGTGGAGTGGGGCGTCGCGAGGTGACAAGTGCAGCGCATTAAAGAAAACCAAAACCTACAGGGGATGAGCACGCTGACCTTCCTAAGGAAGGCGCCTCTGTGTGTGTGGACACCCCTCTCCCCCCCAAGGCAGCCTCGCCTCGTTTGGCCAGCTGATCAACTGAGCGGGTACTGTACCTGTGCGCGGCCCCTTCACCTGTTGCCTGGCCTCCGCCCTCCAGGAAGGGCGCCGGCTCTTCCTTGACCTCGCGCAGCACCAGCGCCTTCTCCCGCTCGCGCGTAAACTCCCCCGGCGCGCCTCGGCCGGGCCCCTCCTCCAGGGACTCCACGTAGAAAGCGGTGCGCGGGGCCGGCTGGCGCCGCTGCTGCTCGGCCAGTCCATGGAGCCGCGTGGAGGGCAGCAAAGTCCCGTTGAGGGGCGGCGGGGAGGCAGCGCAAGGCGGCGGCGGCGGCGAGGAGGACGAGGGCGACGAAGAGGCAGCTTTCTTCCAGAAGGCGCCGCTGCTCCTCTCCTGGCTCTTCAGCAGGCGGCTCTGGCTCGGCCCCCAGTGCTCGAAGCTGCTGTCCTGCTGCAAGCAGCCGCCGGCCGGGGCCGCCGGGTGGCTGAACAGTTTCCAGCGGAGGCGCAAAATGTGCTTCACGTCAAAGTCCTTCCGACCCGAGTTCGACATGCTGCTGCCTCCGAGGCCGCCGCCGCGGAGGGAGACGAAGAGGGGCGCGCGGCGGCGGCGGCGGCGAAGCTGGAGCCAGGCGCCTCTTTCCCCGCTCCGCTCGCCTCCGAGGCGCGGCGCTCCGAGGGGCAGCGGCGAAGGAAGGGGCTTTAAAAGAAGAACGGCACAAATAAAGGCATACGCAAGGCAGGTCCAGAGGTAGACCGGGGGAAGCCGGCGGCGGCGGCGCCCTCAGCGAAGACGGCAGCGAGGAGAGAGCTGACGGAGGGCGCCTCCAAACTGCGCGGCGGGAGAAGCGAAGGAGCGAGCGAGCGAGCGGGGCTCCCGCCACAGAGCGCACCGAGGGACTGGCGGCGGGGAAAAGCGCGCGCTGCTCTCGTGGACGAGGCGGCGGGGGGAGTCCTCCGCTGTGCCCCCCCCTCAGCCCTTTTCCAGGCAGCTCCAGTAGGAAAGCAGGTGGCTTCTTCCTCCTCAGCAGCAGCCGCCGCCGCCTCCTTTCCCTGGCGCGGAAGTGTGTGGAAAGAGCCTGGAGTTCTTCGCTCCCCTCAGGAAGCCTTCTCTGAAGGGCTGGGGGGAAGCGGCGTCGAAAGTTGCGTAGCCTTTAAGGGCTACTTAGTCGGCGGGGAGGCGGCGCCGCTCCTCTCGGCAGGGCATATTAGCTCTCGCTCTCTCTGTCTCTCTCACGCGCACGCAGCTGTCAAGGTCCTCGCTGAACCATTTTCTCTCCGCCTGCTGCCGCCGCCTCTCCAGCGCCTCCCTCTCCGGCGCTGCCAATAAAGGATGCAGATGTTCAGAGAAGCCTTGGGCGGCGGGAGATGCCAGATGACCCTAATTTTAACGGTCACGCTTTCCGTGAAAACGAGGCGGCGGCGGCTTTTATGGCAGGATCTTACGGCCCTTTAGAATCGATGGGATCTTCCAGGTTTTAGAGCCCCGCTTGCCCCCAAAAGGCACTCGCCATCTCTGCAGCAGCAGCAGGCGGGCGGACTCGCGTGAAGTTTGCGCGAACAAGTAGAGACGCGGGCGAGTTTCATCTTCTCCTGAGCTCTTTTCGAGAAAGTCGAGTGCAGTCCCCACATAGTGTCTTCCTCTTCAGGATGTTGCAAGGATGTTCCAAGATTGCCACGACCTGTGTTTTGGAGGGAGCAGGGGCAGCGATCTCCTCCTCAGACCAGCAGTGTATTTCCAGGTGGCACTAAATTCAGTCGACAATAAATGAAGTTTCCACACTGGCCCTTTCCCCGCTCTTGTGCTGACATTTTGCACTCATTTGCTCCCAAGAGTTCAAACAGTTCTCATCCCAAGCTGTTGAATTTCCATGTTTTTCCTGGAAGCCATCCCATTTTTACTCCCAGTGTTGATTTGATGTGATTTAGAAACACACACACACACATTTTCACAGCAATAGTGGCCCAGTCCTTTCTGCTGCGAACTGACTGTGGGATACCAACTGGTTGTTCCTGCCCTAGGGGGTGGAGGGGGAAAATTGTATTATAATTTAAAATCCATACAGATGTTACAGCTAAAATATGTGAGCACAATCCAGCAGGATTCTAAAATGCTGTTAGTTGTTCCTGGAAAGGTGTGGATTTCCTGTTCTGGTAACCTGACTTCCTGTGAGATAATGGCTTGAGCCAGGCTTCCTCAACCTCAGCCCTCCAGATGTTTTGAGACTACAATTCCCATCATCCCTGACCACTGGTCCTGCTAGCTAGGGATGATGGGAGTTGTAGGTCAAAAACATCTGGAGGGCCGAGGTTGAGGAAGCCTGGCTTGAGCATTCCTAGCCTTCCAGAGCAGGTGCACATTACAGGCCTTGCTTGCTCTCTTTCTAACTCCCTCAACCACTAGCTGCATTATATGCAAATCCTTGGAATCTAAACCCTGTAGAAGATGAGGGGTTGCTATAAAAAAATTTGAGATGCCTCATAGGAAGCAATTCACAAATAAAATAAATAATTGTAATAATAGCCATGGGCTGTAGTCAGTGCTAATACTACACCCGTTGAACTTACTGGTTATGGCTAACTTTGGTTCACTCATTTCAATGGGTCAACTATGAGTAGGAGCAGCATTGGCTACAACCCATTGAATGCATTGTTGAGTGAATAATTCCCCCAAATGAAAGGTCACCTCACATGCTGGAGGAAATACATTTGCACAGAGGTTCGGTAGCATTTGAAGAAGGTCTCTGTAGACATGATGCATATACACCTCCCAAAATGAGTATATGTTTACTTCATTCATTTGTTCTCTCCCACATGTATGATAGCCCCATAAAGGTTTTCAGGGGAAATTGTGGTTTATCCACAATAAAAACATTAGGATCCACCTGTAATTATGTGTGAAGTGACAGGGTACTCTGTCAGAAGCAGGATACTCTGGAGAAAAGCTCCCTTGAGTCCTATTGTTTTTCAGTGGCAATATTTAAGAACTTGCATTCATTGGTCTCATGGCTTTGCTTTCTAGTGAGCAGATATACAGGAAAGAAAGGGAGGCATTGTGTACATCAGATACAAAATGCAGAGCCTAGCTTTGGGCTGTCACGTTAATATATGCAGACAACAGTGAACACTAGGGAGGTTCAGAGAGGTTTGCCTAGGGACATTTGCTCACCTGGGGGAGGAGGTTGCAAAGGTTGCACTATGCAGCTGGGACATAATTACTGAAGGAATAACTTCATGGTTAGAAACCAGCAGAGCAGCGGAAAAACTGCATTGCATGGCATTGCCTTCTAGCTCATAAATCATCATATAAAATGTATGAAAGACTGTAGGCAATAAAATGATACACACAGTGGCTGCAAACCACTTTCCTTACTGAAATTGGGTATTTGGAGGAGGGGAACAGGTCTCCCTTTTAAGGGAAAAATATGTACAAAACCCCCCACATGCTGTACATGCATTTCTTCAGTCTAAAGAAGTTTTATTCTTTCTCCAAAGTACAATCAAAAGAGTACCATATGAAGTTCATGGTGAATGCAATTGGCAGAAGATGAGGAATGGTTTTCCTAACTCAACTAGGAATATTTTTTGCTCCTTGTTCATAAAAAAGCTGCAGCTTTGAAAACCCATTTGCAAAGCACAGATGCTTGGCACCTGGGATAATAGTTCCAATTCTTTTTGACTTATCACCAAGCTAGTAAACCCAGTTACAACCCTCTGTTAAGGGTTGCATCTGTCTCTAGACAAAGTCACATATTTCAACTAAACAAGAATCCAGGTCTCCAGGCCCCATTTTGAGGAGAAGTGGGAGGGAAGGAACCACTGCACATTTTAAATATTGATTTATTGCACAAGAACTAGACCACAAAACACCCCATACTGTGATTTTGTTCTCGCCATTCAGTGATAAAACAAGACAAAAATCTGTTATAAAACAAATAGCAAAGAAAGGTAGTTTTTATCAAAGACCGCAATGAACCGTTAAAGGCACCTGCCTAAGGTCCTATTCAAATGATTGGGAGCAACATGAGGGTGACTACACTCCTGTTCATTTTAGTGGTACTTGAGAGGAGACCTTAACAGTGGCTTGTGCCCAAGGTGATCAGTTGAGAGCAGAGGTGATGCCAACCCATGCATCTGGGGCAGCAGTGATAAAACTTCGCCATAAAGGCTACAGTTCTGCAGACAAAATACTGAGTTTTTAAGTCAGGTGTTATTTATGGAGGGGGAAATGCCCTTTCTCCTATACATGATAAAACAAAATAATAACATAATTTTAGACACTTTAACTTTAACTCTGCGGCCGACCAAGGCTGAAGCCAACGGTCAGTCACAAGGGGGGAGGCATCACCCTCTCCCCTCTATGCCCCACGAAGCCCTGCTGGTCCACAACTATTGCCCACTCTCATGGGTAGAAGCAACCATTTCACTAAAAGTGACAATAAAAACCTGGGAAACCTTTGGGTTCAGTCAGTCGCTCAGTTACAAATCCACATTGCTCTCACCTCCTTAGACCTCACCCCACTGGCAAGTTCATACACACTTTTGTGAAGGGATGTTTCAACACTCCTTTCCCTTTTCTCTCTCTCTTTTCACAGACTTGTTCAGCCCGTGACACCTGTGGCACTTATGACAGAGCTCTGCAAGAACCAAAATGCACATGTGAGCAGCACCAGGTGAGCAACTGAAATCATTTTACTGCCGTGGTACAAAATGGTTGAGCTCAAGCTCATGGTGATAAGGGAAAGAAATGTGGAGGTAAAATACTAACTACAGTCCTAACAGTCTGTTTTGACAGATTTCTATAAAGTTTTAAAAAGTAATCTTAATATGAAGAGGAGTTTGATTTTTGATTTTATAATTGAGCTTTTGGATTTTTTTAAAAAATGAAAGAATGAATATGTGTTTTAAAAAACCTCAGCCTGTGTTGCACTTGAGTTTGAGCTCAGTGAAATATGAAGTTCTCGGAATTATTTCTTCATATCTAATTACATGCTCCATTCACCATTATTTTGCTTAGAGGGCTGAAAGCATGGTAGCTTTAGCATGAATCCATTTGAAATCAGGACACATTTGTTGGCTGCAGACCAAGATACATTGGGAAATGGTGAGTGCTCACAATCCTGTTTACAGCATAATGGCACTTTCATTGAAAACATTGCATATTTGTAACTCTGATGCTCCTGCTTTTCATGCATTGCATCCTGGGAGATATCGTATAGGATCTACTGAGTGTTCAGAAGTGTCATGACGTTGGTACACAGTGGTTGTGGGAGAGGAGATAAGGCACAGCACAGAACTGTAATATCAAATGTAAAATCAATTCTTATCAGCCTATTCCAGTAAAGAACAGGAAAGTACATGTTTACAAGAATCTGCATTTACTTATCTTTAACAATATAGCCAAGATGCTGTGTAAAATTGGGGAAAGTATCTATGCATGGAAAAGATGAACACACAATAATTCATAGCTTTAAAACTACAAATATGATGACTTAAGTTAAACACTGAACAAAAGCAAGCATAGCAAAATGATGTGGGTATTCAGCAAGCAATTCCAAAAGCAAGGAAGGATGTAACCCCCTCAACTGGATTCAATCAAATCCAATAGCTTCTAAAGATGACTGCAGTTGCATCTTCACACCAAGGGTGGGCAACCTGCAGTCAACCTCTGGCCGGTAGCCTAATTTTATGTGGCTCTCAGCCTTATTTCAAAAGCTCTCTGCAAGCAATCAGCTGTGATTTCTAGCAAGAGCAATTTGTCCCTCTTCCAGCAGGTCACTGGGCAGAGCGGTAGGGAAAGTGAGAATGGGAAAAGAGGGTGTCAGAAAGAGAAAGGCAGGAAATGGGTGGTTAGATAGAAGGAAAGGGTGATGTCTGGTGCCCCTTGAGACAATTAGGGCAGAAACAGGGAACCCAACAGTAGATGGAGCCAGAACCAATGACAGGATGAAGCAACTGATTCTAGTTTTATCCTCATCCACCTTCCTGCTAAGTTCTACAAGGGAAACATTGGCACAAGAAGAAAGCTGACCACAAGGTGCATCCTCTGGGCTGGTTAAACCAAGAAGGCAGGAAGGTAAGGGATGAGTGAGGGCTGACTGAGGTTGGTGGGGCAGTACCCCATTATAGATCAGCCTCCACGGGAGAAATGGAGTGGTCACACTACTTTTCCCCCCTCTTAGGCTGTATACACATTATAAGCTTAAAGCACATTTGAAGCACATCCATTCCCTCAAAGAATTCTGGGCATTGTGGTTTACCATTCACAAAGTTACAGTTCCCAGCAACTACAGTGCTCAAAATTCTTTGGAAGAAATAATGTGCTTCAAATGTGCTTTAAAGGTCTAATGTGTATCTAGCCAGGTTCTGCCCTCTGATAGGTTCATACCCTCCAAGTGTCCCAGTTTTCCAGGGACAGTCCCGGAACTAGGAAAACCATCCCAGAATGTCCCTATTTCTCCCACTAGGGCTGCTGCCAAGCTTGGGGAGGATGAGCCGGCAATTGTCCTGAGCGATGGTGATAGCCATGGTGGTGATTGTGAGGGAGCATCCCGTTGTCTCTCTATGGCCTTGAATTAATGCTATCCTCTGCACCAGCTGCGACTTCCAGAGTCTTCCAGAATGTAGTAGTTCAAAAGCACAAATCACTTTCAGGTAGCGTCGTATCTGAGTTCGGCACTGTGTTAGAAAGAATTTGGTTCATGGGCAATTGAAAACATTGGCTCCACTGAAATTTAGAATGAAGTTAATTAGTCACTAAATCACAATTGCGCTTCAAGTATACAGAATTTTAGGTTCATTAAAGCTGGGCTGTTATTGAAACTAGCTGAGGGCAAAAGTTAGGCCACCCAAAACAGGACAGTAAAACCAGTTTCACTGTTTCAGTCTCTTGCATAGATGCAAGCTGAAAACTATTATATCATGCTAATATTTAGGTATATCTCTGTCCTCCTCACTGACAGCAAGTAGGATTGAACTGATTAGCTAAAGATGGGTGCTTTGTGTGTATAATCTATATGTCTTCCTCTGTCTTAAAAACATAGTAAAACTTGCACACTTAAAAGTGTCCACAGTCATGGAGAATTGACTTTATAGAGCCGTAAAGTTGCAAAAGATATGAAGCAGAATTTTGTTGGCAGGAACATTGCTGAGCAAACCATGCAAATCAGATGCTGTTTATATAATACTGAGACAAAAAGAAACTTAGAAAGAGGTCAAACTTAGCTCTCCTTGCAAATACAGTAAGTTTCTGCAGAGATCAGGTGTAACTATAGAACTTAAAAAGGTTAACCGTATTGTAGAAAGTAATAACTAGAGACACAGAGCTCCTATTGGTCTCCATTAGAACAAATGGTGCCAGCAGCAGAGCGTTCTCTCTCTGCCCGGGGTGGGCACTCGCCAAGGTGCCCACAGGACACACCCAGGCGCAGGGCATGGGGTGCCACGGGAGTGACCCCTGCCTGCTGCTGCAAAGTAGGGTTCACTCACAGCACCCCACAAGCCCCATGTTGCTTTGCAAGATTCCATCTAGATAGTGTATTGCAAGAAGGCAGACCACGCCAGTATGAAGAATTCCAGACATCCAATTTTCAGGAATCACACACTGATGGAGACAAAAATTCAAACTTTAATACTATGTGCTGGTATGCCAGAGCCTTGCAGTTAAGTGGAAGCCAGTCTATTTTATTGGGAAATTGTAGAATCAAATGAGCCTGCCGACTGTTCTGAAACACTGCTCTGAACTTTTGGGAACTCCAGTTTAAAATGAAAACCAACTCTATGTGGCATTCCCTAGAAACTCTGCATTCCCTTTTCACTGGCAGCTGTAACCTCTCACATTCAGATTCCTTTCTCAGAGGTGCTAATCATTTTCTCTGTTTCTTTCTTTGCCTTTCACTCCCCATTGCTCCCTGCCCTCTAACAGCACTTGGAACATGAGGGCCAGTCACTCTGCTTGAACTGCCCAGCACTGAAAACAGTTATAGCACCAGGAAAAAAGTTGTTTTCCAGGTGAGGAGTGCTCAGCCAATTCTGTGTTCATTCATAACAGCAAAAGTTCAAATGAATGCTGGTGATGACCCTCACATCCACTTAGCTTATTTTATTTATTTATATACCACTATTTCATTAAAAAATAGCAAAGTAGTTTACAGCAAAAGAACATAAAACCATACAGTAAAAACCATATAAAAATGATTTAAGGCATACATCAATTAACTATTGTGGAAATGTGCATTCTTAATTGTCTGCATTGATCTGGCAGAATAAAAAAGTTTTCAGCAAGCATTTAAAGGTTGAAATAGACAGCGCCTACTAAATCTCTCCACTTCATGGATCACTGCCTTGCCGTGGCAAAGGGGCTTGAATAAGGGCACAAGGAGAAGGGGACGACAGAGGACGAGATGGCTGGACAGTGTTCTTGAAGCTACCAGCATGAGTCTGACCAAACTGTGGGAGGCAGTGGAAGCCAGGAGTGCCTGGCGTGGTCTGGTCCATGGGGTCACAAAGAGTCGGATATGACTAAACAACTAAATCTCTATTACCAGAGTACTCCACAATACTGGAATAACACTAAATGTTTTATTTCTTGTTGTTATGAAATGAGCGCCATCAGCTTCCATATGTTCTCAGTGACTGAACTGGGACATAAGGGTTCAGGTGGTCGCTGAAGTATCGTAGACCTAAGTTGTTCAGGGCTTTGTAAATGAACACAACAACCTTGAACCTGACCCAGGAGTAGTCTAGCATTCGTAGACTAAGTCCCATTGAAATCAGTGGGATTTGTTGAAGAATAAGTATGTTCAACAATGGGAGTTTAGGACAGATTTCAGCATAATTTAATCTGAAGTTTAGGGGATGATTACTCCGAAGTATGTGTTAAAAGGAGCTTACTCTGTACAAAATAAGTTTAGGATTGCAGGTTAAATTGATCAAAAAACAGCATTCAGAAATAAGTGGGGAGTTGGGGGGAAATGGTTACAGTGCAAAGTAATTTTTAGCCCATCAAGTAAGCCTCCTTTCTTATACATTGTTTCCTATTATGAAAACTCCTGCAATTAGAGAAGGAAAGTAGCACTTTTCATGTGACAGAAATATAAACAGTAAAACGGAAAACACCAGCAGAAGAGCTCTAAATGGAACTAAAGATTTGGATATTTTTTAAAAATACATCAAAACCAGACAAGAGTAGGTTATTTTCAACAGTTTGCTTAGATTTCGAGGCCCATGTAGTTCCATCATTCTTTTCTCCAAGTAAGTAGCACAGTAACTTGGCAACAGTAATACGGTAATTCTTAAGCAGAAATTGTCAACCGTACTATTGTAGTTCATGCTTTTAAAATAAGTTTTGCAGAGCATTTGGAAATCAATCTCGTAGCATAGACCCAACACAAAAATTCTGAAAACTGGGCTGTAATTAAGTACAACTATTAAGGCAGAAACAGATACTACATTGGGCATGTCACTGGAGTTCTGTGCTAAGACCTCTAACACCACCAACAACCACACTATATGTCATAATGTTGTCACATGCATCTCTCTAGCCCCAATCCACATCCCTGACAAGGACGGGAAATGATACATTAAAAGCAGAGGACAATTCAGTATAGATTGTCACTTTTAGCAATTGCCTCAAGCTGAACGTATTGTACCTCTTCTCTTAAACTTCATAGTCACAGCCATTTGGTTAGCAAATTATTTTGATAAGTGATATTCTGAATGTCACAGCTTGCTAAATTTGCAGAAACACAGGTGCATAAGTGTCTGCATTTTCCTAAAGGTTTAAAAATGGAGATCAAGAGAGAACTCTTTTGTTTTTCTTTTGCTATAGAGTTCCACTGAATTTGTACACATCATATCTTAGTTTTATTATTCTTCTTATTATTTTTATTATTGTATCTTAAGCATTATTGTCCATTAAGCCACTCTGGTCACTTTTAGTTATAAGGTGACTAATAAATGTTGCAAATCAACAACAGAATTTCAGTGTATTAATTTTTCCCATATAGACCACATATAGGGACATGGGTGGTGCTCTGGTCGAAAACAAAGAGCCTAGGACTTGCCGATCAGAAGGTCGGCAGTTTGAATCCTCTTGATGGGGTGAACTTACGTTGCTCAGTCCCTGCTCCTGCCAACCTAGCAGTTTGAAAGCATGCCAAACTGCAAGTAGATAAATAGGTACTCCTCTGGTGGGAAGGTAAATGATGTTTCTGTGCACTGCTCTGGTTCGCCAGAAGCGGCTTAGTCATGCTGGCCAAATAACCCAGAAGCTGTACGCCGGCTCCCTCGGCCAATAAAGTGAGATGAGCGCCACAACCCCAGAGTCATCCATGACTGGACCTAACGGTCAGGGGTCCCTTTACCTTTTACCACATATATGTGTTCAATGTTGAAGCAATGATTCTTCAACATCAACTTTGTTGGACTGGTCATGTTGTTCAGATACCTGATTATCGTCTTCCAAAGCAACTACTCTATTCTGAACTTAAAAATGGAAAGCGTAATGCTTGTGGTCAACAAAAGAAGTTTAAAGACTGTCTAAGGCAAATCTAAAAAAATGTAGTATAAACACCGACAACTCATAAACATTGGCCTGTGAGTGCTCCAGTTGGAGAACAGCCTTTACCAGAGGCGTCATGGGCGTTGAAGACACTTGAACTCAGGGCGCAAGGGAGGCACGTGCTAAGAGGAAGGCACGCTTGGCAAATCCACACCCACCTGGAAACCAATGTCCCCACTGTGGAAGGACGTGTGGTTCCAGAATTGACCTCCACAGTCACTTATGGACTCAATGTTAAAACCATGTTTATGGGAGACAATCTTACTCGGCTACGAGGGGTCGCCAAAGAAGAAGAAGAATGTGTCAATTGATATGCCATGGGTTGGAACAAAATCCATAAACTTCTCAGGTTCTAAGAACTAACTCATTAATTGTGTATTAATATTAAAATGCAAGCATTTCAGTATTGTAAGTGTACAGTGGTACCTCGGGTTAAGTACTTAATTCATTCCGGAGGTCTGTTCTTAACCTGAAACTGTTCTTAACCTGAAGCACCACTTTTGCCAATGGGGCCTCCCGCTGCCACTGCACCACCGGAGCACTATTTCTGTTCTCATCCTGAAGCAAAGTTCTTAACCTGAGGTACTATTTCTGGGTTAGTGGAGTCTGTAACCTGAAGCGTATGTAACCTGAAGCGTATGTAACCCGAGGTACCACTGTACAAACAAAAACAAAACAACCACCCCTGAGTAGACTTTACATAACAGATTTTCCCTGTGTACAAAGAGTACAGGCAGCTCCTCACTTACACAAGGTCAAGGCACACGTGACCACGAATGTACGCATCACTGGGAACCTGGAAGTGGCACGAAAAGGGGCAAAAACAGTCCTAAAAGAGCCCCCAAAAATGGCAAAAATTGTACAAAAACAGTGTCTGGCAGTCCCACGAGTCTTTGCAAGTCCAATCTCAGGAGCCTTTACAGTACACTGACCTTTGAGTTCTGTGGAGAGCTGGAGTTTGAGCAAGAAGACTTGGAGGGAGCGATTGTGGTGTTTTGTGGTGTTTTGGTTTTTTAAAGGGTTTCCAGAGGTTTAGAGGCTGTTTGCAGGCTTTTGCAATGGCGTTCCCCAAATACACGATTTCACTTAAACACGTGGTGCCTCGGAACGCAACCCTTGCATAAAGGGGGAGCTGCCTGTATTTTCTTAGAGCAGCGATAAAACATCCTATGGCCACAAATGAATTGCAAAGAAGTGACAGTATTTGTATCAATATTCTACTGTTCATAGTGAGCCCATTCTTTATTTTCAGAGTCATTCAACGTGTTCCTTCACTGAGTTTTCTCAAAGAAAAGAGTGCTTGTCCTTTGACAGCCTTATCTACAATCCAGTTAAGTCAAGCTACTTTGCTTTAAACCAATTTATCTTCATTCAGGAATTTCACAAGTGATTCCAGAAAGTGTACTTGAATTTTCTAGCTTGGCTGATTGAATGGGAGATCCATACTGACCCAACGTATATATTCAAGTTAAAAACAAACCACATTTTCTCTACATAATACCATGTTGCGTCCTTATACAGACATATTCTTACTCAGAATATATTAATGCCACATCTGAAAATGTGTAATGTCTTCCATGAGCCTGAGTAAGTGTTTAAATTTCATAAAGTTATGAGCTGAGGCTGTAAATCTTTTTAAGCAGCCAAACTTATAATGCACTTCGTTATCTAGTAACCTAAAGTTAGAAAATTCAGAACAGAAATAAATCATAAACCTGTTACAACTGATTAAACAAAAGGAAGCAGAGAAATGTCACATGCACCCTAGGGGTTCTATATAGAAAAGTTAGCACACATAACTATGAATAGAAAAGCACACGAAGCTATAATATTTAATGCAACTTAACAATAGTCAAAGATACGTTGAGTGATGTGGCTAGTTCATATATACCGGCTCAGTTCATACAGACCAGCTCCTGGGGAACAGGAGTGAGATCATATATATATATTCATTCATTCACACACACACACAAACACACACACACACACACACATTTATACTGAGCAGATCCTACGCATACATCCTGACAATACATAGGCATGCGACAATGTGAAAATGAGTCCTTCCAATTATTTCAACACTGACAGCTTATAAATATTCTTGGAATAACAGGTTTGGAATTGCCCAAGAAAGATGTTAAATTATTTTTAATTGCCACAACTGCTGCCCATATTTCGTTAGCTAAAAAGTGGAAAACCCAAGAATTACCAACAATAGAAGAATGGCAGATGAAGATGGTGGATTTTTCGGAGCTAGCCGACCTAACCGGAAGAGTCCGAGACCAGAAGGAGGAGGAGTATCAGGAAGAGTGGAATAAATTTAATGATTAGTTAAATTTGCTAAGTTAAACTAACTGAAAATAGCTTGCAGATACTTAATGGGTTTAGGATTTTATTTATGTTAAGTGATGAATTAATATGTTTAACTCCATAAGGTGAAGATCTAAGGATGTTAATGTTTAAGTTAAATTTCATAAAAATTGGGATTTGGAAAACTGTTAAAAAGACATGCAATGAAATTCAACCAAGGGGAAGCGAGGAAGTCACTTAACAAAGTTAATAACTGTAATTTTCAATAAGGCTATGATTTATGTTTGTTTGTGTTTGTTTGTTTATAATATTGTGAAAACTAATAATTTTTTTGAAAATATATAAAAATATTTTAAATAATAACAATAATGCTTGAACTATTAATATGCCACATTTGCTTGTGTAAGCAGTAATGGAATCATGTAGGCCATAGGAATTTAGCAGTCGGGGGCTGTCCAGACTCCAGAGACAATTTGTCCCTCCCATGAGTAGGAACTGCCTTTCTCCAATTTACCAATGCAAAATTAAGAGAAGGGTATGGACACAATGTTGTAGGGGTGCATGTGGGGTTGGTGGGCACCCTCCAAATGCCCTCAAAATGGCCCTTCCATGAAATTAGTTGTTAAGCAGGATACTAAGGTATTAAGAAATCCAGAGTGAGAAATTATTGGATCACACAGAAGAAGCTAACATTCTTCTCACCCCTTGCCTTTTCCTGTAAGACCTATTGCAGTCGTTAAGAGTCGTCAACAGGCTCATCTCAGCTACCAGCCAATCTCCCATTCCCACCACCCTTCTGAGTAATACCCCTCCCCACCTTCTCACTATATAGAAGGATCTGGCAACTTCTGTTTCAGTGTATCTGAAGAAGTGTGCATGCACACGAAAGCTCATACCAAGAACTAACTTAGTTGGTCTTTAAGGTGCTACTGGAAGGATTTTTTTTATTTTGACTATGGCAGACCAACACGGCTACCTACCTGTAACAGAAGAAGCAGAAAGCGAAATGCTGACTCTTGAAAAATAATAATCATGGCCATTGGTCCTAGCAAAGTTGCCCAGTGCGGGCCCCGTTTTTACAATAATATATTAAGCGGCAAAGTCAATCTCCCTGTTGCTGCTTTTAGAGTTTTCGCTAAACATGAGACATAGCAGGTGCTGGTTTGAATTTGAGGCTTCACTTCTTTTCACTTCGTGTCTGTATGTGACCTTAAATGAAAGTTGGTTAAATCTTTGAAGCCACAACTGTTCCCGTTGCCTGTACATTCATCAAGGATTCTCTCTGCTTTACTCTGCAGTGAGTGCATATTGAATAAATGGCACACATTCATTACAAATTAGCTCCAGGCAGATGGTCTTTATTACCTTATGAGAAGAGCCTAGTGCTTCTCATACATGCCTGGACAACTGTACCTCATTTAATTCTTTGAGTGGAAATACATTTGATTCATCTTAAGAGCAGTTATCCTTTGCAAAGGGAGGTGGGGTTTTGCCTGATCTCTGACACTTGGCTGCCACTTCTGAAATAATAGACAGTAGTTTTTTGAATCTGCACTTATGGCATGATCTACTAAGGTCTGTGGAAATAAAATCATGTACTTGAGAAGAGCAATTTATATGTTACAAGTATTTCTACAGCTCGTTAATCTGTGAGCATACTCACTAATGGGGCCAGGGAACCAAGTGGAGCCAATTTACCTTTCTTAAGAATAAAAAGTATGAATTGAAGCTCAGCACAAACTCATTTCTAAAAATTCTGATGTTAAGCACCACATTTAACAGTCTTGATGACATGTACTTTAAAAGTAATGAAGGAGAGAAAGAAAAATAGATTTTTGCAACTTTTTTGCAAACTATATCCTTTCTTAGCTTGTAGCTGTCTATTGCTGTGAGCCTAGAATAAAGTTGTGTTATTAATAGATTTAAAATGGCTGGCTAGTCTCTAACACCTCCTGAATGATCATCCATGCTTTTTCTGATGAAGAAACTGCTTGGGGATGATGTTACATTTGGTATGAAAGCTGTTAATTGGCTGTGGACTCTCTGTCTATCTGTATTGTCTCCATTCATTTAACATATATTATTTTAGCATTAGTAGAGTTGGGTTAATTCCAACTGCATTGGCATTTTCAGCAGCAGAGGCATAGAATCAGGCTTCCCAGTTTACACCTTTGACCATCATGCATAAGGCTAATTACTAGCATCAGATATGCACTAACCTAGAACATAAAAGCAAGCATATGGTATCTAATATGATACAACCACAGGGAAATCCCATAGCTGAAAATGAATGACTTTTGAGACAAAGCTGACATTAAATATACTTAACAATCCAACAGGCAATGACGAAGATGATATGATATTGTTAGCTGTGTCCTATGCTTATATTATAATATAGTCACAGTTTATTACAAGATTAATAAAATATGACAGCTGTGGCAGGCTTATTTTTGAAACTGCCATATGGTCACTGAAGTTTAGGTTGTTCTGTGCTGCTTAATGTACTAGCAATGCAAACAATGCTTTGAGGGTTGCCTTGTGATTAATCCAAGATAAATCTATGACTGTATCTATTATCATTACCACAATGATTACCGTTGCCTCCATCATCCTCATGGAGGTTGTTCCTGGCTTTGATTTGGAATGACCAAGGAAATGTTATTGTAGGATTTTCTGACTGTGATACAGTGTAATCTTTCTAAATCTGCTTCCTGTTGCTTATTCAAAATGGGTTAGTCCACATAAGCAGTGTTTCCCCCACCCCACCCCGAAAAATAGGTGCTGATACATATGCATCATTCCCCCACCAGCCCCTCCCTGCTGCTTGACCACCCACCCACCCACCCGCTCCCTCCCTCTCCCCCCTCCTTGCACCTTTGCCACTTCCAATGCCGCCATAATAATAATAATAATAATAATAATAATAATAATAATAATAATAATAAATTTATACCTCACCCATCTGGCTGGGTTTCCCCAGCCACTCAGGGTGGCTACCAAAACATTAAAATATAAGAATTCATCAGACATTAAAAGCTTCCCTAAGCAGAAGTTGCCTTCAGATGTCTTCTAAAAGTCAGATAGTTAATTTCTTTGACATCTGATGGGAGGGCGTTCCACAGGGCAGGCGCCACTACCGAGAAGGCCCTCTGCCTGGTTCCCTGTAACTTTGCTTCTCGCAGTGAGGGAACTGCCAGAAGGCCCTTGGAGCTGGACCTCAGTGTCCGGGCAGAACAATGGGGGTGGAGATGCTCCTTCAGGTATGCTGGGCCAAGGCGGTTTAGGGTTTTAAAGGTCAGCACCAACACTTTGAATTGTGCTCGGAAACATACTGGGAGCCAGTGTAGGTCTTTCAAGACCGGTGTTATACGGTCTCAGTGGCCACTCTCAGTCACCAGTCTAGCTGCCGCATTCTGGATTAGTTGTAGTTTCCGGGTCACCTTCGAAGGTAGCTCCACATAGAGGGCATTGCAGTAGTTCAAGCAGGAGATAACTAGAGTGTGCACCACTCTGGTGAGATAGTCTGCGGACAGGTAGGGTCTCAGCCTGCGTACCAGGTGGAGGTGGCCTTCATGTGCACAAGTCTTCTCTCCAAAGAGCTGTGATGCTGAACTCGCTCTTGTCATAATATTTCTGACTTCACTTACCATTGAGCAAGAGCCCTAACGCCTAGATATTGTTGATGAAAGAACTGGCAAGGAGTCTGTGAAAACAAGATCAAAATATAAACTGTTACTTAGGCAAAAGCGTAGCATGAATCAGAAGCATTTATGACCTTTCTAGGTCAGAAGAATATGATGGACTGCCTAGATAGGTGGAATCACCTTTGAGGAGGACATAAGCCTGGAAAGTCTTTGAATTTCTTGTTCTGAGTGGCTCATTGCAAGGAGCAGCAAAGCATGAGCCTGAAGAGTCTTCATCCTGGAAGCTTCTGATGCTTACTAAAGCAGGACAGTTGAAGGAATTATTTTAGAAATTTTAAAGGTATTTTACTAAGATTGGGAAAGGGGGGGGAATCAAGTGGCCTTGATGTATCCCAAATTACTTCCATTTTTATTCCATAAAGCTTTTCTGTGACCACAGTAACCTCTCTTATTTTATGCTTTTTGATATCAGATGACCTTCCTGACCCTCATCAAACCTTTCTCCTTCCCACAACTTCCCCAGCCTGTATTACAAATATGGCAAGCTCTCTGGGCAGCAATGCCTTCATTTCTATATTCTCATTTGGAACTATCAAAATTGACAGGTAATGTTAAATACTAGTGAAAGGGATAAGGCTGGTTTATTTTATTTGAAATTCTGGATATTACCACTAAAGCCTTAGATCATAATCTTCAAGGCATTTTACTCTGAAGAGGTTGCTTATAAGTCAGCAGGAGCATTCATCAAACTCAGAATGTCACACTGAGCACTAATTTGGCCAGATTTCAAGCTTGCCTGTTTAAATTTGGAAGATTTTTTTTTTGTTACACAAATCTTAAAATATTATTTCAATGCCTCAGTGCTTGAATAACCAGGTGGAGTGAAAAACGCACAAGAAAAATTGAGGAGGTGTAGGTTTGGCCTGGTGGGACGCGGGTGGCACTGTGGGTTAAACCACAGAGCCTAGGACTTGCCGTTCGAAAGCACGTCAAAGTGCAAGTAGATAAATAGGTACCGCTCCGGTGGGAAGGTAAACGACGTTTCCGTGTGCTGCTCTGGTTCGCCAGAAGCGGCTTAGTCCTGCTGGCCACATGACCCGGAAGCTGTACGCCTGCTCCCTCGGCCAATAAAGCGAGATGAGCGCCGCAAGCCCAGAGCCAGCCACGACTGGACCTAATGGTCAGGGGTCCCTTTACCTTTAGGTTTGGCCTTAAACAGCCAACTCTTCCTGTGAGTCCTCTCAGGATTATTCCTGCCCTTGAGAGTGGCCCAGCTGGGGCAGGAATGCCTAGATTAGGAGCCCCAGTCGGCCTGGTTGGGGCAGGTACCAATGTGCAGGTCAGTGTAGTCGGAGTGGATGACAGACCAAACACTGCTGAGGCTCCCTGTGGCTGGATCTGGTGCCATATGTGGGTGAAAGTCTTATGTGAGAATTGTATATTTCTTGGTGTAAGAAGGTTTTTATTGCTGTTTAAGAAGGTTTACTGTTTGAGGGGGATTTTAGTTTCTGTTTGAGGAGGTTTTCCTTTTCTGTTCAAATAAAAAAACACTTTCCCTCATATATTGTCTACCAAAGATCCTTTGAAGAACCCACCGTGCTTATTGGCAAGACACCAGGAGGGTCGAATAACTGAATCTTACAACAGGAAAAGTTTTCCCCAAGTCCTGGATGTCCCCATTCCCTCCTCACAGCACCAGCAGCTCCAACCATTTACAACAAACTGATTCCCTGATTTGAACCCAAAGCAGGGGACTCAATCGCCATGTACAATTGAGTGCTATTATTAAAGTAAGAGATATTGCAGTATAGAGGGGTTCTTCAAACTATGGAGAACTGTATAGCTAGAGAAGACCTCTCTGAAATCCAGAGGGACATGTGGAAATAGGAAAGGTAGAAAATTTGAATGGAATTTGCTGGAATTTGCTTGCCTTCCTCATGTCTAAACAGAAATCCATCTAGCTAATATGATCCGTATTCACTGTCACCGCTGCTTTCTCTAATTGATTACCGTTCTCTCCCCCCCCCCCCCGCCCCCAATTTGCATTGCATTTCCTTTGCACTGAAATGAATGGGGTGGAATGACATGATGATAAGGTAAGTATGTAATTTACAAAATTAGTTACATAAATAAGTTGTATAATTTTGCCACAGCAGACAGTGGGTTGAATATAGGAGCAGAAACAGGGAGGCTGCACTCAACCAATACAAGGCAGAATGGAAGAGGCTGAATTCTGGCACCCCCAGCCAGCGGCAGCATCACGTTTATTTGTATGCGACTTTTCCAAATAAGGTTCAAAGCAGTTGATAAGAACAGTAGACCAATGTGTGCCATAAAAACAAGCCAAACACTGCATGCTATTCATATATTGTGTGACTTGGAAAGTTTTTGACGGTCCTTCTGTTTTCACAATCCCAGGCATGCTCTGTGGCACGTTATGGATCTTCTTCCATGTATGGAATTACCTCTGTGGGTGAGAAATGTGGAATTGCTATGGAAAGGAAGCAAAGGTCCTGGTTTGTTTCTTTGTTTTCCAGAAGGGACCTGACATTTCAGCTAGAATCTGTTTTTATTGCTAAATGCATCATGGATGTGTGCATATTGAAAGGGAGCAGCTGGGAACTTAATCGCTGACTCCAGAATATCCATGCTCATTTGATTCCAGGTGGTGGCTCACTATGGTGGTGAACATTATTGTAGGTGTGCACGGCTCATTTCATTAGGGCGTGCAACCAGGGGTTTTTGAAGTGAGCATTTACCCAATGCGTACTCATAGTAAAAAATGACAGTATTTTTATTTGTCAAACTAATGAAACTAAAACTTAACTCTTCACCATATACTTCATTAGCTTCTGTGGTTTGATCGCCCAAGTGTAGGACTCTGGGAAACTTTTAAATGCTGCTCCACCCCCCCTATTTTTTATGTGTCGTGGTGGGGAGGGTTGACACCTTACAGTTGTAAGGGTTTTTTTGTGTGTTTTTTTGGCTCCACCTCAGGAAGCAGGGAGAACAAGTGGACATTGACACCTTGCAGCAGACACACCATCTGGCTGTGGTGTGGTTTAGCAAGCTTTTTGCTCATCTGAAACAGAAATGAAGCAGGGATTCCCCACCTGTTTTAGGTCATCTTCTTGAATTAATCTGTTACAGCTGAAGTTCTCTCAGTTTCTCCCACAAAAAACCCCCAAAACCTTTATTTGCCAAGTACACCTGAGTTTTGATTCTATTGAAATCCATACAAGTTTATAAATATGGGGCGGTAGTCAACTTAAGGTTTACTCAGAGTAAATCTATTGAAATTAATAAACCTAACTTAGTTGTGCTCATTCATTTCGACTGGTCTGCTCTGAGTAAAAGTTGACCACCACCAGAAAGGACAGAAGGAAGCACATCTAGGCTGCAGTCCTATTTATATACACTTACCTGAGAGCAAGTTTCATTGAACTCAGTGAGACTTACTTCTGAGTAGACATGTGCTCTGTTAAGCAGCTGCTTCCTATAGGTCTTAAACAAGCTCAGCTTGGCTGGATCTTGCTCTTACAAACCAAAATACCACCGTGCGCTTATGGAGAACATACCATTTATTTCATTTTTTTAAAAAGCAACTACTGATTACCAGGGCCAGCCCATCGATGAGGCAAGGTGAGGTGACTGCCTCGTGCGGCAGGATCCACAGGGGCAGCAGATCCTGCTGCTGATCTTTCTTCCACCCTTGTTCCTGATTCAGATCTTCCCTCATGCTTTCTTCCCTGGTGGGGAGGGGGGCACCACTGTGGGGTCTACCTCGCATGCCAAAACGTCTTGGGCCGGCCCTAATCATTACTAGAAGGAAAGCCCATCTTGATTAATTCCTACAGGAGAAACTTACATGATCTGGAATGGCATTTTTTTTATAAAAAAAAAAACCCCAAGCATTCACTTATAGTTTCAACCCAACCAGTTTGCTTCCATCAATTTATATTTGTCCCCATCAAATACTGTAGATGGTTAATTTGCCAATTGAAGATTGCATCTGTAAGATATTAGTCACATTATCCCAGTCCTCCTAACCTACTCCTGTTTCAGTTGATTCTGCCCATCTAAACCCTTATGCAGCAGATTCTCTTATTTTCTTCCCTGCCTGCCCCAATTCCACACAGTAACTACCCACCCTCACTATTCTAATTTCTGCCCCACCCCATTCACCACCATAAACAGTCACAGGTAGAAACTGCAGATCCATTCCAGCCTTTTATTCTTTCTCTGTCTGCTTCCTCCTTCCCTCCTTCCATGTTTGTCATAGTGACTGAGAGAGCTGGATTGTCACTCTGTGCAACATTACAGTGTGCCTGGGCACACTTGTCCGTCCCTGTCCCTCCATGCACATGCCTACAGACCCATAGGTTTTATAGTACAGAAATCTGTAAGGAGAGGTTAGGCACATGTTATTAGAATTCTGCTTGCCAGCTGCCCAGCATGACTCTCCGTCTTTTCCCATCTCCCATCTTATTTGCATCTTTCCCCAGGTGTTGTACATTTATGTTAATTGGTATTTCGAAATCTAAGATGACTGAAGCTGGCAGCTGGCATGCATATTCACAGAGTAATTCCTTAACTTCAATTAAGCTGCGAGAATTCATTTCCTTTATAATGTCCATCAAAGGAGTGCCCTGGTGTCAGATCCACAACAAATGAGGACTGAATTTCAGGGGACAGCGGGATTCAGAATATCATACTGTTCTGGACAATTCCTCGTATTTTCTTCTATGATGTGCTCCTTCTGATGCCTTGAGATAATTTGGAAAGAACTTAGTCTTTCAAGAGTTTGTGATGGTGACCTGAACCAAGGTCTCCCCACTCAGGACACCCTTCCTTTCCAAGTGAAGTGACGTTGCCTTTCTAACTAATGAATGGGCAGGGGAGACATCAATGAATCAATAGTACAGGACGTTGTCGGTTTCCTCGTTCAGGCCATTTCTCCAGTGCAACTCCTGGGAGATGTAATAACCCAAAAGCAAGTTCCAGCCCAGTTATTCTCTTAAGTGTATGTTTCTATATATATATATATATATATATATATATATATATATATATAAAAGTTTTCACAATATTACATAATGAAAAAGAAAAAAGAAAAAATAGGAAATAAAAAACAGTTAAAAATAATTCCATCTTTACATCACTTATCTTTCATTTACTTGTTTCCCGGACCTCCTCATACCTCCCTTTTTTGTATTCCAGTTCAATTTATTAGTTCAGCAATTCCTTTCCCTCCTTATTATTCTGATCTTTAATCTTAATATATTATAACATTAAATTTTTACCTATTAAAAATCCAATTTTTCCATATTCTTTTAAACCATTACAGCTAGAAACCAGTTAACTTCAATCCAACATCATTCTAACATTCCTTAATTTTGCAATATTTCTGTAAATAGTCTTTAAATTTCCTCCAATCTTCTTCCACCGACTCTTCTCCCTGGTCTCGGATTCTGCCAGTCATTTCCGCCAATTCCATGTAGTCCATCTTAAGTGTATGTTTCTTTTTTCATCTTTATTCTAAATTCACTGACATTATTATATATAAAACTGAGTCAGACTATTGATCCATCTGGTTTGTTAGGCAGCAGCTCTTCAAGGCCCACAGTGGAAATCTTTCACATCACTTGCCATTTAACTGGAATTGCCAGGCACCAAATCTGGGACCTTCTACATGCTGTATCACTGATTGATAGTCTGTCGTCAAAGGAAAAAGTGTTCTTTTCCCTTTCTTAATTTTAAATCCTCTTCTCCCATGGATTCCAGTTGGAGGAAAACAACTGTTCCAGGGCTGTAGCCTGTCTCACTTGTCATTAGTATGAGAGGAAAATGGGATCCCACAGATCCAAAATCCAGTCCCCTGGCATGGCTCTTTTCAACTAGAGGAACAGAGATTTCCACATTCCGTGTTTAAGCTAATAGTGACCTCATTTTGTTGCATCTCTTTGCATATCTTTGTGGCCACAGTCCAAAAAGCTTGCAAAAGGAACACTTTAGCTGTCTGAAAATGGTCAAAGTTTGTAATAGATGTAAATATATTTATATACCCCTTCTTAACTAATCTTATGTCTGTTACTTTGATAATATCTTTCTTACAAGATACTCATTTTCATGGGAACATATTATGTGTCACCACAGTATGAAAATGTAATTGTCTTCTTTTATTAGGGCAGAGAATAATGATTGGTAAGTGCTAGGACATGTAAACTAAATTGCTTCATGACATAGTAATATGGTAGGCTAAGCTAAATTGAAGCTAAATAAAGCACTGAAATGAGTTCCACTAATTGTTCTCTAAAATTAGAATATTTCAACAGTAAGAATAAATTAATGCTGGAGTATGTCAAAAATCAGATTTTGCATTTATCCCTGTGCAGTTCTGTGGCATTCCTTCTGGAGTATATAAAGCAATGTAATTGTTCTGTCCTTGTTTGCATGGGCCCAACACAGGGGTTAATGAGAAAAGGAGACCTGGGAAAGTCTTAGAGGTGGAGACCAGTCTTCCAGAAAAAGTGAAAGTCACTAATTCTACCCTTCCTTCCAGAGAACATTTTCAGATGGTGATCAAACCATATTAGGAATAACAATGTTGAGGACCGCCAGTGGTAGCCAGCTCTCCATGGGATTGTAGGAGCTCCTCAAAGCATTGTAAGCATCAGGTCCAGAAATATATACTTTAATAAAAGCAGGGACCATAAAGCAGAAAGGAAGGATGGAACTTCACTTGGAAATGACTGGAAGACCAGTCAAAGAGAGCAAGGGGTGGCTGAGGAAGGGCTGTAGAAAATCAAGGCACATTAGGAACCAGGAAAAAAAGGCAGCAATTTATCTTGAATTGCAAAACTAGAAAACAACTTGGCTTGTAGAGCAACAGTCCAAACATCCTTGTAAAGTATCAGAAAAGCAGTAACATTTATGGTATTTAGTAATATATCTCAAGTGCTGACTGAGTACTGTCTCCATCCTAGAGGAGATGAGGAGGAGAGCAGTTCCTTCCACTTGACATTCAGAACAGGCAATGCTCCTCATAGGAATTTCACGGGGGAAAGAACCAGGTCAGATGTGAGCATAGCTGTCAACTTTTCCCTTTTCTTGTGAGGAATCCTATTCGGAATAAGGGGATTTCCCTCAAAAAAGGGGAAACGTTGACAGCTATGGATGTGAGGTGACATTTTCCAACAGAATTCGACCCAGAGGTTGGACCTACTTAAGTCAGGTAGAGTTGTCTGCTGTACAAGCAATGCCACCTTGCACTTCACTGGATTCTCGATGTAGGGAACAGCATTCTAGGGGGGCAACTTGAATGCTCTCACTGTCCCTTCTCCACTTCATCACCATCTGCTATCTTTGGTTTCCATTGCTTCTGAGATGTGTGTGTATGTGAGAGAATTTAGTTTGAATCATTTCCACCTATGTGCCCTAGCTGTCCACCTATTTTCAGCTTGTTGTCCATGGCGCATGGCTTGATTTATGGCATACTGGTGAAGGATGGTTGCACCTTTGAATGAAATCAAATTATAGTGGCTTAGACACAAGTACCTCAGGAGCATGCTGGGGCCACGCCACCAATGAGCTCAGAACCTGGCGATCTTCAACACCCTGCTTGGCAGGGGGTTGGACTTGATGGCCCTTGTGGTCTCTTCCAACTCTATGATTCTATGATTCTATGACAAGAGAGAGGATCAAAAACAGTGACTGAAAAAGGCCAAACATGAAAAGACCAAGCAATTTATCAGATTCCTGATGGTCTTCAAGAAAATTTCTTTTGCAAGGAAAGTACTTCTCACCAGACTGACTGTGGCAACTTGTTTTTCAGCTCCCCTAAGGCAACATTCACACAAAAGTTTCATTTGTAGAGTAAAAGTTCTGCCACGATCATGCAACATCTGTGTAGACAACCTGCATATGAATAGGGTTGCCATATATCCTCTTTTTCAAGGACACATCCTCTTTTTCATGGGTAGAGTCATCATAGCGATCCATTGTTAAAAGCAGAAGTCGGCAAATGTGTCCTCTTTTTTGCTCTTCAAAATATGGCAACTTTACATGTGAAGGCAGTGGTCGCTGCAAATAGCACCCCCGGCATTTGGCATCTAGGTGAAAGAGGAGGAAAAAAGAAGCAAAGTGATTCCTAAATGAAGGTTTGACTTGGTGTTTACCACAGGGAAGTATAAATAGTATGAATACTGCCACAGCAGGCAAGGATACTTATGGAGGTAAATGTTGTGCTTAATCCACTTCAAATACATGGGAGAACATTGCCAAGAAAGAGAATGTGACTATTACTCAATGGGAATAAAGGTGGACACAGGGCTCTATTTTGTTGGTATCAAAAGCAAAATAACTGTATACCAATCCCAACTGAGGTAAATTGGTTTTGCTGCACAGGAGCAAAGGGAATTTACTCCAGGTGGGATTTCCTCCAGGAGGATACTGCTAGTGGTGTGTACTTTTTAAGCATTAATGCCATGGCGGCCACCCACTGCATTAAAAAGTGTGAAATTGCATCCCCCACACCAGACATTGAACTAAACGTATCATTTACATGTACTCAGAACCATGGATGGTATGATAAAGGATGGAATTATTACAACCAGGCCCCCTCCTGCAACACTGAAGTGGGCAGCATTAGAGAGGTTTTGAGTTATATTCACTCTGGCATTTGTCTGTGGTTGCAAGCACACCGGTGTGGCTCATGAATGGGGAAAATTGCATGTTTCATTTAATTTACAGTCACTGTTGTTCATCATATATACTTGGGTTTATGGCCCCTTTTGGATATAATATCTTACCTAAATTCAGAACCTTCCTGCAATTTTAAGAAGGCACAACACACAGCCTCTAATTTGTGTTGACTCCATTTAATGAAAGCGAGCAACAGCCCCTTCTTTTTTTGATAGCATCAGTCATAGTTTTAGGCAGGTAATAAAAGAGAAAAGTGTGGGTAACACAAGATAAGAGGCAGTGTAAGGCATCAGCACACATCTAATTATAGAAGTCCTACCTGTGGGCTAACGTTTTTCAAAACCAGTTTGTCATTTGCCTTCTGTATAGGAGAGGAGCTGAAAAGTATTAGTAGTCCCTATGAAGGCAGGCACAATTATTTCCAGGTGAGCATTTCTAGTTTTCAGTTCAGAGAAAGAAAATAGATTTCACCTCTGTCTTCATTTTCAGGTTGATCCATGAAAGCCTTTTCATATCACTCTCTCACATATCACCAGTACAGCACATAGTAACAGAATTGTAGACTAGTTTCATGGAAGGTTGTGCTGGGCACAAAATCCCACTTTGTCGTCTTCTTTTCTTATCTTTTTTGAATCTCAGATGTAGAGCTTAATTTAGTGCTCAAACCTGTTTTGATTGCAAAGGCTCAGGCCTGGAGCAGGTGAGGCAATGTGTGTGTCTGTGCTGCAGGGCTCTGTTTTTAAGTAAATATAGCTAGCTCCCAAATGAATGAGATTAGAAAGAGTGGCTTTCCCATGAAAACATCTGACACCCAAGCAGACCTGATGCTTGTAGCCCTAAGTCTGGAAAATAGCTTGGATGTCACGCAAAAGCCCAGACGAAGTCAACGGAAGGAACAAATAGAAGTGTGCCTCTGTGTCTATCTGCTCATTTTATTTTTCTCTCTTATGATTTTATTTCCTGGTTTTAATTTATATGATCACACATCACACTAGTACCACATTACAGTGAAGAGTGGGTTGATAAATGCATGGTTGATAAGTGATGCTCTTGAGGGTGAAAACTCTGGTCCACTTCCAACAATAGTGGCTTGGTCCTCACTGTCAGAGGATGCAAGTCCTCTTTCTGCACGCACTTCAGGTGCCATAATGATGGGTATTACTTGAAAAGCAAAAGCAACAACAATGCTAACAGCGGTGACCTCCCTGTGGAATGCCTTCCTGTCAGATGTCAAACAACTACAGTGGTACCTCGCAAGACGAATGCCTCGCAAGACGAATGCCTCACAAGACGAAAGAGTTTTTCGTTTTTTGAGTTGCTTCACAAGACGAATTTCCCTATGGGCTTGCTTTGCAAGGTGAAAACGTCTTGCAAGTTTGTTTCCTTTTTCCTATGGGAAACCGTTTCAATGCATTCCTATGGGAAACTGTGCTTCGCAAGACGAAAAATTCGCAAGACGAAAAAACTCGCAGAACGAATTAATTTCATCTTGCGAGGCACCACTGTATATGACTTTTAGAAGACATCTGAAGGCAGCCCCGTAGAGGGAAGTTTCTAATGCTTGATTTTTTTTCCAGTTGTGTTTTTATATTTTGCTGGAAGCTGCCCAGAGTGGCTGGGGCAACCCAGTCAGATATGCGGCATATAACTAATAAAACTATGATGATTATTATTATTAACAATTACACATATAAACAGGAATAGGCTCAAACAGGGTAGATGGTCACTCGAAATTGTAATCCTAAAGAATAAATCTGTGGTAGAGCTAGGTTTATATCAGGGTCCATTAGATATAAAAATGAATTCACACATTACCCTGATCATAAAGGAATTAATTAAATCAAGCCTGTATTCTTGGAGTGAGGGCTAGGGATTGCACACAGCTGTCCTTAGTGATCGGCAAACTGAAATCCTAAACACATTTATTAATGAGTAAGTATCATTCAATAGGAGGATGTGGGTGGCACTGTGGGTTAAACCACAGAGCCTAGGACTTGCCGATCAGAAGGTCAGCGGTTCAAATCCTTGCAACGGGGTGAGCTCCCGTTGCTCGGTCCCTGCTCCTGCCAACCTAACAGTTTGAAAGCATGTCAAAGTGCAAGTAGATAAATAGGTACCACTCCAGCGGGAAAGTAAACGGCGTTTCCGTGCGCTGCTCTGGTTTGCCAGAAGCAGCTTAGTCATGCTAGCCACATAACCCAGAAGCTGTCTGCGGACAAACGCCGGCTCCCTCGGCCAGTAAAGCGAGTTGAGCGCTGCAACCCCAGAGTCAGTCATGATTGGACCTAATGGTCAGGGGTCCCTTTACCCTTTACCTTTACCATTCAATACAGTGGGAATGACTTCTGAAGGAAAAGGCATAGGGTGCATTTGCCAGGCACTTGCTTTTTGAAGCAGCGGTGGGACAAAGCTCACACAGAGAAAGATAAGCTCTCTCTCTCTCCCCCCCCCTCTCCCCGGTGAGTTAAAAATGCTCTGCTTTCAATTACACTGATTGTATGGAGATAAGAAAGGAGACAGAAAACTGTTCCTGGAATCTGCAAAGCCATCCCTTCAACCATCAGTTTAGGCTGCAAGAGTAAGGATGTCTGGGAAAACACTGTCTACCTTGCTTGCACCCAAAAACTGATGAATGTTGGAGTAACTGAGTGATCCACATGCTGTGTGAACCAGGCCATTCATTTCCTTCTTTCCTTTCATTAAAAAGAAAATAAACAACTGGCATCTCACACTCTGCACAATTCGATCGGGAAATATTTAATTAAAATGTTACAGTGCAGGTCTGGTCCCTCTTTTAAAGGAATATTTACTGAAGCTCTTGAGAGAAGCTGAAATTATCTTTATGGCCATTGACTGCAAGGTCATATAAACAGCTGATGAAATATTGATGAAGATTTATAAGCAAAAAATTCATATACACTGCAGCCCTCATTTTACATTCCTGAAAAGTTGTGGGAAAGAGAATTTGAAACACTTTATAGGAATGTGGCATTGCAAGTCTTCATAAAACATTTATGAGTGTTTCAAGATTATGTAAGGATGCTATGAAAAGTAACAACTGTGCGTGGTAGGTAGCTATTTTTCAAAATTTAATATCCTGAACTTTACTAAATATCTTTAATACATTAAAGACAATCTATCCTCCGAGCATTCAGGAATGCTAAATATAGATGGTGAAATACCCACTTTATTCAGAATAGCACACCACCAGTCAAAAAGTGGATGCTGAAATCTCGTTATGAAATCTGTAATATATAGACCCCTCTGGTTAAAATTATATTGATTACTCGCCATTTCTCACAAATATGTACTTATGGTTGAGATTTATATTTTGTTTTTGTTAGACATCAGAAAGTAATCTTGGCTAGATTTAAGATTTGCTGATTTTAAAAAAAGTTTCACTTTTGTTCTTGCTCTATAAGGAACATGGAAATGCAGATGTCCAATGAACATCTAAAGCAGTCACACTTTTTCATCGCTTTTCTTCCATCTTCAGGTGCCTTATAAATTCTCCCCCAAGCTGTGTGGGATCTGTTTGCCCATGAACAGCTCCAGGGCCAGCCCTGCCATTGGACAAAGGGAGGTCACTGCTTCAGGCAGCAGATCATAGCTGTAGGATGGTTAGCAGTGGTAGCTGTAGGACAGTGATGGCCAAACTTGGCCCTCCAGCTGTTTTTGGACTACAACTCCCATGATCCCTAGCTAACAGGACCAGTGGTCAGGGATGATAGGAATTGTAGTCCCAAAACAGCTGGAGGGCCGAGTTTGGCCATCACTGCTGTAGGAGAACAGAGATGCATATACTACACAGCCTGTTCCAGCCTCCCTAAACTAACTGTTGGCCCAGAAGTTACAGTGGAGGGTGCAGTAAGATTCTGCTCTTAGTTTATACTGCTTCAGTACATGGAATGGGGAGAAGGTGCCATTTTGCCCTTTGCCTCAGGCAGCAAAATGCTTTGAGCTGGCCCTGGGCAGCTCCCATGTGGAGGAAAGAGCATTTTAATGACCCAGTCAAGTGGCCAGGGAACAATCATGTGACCAATGAAACAGTACCCAATGAAACAGCACCCTTTCTCCAGCATATTGCAACTTCACACAAAATCATCACTTTTGTTGTCACATCTTGTGACAGTGAACTTCATAGGTCAACCAGTAATCAAATGTTGTGTGAAGAACTCTGTCTGTCTTTCTTGAATCTACTGCCAGTCACAAAACCGGCCCTACCATTAGGCAAAGTGAAGGGATCCTGCCTCAGGCAGTGGATACCATGGCAGGCAGCTCACTAACTGTTCCTCCTAAGCCACCCAGCCCTTCTTTTCTGTTGGGTGGCAGAGTTATATACACACCCACATAGGCACCGACTCCATGGGGCTTGAGGGGGCCCGAGCCCCCTCAATAATTCGTTTGGGGGGGCTCCGCCCCCCCAATAATCTCCGGCGCCCCTCCAGCAGAGCGCCATTGCCGCCCCTCCCCCAGCCCAAAATGCACAGGGTCGGGCTGCATGCCTCCTGCCCTCCCTCCCGAGCAAAAGCTCCACCCAATTTCCTTCGGAGCTGATTAATAGGCGCAGCACGCTCTCCCCTATTCACTCATGAGGCGGCGGCGCCACTTTATTTGCATATTCATGAGCTTATTTATTATTCATGAGCTTTCCCGGGGCCCCCCAATATTTTTTATAAGTCCGCATCCCTGCACACCCACCCCAAACTAGCATTCTATCTCAGGTGAAGCAGAATACTGAATGCCAAGTAAAGTTTGGCTGCTTCTTTGCAAGGAACGGGGAGGAGGCAAAATTGATTTCACCAGGCAACCCTGAATATTGAGAGAGGGGAAGAAAGCTCTCTCTTTCCACACAACCACCTACATTTCTATTTTATGGCCCTCCCCTCCAAGTCTTTTTCTCCCCCCTCCCCCCAAAAAAATCAATGAGTCACAAATGTTTTGCCATTATCAGGAGGGAAAGTTCTCAAATCACTTGAACATTTTGGTTATTCTGTTGTTTTTTGTACCTGTCCAGTAATATGATAACCTCCTTGAGATGGGGAGAATGTGGGCAGTAGTGGATGTTGCCATGGGGCTTACTTTGTTGTACGTGTTGAGGATGAGGACTTCAACACGATGCAGAGTTCCCAAAAGATAGACCACAGGCAATTGTACTTCATCCAGCAGAGCTTTACTGATACTGAGGGCAAATGAACATAATGGTCACAAATCCAATACATTCAGGATTGGCACTGTCCATAAGAAATCCAGTTGCAGCAGACTTAACTTAAACTTAACAACTTATAATAAGACTAAACCCTTACACTATAGCAGAACAGAACAGAACACCACACCAGAACAAAGAGATAGAAAGAGAAAGTGAAACCCAGGCTCCTTCTGGCCTCACTATTATAGTCCGCGTGACCTTGACAGAAAGAGATAAGAGAACCAGTTTAAACCAACTGTACTCAGCTTCTCGGAAGGTATAACCCAAACAATAACCCAAATATCATGAACTTTCTGTTACACAGAGAAGCTTCCAGAACCCTCTTGAACTAAGCAGAACATGAAAGTTCTCTACACATCAGACCAATCTTTTGCGGTTTAGCACCACAACAGCTACTCACTTTTGGTTTTAGTAAAGCAAACAGTCTAATTTGTCCGTACCTAAATGGTATTGAGCGTCAGAACAACTTGACCACAATAAGGAAATTTTGCCCATGGTATGACTATCTTCCACCTTCCCATTTTGACTCTCTGGCACTCTACAGTATCTGCATAACCTAGCAAGTCTAAAATCTAGATGCACTTTTACTCTCGCAGGATTGAATGTATTGCCCTCGGCTGTACGATTCCAACAGATTCCACACGAAAAATGCTTATGTCCCTGTGGAGATGGCAGTACCAAATTGTCTTCTGGCTTGCGCTCTTTATAAAGACTTGAGGAATGAGATTATCACCCCTATTTTATTGTCCATTCCAGGTCGCCCAACCACTGCCACATTGTCCTTTCTCTTGGCAGACCAAGATGAGCAGGTGACAGCAAAGGTTGCAAGGCTTTTAGCTGGGGCAATCAGAATAAGATCCACTATTTGACTATTGATTCAAAACCCTAAAATGTATTTTATATAATTGACTTTTTATTTCTATTCTTTGTATATTGTATTGTTGTTTTATTGCTATGGCTGATGCAAATAAAGATTCATTCAGTCAGTCAGTCAGATCAATACTTTCTGTACTAAGAAATGCAAACTAATATACTTGACCTCTTGAAAAGTTAGTCGCTGCTGCTTCCTGGGAGGGAGAGGGGTGAGGCAATGGCGTGCTTAGTGCAGAGCCAATCCAACTCCCCTGCCATTGTGTTTGCACTGCGCTCACTGCCTCCTCCCTCCCTCCCATCAGCAACAGCAAATCAGCTGTAGAAGGTCAGGCAGGCACTGCGGATCCACCCCACCTCCTGCTACTGACCACAGGGCCAGGAAAGGGCCATCACATCCTAACTTGGCAGAATCTTACAAGAGACACGAAGCCATATCTGCACTTGGTCTAGAGAGGTGCTTTCTTGCTGAGAACCACCTGTTCTTTCAGACATTCTTTTGCTGGTATGAGAAAGCTATTTCCTAAGTATATTAATAACAGTATTTTGTTCTCTCCTTTTCATTAAGTTTGATTGATTACCAACCATATATACATTTCCCCTTGGGTTAACTGATTACTTTATATGCCCATCACTCAAATGAAAAGGAAGAGCTGGTGTTCCCCCCTCCCTCCCTCCCTAGAAACTGTGGTAGTTATTAAAATAGAATGTTAGTTGCTGTAGACTGATACCCTTTTCATCTCTCCTGCCTTATTTGGTATTCCATCCTCTGTTGGCCTCGCCACCCACAATATATCAATTCCCACAGGTAAAACAACAACCTATTTTTGTGGTTTTGTTATCCTTACGAGGTATTATTGCACTAGGAAAATAGAATAAATTTGGACATATTGCAAACAAGGTAGACATCCACTGAAGCTCATAGTAAGCTTTGCAAATTAAATGACAGATATTCCAAGTTTCTGACACCCTGGTCTGGAACACATTTTGCTGAGATGATGTCCCTGTGACACACTTTTTCTCCCATCTTCCTGACAGTTTCTGTCTAGGACGTCATTAGCGAGAACAAGATTGCTGGAAGAAGATAATAAAGCAACCATCGCCAAACACGTTAGCGCAACAGATTGCAAATATCATAATATAACCAAATAGCCTCACAATAATTATTGAGCTGAAAGAAAATGCAGCAAATTTGTTATATATGTTAAAAGAAAGAAAAAAACCTCATCCATTTCCAGGCGCTTTGAATGGGTGCATGACGTTGTTAACATAAGAAGGATGGGTGATCATTGCAAATTTCTTTTTCACTGAGGTTTCATGACATATGTAGTTGTAGATGTTAAGCAATTCTGAATAACATTTTAAAAATAAATTAATTTAATTAATTAGATTCCTTTCCCACCCTTTACCATAAGGTTCCTGATTGAATTATTACAATATACGATAATAAAACATGCACATGCTATTACAAAGCACTTTTGCTTAGTATGATGCATTTTATGCTACTTTTGTATATATATGCATTTTATACACTTTATACCAGTACAGTCATACCTTAGTTTTCAAGCAACTTAGTTCTCTAATGTTTTGGCTCCCAAACACTGCAAACCTGGAAGTGATTTCTGGTTTGCAAACTATTTTTGTAAGCCAAACGTCCGATGTGGCTTCCGTATGTTTTGGAAGTCAATCAGACTTCCAGAACAGATCCCATTCGAGAACCAAGGTATGACTGAATATCCATTAAATACACACACATGGCTGGAGAACTGCACTGTAAAATTCAGAGAACTCCACTTACCACACAAGGTGTGATGTTGTTGTGGCCTGGTACAGTCGCCACATGTTGCATCTGGCGTGGCTGCTAAGTCCTGGGCTGCCCAGCTGGTGAGGACACCTAACAGCTTGCCTCACTGGCTGGGGCATTGGATTCAGCCCTGCCTGCAAATTGGGCAATCGTGGGCTTACCTTGGGGCTGCTTCCTGGACTTTAAAGCCAAGTCTCAGCTGCACAGCTGCAAATAAAACGTTTTAAGCGTGTTTTAAGTGCAATATACAATGTGACACTAGATGGTGATGATGAGACTTATGGAAAATTCAATGTATTTTTAAAAACTTTTTTATTTTTTAAAAGCATTTCCAGAATGTCTTTTATATGTTTGTAGATTCCACCCCAGACTGCCCTGGGCCCGGTGCTCAGTTCCTTTGCCAGATCTCCCCGAAGAGGATCGTTGAGAGAAGAGTGCCTTAGAAAGGACAAAGAAAGAAGCCTCATTCCCATCAGAATAGGACCCCCTAGGTGCCACAAACAGCTGGGGGAGGACAGTTAGCAGGCCCCCGTTTACATTTGGGCACCGTGGGTTGTTAGCTGCCCTTGCCTTGCAGTTGTGGAATTAGGCTTGTGTCTCACCAGCTACATAGCATTGCCATCCCTGAATTAGGGCTGCCATTTCATTTTTTTAAAAAAATATTTTTTATTCCATTTTTCAGGTACAAATATAAAGTCAAATACAAAAAAGAAATACCAGAAAACAAAGAAAAGAAAAAAAGAAAAAAGAAATCCAACATTCCAAAACATTTTTTCCATAACCAACCGGACTTCCCCGCATCTCCCTCACCCTGCATTCTTTACAATAAAAATATCAGCAAATTATTACCTTGTTTCATGCATTCCTTTGTACTTTTCAAATATTATATTTTGAGTTTAAGATACTTATTATCAATTTACTTATACCTTACATTAGATATAATGTTACTTTAAACTTTAACCCTTTCATACTTATAGCTTAAATTCCTGTATCAAATCCTGATTGCTGAAGCTAGATTTTCCAAATCCTGCAAATTCTTAACATTCATATAACTTGTAATATTTTTGTAAATAGTCCTTAAATTTTTTCCAGTCCTCTTCCATTGTTTCTTCTCCCAAGTCTCGGATTCTGCCAGTCATTTCAGCCAGTTCCATGTAGTCCAACAATTGCGTCTGCCACTCTTCCAGTGTGGGCAAATCTTGTGTCTTCCAATATTTTGCAGTAAGTATTCTTGCTGCTGTAGTTGCATACATAAAGAAAGTTCTATCCTTCTTTAACACTTTCTGGCCGACAATGCCCAAGAGGAAGGCCTCTGGTTTCTTAGTGAAGGTATATTTAAATACCTTTTTAAATTCATTATAGATCATTTCCCAGAAGGCCTTCACTCTTGGACAAGTCCACCAGAGGTGAAAGAATGTCCCTTCAGCCTCCTTACATTTCCAACATTTATTATCAGACAGGTGGTATATTTTTGCAAGCTTGACTGGGGTCATGTACCACCTATATATCATTTTCATAATATTTTCCTTCAAGGCATTACATGCCGTGAATTTCATTCCGGTGGTCCATAACCTTTCCCAGTCCTCAAACATAATGTTATACCCAATGTCCTGAGCCCATTTTATCATGGCTGATTTGACTGTCTCATCTTGAGTGTTCCATTTAAGCAGCAAGTTGTACATTCTCGAAAGTACCTTAGTCTTTGGTTCAAGCAATTCTGTCTCTAGTTTCGATTTTTTCCACCTGGAACCCTACTTTTTTGTCCAGTTTAAAAACCTCTTGAATTTGAGCGTAGTGTAACCAATCTCGCACCTTATTCTTTAATTTCTCTAAGCTCTGCAACCTCCAACTATCTCCAATTTTTTCTATAATTTCCCAATATTTCGGCCAGCCGGCTTCCATATTGGGTTTTTTTCGGGCCTTAGCCTCCATTGGTGATAACCATCTCGGGGTCTTATTTTCCAATAAGTCTTTGTATTTTGTCCAGACAATAAATATTGATTTCCTGACAATATGGTTTTTGAACATTTTGTGAGTCTTTACCTTGTCGTACCACAAATATGCATGCCATCCTAAGGAGTTATTAAACCCTTCCAGATCTAGGACATCAGTGTTCTCTAAGAGTATCCAATCCTTCATCCAGCAGAAGGCTGCAGCTTCATAATATAACCTTAAGTCCGGCAGGGCAAATCCCCCTCTTTCTTTTGCATCAGTTAAGATTTTAAATTTTATCCTGGGCTTTTTGCCCTGCCAGACAAACTTAGATATATCCTTCTGCCACTTTCCAAAACATTCCACTCTGTCCACGATCTGTAGGGTTTGAAACAAAAACAACATCTTTGGCAATACATTCATTTTTATAGCTGCAATTCGACCCAACAAGGAAAGTTTCAGTCTTGACCAAATTTCTAAATCCTTTTTAACTTCTGACCAACATTTTTCATAATTATCTTTAAATAAGTTCAAGTTTTTGGAAGACAAATTAACCCCTAGGTATTTCACTTTTTTAACCACATTTAATTCTGTTTCCTTCTGAAACCCATCTGTTTCTAAAGGTGTCAAGTTTTTCCCCAGAACCTTGGTTTTTTGTTTATTCAACTTAAATCTCACCACCCGACCAAACTCATGAATCAATTCTAAAACTCTTTTTGTACTAGATACTGGCTCCTGTAATGTTAAAACCAAGTCATCTGCAAAAGCTTTCAGTTTATATTGTTTCACTCCGACCTGTAGGGCTGCCATTTCAAAGGACGACAGTGATCTGGTCCATGTATTGTTTGGGAAAGTGAGAACTTGGTAGGTTCATTTTTAAATGTGAGCTGAATTGAACCTTGCCCCGCTCTCTCCATCCATCTCTGGACGCCCCCAACATACACAGCCTTTCTCCTTCTATCATTGTTGGAGCACTAACTTCTTGGCTTTGCACTTCCACACTTAGGAGGCCCCTGGTGGCAGGTCTCCTCTCCTGCTTATGGATTTCCCACCCCATGGTCATGGAGGAAAGTCACAGACACCAAATGGTTCTTCAGCCATCCTTGGAGGGACCTTAGAATTGCTCCATTACAGTACAATCCTAGGTCCATTACAGTGGTACCTCTGGTTGCGAATGGGATCAGTTCCGGAGGCCTGTTCGCAACATGAAAAGCCCGCAACCTGAAGCGCCATATATGCGCAGGTGTGTGGCGCGATTTGGCGCTTGTGTGCATGCGCGAAGTACGATTTAGTGCTTCTGCGCATGCGCAAGCGGCGAAACCCAGAAGTAACCCTTTCTGGTACCTCCGGGTCGCCGCAGGATGCAGGATGCAACCTGAAAAAACGTAACAGGAAGCAAATGTAACATGAGATATGACTGTACTTAGAATTAAGTCTCACATTGCATTAGATAGGGCTTAGTCTCTGGAAGGTGCAGACAGGATAATTGCCTTAATCTGGAAAAAAAAGTGGTTGCATCCTCAACCAGTTTCTCCAAGTGTCTCCTCAGAAATTAATGGCAATACTTCAGAGTAACTCATTTGAGAGCATCTTATATGTAGCGAAAAGGGTGAAAAAGTAACAACAAGCAGTGAAAATAAACATTTATTGAAGACTGAGTTAAACTCATACAGTATAATAAAGGCATTCCCCCCTAGCAAGTGGACACAAAATACTTTGCTAGCTTAATATCTTTTTTTTAACGATGTGCACACGGTTCTGTTTTTAAATTTAATTTCTGGAATAGAATTGCATATCCTAAAGGTTAGATGTAAATGCCAGAGTCCCAAATCTCCAGGTGATAGCACTGGTAATTAGCTGCAGGTCCAAACAGAGCAAATGAAAATGTGATACAGAAGATGTAATGTCTTTACAGAATTTTAAATACATGTATTGAATTTTCACCTTTCCCTTTTCAGCTGCTAATCATTATGCCTCCAGCCATGAGCTCAGTTATGCATGCCTAAATCCCATTGATTTCATGCATAACTGGGTGCAGGATAGCATCCTAAGGTCAATGTGATATTGCTCTTGCTCTTTTTTTTTTACATTGTGTTTTTCCAATATAGTCACGCAAAACTTCAGAGTATAAAAGAAACTTTAATCCTCTGTTTTCATACATCTAACATTTTCATACATAGTTCATACACAAAATAGCAATGAGTGGAACATCAAAAACAATATAATTACTTATGAAGTACCGAGGAATGCCAGTAGGTATGGTGCAAGTCAGCTGCAATAATTATTATCCAGCAACAGCTGGAGAAATATTTTCCAGTCTTCTGCGATGCTTCTGAGCCAGTGCATTCTAGAGGTCAGAGTATTGGGTAGGAACCCAGGTGACCAGGTTCAAATTCCAGTCAGCCATGAAGCTCACTGGGTGATTTTAGCCAGCCACAGTCTCTCAGCTTAACCCTGTGAAGAGAAACTGGGCACCTTGACCTCCTTAGAAGAAAGATTGGGATATAAGTGTTGTAGTGTTAGTAGCAGTAAAATAACACATTAACAGCAGCAGAAACCCATCTGTCTGTCTTGAGAGACAATGGAGTGTGCCTCCAGGGGTGAAGTCAAACCACTGTGCCAACAGCACCAATGTGACCCCCGGGGGGGGGCAAGCCTGGTCAGTGTGCCTGGAGGTCCTGGGCTGCCCAGGAGACAAGACCCCCCTCTCGGTCTTGCTGATATGGTCCAAAGGAAAGCAGAGCAATGAATTTGGCACCAGCTTGGCTGCAGGAGTTGCCGGAAGAAGGAATGCAAGGTGCCATCCAATCCTCTTAGGGACTCCACTCCAGCCTTTTCTTCTCCTGAAGATATCACCAGGCATGGGAGCTTTAAGTTTAGGAGTTTCCCTTCTCCTAGGTTCCCAGGCTGCCGATCCCCATCTGCCCCTCACTTCCCTCTACAGTACAGGCCAAAACAGCCTTCTTGACCGTTGGTCCCACTATTGATCTTGTCCGCTCAATCCACCATATCCTGGATTATAATAATGGATGGGCTGTATTCAATTTAATCATTGCATTAACGGAAAGCAGCAAAAATTATTACCACTAGTGCAACAGGACTTCCTGCTGCTCTCCCTGCCCCTCCCCATTACCTCTCCCAATCTGCTCTGGAGCATCAAAACTCACAAAACAGCATGCTGGGGTGAGGGTGGAGGGGGAATATAAGGTTAAGCAAACAGAAATAATAATAATAATAATAAATAATAATAATAAATTTTATTTATATCCCGCCCTCCCCAGCCAAAGCCGGGCTCAGGGCAGCTAACAACAATCAAATAATCAGTCAAATAATCACACAATCTAAAAATATTTCATTATAAAAATTAATTAAATCAAATTGATGGCAACCAATTAAGCAGAATTATGTGCAGGTTGCCAGAGGAGGGAGTCAGGCTGCGCCCTGACCAAAGGCCTGGCGGAACAACTCTGTCTTGCAGGCCCTGCGGAAAGATGTCAGGTCCCGCAGGGCCCTAGTCTCTTTTGACAGAGCATTCCACCAGTTTGGAGCTGCAGCCGAGAAGGCCCTGGCTCTAGTTGAGGCCAGCCTAACCTCTCTGAGGCCTGGGACCTTGAGGATGTTATTATTTGCAGACCGTAGGTTTCTCTGTGGGGCATACCAGGAGAGGCGGTCCCGTAGGTACGAGGGTCCTAGGCCGTATAGGGCTTTAAAGGTTAAAACCAGCACCTTAAACCTGATCCTGTACTCCACCGGGAGCCAGTGCAGCTGGTATAATACCGGATGAATGTGCTCTCGCAGCGAAGACCCCATAAGGAGTCTCGCCGCGGCATTCTGCACCCGCTGGAGTTTCTGGGTCAGTCTCAAGGGCAGCCCCACGTAGAGCGAGTTACAATAATCCAGTCTGGAGGTGACCGTCGCATGGATCACAGTGGCTAGGTCAGGACGAGAGAGATAAGGGGCCAACTGCTTAGCTTGGCGGAGATGAAAAAATGCCGCCTTTGTTATAGCTGTAATCTGCGACTCCATAGAGAGGGAGGTATCGAAGATTACACCCAAACTCTTAACGGACGGTGCTGGCACTAATTGCACCCCCGCAAGAGATGGGAGTTGCCCCCTCGATCCCATATCGTCCCGCCCCAGCCAGAGGACCTCTGTCTTCGAAGGATTTAACTTCAACCGGCTCCCACGTAACCATCCAGCCACAGCTTCCAGACATCTGGTCAGTGTGTCTGGGGCCGAGTCAGGATGGCCATCCATCAACAGATAGAGTTGGGTGTCATCAGCATACTGATGGCAACCCAGCCCAAAACTCCGGACAAGCTGGGCGAGGGGGCGCATAAAGATGTTAAAAAGCATCGGGGAGAGAATTGCACCCTGAGGCACTCCACACACCAAGGAGTGGCGTGATGACAATTCCCCCCCAAGCGCCACCCTCTGTCCCCGACCAGAGAGAAACGAGCGCAGCCATTGAAGGACTGTGCCCTGGATCCCCACGTCGGCAAGGCGGTGGTCCAGGAGTTCGTGATCGACCATGTCAAAGGCTGCTGACAGATCTAGAAGAATCAGCAGCCCTGACCCGCCTCGATCCAGCTGCCTGCGGAGATCATCTGTTAGGGCGACCAGAGCCGTCTCGGTCCCATGACCAGCGCGGAAGCCGGACTGGAATGGGTCCAGAGCAGATGTTTCATCCAGAAACCTACCAAGCTGTTCAGCAACCGCTCTCTCAATCACCTTACCCAGGAATGGAAGATTCGAGACCGGGCGGTAATTGGATAGATCTGAGGGATCTAATGATGTTTTCTTTAAGAGCGGACGCACCACCGCCTCCTTCAGTTCCCCTGGGAATATCCCGGTGCCAAGGGACAAATTGATGATATCCCCCAGGGGGCCCCGCACCTCGTCTGGACACGCTCTAATCAGCCATGACGGGCACGGGTCAAGAGGACAGGTGGTGGGCTTTCCAGCTTGGAGGAATCTGTCCACATCGGCTGGAGACATCCGGTCAAAGTGGTCCAATACTGGACCCGAGGACAGTCGAGGGGCCTCCAGTTCCTTTATTGTATCCAAATTGGCAGGGAGGTCATGGCGGAGCAACAGGACCTTCTCCGCAAAAAAGCTCGCAAATGCCTCACAGCTGTGTGTCAGATTGTTATTTAAATTTGGCTGTCCTTCAAGGGACGTTAAAGACCGAATTATACTAAATAATTGCGCCGGGCGAGAGCTAGCAGATGCAATGGAGGCCGAGAAGTAAGACTTCTTAGCAGCCTTCACTGCCATCTCATAGGTTTTCATAAAAACCCTATAAGATGTTCTTGAGGCTCCATCACGGGCACCCCGCCATACTCGCTCTAGCCGTCTGAGGTCCCGCTTCATTTCCCGAAGCTCCTCGGTAAACCAGGGAGCCCGGTTTCTGCGGGGTCGCAGAGGGCGCTTAGGTGCGATCTCATCGATGGCTGCCAGGAGCTGGGTATTCCAGCCCTCAACAAGCTCTGTCAATGAGTCACCAGGGGGAGCAAGGTCCCGCAAGGCTTGACGGAATCTATCCGGGTCCATCAGCCTCCGCGGGCGAGCCCAAATCGGCTCGCCACCTAAGCAGGGTGGGGGTGGAAAGTCAATCCTGGCTTTCAGAGCGTAGTGATCAGACCATGGCACCTTCATCGAAGGAAACATGATCACATCTATACCGGCGCCAAAGATCAAATCCAGCGTGTGGCCTGCTTGATGTGTGGGGCCCGAAACAAACTGGGAGAGCCCTAGTGTCGCCATGGAAGACACCAGGTCCAGAGCCTGTGAGGAGGGAGTGGCATCAGCGTGGAAGTTGAAGTCTCCCAATACCAATAGGTTAGGGAACTCCAAGGCCCAGCCGGCCACCGCCTCCAGCAGGCCTGACAGGGTGGCTGCTGGTGCGCTAGGTGGCCGGTACACCAGCCAGACAGCCAAGCTCTCCTCGGAGCCCCACACTAGGCCAACACATTCAATGCCGGGGATCGATGGCGATGGTAGAGCCCTGAAAGAACAATCTTCCCGGATTAATACTGCCACCCCTCCCCCCCGGCCCACAGTCCGTGACTGGTGGAGGACGGAGAAACCCGGGGGCGCCATCTCTCGTAAGGTAACAGTTACCCCTTCGCGCACCCAGGTCTCCGTCACACAAGCCAGGTCAACTCCCTGCGAGATAAAGAAATCTCGCAGGGTAGCAGTTTTGTTGCCTATAGACCTGGCATTGCACAACACCAGTGAAGGAGGTGAGTAATCCTTGCTCACCCTACCCTCGTCTCTCGGGATGGGGCGCAGATTGGAAGGGGTACGAGCATATCCATATCTCGATCCCCTTCGCCTATAACATCTGCCCCCACCGCCATACCTCCCTCGCCCCTCCACGGTCGCAATCCCAAGCCTCATACTAACCTCCATTTACAAATAGAAAACAAAACAACCAAAACTATTATGCCCAAACAAAACCAATCCCCGCCCCACTCAGTGTCCAACCCCAAAAACAAAACAAAATGGAACAACAAAAATACATAAATAAAAACCACCATTCACGGTGGTACAACAAAGTAAACAATAAAAGCACCTTTAAAACACCTTAAAATATATAAAAACATCTTTAACATTTGCAGCAGATAATGAAATAATATAATATTATAAAAAACAACAACCCCCATTTAAGGTGCTGCAAATTAAAAGCAATTAAAACATTTAAAACTATTTTGTCCATTGCTGCCGGTAGCTGCTCTGTCCTCTAAACTGTGATGGTAGTGCAGGCCCCGCCCCCTAGGCCGGATGGAGTTGGCAGGAGAGGGAGCGGTCTTCCCAACACTCACGCAAGCAGCAGCACCAGCAGTCGTGTCCCGGAGGCCTCTCCCAGGCCTCTTATGCTGTGGCGATGAATGCAGGCCCCGCCCCCTAGGCCAGATGGAGTTGGCAGAAAGGGAGCGGTCCTCCCAACACTCACGCAAGCAGCAGCACCAGCAGTCGTGTCCCGGAGGCCTCTCTCAGGGCTCTTATGCTGTGGCGATGAATGCAGGCCCCGCCCCCTAGGCCAGATGGAGTTGGCAGAAAGGGAGCGGTCCTCCCAACACTCACGCAAGCAGCAACAGCAGTCGTGTCCCGGAGGCCTCTCTCAGGGCTCTTATGCTGTGGCGATGAATGCAGGCCCCGCCCCCTAGGCCAGATGGAGTTGGCAGAAAGGGAGCGGTCCTCCCAACACTCACGCAAGCAGCAGCACCAGCAGTCGTGTCCCGGAGGCCTCTCCCAGACCTCTTATGCTGTGGCGATGAGTGCAGGCCCCGCCCCCTAGGCCAGATGGAGTTGGCAGAAAGGGAGCGGTCCTCCCAACACTCACGCAAGCAGCAGCACCAGCAGTCGTGTCCCGGAGGCCTCTCCCAGACCTCTTATGCTGTGGCGATGAGTGCAGGCCCCGCCCCCTAGGCCAGATGGAGTTGGCAGAAAGGGAGCGGTCTTCCCAGCACTCACAAAGCAGCAACAGCAGTCCATGCTGATGGAATGATCTCCTTAAAGCTATCTTTGTCAACAAATAACACTGCTCCATGAAAACAACTTTCTGCAGTCAAGCTGTCAATGAACTTCCCTGCTCAAAGGAATGTTACCGTGTGGATGTATTGCACAGGTCACTAGACCCAGGAGAATTAAACACATAATTTTTATTACTCTTTATTCTGCGATCTTGGACTAATACCAGCCGGATGAAGATAACAGCAGGGGAGTTCACACAAACCACTCAGTGTGTTGAAGGAACACATCAAGGGAGTGGGTGGACTCTGAGGTTTGCCCTGTCCCTCTCTCCTGCCAACTGCTGCTGCCATGATCTCCTGACATCTGTAGGGTCAAGAGATATTGGAAGAAGTTCTACCCATGCTCAGAAGTATGGAGGAAGAGATTCTTCACATGGGGTAGGACTCTGACTGAATGGGGGGGGTGTCTTTCCTTGCATTCATCTGTATAATCCATGGGTATACCCTGTGCAACCTTTTGACATCCTCCACACAGTCTTACGGGGACACGGGTGGCGCTGTGGGTTAAACCACAGAGCCTAGGGCTTGCCAATCAGAAGGTCGGCGGTTCGAATCCCCGCAACAGGGTGAGCTCCTGTTGCTCGGTCCCTGCTCCTTCCAACCTAGCAGTTTGAAAGCACATCAAAGTGCAAGTAGATAAATAGGTACCGCTTCGGCGGGAAGGTAAACGGCATTTCCGTGCGCTGCTCTGGTTTGCCAGAAGCGGCTTTGTCATGCTGGCCGCATGACCCGGAAGCTGTACGCCAGCTCCCTCGGCCAATAAAGCGAGATGAGCGCCACAACCCCAGAGTCAGTCACGACTGGACCTAATGGTCAGGGGTCCCTTTACCTTTACACAGTCTTACAATGGCATGGGTGTGAGGTGTTCATGTGAATCCCCCTAATGAGTGCTACTAAATCCCTCATACTGCTGCCATGCTAGATTAGCGAAGCTCTGACTGGGTGGTGATGTTGGTAGACCATTGTAACTCTTAAGTCTGCCAGAGTATTCTGTCTTATTTTAACAGGATAAGGAGAAGGAATGGGTGGAGAAAGTTGTTAAGTGATGGGGAAGAATGGTACAATTGTCAAAGAGGATTGCTTAGTCCAAGTTATAAAAACTGCTGCAGGGAGTGAGAAGGAAATGTGGGTTGGCAATGCTAATCAGCCCAGTACAAAACTGAATTTTGCTGTCATCTTGCAGAGCCCGTTTTCCCTGGGCTGGTTCCTGGAGAGAACATTGTTCATCTAACAGCGTGATGATGCTTCTTCCAGAGTGCAGTGACTCCTGTATTTATTTAAGTACGTGTTTGCACTTTCCTTCTATTTGTATTATTCTGATGTTAGTTCTAGTTTCAGGTATTTTATGACTGGAAGTTGTGGGGATTCTGTTTATATTTATGAGAAGTGCTGAAGTTCCCAATTTAGTTGCAAAGGTCGCCTATTCCTATAGAATGTAAAAATGGTTATGCCCGGCAACAGGAAGAAATGTGTGCAGCTGGTGTGCTTGTAAATGTCAGGCAAGCTGCTTTTGGGGATAAAAAGGATCGCTGTAATTGAACATCCCTGCATAGCTGTAAAAGTAAGCAATTAGAATATATTTAAAACTTCTTCACCTGGAAACAGAATAAAATGCATGTGTGCTATGTGACTCTTAACAGATGACGTAGATCTTAAAATGGCATTTTGCTTCTGCAGCCCCTCATTGATGATATTTTGGGGCAATAACCTTTGCAGTTGTTCTTGTGCCAGACTTAGAGCAAACTAAATGTTCGGCCGGCATCTGAGATGTGGGGGTTGCAGCTAACCAAGTTATATTCAGAATAGACCCATTCAAGTCAACGGACAAGGCTAAATTGCATCCATTAATTTCAGTGGTTCTGCTCTGAAGGTAGCTGGGCACAGCCTTGCTAACTCAGCTTACTGCCAAATAACTGAAAAGGGATAGCAAAGTGCCATCGGGATGTGGGAAGCAGTCTGTGAGGGAAGGGGGCCTAACCTTTCATTGCCTGCAGTTCCCTCCATCTCCCTCAGCCGTGGCAAAGGAAGGAAGGAGCTATAGGGAGCTATGCAAAATTGAAAAGCTTAAGGGTGGTATTCAATGCTGGTCCTTCTCAAAGTAGACCCATTAAAATTAATAGGCATGACTAACTCAGGCCCATTAATTTGAATGTGTTTACTCTGAGTAAAATGAGCACTGAATGCAACTCTAGCTAACTAAGATTCTGACATGGAGCTGCTTTCAAGTCTCCAGATGATTTTGGAAGTCTTCCCTGTGTGCTTTGGAAATATCTGAACTGATCTAAAGGCATGCACAAGCACACACACACATATAGCATAATCAATATTCAAAAACCATCCATATATATGGTTTTTGAGTATTGACCATAATTCTGTGGGCTAATCAACCCTACTATGCATTCTCCTGTATATCTTGAAATCGGTGTTCTTTTATAGCCTGACAACATCATTGATTCCCTTTAATTATGTATTCTGCACATTCTTGTAGGGAATGCTTGTGGAGTTGCCTCATAGAAGCATTACAGCACAGCAGCCAGCTACAAAGAAGGATGGCTTGGTGCAATAGCTAGGATACACTACTCCCCAAACAACATCAACAGGTAAAACCTCTTACATCTCAGTTCAACAACTTTTAGATCTCAGCTCTTCAGAAAAATCTCTGAAGTATGATTTCCAAAGAGAGAGAGAGAGAGAGAATGAGCTATGCAGACTATGAGAACTTTGGGTAAGAAACATGTTAGCAACAAACGCAGATGGAAATCCATCATGACCAAATGAATATTTGTGCTTGTTGTGAAATCTGAGGATGTGAAAAGATCAGAATTTGTGTAAATGTAAAGAGAAGACCAAACCAGGCAGGAAGTGGCAGGTTGTGGGAGAATTTCATTTATGCACATTTAATATGTATGTGACCGCACATACAAACATCACACTGAACCTGGAAGTAACGTAAAAATGTCCCCTAAACGGGCAGGGTGAGGCAGAACAGGGTGTTTTCAGGCTGTTTCAATGGTGTTTCACAATTTCACTTAAATGTGTGGCGCTTTTGGAAAATAACTCCCACATAAATGGGGGGGGGTGTTGCCTGTATGGGGAAATTTTGTTGAGATATATATCTGACTGTTGGCATACAACCAAGGAACGGGGGCAATTGGCAGGCCCCCAGCTGGCTCCAGCCCACTGGCTGGTGTGCCGGGCGATCTCCAGTCCTTGTTGCAGCATCTGCGACCCACAGCTTCAAAAGCTGGAGCATGCAACTCAGCAGAGATAATGCTCAAACAGAAGTGGCAGGAGAGGTTGTGTGAGCATATTTACAAGCAGTTTATCAGCATACATCAGGACAAAACATGTCCGATCTCCTTTGTGTCCAAAGCAAGACAGCAAAAGCAAAAGCTATACACAAACGGAAGTTCCCAGCAAGCTGTGCTGGAGTGTAAACAGGCATGTGACATACAACAATCATGCCTGTTCCTTAAGGTGGAACGGAATATCCTGACACTGACATGTACAATTGCATGATTTAGATATTTTCAATGTGTTTCTATTTTATTTGTATTGTTTACCACCTTGGTGTTTGGCATTCTGGCATACTTTTGAATGAAAGGAAGGGAAGAAATTTGATTAGCAGCAGCAGCAGCACCACCAGCACCACCACCACCGAGAATTTAGGACCATCTAGTGTTTGTAGTTCTTCACTCTTTTCTTTGTTCCTTTCCTTTCTTTTCTTTTCTTTTCTTTTCTTTGCTTTTCTCTTTGCTTTTTCATTTCTCTTTCCCGCTCTTCCTCCCCACTTTTCTTGTTCTGCTTTTCTGCTCCTTTGATTTTCCTCTTATGTTGTGTGTGGCGATATGGATAGGTTTGAGTGTTTCACTGAATGTATAAAAGGTTTCACAACATGATCAGAATTCTTCAATAGAGAAGGGCCTTTCCAGACTGAAATTGTATAGATAATGCTAAATAAAGGGTGACTGGCTAGTTTAGAAAGTTAATTTAAGATTAGTTGGGGGGTGGGAAGAGAGATCAGAAAATGTTTCAAAAACATATTATTGATTTACTTGTTTGCAGTAGAACAAAGTATAACTCAGGATGACAGTAAGTTCACTTTTAATCAGCTCTCCTTCATTTCAGCATGGCTTGCACAGGAAAACATCCTGGTGGATTGTACCCCAGGGTTGCAAGCTACCCATGTATTACCTAAAGGTTTCAGTTTCTTCCAAGCAAGATAAAATTAATATTTTGCTCCCAGGAAGGAAAACATGATTCCGTATTCTTGACAAATGAGTAGGGTGAGCTGCTGAAAGCATGACTTGAATGTAATTAACCTCAAGCAAGATTCAACATAGAATCATAGAACTGTAGTTGGAAGGGACCCCAGGGTCATCTAGTCCAGCCCTGCAATGCATGAGTCTCAACTAGCTCATCCATAGCAGATGGCCACCCAGCCTCTGCTTATAAACCTCCAAGGAAGGAGAGTCCACCATTTTCTGGAGTCCATTCCACTGTCAAACAGCTCTTATCAGAAAATTTATCCTGATGTTTAGTCAGAATCTCCTTTCATGTAACTTGAATCCATTACAGTGGTACCTCTGGTTACGAACTTAATTCATTCCGGAGGTCCATTCTGAAACCAGAACCGTTCTTAACCTGAGGTACCACTTTAGCTAATGGGGGCCTCCCTCTGCTGCAATTTCTGTTCTCATCCTGAGGCAAAGTTCTTAACCCGAGGTACTACTTCCGGGTTAACGAAGTCTGTAACCTGAAGTGTTTGTAACTCGAAGTGCTTGTAACCTGAGGTACCACTGTAATTTGGGTCCTAGCCTGCAGAGCAGGAGAAAACAGTCTTGTGCATTTCCCATGTGACAGCCCTTTAGATATTTGAATATGGTTATTAATACCTCCTCTCAAGCTAAACATACTCAACTCCCTCAACCATTTCTCATACAACTTGGTTTCCAGACCTGTGATCATCTTGGTCCTTTGCCCATGTTCCAGCTTGGCAATATCTGGCATGACTTGTTTTTGAAAAAACTGTGCTGGGTCTTAGTAATCACAGCATCCTTTTCTAAGTGCTCACAGACCAACTGTTGAATCATTTGTTTTGGACCTTTCCTAGCACTGACATCAAGCTGACCAGTTTGCAGTTTCCTGGTTCTTCTCCACCCAACTTTTGAACATAGGCACATTTTCCGGCCTACAGTCTGCAGGGGTCTCACCTATTCTCAAAAATTTCTCAAAAATTATAGACAGAAGCGCTGAGATTACATCCACAAGCTCCTTGGGTGCAGCTCATCAGGCCCTGGAGATCTGAATTCCATTAAAGTAGCTAAATGTTTCCTTACTATATCTTTTCCCATCTTGGGCTGAAACTCCCTTGCTGCATCATGTATTCCATTACAACCAGGTTGGGGACTGTTTTCCTTTTGAGTAAAGGCAAAACAGGTGTTGAGCAGTTCTGACAGCTAGTGGGGGAAAACTTTATATGCCAAAATACAAGGAGTTTTAAATATAGGCTGTCTAATTTATGAGTTATGGTTTAAAAAATTCAAATGCAATATTGTGGATTCAAATCATTTGTAACATTGAGGCATTCTACATGATGACAGTTTTCTTTTACAATCTACCAAGGGAAAATGAAAATATTTCCATTATTTTTTAGATAAGCTATGCGATTAACATTTAAAAGGCCTTATCGGTCTGCTAGTTATTATTAATTTTTTTGTCCACTTCTATAACAAATACATACTGTTCAGAATATGTTTGTTTTTTCTGTGGCCATTTTCATGTGACAATAAATAGGCTTTTGGCAAGGTCAGAACTTCCTCAGTCAGACCTCTCAACATCCTCCCCACCTCGGACATGTTTGCTTTTACACCAGACTTGAACAACTTGTGATCTAATGAGCCCACCAGCTGAGTATGAACACAATAAATCCCTTGGGTTGTGGTTGTTGCTTTGCCTATTTGATATTACAAAACCAGGGAGGTTACTGGGTGCTTTGGGGGGGCATAATATGTGGCTGGGGGCTTTGGGGAGGGGGTCAGTACTGACTCCAGATTTATGGGGAAGGGGCTTGGGGAAAATGCCCTCAAATGAGCCACATTCCTGAGTGGGCCAATTTCCTTCTTGCTGATACCACCATTTGCTTGCCCTTTCCATTGGGGGCCAGTCCTTACTGTTGCCAAGAGAGGACAAGGCAAGTGGATGCTGCCCCTTCTTCTGTCTCCTGCCCCTGCTTATTTGCTTTGAGTAGAACAGGTGAACAGGCAGCAACAGCAAGGAACATTGGAGCTGGTCCATTAGGGCAAATGGGGCTGTGCCCCATCAATCTTAGTCTGCCCTCAGCCAACCCACGCCTGCCTGCCTCTTTACAACCAGTACAGGGAGTGGTGCTGCCAATCACCTCCCTTCTCTCTAGTCTCAGTGTTGTTTTGAAGAAGAAAAAATCCTCCCCTTTGATAATTTTCCCAAATGCAATTTATTTTCTCAGTCATTGTAGTTGGCGGAAAATGCAGAAGACATTTTGGGCAAAATACTACTGAGCATGCATTAAGCTGCTGCTGCTGCTTTTAATAGTCTATGCGTTGATGGACAGCATTCATGCCCAGGGTGTTGAGAGATCTTTGGTCCAGCTGTAGAGTAATAAAGCATTTTTTTCCATTCCAGTACTGCAGAACTCACCTCTTTGCCAGCTCTTATTCTAAAAGTTCTAATTGTGATAAAATATACATGAGACAAAGGAGAATAGCCCAATGCTCCCCCCCCCAAAAAAACCCCCTCAACATTTAGGAGTACTCTCATTTTCCTACTCATATTGAAATACTGCCCCTCAATGAGGCCAAAATGTTTAAGGGTATGCTTACCCCTGCATTCCCCCAGAAAAAAAGCACTGAAATAACGCAAGTTTTTTCTCTCCCACACACACAAACATACAATTTAGCTGGTCACTTGGTTGAATCACATATATTCCTATAGGTCTGCTGCTCACATAGTTGCATTTTGTCCCGATCCAGTCATGGATTGCCTGCGCCTGTCATTTATTTAATCTTCTCCAAGAATTCCACCCACTCCCTTTGCAGGGATGGAAAAGAATTTTCCATGTGCAAATTACTAACAGTCTCAACAGGTGGAATGAAGCAAAAGCAAAGAGCTGTGTCTTTTCCCTTCCAAATAAAACACATTTCTAAATTAAGTTTACCCTTAAAACCAAAATGCATATCTGCAGTTAAATATAAGTGCATTCATTCTAACATTTTAAAATATCATTTTATATCCCCACTAACACATTCCTGTGAAAAGTTATTAAATAGCTGCTTATCCAAGGCTGTTAAAATCAGTAAGCTTTAGGTCATGGCTCATAACACAGGTAAGAAGAAAGCTTTTTATTTTATTTTATTTTTTTAAAAGAATATATAAATGTATGCACTTATTAACCAGTTAAATATATCAGGCAATGTGTCTTCTCTTTTAATTAAATTATCCTTTTTCATGGATTTTGTTCCTTGCTTTCTAAATCTCCAGCAAATTAATAAGTACTGCATTTGGAACAGGATTACTAGAACAGCTGAGCAGAAGGAAAATAGATTATGTTAGATCTCACACCAATATTTCCTTTTGCAACTCATGACTCAGGGGTGGGGGACTTGAGGGCAAAGGGCCAAATAAGGTCCTCTTTAGCCACACCCTCCAACAGCCTTGCTGTTTTTGCTTGGCTACAGGGTCACCTTGAACTCTGATAATCCCTCTGACTTGCCTGGACGTAGGAATAAGAAGGATGTGCGGAAACTTAGGCTACTGTAGGGTTACCAGACATCCCCAGTTCCCGGGGACAGTCCCTGGATTTGCAAATCTATTCCTGGACAAATTCCGTCCCCGGAATGTCCCCAGATTTGCAAATCTGTCCCCGGGAAATGTGGCAGCGGCAGCCTCAGCATCCCAAGAGCCAGCCTGGTAGTGCAGTTGGCTCTGGCTGGCTTCAGGAGCTGCTCGCTGCCCCTGCCACTGCCAAAGGGGAACCAGGGATGTCCGGCAGTACAGATCTCCTGCCCCCTGCCCCCTTTGTTGTGACAGATCTGGGGAGGCTCAGGAGTCGCGGGCAGGTGTTGCCCAGGAGGGGCTTAAGGTGCACGGTTTCTCTGCCAGGTAAGGTGCAAAGCCCTTCTTTCACACCCTGTGAAACATAAATGCACAGGGGTTTTTTAAAAACTGGGCAATGGCCACCCGCCCACAACTCCCAAGCCTCCCCCGATCAGTAAAAACAAAGGGGGAAAGGGGGGCAGGAGATCGGGGGAGGCTCGGGAGTCAAGGGTGGGCGGCGCACTGTTACCCAGTTTTAAAAAAAATCTCTGCGCATTTATGTTTCACAGGGTGCGAAAGAAGGGCTTTGCACCTTACACATACAATATGCATGTGTGCTTGGGCCCAGGGTCTTTTGCCTCACCATCCCCCCTACTGACTCCCTGTTGCTACTCAGCTTAAAAATATAAAAAAGTGTCCCCGGATTCATTGAAAAAAATCTGGTAACCGTAACTTAGGCTACTGCACAAAGGTAAAATGTGTGTTTGCGCTTTGCTCACTTTTGTTCCTGGATCCACCAACACCGGCTTTCCAGGAGGGAAAGCAAATGGGGTTAAAAGTGTTTCCTTGGCCTGGGAAGATTTAAGTCTCGTGATATAAAGAAAAGAGAGTAGACCAAAGCAAGGAAGGATCAATGCCAGTCCATAGCTTGTCTGTTAGAGGAGTTTTCATGCTGCATAAAAGCAAAAAAAATTATTTTGGCCACAGGAAGAAAGTGAATGGAAGAGACATTTGGCATCTGAGCAGTGCAAAAACTTGCTGGATGGAACTGTGCCAACCTCTGTGATGTGACCACCAGTGCCTCTTCCAGCTATTCCTCATGTGAACTGTATACGGCAACGTAAGGTCCCTGCCTCTTGCACAGCTAGGAAATGGCAATGGCCTTTAGGGCAGAAAAGAACCTTGCCCGGTCCTTTGTAAATTATTGCTATGAGTTGGGGGTGCCAGCCCCCCTATAATCCCTCGATCCAGCAAGTGTTAAAAGCTAACCAAGTCTCCTAATTCTGGGAAATAGCCAAAATTTCTGGTGAGGTGATGGGGGATTAAGGGGCTCGGTGCAAGTTGGCCAATTGGTTCTCCCCTCCCTCAACAGAAAAGCCAGAGTTGAGAACAGAGTTTGGGCAGTGATGTGACCTAGAATCAAAGCAGCAAGCAAGAGAGAGAGCCATGCCAGATCTCTGCTTGAATCTGTGCCTGGGGAGAAATGAGACCCCTTTGCAGTATTAATGCTGTGAACCTCTTCAACATAGACTCAGGTTGTGTATATGTGTAAGTAAATCATACATCATATAGATACTACAGTTTCTGCTGTGCCTCGTTTCTAAAGGAAACATGCATCCTGGGTAAGATCCTGGAACCCCTGGAATCTTGCACCTCTTGAAGACTGGGATGGCAAGCAACAATATGCTACAAGGACACTGTCCTACCACAAATATAGAACACACCCAGGGCTAACAAAGGGAGGTTTCTGCTCTATAGGCCCCTTGAAGAGGTTCACCACATTTGGTCTGCACAAACTGTGATTCTTCGACCATATACAGTGAGACCCACTAATGGCTTAATAAATCTTCCTGCCTGCCATGTACCACTGAGTGCCTGGAGGGGGGCAGGTACATGTGGCTGGCAGGCTGCATCCAGCTTGGTGGGTCACAGGTGGTGCAAGCCTGCGTCTCAGTTACAGTTGCCAATACAAAAAAAGTGTTCACTAATGTCCTTTGCTTTCTTGTTCAGAGAGGACGGATGGACAGGATGGAAACTGACAGGTCTATATCAACAAAAAAGTCTTTTAAAAGGCCCAGAAAGAAATCAGAAGAGAAACCCTGCAACGGTGAACTCTTGAGATGTAAGAGGTGAATGAAAGGCAGACCAATTACTTCTTGTTCCTTTGGGAACTGTCTGTCTATATGGATTGTCAGAGTGGTAGCTCAGAGCTCAGGCTGACACCTGTGCTATTAATGTACCTCTGCCTCTTGAAGCTTGCAGGAAAAGGGCTGAGGCTTTATTTGTAAAAAGGAGAGTCAAATTTGGATATTTGAGGCTATGTCAACAACTGAAAGACATTTTATGTGCTGGGTCATAGCTGCTTTTGTGCTAGGAGAACTATCATTACATATTTATACACCACTCTTTGGGATTTAAAACACTAGCACACCTTCCATAAATCCAGTCATCCTATATCCAGGCATTCATTTATTTCATGCAGCCTAGGTCCAACAATGCTATAAACATCAGATGCTCCCCAATAATTCACTGGGCCCTGAAAGTGAGCTATAAACAACCCAGAATCTATTTCCAGCCTCCCTACAGTTGTTATACACACCATTCTATTGTTCATAAGCTAAAAGGCATATGCAGATTGTACTGTGAGCGATGATGCTCCCATGTTGTTAAATAAGGGCAATACTGATATCGAATGCTCAAATGATTTTTCATGGCTAGCCACCATAGCAAGTTCAACATAAAACAGCTACACAGAGTTGAATCACAGATTATGCATGCCTCTCAACACCATATATTCCATTTAATTAGCACCAAGCAAAATAAATGGAATCAAACACCGAGGTCATGTGCACAATCGATCATGTTTTTATATTCACATAACATGCCCATGTCATTTTGGCCTGATGAGCAAATTGAGCAACAGATGTGGGGATATATGTTGGTTAGTCTTTGACTTAAAAACAAACAAGCAAACTCAATCGACATGCCAATAGATTTGCCCCTAATCAACTGTATGAAGTTCATACAGTTTATAAAGCAAGAAATAGTGGACCAACTCTTCCACTTCTTCACAATTAGAAGTACACAGCCATTTTTCGTATTTAATATTATTTGAGCTCCCATCTATTGATACTGAAATGGACCCAAAGATGTCCTCCTGTTTAGTGGAGGTTTTCACAGATGGAAAGAGGAAGGGAGATGACATTTGCTGATCCCCCCTTCTTCCTACAACCTCCCGAAACTTTAACCCAGTAGCTTGGAATATCCTCCTGAACAGCATGGTGGGGGCATGGGAGACTGTATCTTCCTTACCCCTTTACAGAAGCTGAGAGTGCCTTATTCTGTGAATGGAACTTTGCTTATGTTTCTCTGGATCTCGCTCACTATAATTCTATAATTTAACAAATAGGTGTGATGGCAAAAGGTTTTTGATCACAAAAGGAATCCATCTTACATGAACAGCATCCTTAGGGGGGAAATTGTGGGAATTCCTTCTCTCTTGAAAATGACAGCCTGACCCTGCCTGTCAGTCGCCAAGTCAAAAGGCAATCCAAAAAAATAGGCCTTCTTGTTTTTGTGTCCCAGGCAGACAGCACCCCTGTGCCCACATAGATTTATTAAGCCTCTTGTGTGCCACTGTACACTTTGATGGGTTGCAAAACCCCGTAGGTCTGCACTAATTAAAACTATGCAATTTCCTATGATAGGCAGTAGACACCTGAGTTGTATGAAGTGGAAGCACATGATGTTTTATACTACAAAGCGTAAGTGGCTTTGAAGATCACATGGTGAAGCAATAGGATTAAATATATGTTTAAATGTTTTGTTTTAAAGGAAGCCGGCAACTTGAGTCAGAGGTGGCCCAGGAAGAAAATCCAAATGGCAGCCATTGTGGCAAAACTATGACAATAAACTGAACAATTACCAGTTTGCTTTAACGGCACTCCAAAATACGGAGCTTGATACTGCATTTTTAACCAAACTGAAGTCCTATTCCTTCAAACATTTCAGATCATGAAACCATTGCTTCTTGACAGCTAATCTATTGCCACACATCGGACGTGTCCTTTGGCACACCCCAAAGAGTTTAAAAAATGAACTTGTCACTAACTCAAGTCATGCTATGTTGCGGAAGGGAACAAGTTATTATTCTGAGGGAGTACTATTAATTAAAGCCCCTGATGCAGAAGAAATACTCATACAATTAGCAGTCAATTACTCTATGCTAAGTTTCAAACACGACTCATGAATATGACAATCACACTGTGTTATGCATCAGCATATAGCTCTGATGGAGAGATCAAAGATCAATTTTGCAATAACTGGCAACGTCTGACTGGTATAGTTACCAACCATGACAAGTGCTTAGAAACAAGAGACTTCATGCTAATGTCCTGGTCAACTAAAACAAAGCATTCTTAACGTCAAAGCAGAGCTAGAAGGAATGCCTATTGGGGTTCAATGGAAAGATTCTCTTTCTTCAGAACAGAATCGTGGAATAATTTGGAGCAGACTGATAATTTATCAGTCCATTTATAGCCATGATCCTAAGCATACTTACATGGAAGTAAATCTCTTTGGAAATGTGTGCAATTGGGACTGTATGTTGACATTCAAGTTTCCAGTACACATCACATTTAAGTTGATACAGTGGTGCCCCGCAAGACGAATGCCTCGCAAGACGGAAAACCCGCTAGACGAAAGGGTTTTCCATTTTTGAGCTGCTTCGCAAGACGAATTTCCCTATGGGCTTGCTTCGCAAGACGAAAACGTCTTGCGAGTGTTCCAATTTTTTCCCGCTTCCCTCCCCTTTTTCTAAGCCGCTAATAGCCTTTTAGCCGCTAAGCTGCTAAGCCGCTAATAGTGCTAATCCGCTAATAGGGTTGCTTCGCAAGATGAAAAAACCGCTAGACGAAGAGACTCGTGGAACGGATTATTTTCGTCTTGCGAGGCACCACTGTACAGCCAATGAGACCAAGTTAAATACTAAAATTCAAACTGATGTAACTGGGTTGTGGAATGAGCTACTCTCGAGTTAAGAAACAGAGTTTATATTGTAAAAATAGTTGGGCACGATCCCCACTCTCTGCTGAGTAGTAGTAAAATTCCAGGGGGTTCCAGGCACTCACCCAGGATCTGTGCTCCTTTAGACAACTGAAGAGATACGAGAGACTGTCATAGCTTTGTGAAATAGGATTTATTCACATACTTACACCTTCAATCTGCATGGAAAGATTCCAGATCTCACAGCATGGTCATCTCAAGAGGGGCTGGTCCAGTGCAGCACTGGAATCAAAGGCACAATGAATCAGGCAACAACTTGTAAAGTAAGTTTAAAAATAAGATTTATTTATAATCATGCATTGGTTCACAGCAGCAGTAGCAGTGAAAACTATGCAGGCAAAATACAGATATTTATAGTATAAACAATTTCACACATGTGCCTAAAGGAAGGTTACCATACGTCCCCGTTTCCTGGGGACACTCCCCGGATTTACACATCAGTCCCCATCCAAAATCCATTGAAGTTGAAAAGTGTCCCCAGATTCATTGGAAAAAAATCTGGTAACCTTAGCCTAAAGCTGGAGCAAGCAGAGGCATGTAGGCATCCAACGCTGGTCAAAGGAAGAGAAGGAGGAACAGGAAGTACTATGTGTGCCTTCCTCTCCAGGAAAGGAGGGGAAATGACATCACACAGAGTCCTCTCTATCAGTTGTATTTCTGTGGTCTGAGTATCTGCCTGTCAGCAATACAGCTCTATGGTACTAGCCCTTTCTTATGCTAACTAGCAAGAATATACATTTATTAGGCTTGGCTGCTAATCTCCCACAATCAGAACTGTAACATAAGAAGTGGTGCCTGAGATTTCTTTCCCCCTCCTCCTTCCCTATCCTCTTTCCCATTTGTATCGTGTCTTATAGACTGCAATACTGAGGGCAGGGGCTGTTCTAGAGGGGTTTATTGAGTGGGAGTAGATCTTGGAGCTGTGATGGATTCCTTGGCCAGAAGGTGGCACTCATAAAGCCTGTTTAGGTTCTGCAACTTCATTAAACCACAGCAGCAGAATGTAAGTGTAGTGAGGACCTTTAGAAATACAGATCAGTATGTGGGACAGTCTATGATGTGGTAATTTTATAAACCACATCAGTCACAAAAGGACTCAAATGAGCACTGTGATTTTGAAAATCTGCATCTTAATTTAGAGACAAACGTAGCTTTCAAGTGAAAATGGGAGGTCAGCCCTTAATCTACTTGCTGGAATTGAATGAGGATGATAATGCAAAAACAAGACTGACAAGCCAGTTATCTAATTCCAGAAGAATTGCCTTGTGGGTCCAGAGCAGTAATCAGAGTTCTTGTTCTTCGGACCCATTTTATAAAAGGAGGAGCCCAAGGAGACTGTGACCCTGTTCATGCATATCTGGGAGCAAACTGCCGTGACGATGAGCATTTATTCAGACTTGCTTTTGAAGAAAGATGCAGAGGAATGCTCTGCCTATCACATTTCTGCTTTCCCCACTTTGGTGATTCCTGGCCCTCGTTTTACTGTCAACAGGCAGTGCTGGATTTACGTATAAGCTAAACAAGCTATAGTTTAGAGCGCCACTCTTGCCCCCCCCCAAAAAAAAATTAAAGGAAAAAAACCTGGATGTACATTTCCAAAATATAAGATAAAAAACAAATATAATAAAACCTACATACAGTTAGAGCTTAATAATTATTTCACTATTATGTACTTCTTACATAATTGTATTTCACTATTAATATATTTCTTAATTGTATTTCAGTTCAACGATTACTTTGCTAAAATACATATTTTGTTATGTGCAAATGGCTTTCGATACCTGTTAGGTCCATAAATTCCCATATAGCATATATTCAACACAAAAAACAGTGGCAATTTGTTGTTGACAAAGGACAGCTGGACATATAAAGGGCCCCATCACCTTCAGTAGCTATGGGCCTCATCAAACCTAAATCCAGCCCTGTCAATAGGAACTAGTTTCCTGATAGAGTTGGGATTGGTATCACAACAAGAGTGGGGAAGTAAAGAGTTAGAAACTGCCCCTCTGTTCAGCAGAGCACAATTTCTGTTGGCATCCATCTCTCTTGGAAGACAAAAAAGAGGGTGCCTTCAGGGTTTGCCACAGACATCTGGGTGGTCACTGTGAGCAGGCTCTTTCTAAGTTTTTGTGTAGGGGTGTTATATGCACACTGGAGCACCTTCAAAAGTAAGTGTCAGACTGCACTCATGTACTATTCACCTATTAAAGTAGGATTTTTTAATTTTTTAAAAAAATAAAATAAACAGCACGGTCATTGCTGGAGGAATACAGCACTGGGCCCATACCTTGCATTACTAAATCATATTTTAATTCTGTAACACCTCCAAGAGCTGGTGATACACTGCTGGCTTTGTTCATAAATTTGAAGGTTCAGTATGCTAGCTAATATAATTCCTCGTTGGTTCTCACCTTCTCTAGAGGTTCTTTTTGGAATGATATAACGATAAATCATGGCCGGTATGATGAAGGAGCATTATCACTGTCTAATACCCACTCACTCAACCTTAAAGAACTATGCACAGTTCTGTCACTATTAGAGTTGTGTGAATATTGTGTAACAAAATGAGATTTTGTTCCTAACGTAAATCATGGCCTGCGTTTGTTGTAAGGATCACTAACCCCTTGACAGGTTTTGGTCTATTAACAGGATATTTAGGCCATGTCGTTATTCTGACTTGTGCTTTGTGAATGCAATTAACAATTACTTTTGACTCTGTTTCTATTTTTTGCTATGGCATTGCTTGTCACGTTGAATTTGCTTGAAATTCTGAGGGGAAAGGTGAGCATGTATTTCTATCAATACGTACAGAGGAAAGTGAGACTCCCCTGAAACAAATAAGTTTTACCGGTAATATTTACTTTTCCTCAGATTCCCATTTATAGCTAAATCTGGTTGCGTCAATCTGGACATTTCCCCCCCTCTGGAAATGGAAAAGGTTAATGTAGGGCAAATGTGGATCAAAAAAAGAGTCGGCCAAGCAATTTGAGAGAAGAGTCATTTCAGTGACTTGCTTTAAGTTTGAAATGATATGACATGAGGTGATATCCAATAAAATCATACTCAGAACAGAACTACTGAAATCAATGGTCTACTATTAGATATTGCCTATGGTATCATCACCCATCTTTGATTAACTTGTCTTACAGAACCTTTGGTGCACAGAAGGCAGTGCAGGCAGGCACTCATGAGAACCATAACATTGTTCTTCAAAAAGCCCTATCAACCTTACATCCTCTCTATTGGCACTTGTACCATCCAACCCAATACGTAATAAAATAGCCTTGGGCAATGCAGATGAAACGCAGCAGCAGCAACAACAACAAACAACCCTCATCAGAATTTAGATAGTCACCCCAATCCTATGCATGTTTCCTAGATTCCGATTTGCAATGAGGCTTCCTCCCAGGGCTGTGTACATGAGAAATTAGCCTATACGCTAGAACTGTGTGTTTGCAGCTCTTTGTGTTCCCATTTGATTTGCACAGTCCACATGACGTTACCCTCAAAGACCAATTAATTTCTCCTCTAAATTAATGTTTACCTGATACAGGAGTAATCTAATAAATTGGAGAAAATCAGGCTCCAAACTGCTTCATTTTGGGCTTCAAAAATGTTGTTTCGGTATTTTGGGGTTGGTGGATCAATTGCCACTTCTTCTTATTCCCTTTTTCACGGCCACTTTGTCCTCAGCTCTTTGATTTCTTTTCTGGTTGTGCTCTTAGCAGTGAGTTTTGAAAGGGAAGATTGTTTTTCTTTTGATCCCTCAGATTTGCACAGAACCAGAAAACTGCGCAAGCAAACCACATTTTAAAAATTTACAGCAGGTATATTGTATACACACACATTGTGTACATTGCTCAAGTGAGTGTAGCAGGAATAATAAATGTATATATTTGGGTTCAGAAAACAAACACATAGAACCTATCTGGCCCAGTGATGAAGAAAAGCAAATGTTGTTAAGGTATCTTTATTATGGTGATTTGAATTAATTTAGCCCCTAATTGTGCTTACTGAGGAAACTGAAGAGAGCAGAAGCCAGACACCTCTTCCCTGGATTTGCAGTGCTCCCCAAAAGCCTTTGAGTCTCAGAGTTTCAGCCATCTCCTTTCATGTGAATGAAAGGAACAAGCCATGCCATGCCATGGGAATGATTCGGAGGCAGCAGTGAGCTTCTAAGCAGTTCCTTTCCATTTTGCCTTTGGTTACTGACTAGAACCAGTCACTCTCTCAAGAAATCAGTTCTGTTCTATACACTTTCAGACATAATTTCCTTTCCTACTGTTGGTTCATGTGCTTGCTTTTTACAATTGGTTTGGAGTAGAGCGGATTCCTTTTTGTAGTCATTATGTAGCACCAACTATATTACTGTCATCTTTTCTATGACAGTCTTTCTCCTGTCCCTTAGCATTAAGAAATAGTACAGGCACAGACTTTTGTGAGCCAACATACAAAGACACATTTTTCCATGGGCCTCCAGTTCCCACTGGTTACCAGCTCACCAGAAAAGCTTTTGTTATCAGTGTGTTGCCTTGTAGGAATTGCTCGGCTTAAATGAATTATTATTTTGGCTTCATCTCCACAGGGCAAAAATCCCACTTCTAATGATCAATTTAATATCTCAAAGACTTGTCAGTGGTAGCTCAGAAGACCGAGCATTCCAGGTGCCAATTAGCTAGAATGTATTGCCAGTTTCCTACTCTCACAACAGCCATTTTGATGGTTCTCTCTAAGTGAACTTTGTGAGGATAACTTCCAGATTACTATACTAGTGTGTGCATCATTGTGTCTCAGAACAAGAGAGCACTTCTGAACCCACCCAAACACACTCCCTATCCCATTCAAGCACAAACACAAACACACAAAGCCATTTCAGACATATGCTTGAGTGACCTGCCAGTATGGGGGTGGAATATAAGCATGTCCATGCAAACGATTTCAAGTGTGATCTGAGTAGAAGTTCAAGTGCATTAATAAATATACATTAAAATTCATGTGATTTCTATAAACTCGTTCTACAAGTTCAGGAGCGGGTCAAGGATGACTGAGATTGGGAAACGCCAGATTCATACCTCACATCATTTGGGGCATCACAAAGGCTCAGGTCTATTTCCCTTCCTCCCAATTCAGAAATGAATGGATCAGTCCTGCTTTTCACCTACAATGTGATCATAAAAACACAACAAAACGTTAAAATTGGCAAACTGGTGGTTCTTTTCGAAGCGCAAGACAAAAGCCCCCTAAATAGACTATGCCATCCAGTTGAATTTTTGTGGTTCTTCTCTATTAGGAGGAGGATGCAAGATGGCATGGGAACTCCCCCTCATTTATTTATTTTATTTTCCTTATACAGCATCCGTGTTTAACAGCCTAGTAAATTAGCACATTTGAAGTGTTTAATAACACAATTAACCTTTAAAACAACACTCGTTCCCCTCCCCCAAATGTCAATGTGTACTGTATCTCTTATGGTGATAAATAGCCTTTTCCACATTCATGCAGTTAGAGAAGTGAACATTTTCAGCTCAAATGTTGTGCCATCAAAAGATTTACAACAAAATAACAATAATAGGTATGACCGCTACTTGTCTCACACTTGAAATTATGCTAATTAGAATAAGACTTTGGCATACTTTTTTTGGCATACTAATCTGTTTTCCGGTCTCTCGTTTACAGTAGACCGTTCTCTCCTTCCAGTGCTCAGTGTAAGCAATTGTGTTGTTTTCCACCTTTAATTAATAGTGCCCTTGTAATGTTGAGGCATCCTTAGAGGATTTCCATTCTTCTTTCTCTCTCTCCATCCCTCCTATTGTTTCCTATCCTGATTGGCAAGTTCTCTGCTGAGCCATCTGTCTGTCTTGACTGCCAAAGACAGCTACCGTGAAGAGCGATTGCAGAGATAAAAGACCACTACCAGGAATGATGTTAAATACAGAATGCGAATTGCCTTGACTTTGCATTATTTGTTTCCATAGAGCATAACAATAATGGGGACATAACTAAGATGGATTCAGCCAATGCTGTGTAATAATACACTCCGGACTCTGAGCCGAAAAAAGAACTTACTGTATAAGCACTCTTGCCATCAAGGCAGATTGCCATGAAAACGCAGTCCATGCTGGCAAACTCTGCAAGTCCATTTACCCCTCAGTATTCATTTTGGATTGGATACCAGACCCAAATCACAGGACACCCCCCTACCCCAATAATAGCAGTCTGCTCGAGGGATAGGTATAAAATCAGAGCCAGAAAGACACATGAACTTCCACAGCTCCTCTTTTCTGCCCTGGGAAATGGCAAACTCCAGGTCATGGAAGAGATCTTAAATGAGTTAGGCACTCTGATGTTATACTGCCCATCTGAACAGACTGATGGTGGTTGTGGGGTGTGTGTGTGAGTGTGTGTGTGTGTGAGAGAGAGAGAGAGAGAGAGAGCGCGCAGGGGATATTGCTGAAACCATCCTGTTGTAACTATTGTTGAAAAAAATGGGCCTAGTTAATATGCATGCCCAAGACATGGTGGCTTTCCTTAAAAAGGGGGTGGGAAGGTGGGGGAGCATTAGGGTTGCATTGAACACAATGCCAGGGTCGGTTCACACATGAAGCAGGGTGAAGCAGCTGCCTCAGGTGGTGACAACCACAGGCGCGCCACCTGCCCTGCTGACTCCACCACTGGCGGAAAAGCTACACAGGCTCCAATTTGCAAATTCTCGCCAGAAATCGGTGAAAATGCCCATGTTGCTTCTCCACTGTCGGCAGAGTGAGATGGCACTTTCACTACGACGTGTGCTCTACTTATTTTCCATTTGAACTTCTTGTTGGTCTTTAAACCTTGGTTGGTTTGAATACTGTCCACGTTCCCTGAACTGCCTGAACTTACCTACCAATAGCCAAATTGTCTCTGTAACTCTGTGGTCTGAGAGTTTAACTAGCACAACACCAGCTACTAATCCAGAATGCGGCAGCTAGACTGGTGACTGGGAGCGGCCGCCAAGACCATATAACCCCAGTCCTGAAAGACCTACATTGGCTCCCAGTACATTTCCAAGCGCAATTCAAAGTGTTGGTGCTGACCTTTAAAGCCCTAAACAGCCTCAGCCCAGTGTACCTGAAGGAGCGTCTCCACCCCCATCATTCAGCCCAGACGCTGAGATCCAGCTCCCAGGGCCTTCTTGGTAGTGGCGCCCACCTTGTGTAACACCCTCCCTTCAGATGTCAAGGAAATAAACAACTATCTGACTTTTAGAAGACATCTGAAGGCAGCCCTGTATCGGGAAATTTTTAATGTTTAATGTTTTACATTTTATTTGTGCTGTAAGCTGCCCAGAGTGGCTGGGGAAATCCAGACAGATGGGCAGGGTATAAATAATAAAAGTATTATTATTATTATTATTATTATTATTATTATTATTATTATTATTATTATTATTATTGAGTCTAGAGATGAATGGTCTTTCCTGTCTTTCTTTTTAAAATGTGGTTTAGATTAATAATAATAATAATAATAATAATAATAATAATAATAATAAATTTTATTTATATCCCGCCCTCCCCAGCCGAATCCGGGCTCAGGGCGGCTAACAACAATAAAATAGTACAACATTCTAAAATCATTCATTATAAAATTAATTCAAATCAAATTGATGGCAACCATTGGGCTAGAGTTCTGTGAAGACTGCCAAGGAGGGAGTCAGGCTGTGCCCTGACCAAAGGCCTGGTGGAACAGCTCTGTCTTGCAGGCCCTGCGGAAAGATGTCAAGTCCCGCAGGGCCCTAGTCTCTTGTGACAGAGCGTTCCACCAGATCGGAGCCACGGCCGAAAAAGCCCTGGCTCTAGTTGAGGCCAGCCTAACCTCTCTGTGGCCCGGGACCTTCAAGGCGTTTTTGTTTGAAGACCGTAAGTTCCTCTGTGGGACATACCAGAAAAACCATATTTGGTTTTTCTGTTCATATTTCATGTCCCCAGTATCTTGGGAGAATGGGACTATGCATAACTAAAGAGTTAGCCAAATGCAGGTGATTAGTTGTTACCAAAGCTAATAGTTGGAGACCCTTCTGGAAGGTGAGCAGAAAGAATCATAGAATCATAGAATCATAGAGTTGGAAGAGACCACAAGGGCCATCGAGTCCAACCCCCTGCCAAGCAGGAAACACCATCAGAGCACTCCTGACATATGGTTGTCAAGCCTCTGCTTAAAGACCTCCAAAGTAGGAGACTCCACCACACTCCTTGGCAGCAAATTCCACTGTCGAACAGCTCTTACTGTCAGGAAGTTCTTCCTAATGTTTAGGTGGAATCTTCTTTCTTGTAGTTTGGATCCATTGCTCCGTGTCCGCTTCTCTGGAGCAGCAGAAAACAACCTTTCTCCCTCCTCTATGTGACATCCTTTTATATATTTGAACATGGCTATCATATCACACCTTAACCTCCTCTTCTCCAGGCTAAACATGCCCAGCTCCCTTAGCCGTTCCTCATAAGGCATCGTTTCCAGGCCTTTGACCATTTTGGTTGCCCTCCTCTGGACACGTTCCAGTTTGTCAGTGTCCTTCTTGAATTGTGGTGCCCAGAACTGGACACAGTACTCCAGGTGTGGTCTGACCAGAGCAGAATACAGTGGCACTATTACTTCCCTTGATCTAGATGCTATACTCCTATTGATGCAGCCCAGAATTGCATTGGCTTTTTTAGCTGCTGCGTCACACTGTTGGCTCATGTCAAGTTTGTGGTCAACCAAGACTCCTAGATCCTTTTCATGTCTTTCTTTTTTCCTCCCCTGGCTGAGGGTGATGTCATTAACATCTGGGTGTGGCTGTATCTAGAAAGCGATAGAGGCTTGACTTACTCTCTGCGAGGATCCAAAGATATGGCTTTGGCCCCCTTCCCAGAAACCTAATGTGGCATTTTAATGCTCTGAGTTTTCCATCTTAGCCTCTCCCTCTTTATCTCTGTGTATAAATATACTTTACCTTATATCACAGAAGAAGCCACCATTTTCCTGTTATCTTCACTTCAATAAACTAAACCCAAAGTTTGTGCTGGAACCCGTGGGGCGTCTCACCTCTCAGAGACTGAGGTGCACATAACTATATGAAGAAAGTTGTTCTTTTTCTCTGATAACTTAGGGGTCACCAAGTTTGAGAATTCTTCGTCTTCCTTACTTACTCAATTACACTCAAGCGCTAATGGAGCTTGTTATATTCTGCTTGTGAAAAAGCACGTCCTTTTACATGCAGTTGTTGGACCCTCCTGAAGCTAAGGGAGGGAAGTTCTGCCTCTTTCAAAGGTACATGAAAGATCTGAATATCTTACACTTTACAAGACTCCAGGAAACCAGGAACTACAAAGTCTTCATCAATACAATAATGCAGTAAGACATCTCAGAACTGCATCTTACATAATAGGAAGCAGACAGATAGGTCAGTCAACAAGTCGGGTAGCTGCTGCTGCTGCTGCTGAGTCTTTGCAATCTTATCTATATGTTACTGAGCAGGAAATCTTTCCACGACTAAAGGAAAGGCGATAACAAGGGTTGGTGAGGTAATACGGAATGAAGGGGAGATTGAGAAGCATGGGGTGCATTTCATCTTTCTTTGAAATCAATAGCAAAATTCTCATGGATTTTAATGAAGTTGGGCTGCACTCAGAGAGGAAAAGGAGGAAAAACCAAATAAAGATATATGAAATAAGAACTAGGGCTTATATTTTATGACTAAAATGAGGCACAGGGGTGGTTTTGCCCACCACCTTTTGGCGAGCTTGAGGCATTGCGCAGATTTCTAATGGGGTTGCATAAGTAACCTCCTGTGCCATACTTCTTCCTTATGTGAGGGTCATGTTCAGCCCCTCCTCTTTTAAACTCTTTTTAAATTCTTTTTTAGAATGCGGCAGCTAGACTGGTGACTGGGAGTGGCCGCCGGGACCACATAACACCGGTTCTGAGAGATCTGCATTGGCTCCCAGTTCGTTTCCGAGCACAATTCAAAGTGTTGGTGCTGACCTTGAAAGCCCTAAACGGCCTCAGTCCTGTATACCTGAAGGAGCGTCTCCACCCCCATCGTTCAGCCCGGACACTGAGATCCAGCGCCAAGGGCCTTCTGGCGGTTCCCTCATTGCGAGAAGTGAGGCTACAGGGAACCAGACAGAGGGCCTTCTCGGTAGTGGCACCTGCCCTGTGGAACGGCCTCCCATCAGATGTCAAAGAGATAAATAATTACCTGACATTCAGAAGGCATCTTAAGGCAGCCCTGTTCAGGGAAGTTTTTAATATGTAATGCTGTACTGTTTTTAACACTGATTGGGAGCCGCCCAGAGTGGCTGGGGAAACTCAGCCAGATGGGCGGGGTATAAATAATAAATTATTATTATTATTATTATTATTATTATTATTATTATTATTATTATATAAACATTTGCTGCTCTTTTTGAAACTCTTTTCCCTCACTTCAAAGCACCCTGGTTGTTCCTCTCAAGGAAAGCCCTCTATGTGTTGCTTCGGGCAGCTATGAAAAATAGTCCCATCAAGATTTGCCACATCTTTCTTCCAAGTAGGAACTTCCCATATTTGCATTGAAACTGACTGACCACTGGTGAGTGAAGCTCACCCGTCTCTCAACAGGGGAAATGCAGTATATTTGCCGTCAGAAAAGGCTCTCCACATCTTCAGCTGGGTTTTCAGTGTAATTTCTTTCTTTCTAAAAAATGTTATTGATTTCTTCAGTGTAATTTCTCAGTGGTAAAGCACATGCCTTGCATGCAAAATGTCTCAGGTTCAGTCCCTGATTGGGATTGGGAACAACTCTGGCTTGCAGCCCTGGAGAACCTCTGCCAGTCAGTGTAGGCAACAGTGAACTAGATGGAGCAGCTTTTCACACAGCCTTCCAACATTTCCATTTGCCTCTTCTATCCCCTCTCCCTGCAATCTTAACTCTCTCTTTCTCTCTCTCTTGGTGTGAAGAATAGTAGGGTTGTTATTTGTGCAGCCCAAGCCTATTTTTAGCTTTGTTTTGTTTTGGTAAAAAAAAACAAAAAACAACAATACAGGGATTCTCTGACCCTCAAAAACCCATAAATTTCCTGCCTCTCTCAAGGTTTCTCTGATCAGCAGTTGATAAACTGACTGATCAAATCAGCTGGACTGATTGTCAATAACAATTTTCTGTTTAAAGCCCCAATTTATAGAAGATGACTTACTCCAATTATGCATTCAAGAACCAATTAATAGCCTATTATTATCAAACACTTGTAATATATCATTCGTAGCTAATATTGACCCCTTTTTTGGACACGGCGCTTAACCAGGGTGTTACAAGAATGAGCCACACTGAGCCTTCTTCCCTCTGCCTCTTCATCTGACATGACAGCGAGGAGGAATTCAGAATCTCTTGCTTCCATTTCGGATTAACTGCAGCTTCTTGTGATATCTGAACTTGGACAAACAGTGGCTACACTTCACCATGATTTGTTGGAAGCAGCCAGTTTCAAACCGTAGTTTACCCAGTGGGCTTGTTGCTACATGATTTAGTTTTACATCCCAATGCAGCCAACCATCTCCGGCTGTCGCCTCCTGTACCTCACTTGGGACGGCCACACAGATATAAGCCTCTGATTTCAGAGCCTAGTAAGGTACATGCAGAAGCCGGCAATACTTGATCTAAGCTGGTCCCAATCCATAAGGGGCTTTAGCACTTTGAATTAGGCCCAGAAATTGATCAAATGCCAGGGCTCAAGTAATGAATTGATAATATCCAGGTGAGCCTAGCAGTCTTTCAGATATATTCAGAGCTAATTGGAGTTTCTAGACCATTTTCAACGGTTGCTCCATCTATAATGCACAGCGGTTGCCCGATCTGGAGCCAAGAAGACTGGCACCCAGTTCATGCATGAACACACAAAACGTGAGTATAGATACAGATAATTTGCGATATTTAAAATGTTTCGTTCACAGAAGTTGAAACATAATACTAAAAATCAAAAGGCTGCTGGTTTTAAAGTTAAAAAACAACAACACAACTCACAAATGGGGGATGCAGTACAGTGGTACCTCGGGTTACATATGCTTCGGGTTACATACGCTTCAGGTTACAGACTCCACTAACCCAGAAATAGTACCTCGGGATAAGAACTTTGCTTCAGGATGAGAGCAGAAATCGTGCTCCGGCGGCGTGGCAGCCGCAGAAGGCCCCATTAGCTAAAGTGGTTAAGAACAGTTTCAGGTTAAGAACAGACCTCCGGAACAAATTAAGTACTTAACCTGAGGTACCACTGTACAAACATAAAAGCAAATAACATAAAACAAAACCCCCACTCCCCCCCCCCATGTTATCTCTATGTATGAGCTTACTGGTTTGAACTGTATGACTGAGCAGTTGGGGCTTTGACAAAGGAATGTTAATGTTTGGAAATGACTGTGAATGTTTCCCTGAATGGGCAATTCACCAGTGGGGTTGGGACAGATCTTAGTCTATGGCACAGTAAGTGTGCAAGAAGCAGCAATTTAGAGACTGAAGCCCACTTCAGAAATTCAAGGGAATGCATGAGGGATCTGGGGGATGAGGGCGTATGCACAGGGCTGCTAGCCACACCCCCAGCATTCCTGTGCATGCTGACCCTGCTCTCTCTGCCTTTCTGCATTGAACATGAAGGTCTGATTTTAAGAAGAAAGCATAATCGAGATAAGAATGGCTGCAAATATACCATTTTAAACACTCCCCCAAAGGATATTGGGAACTAGAGCTTGTTAAAAGTGCTGAGGCCCTATTCCTAGAGTGGTTTAACAAGCAATGCCTCTTCCCATGGAACTCTGGGAATGGTAGCTTAGTGGGGAGAATGAAGGTCTAACAAATCCCAGCACCCTTAAACTACAGTTCCCATGATTCTTTGGGGAAAACAATGGCTGATCTAAGTAGTATGGTGCTGTTTTAAATTTACAGTGCAAATGGGGCCTCATTGCAAGTAGATATCTATAGGATATGCTGTTTAAATGGTGTTTGTTCATGGCATTACAGCACAACTGGCCAGAGTTCAGCTGGACTCAACATTTGTTTGCATACTCCTGGATTGCATCCCTGATATTTTTATTATAGTGTTTTAAAGTCCCTCTTTAGCAATTCCCCCCGCCTTTCTTTGCCATACTTAGAATTTTATCTGATCTACAGTTTTGATGGGGAAATTTATTAGCAAAGTTGTATTTAAATTCATGTTTAAGAAGCACGAGTTAGTTGGGAAGCTGTCAAAAATGAAACGACTTTTTGGCCGAGCCTTAAATGCATTCATTCATTATGCATGCTATGAATATATAACTGGGACCAAGCAGTAATAATAAAGACAGAATTAAATTGCAGGGTGCCTGCCATGTGTAGCACCATTTATAGTTGCCCTTATATTGATTACATGTACTTTTTATAGTGGATCTCAATGCAACTGTATAGGGGAAAGACAGCAATTAGAGGTCCGTGTTTTCCCTATCTTACTATTTCTGCTTCTAATGTATGCTATGCTTTCTATTACCATTTTCTTTCTATTTTAGCTCTGCATCCCAATTGGAACATGCATGATTCATTCACTTTTTGTAATTGCTCACCCTGTGGAGATGATTAAATCTAGGGATAATCAACATGTGGGAGCAAAATCTCCCCACTGGATCTGCCACACTGATCACCGTGTGCCGAATTGTGTTTTTTATTCTATTTTATTTTTGGATGAGTGGGATGCTGAGAAAGTTAGCTATGTTTTAGTTCAGTTGAAATTAATGAGGCAAGTTAGTCCTGGGTAACTTAAGTTCCATTGATTTCAGTGGGACTGAAAGGTGCCTAACAGTTGTGGATTCCATACATGCTGACCTGTTGTTTTGCCGATTAACACGGCAGGTTCTTTAAAGGGTCTTTGGTAGACAATACATGAGGGAAAAGATTTTTATCTGAACAGAATAGGAAAACCTCTCAAACAGTAAACCTTAAACAGCAATTAAAAAACCCCTCTTATACCGATAGATAAATAGGTACCGCGTTATAGCGGGAAGGTAAACGGCGTTCCATGTGCTGCACTGGTGCCGGCTCGCCAGAGCAGCGATGTCACACTGGCCACGTGACCCAGAAGTGTCTGCGGACGGCGCTGGCTCCCGGCCTCTAGAGTGAGATGAGCGCACAACCCTAGAGTCTGTCAAGACTGGCCCGTACGGGCAGGGGTACCTTTACCTTTACTTATACCGATAAATAACCCCAAAGAAACAGTTTCCTCACCAGACCTTCACAGCACCAGATCCAGCCATAGGGAGCCTCAACAGCATTGGGCCTCCAACTACAGTCACCCTGAATTTGTACCTGCCCCAACCAGGCAGGGCTGGATGTCTCCATGGCTGCCACCCATGGTGATTAGGGTTCCTAATCTGGGCAATCCTGCTCCAGCTGGGCCACCTTCAAGGGCAGGAGTGCTCCTGAAAGGACTCACAGGAAGGGTTGGCTGCGCAAGGCCAAACCGACACCACCTCATTTTTTCTTGAGCATTTTCCACTACACCTGTGCTCTTCCACGCAGGACATGACTCATGCAACGACAGCTGGGCATATCCACCATCCACATATTGATTATTCTCCACATTTAGTCATCTCCACAGAACTACTGTCACCATTTCATAAGGGTACATTGTCTCCAAGTGCCTGCAAGGGTGTTCATAATTTTCTCTACGATGTACAAAATACAGTGGTACCTCAGGTTAAGAACTTAATTCATTCTGGAGGTCCGTTCTTAACCTGAAATTGTTCTTAACCTGAGGTACCACTTTAGCTAATGGGGCCTCCTGCTGCCACCGCGTCGCCGCCGTGCGATTTCTGTTCCCAGCCTGAAGCAAAGTTTTTAACCCAATGTACTATTTCTGGGTTAGCGAAGTCTGCAACCTGAAGTGTCTGTAACCCGAGGTACCACTGTAAATGAAATTGAAGATTCTCAATGCACACCGAGACTGTTTCTCTGTGGGCAAATGTGAAGTATGGTTGATGAAGAGATCAGAAGCCTTTGCTACTTAACTTGTAAGGAAAAGGCTACTTATTATGGAGGGCAGACCTCTCAACAGCTATAGGTTTCTTTGGGTGCTCAAGTCTCAGATGAGATTGAGAGCAGGACTGCAGCTTCTCCCTATTAAATTGCATCCCTGTTGCATAGACTTTTGATCCTCCTTGCATTACAGGGTGAAGTTCTGAGGCAAGAGAGCCCGTTCTGCACAAAAAGGCTTCCTGCAGGATTTAGAGTCCTACATAACTAGGGCTCTAAATCACACTGCAATCCATTGTTTTCTGCGCACCTAACTATTGATAGGATTGTGCCCATAGTAACTGAAGCTTGCCAAAATCAACACAATCACAAAATACTATCAGTCAGTTCTAAGGAAATGATAATCAAGTCTAAAGCATTCCAATTTCAAATATCGGGTTAGAAAATTGACATTTGAAATACAAATTGAAAATTTTCTTCAAAATTCCACTAAATGTTCAATACTTTCAAATATTTGCTGTGGCTTTACTTGCAACTTATGTGCTCGATATATTTTGATGAGATTCAAGTGCAACCAATGGTGATGGCGTAACTCAACACTATGTTAAATGTATAGCTTGCGACATCATCAGAAAAATACTGAGTACAGTGGCCCTGGTTTTCATTGGGAGATATTATTCATAGGAGAAATTGTCACAGGAGGGATTTGAAACCTCCTCACCTATGCAGTGTGGACCCCCCTCAGTATTACATTTTTGGGGGGGATGCTGACAATGCCACATGCAACATATTTAATGTAGAATATAATTTGACCCTGATTTTAGCAGGACTGGGTTCATCATTTTTCAGTGGAATCAGGTCATGCCTTTAGAAAGCTGTTAGTTATCAAGGGATTGTGAATTGTGTGATGTATGTGCATGTGTGAACCGGTTCCTATTACCACCCTCCTTGCCACAGCACAAGGATGCACACACTGGAGTCCTCCAGAATTGCTGCCCACTCCTGCAGATTACATCCTGAACTATGCCACCTGTTTGTTCCCCATCTCCACACACTGATCTGCTTGACTTTCAAGTAGGAAACCACCTCAGGAGAAACTATAGGGCCCCAGAGTCCCTGAGAGCCAGTGTGGTGTAGTGGTTAAGAGCGGTAGTCACGTAATCTGGGTAACCGGGTTCGCGTCTCCGCTCCTCCACATGCAGCTGCTGGGTGACCTTGGGCCAGTCACACTTCTTTGAAGTCTCTCAGCCCCACTCACCTCACAGAGTGTTTGTTGTGGGGGAGGAAGGGAAAGGAGATTGTTAGCCGCTTTGAGACTCCTGAAGGGGAGTGAAAGGCGGGATATCAAATCCAAACTCCTCCTCCTCCTCCTCCTCCTCTTCTTCTCCTTCTTCTTCTTCTTCTTCTTCTTCTTCTTCTTCTTCTTCTTCTTCTTCTTCTTTCATGCAAGCAGCTTCCTCGCATCCAGTTCTATCCTCACAATGTCTATATTCACACCGTGTCTCTCATTCTCCTCCTTCTCCACCTGCTGCCTCCTGCTCAGAAAGCAGATTCAAGGAGCACTTTCAGCCCCATTCTAACTGGGGGCTCAGAAACAGGCGGAATAGTGAGGGGAACAACTTTAATTTCCAAAGCAAACTTTAGAATAATAGTTTAAATTTTGGGCTTTTACTGTTAAATGTCAGAGATTTGTCTGTTCACTCCCCACCCCCACCCCTGTCCCTCAACAATGAAGAATGGAGCTTGTCTGACCTTAAGAAAATGAATCCCGAAATTACTTTTTTTACAAGTAACTCATAAATGTGAAAGGGGAATATATATATTTTTCTTCGTCTTGTGGGTGACTGAGAGGAGAATTTTATGCATCCTTCTGTGCAAGAAGTGCAGGGAAGGGAGAGATTACAGTGGAGTATATTACACATCCGAATCAATAAAGTCAGCACAGAGGTTTTTAAGTTGCTTTCTCAAAAACTGGTCAGGTTTGCTGGCCCCTCGCCTGTACATCTAGCACTCATTCTTTATTGTGCAATGTGCAGGGAACAGCAGAGTGGAGGACAAGAGGCACTGGAGACACCACTAAATGCACTCACGCTTTCAAGCTTGTGGAATGGGAGAGCAGGTAGCATCTTGTTCCACTTCTTCCAGGCAACAGAAAAGAGTTTAGCAGTTTCCTTATCCTCACCGGATGGTTCAGTCAATTTCTTACCTTTGTAACTGAAGCAAAGTTTATGTAGCTAAATAGTCCTAGGGAGAATCTGGTGCCAGTTGATGGATAGCATTTCCTGGGCCTTGGCACAATATATGGGCAAGAAACAGAAGGAAATACAGGCAAGAAGAACTGGGCTCCTGCCTTGCCAGTGAAGCAATGCAGTAGTAGCATGGTTTACAATTGCTACCAAAATCCACCAAGGCAGACTTTTTGGAGCCATCAAAACTTAACAAAGTTTAGGCATTTTAAAAGCTTTGATCTACCTAGTTTAGATTAGACTACCAGGGGCCTGATTCTGGGGATGGGGAAACCTGTCAGTTTTGGTTTCTCTCAGTTTCAAAATTTTCCAACCTACAGTTCAGTTCTCTACATTTTCACATCCCTTTGTGATTTACCGTACGTAGTTTTTAGAGGAGGAAAACAAGAAAAAAAAATTCTAAACGAAACAGTAGATGTATGATTTTTGTGGTTCATGCTGTGGCCACAGACATGTGATCTGACAGTGAGTTTGGAGTAGCCCAATGCAAAAATCCTGAGGATCCATGCTTTGTAACCACGTTTTTGCACCACTGTGTTGGCCCCAGGCAACAGTGGGTGCGTGATTTTTTTGGTGCAAGAAGTAGCCATGGATATGCTATGTGATCTGATGGTGAATTTGGGGTGACCCAGTGCAAAAATCCTGAGGATCCATGTGGATCCGTGCTTTGTAACCACATTTTAGGTGGGGAGGGAAGGAAAAGCACTCAAGGGACAAGGAGCAGGCGTGGGGTGTGTGGAGAAGGATGCTGCTAATAATGCAGAAGAGGGGTTTAAGGGGAGAAGGAACATGTGTGGGGTGTGTGGAGAAGGATGCTGCTAATAATGCAGAAGAGGGGTATAAGGGGAGAAGGCTCCTCTCCTCTCCCGCTTTGCTCCTTTAAAGAAGCAGGCTCTCTGTCCCTCTCTCCTCCCCACTCAGCGGCTCTTCCCCCGCTTTGCTGTTTCAAAGCGAGCCACGGAGGAGGGAAGGAAGGGGAACCATGGATCTTCTGCTCACGACTGCAGCAGATCCCCCCCCCCGCCACCCGTAGGCATTCCCTCCATAACACGCACAGACATTTCCCCTTACTTTCTAGGAGGAAAAAAGTGAGTGTTATGGTGCAAAAAATATGGTATTTATTTACTTGTTTTTTAAAGTACTCATGAAAATTCACCAGCTTTTTGGTGCAAATTTTTCCTCATACACATGCTTGTATGCTATTTTACCCAACACAAACATCTTAACAAAGAAATTTCTTTCAATATAATGCATGTGCACATGTTATTTTAAACAATATATACCTGTTTATGCCCTTTTTTTGTTTATGTCTTTGGCTGGAGAATTGCATTGCAAAATTGAAAGCAGTGTAAATTTTGAAAGATGGCTGTGTTTTGGTTGGTGTATTGTTTTGGAAAGGATCAATTAGGTTAAGTTCTCCTTTAAATGCAATCTGACTCGAAATTCATTTGATTCACACTGTAGAGGCTTGAGTATTTGAAGGTGTCTTTGTGTTCAGACAAGACAACCACTCTTTCTCTTTTGAAACAGAAAGCTCTTTCTGTAGGAAAATTTTGCATCTCCACTATTTTGGGCCTTTCAAGCTTCTGATATAGAGATAGTTTGCATGCCTCCCTGCAAGTGAATATTGCATGCCACAATGAAATATCAAATACCGTTGAAATGTCCAAAACAATTCTCACTACATGCACTCTCAAGATCAACTGCTTCAAGGTCATGAAAAGTTGTGTGAAGTCCACTAGAACCCTCCTCTTACTTTTCTACACCAGTGAGAGTCCTTCCTTCCTTCCTCTGTCAGCACCAAGACATAGGCTTCTTTATTTTCATGTTACGTATCTGAAAATGTTGCCGAGAGAAGGCAGCTGCCAGGATTTTCAGTCATAGGTCAACTGAAACCATACATCTTCAGAAAGTTGGTCTGGAAAGAGGACTGCTCCTCAAGCAATTGTATCACTGTGGAATGCCATAGGCCCCTTAGGATCAAATATATTTACAATTACTTGCTTTCCTTCACCCTTTCCCATAGCTATTGACTCCTGCACATTCATATTAATTTACAACTTTGTATGTGCAGCTCATAGACTCCATCCCCAATTCATTTTCTTACTTCTGTTGTACTTCTTGATTTTGCAAGCTTTTTATTTATTTCTTCGGTTTCCTGGTCCAGCCAACAAGTATGAAATATTATTGTATCCCAACCAAATCTTAAAAAATGTAGTATGAACACTGACAACTGGGAAACACTGGCCTGTGAGCACTCCAATTGGAGAACAGCCTTTACCAAAAGTGTCATGTGCTTTGAAGATGCTCGAATTCAGGACGAAAGGGAGAAACGTGCTAAGAGGAAGGCACACTTGGCAAACCCTCACCATGATCAACTCCTACCCAGAATCCTATGTCCCTACTGTGGAAGGACATATGGATCCAGAAATGGCCTCCACAGTCACTTATGGACTCACTTTTAAAACCATGTTTAAGGAAGACAATCTTACTTGGCTATGAGTGATCAACAAAGAAGATTCATGATTTTGTTTCTGCTCTCATTGCAACTGATAGAAACTGCATTTATTTCAATAGAGCTTAATTCTAACTAACTGCATCAGGACTGATGAAGCAAAAAAAAAAAATTATATTTTTAAAGATTTGGTTGTGTTAGTTACCCATGAGTCAGACATATTTTGGGAGGTGCAAGCTTAATGTAAAAACATGGTAAATTTTTAATCAAATTAATAAACTGTGAGACTGTAATAGGAAACATAAATTAGTAGTCTATTTAACTGCCACAAGAAAATATCATTAGTAATGAAAATGATTACAGTCTCTTAATGGAAAGATCTTCACAGCCATTGCTCCAAATGTGGTAATTGGCAATCAATTAAAATTAAAGTTAAGGGAATATATCCATTTCTTTCTAAGTTGATTATTTCCTACCCTCTTCTGTTAATGAATTTGGGAGGAAGTAATACAATAAAGTGTATTTTATTCATGATTTTAAATTTCTGTCTTCTATGAAATAAATAAATAAAACTATTAGACCATAGAAACCAAAAGGCAATCCATATCCTCTGCAGATGTAGCTCATATAGCTGCATGCACAAAAGAACCCTGCCCAAATAATTTATGCTTTCTGAAACAATAACTGTATCAAAACATGACCATCCTTTGAAATTCCCTCTTGCGGTTCTCCAGTCAAGTACAAGGATGAAATGTACATAAAAATTCGTATTGCTAGTGAAAATAGTATACATAAATGTATTATAGTCAGAAGAATATAAACATGTTTCCCCCCCCAAATTCTGTATCTTAGGCAACACTGCATACAGAAATATGTATATTCTGAGAAATTTGCCCTAAAATGTTAATGTATTTTCTGGATTATTATTATTATTATTATTAAATCACAAGCTAATGTGGAAATGCAGAGAACCGAATTTAAGACTGATCAAATGAGAAGCCTAAAGAAACTGAGATTTGCCCATCCCTGATGTTTGGCAAGCTTCACATGTGTGGACATCACTTCTCTGAGGCAAAGTGTCACAGGGATTTGTCAGAGAGAGGTGGACTAAAAAGGAGGAGGATGCTTTTCTCTGCATCTTTCCCTCCAGCTGGGACTCTAGACCTGTGTTTCAGAGATACGCTTCAAATCTCATGTGGAGGGAAAGTGATTGGGAAGGGGGCGTTTCAGGGCAAAAGTGGTAATTGGTTGCAGAAGGGTTAATCACCCACCCTCTCACTCACAGCTTTCCCCTTGGAAATCCAATATTCTTTGAATGTCCTACTGCTGTTGACGCAGCACAGCGCAGAAATTGAGTCACTGTGCAGGAATGATGTAGTAAACAAATCATGAATCACACCTCCGCTGAATATTGTGACATTCGGTGCGAAGCACATCACGGTGACATCTTTAAAAGGAGCAGGGAATAACACTCAGCCAGGAAAAGTCAGATTGTCACAATGGATAAACACTTTGGGGAGTGCAGTGAAAGCTCTTGTCAAGCTTTTGGGCTTTCTGTTTGCAAATATGTTCATTACAAACTGCTACAATCTATGCCTTCGCCTCAAGCTGTCATTGGTCCCACTTCATTAGCTGTTATGAGTCTGTGGCTGATCCACTATGCTTGCTATTTAGAAGCATAACATTGGACGGTGGGGGAGGGGTCATTTATAGTAGTTGCATGTTCATCCTCCGCTTTAGCTCCTCTGTTGAAACATAGCACACAAGGAGCTGAAAAGCAGAGACAATTTTCTTTTTGCAAAACCATGAAGGGATTAAGGGTTTTATTTTGGGGGGGTGGGACTGCTTTGTTCACGTATATTAGGCAATCCCTTGTTTTGCCTGACCTTCACACAGAATGTCACCAGGGTCACAATTTAAATTTCACCGTGTTGTTGAATGAAATTTTGCAGGAGTGTTGTGGTTATTTTCTCTTTAGTACTTCAGCATAGCTATAGCAATGTTGTCATTTTTTTAAAAGCAAATGGATTTGTGCCTCAATTCTCTGCCTTGTTGTTTAATTGTTTATAACAGCCATCACTTCGTATCATCATCACCATTAATTTATTTGTATGCCACCTTTCCACAGTTAAAAACAATGCTCAAAGCGGCTTACAGCATGACAAGATTTACATAACTACAAAAGTCATAAATAAACCACATCAAAAAAAATACACAAGCAAATGGAAAGCAATTTCCACATAAATCTGAAACTAAGAATACAGCATTAATACCACAGTTTAAAATGACATAGGTAAAAAATAACAGCAATTAAACAACAACAGAGCTCTCTCTGCCCAACAGCAGCAGTCCTTTATGGAGTCTGTCATGCCCTGCCCTAGGTCAGGTGGTGAGTGGCAGGACTTCGGCCCTCAGGTGCTGAGCAGGGAAGTCCTTCTGGGTATGAATGAGAAGTTGCCAAAAGTTGAGGAGGGTGCCTCCTTGTAGCAGACCATGCCCTTCTTGATTTTGCTCATCATAATTCCAGCAGGGGCCTGGTCAAATTTGAGTATGCCTGCTTCAAAGTCTTACGTCACCCCTATAGAGGAAGTTGCCCAGCCTGAGGCCTTGCAACAGATTGACTTCCCTCACCACCAAGGCTGCTAATCGAGAGGGAAATTCCAGGAAATCCAAACGTGATTCCAGCACATCGACACAGAATCCTCTTTAGTTCCGTGAGCAAGGAACTCATAGAAAGCTAGTCCTATGCCACATCTTTGTATATATGTCTCTCAATCTGAGAAACCTATTGCTGACCACCAGGCTATATCACAGTGGTATGTTGGGTAGGTAGTGGTGTCTCCCCAGCATCAATACACCCACTTTCCAGGACAGGGACAGGATACAGTGAAGCAGAGATTAGGCTGGGTTGATGTGCACAGATGCTGCCCTGGTGGATCTTCCTTGGCCTCTTTTTCGTGTGCTCCAGTTGATTCTTCTTGAATGGCCCCACCACTCATCAGGGCCCCCAAAGTTGTGATTTTGCAAGCCTTGTTTTATAACCTTGCCTGGTCATGGAAAATTCTATGGTTCTAGCATCCCAGAGAGGCCATTAAGAGCTTGTGGAATATGGTCCCAACATGAGGAAACCTTCCTGTCCATCCATCAAAGGATGAGAGAGACAAAAGGGTAGTGGGGATACTATTACCTGGTGACCAGTTAATTTATTTCTTGAGAACAGTCATGCAACTCCAGCAGACACAGAGAGCAAGCTACTCTTCTAAGATTCAGGTTTCTTCCTGGCAGAAGTGGTCTCCTTGCCTGGGACTAACACAGCAAGTTCAAGGCTTGTTGTTCACCTGCTCTAGCACCCGGGACTCAGCCCCTGGCTTACCAGACTCCGCTCCTAGATCCACCTAGGTCCTTATGGAAGCTTCTCATTTTCATCTGTAAAATGCTGGACTGCGGCATTCCTCATTCTTACCTGACATGGGTTATTTCCATTCACTTGGTATATGAAGCAATTCAACAGTGTCAAGAAGATTTATTTCGTCTTAGACACAAGACGTCTGGCACTAAAATTAATGTTCTGTTCAAAATACATTGCTGTGATTGGTTGCCTGACTACTTAGGGTCAGATTTCCCAACCAAAAGACAAATAACAGCTTTGAGGGAACTAGAGGGATTTGGCATTTGGTTGATATTTAAACTCAGCTCCAACCCAATTTAGTATTTGCTTCTCTCTCTCTTAAAAATCCACTCCTCTCCACACTAAAAAATGGAAAAGAAACGATAGTGGGAACCTGAATTCTTGGGAAACATTTGACAGGAACCAGATCTACCCAAACAAACACATGGCTCTTATTTTGACTGAATTGCAGCAACATTTTCTGCTCTAATAAAATTTGATCAACATTGAAATTCAGTTTGGAATGTACTCTGAAGCTCAATATGGTGGTAACAATTTCCAGAGGGGTGACCATGTCAGTCTGTTGCATGAGAGATCAGTGACACCTTAAGGACTAACAAATTTAGTTATTATGGCGATAATTTACAATATAATCCAGCAACCTAGAGAACTTTTCAGCAGTCGAGTGTACATGAGGGAAGAGAAAACTGTGAGGTTACCTGCTGTCAAAACCTCAAACAGATCTCAAGAGAAGGATAGCTGTGTGGGGCAGCCTACAGATTGAGTGGAAATGGATCCCCTCAAGTAAGGAAGGTGGAGAGCACAGGCAGAGCTGGTGAAGGAAAGGGATGAAGGAAGCAGCATGTTGGAAATCAGAAACCTGACAGCAGAGATGTCTGTGAAGTACACTTGCATAGTATACATACTTATATTAAGCCTCTGAAATAAGTAGCCTACCCTTCTGAATAAATATGCTGATTGATTGATTGAACGAAAGATGGGTTAACACTGCTTATTGTTATTGCTGTAATTTATTACCTATCTTTCACCAGAAGGTCCTAGGGTGGGATACAACAATTAAAAAACAGTGCCACAAACAGTTTAAAACAATTTACAACCACAGAAATAAGGTGGGTCATAAAAATGTACATCTCAGGTGTCGAAAGTCAAGGTAAGGAGATTTGAGCTGTGCATGCAGCTGTAGATAAGGTCTAAACTGCAGATGGTGACAGCAGTCACGACATTAAAAGACGCCTGCTTCTTGGGAGAAAAGCAATGACAAACCTAGACAGCATCTTAAAAAGCAGAGATATCACTTTGCCGACAAAGGTCCGTATAGTTAAAGCCATGGTTTTCCCAGTAGTGATGTATGGAAGTGAGAGCTGGACCATAAAGAGGGTCGATCGCCGAAGAATTGATGCTTTTGAATTATGGTGCTGGAGGAGACTTGAGAGCCCCATGGTCTGCAAGAAGATCAAACCTATCCATTCTGAAGGAAATCCGCCCTGAGTGCTCACTGGAAGGACAGATCCTGAAACTGAGGCTCCAATACTTTGGCCATCTCATGAGAAGAGAAGACGCCCTGGAAAAGACCCTGATGTTGGGAAAGATGGAGGGCACAAGGAGAAGGGGACGACAGAGGATGAGATGGTTAGACAGTGTTCTCGAAGCTACCAGCATGAGTTTGACCAAACTGCGGGAGGCAGTGGAAGACAGGAGTGCCTGGCGTGCTCACGGGGTCATGAAGAGTCGACTAAATGACTAAAGAACAAAGACATAACAATCAGTATGGTTTGGTGTCCCCATTTTTCCTTCTTTCTTTTTGGTGTTCAGTTCAGTGTATCGTTGGTCTGTAGAAGAATTGGAGTTAGCATTCCCACATGCATGCACATCTCTGTTTCTGTACGTAATGCTTAGTCCCTGGAATATTGGTGACTGGATGCATGAATTGATCTGATCTTTGATGACTCACCCACATGGGCAGTTGGGAAGAACATACATGTTTGGATCAGCCCTAGTTCTGCACTCGGTAGGAACAGGGACTAAATTATCTCCTCCTTTCTCCCAGTAGGGCGCATTAACTTGATGTGAGTAATCAAACACATTGCCTTTTTGAGGTGGGCAGGGGAAAGAAACTGACATTTATGGAAAAAAGACATAAATTCACCTCCACATCTGCCCAATCAGCTATTTTTTATTTAGCTGTGGAGTGTTTGCCGTTGTGGGCAAAAAACTGCTGTATAAGCTGTCTTTAAATTATTTTATATTGAGTTCCCAGCTAAAAACCATTCATTAGAAATTTTATTGTTATCAGCCACAGCGCAAAGCTCCGCTGCTACACCATAAGGTGGAGGAAGTTGTGATTTTTACGACTTGGCTACATTAATTAATTTATTAAATATTAATGATGGAAAAGCAATTCAAATGATGCTCTACGAACGGCCCCTGCAATGCGAACATGTTATTGCCCCATTCATCAGCGCCCGGGCTTGAGATGTACAGAGTAATATAACTGTTAGATGAGGTATATTCAAACCATATGTTGTTAATCTCGTTAATGGAATAACAAATACATGGCTGGGTCTATCACGTTAGAGACTTAACAATATACACTTAGGTGCACACATTTCATCTGCTACAGACGGGATGATTGTGCTATCTTTTGGACATCAGATGAGAATGGCGACCTAAATGAATGTGTTCAGTGACCATGCTGTAATTCTGTTGCTGTCCATACTGTAATCAATAGGAGGATGAATCATATGTAAACACTGCATAGTCCCTTTCAGCCTTATCTGAAGATTTGAATTGTGTGTGTAGCTTTAGATAAGATCTAAAGTGGTCTTAATCAAGAGCCCTGACTCTGTTCACTTAACTCGATTGGGCCTTTGGAAATGAGGCAGTTTGGAAGTTATGGCATCTGCTGTTGCACGTTTCTAAGAAAGGGGGAAAAAACCATCAGGAAAGTTAACAGAAACAAGGGAAGGAGAAGAAAGGCTAGGAGAGGGCAGGTAGGAAAAGTACAGTTTGAACAACTGCTATAATCATCATCCATCATCATCATCATCATCATCATTATTAGACTAGCACCAGCATTATTGCCAGTGTGGTGTAGTGGTTCAGAGCGGTAGACTCGTAATCTGGTGAACAGGGTTCGCTTCCCTGCTCCTCCACATGCAGCTGCTGGGTGACCTTGGACCAGTCACACTTCTTTGAAGTCTCTCAGCCTCATTCACCTCACAGAGTGTTTGTTGTGGGGGAGAAAGGGAAAGGAGATGGTTAGCCCCTTTGAGACTCCTTAAGGGGAGTGAAAGGTGGGATATCAAGTCCAAACTCCTCTTTTTTTATTATTGAAGACTTTCAACAAGCCAAGCCTTTGGAGAGGATATTCTTATTTGTATTGGATTTGATATTGTTTTTATATATGTCTTTCTTGTTGTTGCTGTTTTTGTATTAATTGCTTTATACACAATTGGTTTTTTAAAATTGTCTTTATGTATGCAGTTGCCTTAACTGTTTTTGATATGTAATTTATTTATGTATATTGTAAAATTGCATCGAGATGCCTCATAGCAAGTGGCTCATAGATATATATTTTTGTTAACACTTTAGAAACGGACTTGGTGGCAGTTCAGTGGTTTTCATGCCCTGCAGACCTGTTGGACTATCACAGCATCCCCACGGATGCTCCTTATCCACCAAATTAGGGCAACGCAGAAAGGTCTGGGAACAGCACAAAACTTCAGTTTGCTGCTCTGAACCACCAGTGGAGCAGCATTTGCAGAGCATACATCTGCCACTCTAAAGTTCATAAACCATAATGTTATGCTGACAGTGTTTTGTTTGGGAAGCTGCTTGTGCACAGAAAGCTGTACTATATACTAATGAATTCAGAAACATAGGTTTGCATACAGGAGAACTATATTTTGTTGTTGTGTTAGGCTCACATCCACTTTAGTTGTAATCTCTTCATTGCTTGGAGTTAACGGAATGTGGTGTAAATATATTTATGTCAGCTAAGTCACCCTTAGTACTGGAATCCTTCCGCAGACCCAGTGCTACGAATGTGCCAGTCTCCCAATGGCAAGATTGTGCCGTGCCCGGCCAATGTGTTGTTTTACAGGTTTTGGGATGCAGGTGGCGCTGTGGTCTCAACCACTGAGCCTCTTGGACTTGCCAATCAGAAGATCAGTGGTTTGAAACCATGTGATGGGGTGAGCTCCTGTTCCTCTGTCCCAGCTCCTGCCAACCTAGCAGTTCAAAAGCACGCCAGTGCAAGTTGATAAATAAGAACCACTTCAGCGGGAAGGTAAATGGTGTTTCCATGCACTCTGGCTTCTGTCACGGTGTCCCGTTGCACCAGAAGTGGTTTAGTCCTGCTGGCCACATGACCTGGAACACTGTCTGTGGACAAACGCCGGCTCCCTTGGCCTGAAAGCGAAATGAGCGCCGCAACCCCATAGTCGCCTTTGACTGGACTTAACTGTCCAGGGGTCCTTTACAGATTTAGGGCTGGGTGAGCAGAGTCACTTTCCAAAACCTTGCATAGCACTCTGTGATCATATTCCCACCATATTGCTATAGCTGAAGCCCCAAGTTAGCCTCATGCAACTATAACCTTGTGTTAACAGCATTAGGCAATCTAATGTATTGTTTTCTTCAAATGATTCAGATTAGATATTGTGGTAATATTATGAGAAACCTGAAGTTCAACAGAATCCATAGAATCACAGAACTGTAGAGTTGGAAAGGACTACAAGGGTCATCTAGGCCAAACCCTGCAATGCAGGAATCTTTTGCCCAACATCGGACTTGGACCCACAGCTCTGAGTCTCATGCTCTGCTGACTGGGCCATGTTAGTATCATTATTGTTCAACAAAAGTTAGATACAAGAAAATATATGGCTTAACCTATGTCTGCTGTTTGAAAATGTGGCATACCTGCATAATTTAATGGGAATGCTAACATGCAGCAAAGAGATCACCATATTTATGGTCTTTTTAATGTCCTTTCATTAGCGACGCGGGTGGTGCTGTGGGTTAAACCACAGAGCCTAGGACTTGCTGATCAGAAGGTCAGCAGTTCCAATCCCCACAACAGGGTGAGCTCCCGTTGCTTGGTCCCTGCTCCTGCCAACCTAGCAGTTCAAAAGCACATCAAAGTGCAAGTAGATAAGTAGGTACCACTCCGTCAAACGGTGTTTCCGTGTGCTGCTCTGGTTCGCCAGAAGCAGCTTAGTCATGCTGACCACATGACCCGGAAGCTGTACGCTGGCTCCCTCAGCCAATAAAGCGAGATGAGCGCCGCAACCCCAGAGTCGGTCATGACTGGACCTAATGGTCAGGGATCCCTTTACCTTTTAATGTCTTTTTCTATTAGTGATTGAAATTTGCAGATTAGACCTATAAGCAAAAGTGTGGGCTGAAATCAGTGTCCTGCATGTGTCTCTGTGTTAAGAGAGGTGCTAATCTGGTGTTAAGCATGTTATACAATACCGTTATCTTGGTCCCAAAAGCAGTTTTAGACTCATATGATAGAGACCCACATCTCAGACCCATACACATCAGGCAACCGACTGATATCTATGCATACATGCACAAAGATCCCAGTTTCAGATACTTGAAACACCTTCAAATCTAGCAAGACTCGAGCCTGTGATGGAAAATTACTGTACCAGCTGTTGCACATTACAAGAGAGCACAGCAAAGATTGTTTTAGTTTAGGCTTCACGGCTGTTGATGGCCTGCTGAAAAATGAGACAGAACATGCCCAGTCACTGGTCGAGAGAGTGGCCTTGCTTTCTGGTGTCATGCACAGCCTCTGCAGCAATAATAGAACTGAATCTCAAGGCATACCAATGCTACGAACTTGGCAAAAATGTTCTCTCCTTGTCAGAACAATAAAAGCAGATGCACACATGTGGTACGGCAATAAAACTGCTAGCACATTTGCAAAGCTAAGCAGGATCCGGGGTGGTTTCAGACTGGGTGGAAGCCATGTTTTGAGATTCCTGCATTGCAAGAGTTTGGACTAGATGACCCTTGGTGATCCAGTTCTATGATTATGGTCAGGGCTGGATTTCGATTTGATGAGGCCCTAAGCTACTGAAGGTAATGGGGCCCTTTTTTTGTCCAGCTGTCCTTTGTCAACAACAAATTGTCACTGTTTTTTGTGCTATATGATAGTTTATGGACCTAATAGGTATCTAAAGCCATTTACACATACCAAAATATGTATTTCGTCAAAGTAATTCTTGAACTGAAATACAGTTAAGAAGTATATTAATAGTTTATTAAGCTCTAACTGTATGTAGGTTTTATTTTATTTGTTTTTTAACTTATATTTTGGAAATGTACATCCAGTTGTTGTTTTCCTTTAAAAAAATTTGGGGCCCCCAAGAGAGTGGGGCCCTAAGCTATAGCTTCTTTAGCTTATGCGTAAATCCGGCACTGATTATGGTACAGAAAAGGGATGTGTCAACCAGTCAACATTCTTGACTGTATTCCAGCCTTTTTACCATCTTAAGTAAGCTTAACTTTCATTCAAGTTATTATTAAGCACATTTATTTCTATGCTGTATGTCATAAATATATTTAACCATTACGCTGAATCCGAAGCAAAATCTACCAGGGTTCCATGCTCAGCCAGGATCAGCCAGGCTCATCCCAGCTCTTCTCAGGTGGCTGAGCTGAGACCAATGTAAGATCCCAAAAAAATATGTGTTCTGGGGGTGCAACATGGGTGGGATCAGAGAGGAACTTGGTCTGCAATCCCAAACCTGTCAGCTCAGTCATGTGACCTGGGAACCTGGCATAGAATACTATTTTACAAGTTTGTTTTCCCTCTGCCAGTCTCAGGCAGAGCAGCAGTAGCCTCGCTGCTGAAGGAGGTCTGTATCAGTTTAATTTACACCGGCTTCTTGTGTCTAGAATTGCTCAGTTTAAGTCATGTGCAGGAAGGAGTCAAGAGGAGTTAAGTTATATTATTCTGCATGCTTTTGCTTCATCGATTACAATTTAGCAGACTACAGGGGCATGCTGAAGAGAAGTCATACCATTTAACCAACTTTGTTAGTGGTTTGATTAGACTTTTTTGGGGCTACATTCGCATTGCCAGCTTTGTCAACAGCATGCTTTTTTATTCTCAAGTGCATCTTATCTCATTTGTTTATCTCATCTCCCTGCTTCCAATGTAATCCCATAGGCTCCACTAGATGCACATGGAACCATCCATCTCAAAAGCTGTCATTTTCTTTACTATATTAGCTGTAGATTAATTGGATTGCATCCAGCTGAGTCATACTCATACTAATGTAAGTTGGACCTACTCTATGACTCATATTAATGTTATGTTTAGCAAATTTTGGTGTAAAATGACTTGAGCGTTATATGCTGAAAAGTAGTACATAACCTGATATTAATTGAAAGGGATTAGCTTTGCCCTACTTGTGGTCAAAATTATTTGCTTATATAACTACCATGAAAACTTTTAATGTTGGTATCCTTGCAAATGCATTCCTTTTCCATGCACCCCTCTTATATCCTGAGTCTATGGTGATGTTTTGTCTCTGTTTGGACCTGTCTTTGCAACCCACTGGAGTGTTCTGAGACAAAGACCCATGTGGTTCTTCAATAATATAATAATATTTTTTATTTATACCCCACCCTCTCCAGCCAAGGCCGGGCTCAGGGCGGCTAACAAGCAATAATAAATACAAGTTGAATGAATACAACTTAAAAACAAGATTAAAATACAACATTAAAATATTAAAATGCAGTCACATCACAGGAGGAGAAAGGAAAAAGGAAAAAGAAAGAGGGGGAGGGAATCAAATTGGCTCCAAGCCAAAGGCCAGGTGGAACCACTCTGTCTTACAGGCCCTGCGGAAAGAAATCAGATCCTGCAGGGACCTGGTCTCATGAGGCAGAGCGTTCCACCAGGCCGGAGCCAGTGCTGAAAAGGCCCTGGCTCTGGTTGAAGCCAATCTAACTTCCTTAGGGCCCGGGACCACTAGGGTGTTGCTATTTATGGACCTTGAGGCTCTCCGTGGGGCATACCGGGGGAGGCGGTCCTGTAGGTACGAGGGTCCTAGGCCGTGAAGGGAAGTTCAGAAGTTGTAGTTTTGATTTTCCCAAGAACTATTTCTAATGTTGTAAAATAAACAGGGCAATTTCCAGCTTTTAAGGAAATAATTCCGATTATTTCCAAGCCAATCAAATTCAGGACACTGGCAGCTTGCACCTCACTAATAAATATCCATGCACTTTAACTCATAATGCCAGTGTACTGATTCACTTCCACCTTTCCCCAACCCTCCTCTTGAAATAGTAAATGTTGCTGGGTGCATCTGAACTGCAGTTAGCTGGTAAAAATTATGATAAGATCTGTTCCATCAAACTTCCTTAATGTGACTGTTTTTGTTTTAAAAAAGATAACTGCTAGGGTCAGCTTGCAAATGTGTGTCACTTCCAAAACTAGTGAGGAGGAAATGAATACAATGAAAACCTTCTAGAGAAGGAACAGGGGAGGAACTCAGTAATGATCCTTGGTGTGAGAATAAGTGTTGTAAAATACGGATGCCCACATTTTAATCTGTGACATGGTGAGAGATGGGTAACTAAAATTCCGGTTCTATATTCAGTAAGGCTTTGGTCCAGGTAATTAAATCTCCAGCATCATTCAGTAAGATTTTGTTTATTGATTAGCACAGACTCCCTCCTGAATGTTGCTTCCTCCCAACATCGTTTGTCACTGTTTATTGCAGCATATCAATATGAATTGTCATCCTCCTGCTGTTCCACCCAAGTAAATATAATAAAACGTCAATCTTCAGAGCTTCTACTTCAGTTGAATATCAATCGTCAGATGCTGGAATCCACTTTTGTGCTGCAGTTATTGACCTAAACCTCAGTGACCAAACATATAAATGGTTATGGAGTGGTTTTCATATCCTATTTCTGGAGTATGGAGTCTTTCAAAACCTGGCGTCTAGTTGTATGGTGCCATGGGGCGGGGAAAATGATTGTTTATCCTCAGAAGCTACATTTGCCAATTGCCTGCTGTGAAACTTTGCATAAATGCAAGACAGAAATGGAATCTTTGCCAAGCCATGCCAAAAATTAGGTGAAGGACAGCTATTCTACAGTTTCAAATACTGGGGCACTTTTGAGAACTACAAATCTCTAACCTCACAGAAATCTCACCAACCTTTACATATGTGTAGTTACACAAACTGGACATCCACGCAAGTTCATGGTTAGGGATTTATATTATACTTTCACTATAATAGCCTCCTCCAACCTGATACCCTGCAGATGTTTTAGACTACAGCTGCCGTCATCTCTGAACATTGACTGTGCTGACTGGGGCTTATGGGAGCTGTAGCCTGAGACATCGGGAGGGTGCCAGGTTCAGAAGGATGCACTCTATTTCCACACGTCCTTTTCCAAACATTTCAACTCCTCACATCTCACTCAACAGAGGTGCAAATATGCATCTCCTGAAATTTCACTCCCAGAACTCTTCGCCAGTACAGAATCAAGGTGGTTAAGAGTTCAGGTTCTCAGCTTAAAGAGGCTCTCTCTCCTAAACTTTCTCCTAAACTCTCTCTCCTAAACTTTCATGTTTGGTAGGCAGGATTCATGAAGGTAGTGAGGAATGAAGGTCTCTCCTTGCCACTCTTAAAGCTTACTGGAAGTGCCAGAGTGCCTTTTAAGACAAAATACTTCAGAAGTGCCTTCACTTCCTGGGTTATGGAGATGGAATACAATCTACAGACTGACTCTAGAATTCAGCAGACCAGAATGCAGATAAGTTAAAATGTGAGCATATGTAATTAGGAAACAGTGTCCAGAACAAAGTGTTGTCTATGCAGAATATTCAGAGTTCTAATATTTACCGTATTTTTCGCTCTATAACACGCACCCGACCATAACACACACGTAGTTTTTAGAGGAGGAAAATCCATAGGCATGCCACCCATAGGCATTTTCTCCATAACACGCACAGACATTTTCCCTTACTTTCTAGGAGGAAAAAAGTGAGTGTTATGGTGCAAAAAATACGGTAATTCTAAAATAACTTATTTTCCCGCATGACGGCTGTGAGAATGACTTTTAGATATTTAGAATGGCTTTTATTATCTCTGTCATCTCATTCCCTTTCTCTTTGTCATTTCGGTCACTCTCCTTTTTAAACAGTCCCCAACTGTCCTTCTCAATGGACACTTGCCACTTGCCATTCATTCTCTTCCCACCAAACATTATATCCCACTCTACGGCTGTCCAACATTCTTTCACTCATAACTCGGTTGCAGCCTTCTTTGCAAAATAATCACACATTCATAAATTTTATATTCATTTCAACAGTGACAACTAATTTCAGCAAATTAGTGTGTATGTTGTGTGTGGTGAAACTGAGCTCACAAAAATGGCATTTCTCCCTGTACAATATTTGCATTAGGTTGTTGTCACACCTTGGCAGTTGTCACACCTTGACAGCCAAGGTAAACAAAATGCCTAAAAAGACAAAACAAGCGAAATAACTTATTTTCTGGTCCCAAAGAAAATGAAGCAAAAAAGCCGCAGTTGAACTGCAGAAGGAATGCCAGCACTGTTGATAAGCCAACTGCTGAATCCATTTTAGAAAGGGTTAATGGTAGCATGGCAGACACAAAAGCCTTGTCATTTATGTGTGCATCAAAAAAGCAGGCCAAGTTTGAAACTACTATGCCATATACATTTCCAACAGGGATTTCTGTTCCACATGACCTTCTGTTTACAGAATTTTCTTTTATGACACTTAGAATCAATCTTGCCATGTTTTCCCAGTGCATGTGTATTCACTACATCATTTGTCATGTATCTTGTGTCCTAGAGCTATAGCCACTGGCAACAGAAAATGTCAACATCTGTGAGAGAGAAATACAGACAGAAGTTGTGAAATATGTGGTACTGCTTTTAATATATTACATGGATGTAGAGGACACATTTATTAAAAGGTTTAACTTAATTTCACCAAAAGTGATTTCACTAAAACAAAGCAGAACCTTCTGCCCCCTGTGCTTTGGTTCCAGGGATTTTGTTCTGGAGATCTCACACTCCAACTTTGAATGTGCTTGGAGCAATCACTATTTTGCTTAACTCTGCTATGAGAGAGTCAAAGAATCTCTCTTCCAAACCTCTCTCTCTCCAACTGCCTTGCCCTTGTAAACAGGAATAGTTGAAGCAAATTGGTGGCCTTTCATCTTAAATACTTTATGAAACACTATTCCAGTGCTACTTGTGAGAAAATGGAAGTGGCACTGAGGGAGAAAGTTAGAATAAAAGATCTACCTCTGCAGGAATTTTTCTCATGTTAACCTGGGAATTTGGATGCCCTTAGTTTGAAAGCAACTATTATATAGTATCTAAACCATATTATCTGAGTCACCACTTACCGTTGTAAAAGCATGTTTAGCCTTAAGACCACCCTAGTCCTGTTTGGCTGGATAAATAAATTTATCTGATTCCTATTCATAGGGGAATGGAACAAAACTCACATAATGCCCTTTGACTTTACTATTCTGTTAGCTGATGATAAGAGCAAGGACAGATATACAAATGTTTAATGTTTTCCTTGTATTGGAAAGATCGCTCCAACTTATGGAGTCCTTGAAATAGTTTTTTGTGTATACAAGCAGAGCCTATTGGAAGGAAACAAAGTCCTCAAAAAAGGCAGCAGAACTCCTAATCTTCTTTCAGATTCTGAAAGAGTAACTGCAGCCCCAGGATGTTTCCATTTTAACAAACCTCAGCTACAAGTTCTCAGCTATCTGTCTAAATTTGAACTTTCAACATATTGCTTTTCTTATTCCCCAACCTCCGCTGAAAACTGTTGCCTTCCAAACACATGGTAGAAAGATATTCTGCTAACAAGGCAAAACAAAATTATTTGGTCAAATCTCTAACCTAACCCACCCACCCCCTGCTCTTTTTGCCATAGTCAAGACACCCAACCGTACCCCAATACTTTCATTTCTCCATATTTACCATGTCTGTGTTTCAGTATGTCTCTCTCATTTAACCCTGTAGAGGACTATGTAATCTACAAGACAGACACTTCTTATGTCCCTTATTGCTATGTTTGAGTTATTACCATGCCAATAAGAATTCTCTCCTTAGCAACGTGTTCTCCTCTGGGCTAAAGATGCTTCTTAACGCTTGTAGACTTATTGGTTGGTAGGAAAGTAGGATTTTGCAGAGTGCAGAGTTTACCCCAAGAATGAGTGAAAAGGAGAGGTAGGGAGAGATGGGTGATGGACACTGGAGTCCCCCCTTCCCCATCCACAGGGTCCTGTTTAGGTGGCCTGCAGTATCAGTGAGGTGAGCACAAACTGGCTTTTCTGAAATATTTTTAACTTCTCAGTCAGATTCAGATTAATTGTTGCCAGATAACATTCCATGCAATGTCTGTCCTGTCTTTCACCTGAGTAAATTCAGGTTCCAAAAAAAAAGAAAAAAAGAAAAACAAATCACAGTCTTGAATATTATTTTTAGCAGGAATACATAGTATCTTTTGAGCCTTTTCTGTGCAAACTGATTCCCACAACTAGTCCTACCACTTTTGTCAGAAAAAAGCAGCTTTACTTTCTCTCACTGACCTTTATAATATTGGAAGTCTGCTTGGGAAGAGTCATGGCCACAGAGTTATCTGAACCTAGAGCCTTTGGCATGTTGTGAAAGGATGCAAGCGTGATAAGCAAGCCCGTGGCACACCTTCACTGATGGACCCCTGAGGAGGGTTGTCACTTAATGGTTACTTGTTTCAGTCAAATGCTCTTTACAAAAATTGTTAACAGCTTTCTCAAAATTCACACTTAAAAACTGCCTCTGAATAGACGAATTCCTCATGGTATGGCTAGTGGTTTTACAATACCTGTGGATCCTTCTAGGAAACACTTTCTAGAATTGCTGCATCCCAATGTCCCAGAGAAACAATCTGGGCTGCCCTGCCTAGCTAACCCTTCATTCAGCCCTAAGCAGGCTCTGAAGTGATTCCCTAACTAGATGTTTTCCAAGCCTTATCTAAACCTAACTAACAGACAAACCCTATCTGACCTCTCACAGATAGTCAATACCTACCTGATAAACTGTCTGGTTCTAGCTTTTGACTCCCAACTCCCCCTGATTGGATAAACTTCCGCCCAGCCCTGGTTGCTTTCTGGGTCAACAGGAGGCTGACCCAGGGTCTCTCTGACGCACTTGGTTTGTATTAATGACAAGGATAAAGACTGGGACATAGACACGTGTCATATCCTGGTTCTATTGTCTCACATGTCAAATCTTCCAAGTTTCGAAAGCAGAAGTAACCTCAATGTGTTCTAGTTCCTCTTCACTATTCAATATCTCTCGGTAGAAAATGAAGCTCATATGAAAGATCCCATCAGTATGTCATCCTCCAAATCCTTCACTTTTTTAGCTTAATAACCAACCTTCTTTATTTTCTTCAACAACTTATGCCCCATGCTTCTAATGCATTCGCACGCAGAGCTGCGATAAAAATACAATAAAAACACCACAATCACAATAAAACACCAGTATAAAAAAAAACACAACAGAATAAAACCAGTTTCATTGGACAGGAAAACAGGCTCAGCATATAAGAAGCAGAAGTTTGATGGCACAGAAAGCAGCCACCACCTTGCTGAAGCAAAGCAGGTCTGGTCTGATCAGTACCTGGATGGGTGACCAGCTTGGAATCACATGTGCACTACCTTCCTTTCTATGGTGGAAGAAAAGCAGAATAGGGATCTAAGTTCCCATAGGGACCAGCTACATGCCTATGAGTGGCCTGCAAACAGGACCCAAGCACAATAATAATAATAATAATAATTTATTATTTATACCCCGCCCATCTGGCTGGGCCTCCCCAGCCACTCTGGGCGGCTTCCATAAAAACCAAAAATACAATAAAATATCACACGTTAAAAACTTCCCTGAACAGGGCTGCCTTAAGATGTCTCCTGAATGTCAGGTAGTTGTTTATCGCTTTGACATCTGCTGGAAGGGCGTTCCACAGGGCGGGCGCCACTACCGAGAAGGCCCTCTGCCTGGTTCCCTGTAGCCTCACTTCTCGCAGTGAGGGAACCGCCAGAAGGCCCTCAGTGCTGGACCTCAGTGTCCGGGTAGAACGATGGGGGTGGAGACACTCCTTCAGGTATACTGGACCGAGGCCGTTTAGGGCTTTAAAGGTCAGCACCAACACTTTGAATTGTGCTCGGAAACGTACTGGGAGCCAATGTAGGTCTTTCAAGACCGGTGTTATGTGGTCTGGGCGGCCGTTCCCAGTCACCAGTCTAGCTGCCGCATTCTGGATTAGTTGTAGTTTCCGGATCACCTTCAAAGGTAGCCCCACGTAGAGCGCATTGCAGTAGTCCAAGCGGGAGATAACCAGCACAAGAGCACTCTGTTTTCCTGAGGTTTCCAGCAAGTGGTATTCTGATCAATGCTGCCACCAACCATGAAGGCAAAGTATAGCCAAATTGGCTAGTAGTCATTGGTAGCATTTATTTCAATGAATTTGTCTAATCCTTTTTTAAAAAAAGCAGTTCCAGATGATGAACATTGTTGCCAAATTCTATAGTTTAAATACAGTGCTACAGTATTTAAGAACTTAATTCGTTCTGGAGGTCCGTTCTTAACCTGAAACTGTTCTTAAGCTGAAGCACCACTTTAGCTAATGGGGCCTCCCGCTGCCACCGCACGATTTCTGTTCTCATCCTGAAGCAAAGTTCTTAACCCGAGGTACTATTTCTGGGTTAGCGGAGTCTGTAACCTGAAGCGCCTGTAACCTGAAGCGTCTGTAACCTGAGGTACCACTGTACCTCGGTTTTTGAACAGCTTAGTTCCCAAACAACTTGGAACCTGAACACTGCAAACCCGGAAGTAGGTGTTCTGGTTTTCGAACTTTGCCTCAGAAGCCGAACATGCTCCTGAGCTTTCATTTTCACTGTTGCGCAGCAAATTTGAGTCCCCCGCATAGTAATTAAGGCTTTCCCCCCTCTTGTTCTACCCTTGCGCAGCAAATTTAAGTCGTCCTGCCCATCGTAATTAAGGTTTTTTTTATTCTGTTTGTATCCTTGAGATGCTAATTTAAGTCCCCCCCCCAATAATTAAACTCTTTTGTTTCTGATTGCAATGTTCTGAAGTGATATTTGGTGCTTTTGTTTTTGCTATTTTTTGCGTTTTTGTTTGTGTGGCTTTTTCATTTTTGTGACGGTGGCTTGTTTTTCGTTTTATGATTGATTGATTGATTGATTGATTGATTGTGTGACTGTGGAAATGGATAAAAGCCCCGCATCCAAACAGTGACTATCATCAGTGCAGGTAAGATTTTTTTTTATCATCTACAATACTGTCTTCGTTATTTTATAGTACAGAACACTATTGCTTTCATTTTATGGATCAATGGTCTTGTTAGATAGTAAAATTCATGTTAAATTGCTGCTTTAGGGGTTGTTTTTAAAAGTCTGGAACGGATTAATCTGTTTTCCCTTGCTTTCTATGGGAAAGTGCGCCTTGGTTTTGGAACACTTTGGTTTTGAACAGACTTCCAGAACCGATTAAGTTTGAGAACCAAGGTACCACTGTATACACTATGTGAAGAAGTACTTTCTTATAAATGCAACAAAATGAATGACAGGGCTCACTGAGCCTCATCTGGTTGGACCACCAAAGTTTGGCAAAGTGGCAATGGAGGGAATCAAATGAACCCATAATCTGGAGGAACCCCTTCCCCTCATCCCAAGCCAACCATCCCATCTGGTGGGACACAGAAAAGGGCCTCTCCACCAGATTTTAGGGAGCAGCAGGTTGCCACAGGAAGTTAAATATTTAATCTTCGGTTTTATACAGATATATTTTTCTCCCGCCAGTTACATATTGATACAATATATTCAGAGCAGATGGGGAGGGAGTGATCTGTCAATGTAAGCTTCAGCATGTGATTGTCCAAAGGAAAGCTTTCAAAAAGTTGTTCTTAGAATTCCTAATTGGATGGGGTATATTGATTGACAGTAGCTCATAGAGGTGAAATGAAGGAGACACCTCAAAATGAGATATATCTATATGGAAAGCGGGATTCAATCTGCCCTAATAAGCATTGAATTATGCACTGGGCATTGAATTTATTTAACTTTTTCAGAGCCTAATTTGGACATACAGTTCAGTAGAGTAACTTATGAATTCAGTATGGTTTATTTCATCAATATTAAAAGAAAAGGGAGGAAAGGCAAATTAGCTGTCCCACTAATATGTGAGGGTGATATTTTTTTTTTAATGTCACAAATGATCTCTAGCATATGGGAAAAGCACTGCTTATATTTCTTTCAGAAAAATGAGCACAGGTCCAGGATCAATTTTCAAATTTAATTTAGAAAACAATTACGACAGAAACATATGTTAACATTATCCAGACTTTTGCTAAGCCACGGTATCTGCACAACACCTTTCCCTCTCCCAAAGTAATAAAGATCTGCCGCTCTCTTCTATGTAACAGATAGCCTGTGCTTCCTTTCCCCCACGTTTTCAGGGATTATCTGCATCAGGTTCTCATCTGGGCTGAGAAGATAACTCATTTCCCCTTCAGAATGTACATCGCTCCGCTGGGGAAATTTATGTATCCCTAGCTTAGATGTGGAGAAGAGTAGCAGCAGTTGCTTCTCCATATCTGATGCAGCCACATCTTGTTCCTGTTTCTGCATGTCATGTGTTGAACCCAACATACGTCAACTGTACTGAGTTACCTTGTTCCCACAAGTGGCAGTCGCTGAAGGAGAGAGAGTAGAGATGAGAAACTCACAATGAGATAGCATCTCATACGTTAACTCAGTGTTACAGAAGGAGGAGGCATGAAGCTGCCCAGCCCTTAGTACCAGCACCATTTGAGCCTTACTACAGACACTCAAACTCTATTCCACCTTTTTGGCATTTCACTTCCTGAAGATGACGAAACGGTAGCTTGGCAAACCCTTCTGGCAGTCAGTTTCCCCTACAGATCTTACTGCAAAGTTCATGTAGGAATTCTACTGATGTCCTTCCACCTTCAATTATGCCAGCTCTTTCTTTTTATATTAGACTATTCAGTTGAGTGCCTTTTTCAGTATTTTGGTATCCTAGATCTCATCTTGATGCTTCCATTAAGTATCTGTACCAGGGTGGCCTAATTATCTTCATTGGACAAAATATAAAGCTATGTAAAATACCCTTTCAGTCTTTTTAATTTGCTTCTCCTCCTATTCTCAATGATTGTTTTCCCCCCAATCATAGATCTTCTTGGCTGGAGAGGTTAGATCTCTGAACCTCATGGCAATTCCTTCTTCCTTAGATGCTTTGTCATTGCTGGGTGTGCAATTTAGCATTTAACTACACATGGGCAGTGGGAAGGGAAATTGTCAAAGTTAAATGGACATTTTCCCCAAACCCTTCTTATTACTCCTGTTCCCAGGTGTACTTCTTCATTATAAGACCAGTTGGAGCAATGGCAAGTTTTCAATTCTTTTACATTCACATCATTACCGAAACTATTTTCATATTTGTTTCTCTACCTAAATCCTTATGCTTTCTTTGCAGCCTCATTGTATTCATTTCTGATAATGTTTCACCATCCTTTGACATCACACTTCTCTAAATGGTTGCTTAGAATCTGGTTGAACACTTGCAGGGTTTCCCAGTCTTTCATTGGGTTCTGAATCTGATTACATTTCCCCTCCTTTTCCAGCCACTTTTACATCTTTCGTTTTTCTCCAATGAGGCCAGTGTCATCTGTTGATCTCATCCAAACACTGCCACAATGAAATCTGTATGATGCTGCAATTGATTCCTCGTCTTATTAATAAAAAGAAAGTTAATCACATTTCTAGCTCTGCACTGTGGGAAAATCCAGAAAATTGTCTCCATGCATTTGTTTGCATAAAAATGTATTTGCAACAACTAAATTAATTTTTGCACCAAAAAGTGAGGAGCTTTTAATCTTTCTCACTTTCTTGCTAAAAAAAGCATCCCAAAATACATGCAGAGTGATACCGTATATTAAGAAACCTTTGTTAAAATGAGAATTAGTTTGATAGTTTATTCAAAACTTGAAGGCAGTACGTTCTTACATATACCTGAAATCAAAGCTCCAGCAATCTTGTTTAGCAATGAAATTCTGAAATGAAGTTGGTGGAAAAGCTTTAAATGAGGTTAGCACCAGACTGAAGAAACAATACACAGTTGGGAAAGAACTCTAGTTAAAGATATGCTATAGTCACATATGGCTCATAGACCTACGGAATATAATTATAAAGAGAATCTTGCCTTTGTCCTTCAGGCAGGACAAGCACAAATATCAGAGTTTATTAGGTTTAAAGTCTAGGATTTGGACAAAGTAGAGGGATTACTCATCACAAGGATATTTGCCCAAAATCCTCTGGGGCAATGCTGCTCCTGACTATAAGTCTGGGGGTTTAAGAGAATTGTAAAGGATAGTTATAAACACTGCAACTGTCTTAGGTAACTGTTCTAATCTCAAGAAACAATAAATATTGAGGTAGAAGGAGATCTGAAAGAATCTCATTACAAATCCAGACCTGGTACATCCAATATTAGAATCCCTTCATTATATTATCCAGCTTCTTTAGTTGCCATAAATGGCAAGAAGAAATACAGGAATATTTAACAATAAATTAGCAGCATTTCCTTTTTTAAAAAAGCATGACTACTTGAGCTCAGTGCAATATTTAATAAAACTACTGCAACACTGAAGCTTCAATATGCTATAAAATATACTTTAGACAAAAACATATTAAAATAAACAATATGCCTGCAGTGATAAATACTTGGGGAATTTCATAAGTGCCAGTATATGGGCATTTCTATCTAATCTAGTCTAGTCTAAGCAGATATATATAATATTTGATGTCTTTCTTTATATAAACCTCTGTTGATTAATTCTTTCACTTATCTCATGCAATTTCCTAGCCATACTATTTCAAACTATTTTACTGTTATTGGTTTTGTGACCTGGATGTGGATTTTTAATTTTTGTTGCTCCTTTCCAAGTATGTCATCAAACTGCAATGTTTGTTGCCTGATATTATGCTGGGTAAAATATCCATCATTTTAGGAACCAAGATCTTTCAGCCTCTTCTCTTTCCATTTTCTTGGAAGACTTGTGATTATGTTCAGGGAAAATACAAAGAAAGTGCTTCAATACAGCATTCCTCTGTCAGTTTCATTACTGCAATGTCTTGATGGTTATTAGAAGAATGGCACAATCCTAACACAGGATTTGCTGGGATGAGCAGTTTAAGATCTCTGGTCTAGATGGAGCTCTGGTCTAGATGGCTGATTGCAGCTCAGCTGGGACACAGTCAGTTAAATTGAAGTTGGTTGAGCTGAGGCCCGTGTAAGTCCTCAAAAACGGGTGTGGTGGGGATAGGACTGGAGTGGAAACTCTTAGGCTAGATTCTAAGCCCATTCATCTTGGCCACGGGACCTGCCTTCTAGGGCTGGGGATCTCCCTACCCATAGTATCAATGCCTTGTTTGGATTCAACCTCAGCTTGTTGCCCACATGGTGTCCTCTTTTCATCACAGGCTCTCTTGCTTGCCAATGTTTTTTGCAAGAACTGGTAAGCACTTGGGACATAGAATATCCTCTCCTCTTCTGAAGTACTGAAATTTTAAGATCCAGATTTCCTACCAAGAAATGTTTAAGAACTACTGTTGTTTATCCTAGGCTATATGTTTTGATATGTATGTGTTGTTGAAAATATGTTTGTTAATAAAAACAGAAATATTATTTTGCGTCTTAATTATTGGATACTAAGTCAGCATTGGACCCACAGCCATTTTCATTGTATGCTTTGTTGAAACATATTAATCAACCACTGGCAAATTGGAAGCCCAAGGCTTCTTAACAACTGGCACTACTGATAACACTGACAAAGTAAAAAATTGTCCAGTAGCACCTTAGGGACCAACTAAGTTTGTTCTGGGTATAAGCTTTTGTGTGCATGGACAATTTTTTAATTTAGTTTGACTGCGTCAGACTAACACAGCTACCTACCTGAACTGACAAAGTAGAAATTCATGACAAGATGGCACTTTCCAATATCAAATTCCCTGCTGAATCTATGTCTGCATTGCTGGGTGTGCGATTTAGCATTTAACTACACAGGGGCAGTGGGAAGGAAAATTGTCAAAGTTAAATGGACATTTGTACAAACATTCTGAGACAACATACCATTTGGACTTTGCTGGTCTCCATGAACCCATTTCTCCAGCTGGCCTAAGTAGGGATTAGCACAGTCCTCATACTCTACTGGCATCCTTCTGGAAGAACTATTCTTCAACATGTTCTTCACAGTGACACATTCTGACAATTATTTTTTAAATCTGCATATGCACAATACCTTTAAAACGCCTTCAAAGTACAGTCTTTCCCTCAAAAAAATCTGGGAACAGCAATTTACAATTTTCTAGCAACCCTTAAGAAGCTAAAGTGCCCAGAATTATTTGATGGGAGGAAGGTGCTTTGAGTGTGCAAATAATTTCCAGTGTCCCTCTATGGCAAAGTGGTACATTATTCTTTGTACTTTATGTATTTCACAACTGATTTGCATTCTTCATCTCACCCAGTGATCCTGCTGTGCTTCTGTTGTGTTTCATTGATGAAAAGTGGTCTCAGCTGTATCCTGTTAGACTGAGCCCCAGCATCCCACCAGGAAGCTGGAAGATGCTAGCAAATGATTGTTTACTGGATCTGCTGAAACCGTTCTCCACTGAGTTTCTCCTGTCATTTAAAAACAAAAAAGAATTGGATAAACTCATAAAGGATTATAATGGCTAGTGGCCATGATATGGAACCTCTAAATTCAGAGACAATGTAATGTAATTGCCAGAGGTTGGTTACAAACAACAAAAGACAACTATCTGGTATTATCCACTGCAGTTTCTTGCTGACATTGCTAAAGACAGAATTAACAGAATTATGGATTGGGTGGCCTGCTATGAAGTTGCATTACAGAGTGTGAACTAATATAGCAGTTCTTAGGTTTCACTGTTCTTCATATTCCTAAGACTGCCTCTTGATTTCTCAGTCTATCCACTCTTATCTGTACATATAGGGATATGATTATAATGCCAACTAGGATTTCCTCTTGTGCCTACAAACTGACCTTGTCTTCAGGTCCTAGATGCTTCATCATCTCATCGGGTGAGTTCCATCTTCTGGCAAAGACAGTAACAGCAGTACAGTATCCTAGCAGCGTGTCTGGCAATGGACTAGTAGCAACTCAGCTGTAATATTGCCTTAGCTGTACAGCCTGAGCTGCACACCTGCAATATGGAAATAATAAATGTCCCAACTTACCAAGTTGTTGGAAATAATGTACTACCAAGACAATATATAAGAGATGATTTGAACACTTCGGGAAAATAGCTACGTGAATAGTGATTCATACTATTACTGGATAAATGGTAGTCTTTATGATGGCTGGGGGGAAAGAGGTAGCAGAGGGAAAGCCCTGTGGACTGCAACATGCAATCTCCATGTGTTCTGCACATAGAGCAACTTGTAGGCCTCCCCATAAAGTCCCTGTTATTACACTGAGCCTCCCACTGTTTAAAGTGAGGGCTGCATTTTTCCACACTGCAACATCATCCCTTAGTGTGGTGTGTTATTTTTACCATACAATCAGCTGCATAGGAGAAAGGAAAGGAGGACACTACTGGAATTGTCTAGCAGATTTTGTTCCCTTTCAACTGCCTGTTTGCTTGGTTCCATAGAATTAAATGGGAACCCAGAAAACTGAGCCAGCTCTTAGCCTGCTCCTTTATCTACATATCCTCATCAAATTCTGAGTGAGACTGAATCCTAGCAACTAGTTTTTGTATATGTTCGCCTCAAGTCAGCTCTAGCATGTACAACAAGTATGACTTTGAATGACAGTTTCTGGGAATCATAAGTGGGGAGACTAGTGTTGCACTCAGGTCTTGCTTCTGGATTTCCCAGGAGTTGCAGCTGGTTGGCCACATGGATGGGCTACTGACCTGATCCCACAGGCTCTTATTATGCTTTTATGCATGTTACAACTAGTGGATCCTCTTATCAAAAGGCGCATTGTAGTAAAGTTAGTGTTTGTTTAGAAGCTATTCCTTGGTCAAGCAACAAGAGTGAGGCCTTGTGGGTAACCAGCAAGCCACAAGGACCATGGGAAGTAAGTTCTGTCCCTTTAACCCCAGACTGACAGGCTCCCAGGGTGTGAAAGGTTTATTATGGGAAAGGAAACCCCTGATTTAATGGAAGGTTTAACACCTGGGTCCGAAGTTATGTGCATTCCCGCCCCAGTGATGTTATCTGGCCTTGATTGCCTGGGAATGTGTATCTGCAGAAACCCCACGGAAGGGAGGAACCCCTTTGATTTAGGCTCTGAGTTCTTAATTGACCCAGCTGCCAGAGGTTAGATTGATTAGCCCACAAGCCGGTCATTGGAGAATTTGAAAATAATCAGGAGTTATGATTGGTTTTGGGGGTTCCGATGCCACGTGTGAATCAGGGATAAAAGATCTGGGAAATGGCTGAGAAAGCGCGCTCTGCAATCCGCAAATCGCCCGCTGCTGATGTTCCATCTAAGTGGCTGTCCTTACATCCTTTGTGATGGAGAATTGCGAAAGCCTTTGAATGCGGAACTTTGAAAGGACTCTAACTATTCTCTCTTTGCTTCTTTGTGAGTATGTAAGTTAGTGAGACTTAACAATGTTCTTATTTTTCTTGCCTGTAAACTACTAAAGAAGTGCCTGCTATTTTAGCATGTTTTCTTATGTTCTTTTAAAATAAATTTTAAAGAAAGAAACTGTTTTTGGTTTGTGTGCCTTTCCGGGGGAAAAGCTAATTCCTAGCCTTACGCTTAGTTACGCTCTACCGTAGAATTTCTGTCTGCAGGTCTGTGGATACAGCTTGTGGAGGGGGAATAACCAGCAATAACGGGGCACAGCCTTCTCCCTGTGTTGTGGCTCTGGGTTCCCCGGGACAAAGGGAGTGGTGGCAGCCTTACCGGTGTTATTTTGTCCTGTTCTGTAAAAAGTAAACATGCCTGCCAGCCCTGCTCAAGAAACCTGGTCTGGCCGGAGAGCAAAGTCAGGTGAGGGAGGAGCGAGTGGCTGGGGGCAAAGTTTACCACACGCATACAATAGGAAGTGGGTAAATGTCATGACATGGGTTTAAATCAGAATCACATCTGGAACTACAGTTCAAGCAGAGGCAAGCTTCCATGCACTTTTGTTAGCGAACCACTCACTATTAGAAGCAGTTGATGGTGACGCCTTTTTATGTTAACCACATTCCTCTTTCTACCTTTGCAGCTTTAATCTAACATTTTTCCTTCAGTGCTTCCAAAATGGATAGGAAGCAGTGAATTTTGATGATGCAGTACTCTTGCGAAAGTAATGAGGTTGGTCTGAGTTAAGCAGTGGTAGATATAGCATGTGACAGAAACTGAATAGTAGTATTTATTAACCCATCCATCTTCAAGCTAATCCAGGGTGAAAAGCCCCTTCATTACTCCTTGTACTTCATTGAGAAAAGGCTTGGCTGTAACCCTGCCACACTTGACGCACAGTAATTTGGCAAGGGCATGACACTATTAGACTACATTCTTTGCAGAATGAGTGCTAAGGAAAAACTTGGCAAGTCCTGTCATTCCCCAGAGCATGAGACAAGTATTTCTCCTCTGCTCATGCCCGATGTTGCTTGCTCACAGATTCTGAAAAAGCGTGTTCTCCCTCATGGAGAGCACATGTTGCGGTGGAGTCCGCCAAGCCACCCCTCTGTTGCCACGCAGGGTTTCTAAAGAGGGCCTAGGGCAACGATTGGATGGGTGGGTTGCTGGAGTAAATGTTATGTTGCAATTTGGGTGGGAGGGGTCAAATGTTTTAAATACTCTGCACGCAGCCTGAGGCTTTCTCTTTGCTGCGTGCACTGGATCACCCGCCCACCCACCCTAAATTAAGGTTTCTTTTGCGTTGACCTTGCTATTCTTGTCATGGGGTCGTCTGCCGTTGGGGCAGGGGCCTGGTAGGAATTTTGTCCATTTGGCTGATTATTGTGTGCCACTTGTTTTTTTGCCTACTGCGTAGCAAATCGTCACAACTTGTAAGGTTTGCAGTTAGACACTGGTCTTGGAATTGGTTGGAGGAGGGGTTAGGATAGGCTGGGCCTGCCCCTCCATGGTTGCTGCGGAAAGGGAATTCCGTCAAAGGAATCCTGGGGCTTGCCATCTTTTCGTCCAATCCCTGGAATGGGGCTAGGGCCAGCAAACCTTCGGGGAGCGTGCAGGGAGAGGTGAGGGCCTTGTGACTCAGCTCCATTTTCTCCCCGATATTGTTTTCCCTTACTGGCTTTCGGTGGTGCCTGGAAGTCAGTTCTGTCCCCAGGTGGGGAGACAGATAGTCTTAACCAATGCCTAAACAACCACTCATGTTTATGTATTTCAATAAAGTTGTGGCCAAAATTATGCCAAAAACCTTAAACAAAAATTATGTGTGTGTTGTGAGTTATTTGGGGGGTGGCTTGGGGACCTCGACACGCAAAGCTCTGTAGCTATAAGCAATTAAGCAGGCTGGAATGGAGGGATGGAGTGGCAAAATTAGCAAACAGAGTGGACATTGCAGTCTCAGCTATATCCACTCACTGAGTTCCCTAGGATTGTCATCAAGGTTGATGCTTACAGAATTGCAGCGAAGGGGGAGAAATCTCATTTTGTGACTAAATATATAAGAGGGAGAAATCTGCACCTCATGACTGAACACATTTAGCACCATCCAGAGATAGTTAAGCATCTTCATTATTTCAGTGGGTCTGGTTATGCTTTGAACTGTGTGCTTAAGGATTGCTGATAAAGAACCATAGATGATTTCTTACTTTTTACAATCTTTTGCAGCCTGGAACTGGACAGTATGTGGCTTGAGTATACGCCTGTTGCTTTGCCACACTCCCTTGTGGTCCTCAGACAGAGGTCCTCAGTTGGAGTTGCTGCTTGAAGACATCAGGAAAAACCTGATTAGGCTGCCTAAATATTTCTAGTACCATAGACACCACATTATTTCTTTTTCTAATACTGCATTTTAACGAGATTGTATTGTGTAGTTCTTTTGTAAAGTGGGCTATAAAGTTGTCCAGATAAATAGATGCACAAATAATTATGCCTACTCTTATTTCTTTCTCCCTATACTTCTATTTTCTACTTACATTATCAACAGCATTTAATGTACTGTACACATGTATTTGGGGATGCGGGTGGCGCTGTGGGTTAAACCACAGAGCCTAGCACTTGCAGATCAGAAGGTCGGCGGTTTGAATCCCCGCGATGGGGTGAGCTCCCGTTGATCGGTCCCAGCTCCTGCCAACCTAGCAGTTCAAAAGCACATCAAAGTGCAATTACAGTGGTGCCTCGCAAGACGAAATTAATTCGTTCCGCAAGTTCTTTCTTCTTGCGAGTTTTTCGTCTTGCGAAGCACGGTTTCCCATAGGAATGCATTGAAAATCAATTAATGCGTTCCTAGGGAAACCGCTTGCCAGGCTGGCGGTGCGGAGAAGGGCTTTTCTCCGCACCGCAAGCCTTCAGGACAGGTACGGGAACAGAGGGGAAGGCGCGCAGCGCTTCTCCTCTGTTCCCGGGGCTTGCGTGGGAGGAGGGTTTTTCCTCCCCACCGCCAACATTCAGAACAGCATTCTGAATGTTGGCGGTGGGAAGGAAAACCCTCCTCCCACCCCAAGTCTTCAGGACAGCCATCCGATGCCGGGCTGCGGGAGGAGGCGTTCCCCCCCCCCCGCCCGGCATTGGAGCTTCGTTCCGATGTCCGGGGGCGGGAGGAGACGTTCCCCCCCCCGCCGGACATCGGAGCTTCGTTCCGATGTCCGGCGGCGGGAGGAGACGTTCCCCCCCCCGCCGGACATCGGAGCTTCGTTCCGATGTCCGTTGGAGGGAGGAGACGTTCCCCCCCCCCCGCCGGACATCGGAGCTTCGTTCCGATGTCCGTTGGAGGGAGGAGACGTTCCCCCCCCGCCGGACATCGGAGCTTCGTTCCGATGTCCGTTGGAGGGAGGAGACGTCCCCCCCCCCGCCGGACATCGGAGCTTCGTTCCGATGTCCGTTGGAGGGAGGAGACGTTCCCCCCCCCCCGCCGGACATCGGAGCTTCGTTCCGATGTCCGTTGGAGGGAGGAGACGTTCCCCCCCCGCCGGACATCGGAGCTTCGTTCCGATGTCCGTTGGAGGGAGGAGACGTCCCCCCCCGGACATCGGAGCTTCGTTCCGATGTCCGTTGGAGGGAGGAGACGTTCCCCCCACCCGCCGGACATCGGAGCTTCGTTCCGATGTCCGGCGGCGGGAGGAGGTCCGAGGACAGTGGGGAAGACGCGCTGCGCTTCCCCGCTGTCCCGGATATTTCCCTATGGGCTGTCGTCTTGCGAAGCAAGCCCATAGGGAAATTCGTTTTGCGAAGCGCCTCCAAAACGGAAAACCCTTTCGTCTAGCGGGTTTTCCGTCTTGCGAGGCGTTCGTCTTGCGGGGTACCACTGTAGATAAATAGGTACCTTAGCGGCGGGAAGGTAAACGGCGTTTCCGTGCACTGCTCTGGTTCACCAGAAGAGGCTTAGTCAAGCTGGCCACATGACCTGGAAGCTGTATGCCGGCTCCCTCGGCCAATAAAGCGAGATGAGCGCCACAACCCCAGAGTCAGCCACGACCGGACCTAATGATCAGGGGTCCCTTTACCTTTACACATGTATTTATAAAACCATATACAAATAATTGGGGGGGGGGGAGAACTGGGTACAACCCAGCCAGACTTCAGCACATTCCAGTCCCATGACATCAGTGTTAGAGTTAAGCACATGCATAAATCTGTTCTACTGAAGTTAATTGATTTAAAAGTACTGGACCTTGTCTGGGTTATGTCCATTATAAATGTATTAACATGATAATCGGGGGTCCATAGATTTGAGCAGGTATTCACATAGACAAGCAAAATTTGTGGTTGGTCACCAGGTCCCTACCAACAAGGTCTTTTCTCTAAAGTCATGCTGAGTTCTGGAGGCACTCTGAACACCACAAAAGTGCAGTGCAACATCAAGGACAATCATTCAACCACCACACTAACTGCAAACACTGGAGGAAAGCTAGGACACGCGCTGAACTTCTGAAATGCCAAAAGTGTGTGGCGATGTCCTCCTCCACTCATTTTGCCTAATCCTCTGGTTTAAACATGCTTAGTGAAGAGTTAACCAAGCTGATGAATATCAGATTGGATTGTGTTTGCAGCGATACCAAACTCCTTACTGGAGAGACTGTCGTGTTCATAGAACTGAACGCCTTCTCGCAGTCTGCTGTTTATGTGATCCAAGTATTAAAAGCTGCTTCAACTGGCTGAAAATTCTTTGGTATTTTGTCACAGTTCATTCTCAGCCTATATCCTTAAAAAAGAATCTGTAATGAAATGTCCATTAAAAAAAAGTATTGCTTTAGCCAACCCACAAATCTGTTTCTCCCCAATACACAGGTCACTTTCTGTAGGCCAATTCTCCATGCTGGCCTTCAGGATAAATATTTTCAAGGCAGCTTACATATTAAAAAAAAATAAAACAAATATAATGAGATAATAATAAAATAGGGACGAGGGTGGCGCTGTGGGTAAAACCTCAGCGCCTAGGACTTGCCGATTGCATGGTCGGCGGTTCGAATCCCCGCGGTGGGGTGAGCTCCTGTCGTTCGGTCCCAGCTCCTGCCCACCTAGCAGTTCGAAAGCACCCCTAAGTGCAAGTAGATAAATAGGGACCGCTTTATAGCGGGAAGGTAAACGGCGTTCTGTGTGCTGCTCTGGTGCCGGTTCGCCAGAGCAGCTTCGTCACGCTGGCCACGTGACCCGGAAGTGTCTTCGGACAGCGCTGGCCTCCGACCTCTTAAGCGAGATGAGCGCGCAACCCCAGAGTCGGTCACGACTGGCCCGTACGGGCAGGGGTACCTTTACCTTAATAACAAAATATGAAACAACAGCAGACAAAAACTGGCAGTTCTACATCTTCATAGTTGAAGCTTTTTTTGCCTGTCACCAAAGTGGTAGCAAAGTAAGCAGCTAGCAGGACACCCCTCCCAGGGACAGAATTCCATAAACTGAGAAGACCCCCGTATCCTGTTGTCACATTCTTATTTTGTGACGGTGAGGACACCTTGAGAGGACCTTGAATGGGGATCTCAGCAAAAAGTCAAGCTTATGTGAAGACAAGAGGTCCTTTAAGCACCCCAATTCCAAGCCATGCAAGACTGTAAAAAGTAAGGACCAGCCCTTTGAATTGTACTTCAAAGCTGATCAGTAACCTACAAAGATGTTTAAGGATTGGTGAGATATAGTGCAACAACTGGTGCCAATCAAACACCTTACAGTTGTATTTTGAAGTATTAGTAGTAGTAGTAGTAGTAGTAGTATTAAATTTATATACAGCTTACTTGCAAAAAAATGGCTTCTAAGCAAAATGTAAAACTAATTATAAAAATATGACATTTAAAAACATTAAAAGCATCTGTAATTAAAATGTTGAATAAAACAAGCCTACCTCAAGTTTCCTAATTGTCTTCAAAGAATCCCCATATACAACATTGTGAGTACTCTAACCTGGATAAGACCTGTGGCCAGACTATATTCTTCCAGGAGGGATCACAGTCTTGGTTGGTGATCCACTCTGAGCCACTGACAACATTTGGGTCTAGTTTGATCTAGAAACACCCAGCAGCAGCTGTTGAGGGTGGGTGTTGTACACCTGGCCTCCTAAATAAAGTGACTATAAATAGAAACCTGAAATCATATTCTGGTATTATGAAATGGTTCTGAGCTGTAACTTTCTAAGTGACAAATAGTTTTCGACTGCATGCCATTCATCTTCAGGAGAAAATTAATCTAAAAGTGAAGGGATGTTGAACATCTATGACACCACCTTCTTCTGAATACATTATCATTGATCTTAAATCCTGTTTAATACTTCAGGTGTTATATCCTGTACATCTGGATGCAAAATATCTGACAAACTGGAAGCTTCAAGCTCAGTTCTGGGTTCTGCCTTGTCTGTCATTAAACAGGAGAAGGAAGGTATTTGCTAAAGCTCTTGGGATGCTTGGAGTTGGCAGTGGGCTTCTCAATTAAATCCACTTGTAAGGTGCACTTGTGCTATTTTGAGACTTCTTCCCATTCCTATCTTCCTCTCTGCATATCACTGCCATAACTAGGTATCTTGGCGCCCAGGCGAAGCAACATAACCCAAATTTTATTATGTGAAAAATTAACTGCAGCTAAAATAAAATGATAAAACAAGGATAACAATCAATTGCAGACCATTTAAGAACACAGAACAGTATCGATAGAATAAACCATAAAATTGAAAATGAAACAAAAATACAGATTATACTTATTACAGAGATTATAAACAGAAGACTAGAAAAAATCCAAGTCAGATCGTCCTCATCCTTATAATGTAACCCTCTGAACTTTTATTGCAGCAAAATTGCTGATTACTTGGTTTGAATTTATTCATTTTGTATTTTTGCCGTATCGATAATCTCTCTTGTCCAAAAGAAGTTATCAAATAGTTTTTAATTAATTTTAACTTGCTTAAGCTTCTTGCGTAGGATGCTACAGTAATGTTTGCTCAATTGCTGGCAAATTGTCTTTAAACTGTATTATTTTTGTTGCAACTGCATTTTGTAATAATGTACACATAATTTATCCATGGGTTGACCACCCACTCACCTGCCTACCCACCCACTTGGTTGAACCTCCCATCTGCCTCCATCTCCTCCTTGCCCTCTGACGTTGCTGTGATGGCCCAACAACTCTGAGAGTCCAATTTGAAATCATGCTGTACAGGCAATCCTCATTATGTGCGGAAGTTCCATTTTGGACCCCCACGTGTGTGCGCAGAACGCATGTCAGCCTCTCCGCCTTAATCTGCCCCTTTTCATTATGTCTTTATGATGTTTTGACGCTACTTCCAGGTTTGGCACCATGCGCGTGTGCAAGATCATGCATCATTCAGATGCTCTTAAATTGGTTGTCGCCTGTAGTTTGAAGTCCCCTGTCTGTGGCCAAATGAACTCCAGTGTGATGGCAAATAAACTCCAGTATGATGGCAGTATTACGTTTTTATTAGAGAGTGAAGATAGAGAGATAGATACCTTAAGGCTCCACTCTTCCCAGTTCTGTTCGTGCTGCATATCAGTGAACATTCACTGAGTATTAGGTGTTCCACCATGGCTGGCTCTGTAACCCAACTATACCAAGTATATTTGGTCAGATAACTAGCTCTAAAATGCTCTGTTCTCAGGAGTGGATACCAAGGGGGAAACCAGCTGTTTCTAATTAGTTACAGGTTCCTTCTGGATTCTTGCCAGAAGAGCCAATCCTTTAGTTGACACTTATTCAAGGTCAAAGCAGAGCTCTGTTCTGGAAAATAATAATAGTCTAAAGAACTTTGACAAGCTGCTTTCCAGAGTTGGTTATCACCCAATTCCATATAGCACAGTGCAGGGAAACACTTGATTGGCATAGTAGCAATTATTTTATTATACTGTAACTGAGCACTGCCCACCCTTGCCTTAATTGTTGGCCACTCGGATTCTGTATAAAGAGGAGCTGCTGATATTCCTGAAGGTAGAGAGCATAGCTTCTGGAAAAAAATATTTCCCATGCTTTCCAAAACTTTAATTGAATCAGAACACCAGATTTCAATGCTTAGAGCATTTTACTATGAAATAGCTTTAGGACAGGTTCAGTTAGCCGTTCTTCCTTATTGTACTGGAACTTCATCAATGCTCCAAGGGTTTTCTGTGCTTTGACTTTCACTGCCAAGAGAGGGTTTTGTGAAAGAGTACACCCAGGTATCCAAATGAGCAGGCTTGTTCTATAGCTTGCTGATATAAACATCATTTAAACCCAGGGTTGTGTTTGCCAAAAATCATAATCTTGGTCTTAGAAACAATTATAAATAGGCTTTCCTGTTTGCAGTATGTAATGAACACCTCCAAGAGATTTTTGAGGCTGAATCAGGAAAGAGAGAGGAGCACTAAAGCATCTGCCGAGTGGAGAATGGGAGTTTGCATTGGCTAAATATAGCCCCAAATTATTAATATAAAGTTAAAAAGGATGAGAGCCAGAAGGCAACCTTGCTTCACCAAGTATATTTGTGAAATATCCAGTTTCCATTGTAGTGATCCTGTGGACTTGATATGTAGTATTAACCTGATCAAAATTATCCATAACACTCTAAAGACCAACATGCCTGCCTGCCTGCCTATCTATCACCACATTCAGAGGCTGCTCCATAACAATGGTTAGCTTACATTACATCAGTAAATCATAAAAAGACAAAAACAAGACAAAAACTAACAACACTCTCTGGGGCAATGTGATTCATGAAGCAGCACACAGTCTCCAAAACTGATGTGCATTGAGTTTAGTCAGCAATATCTCAAATACTAGGACCTATCTGATAAAGTTTCTTTGATGTATTGAATACTAAAACATGTCTTGCTTGATGGCTCAGCTCATCCTATATTTTTGCATTGTCCTCTTTCATATCTCCACTGTGAATGTACTTTGAGTGACCTTTCACCCATGTTGAGCGATGCTCAAACCCTTCCCTTTCCACTGGAGCCCCTCTGGTATCCCAGCATCAAGCCCTCTGGTATCCTAGCATCAAACCCACCAGAAGCAGATGCAGCCCCTGGCAGAGATGCAAGTAATAGTGTCATATATATATATATATATATATATATATATGCAGGTTTTGGTGTCTTCGGGTGTCTTCCCGTGTAAGAGTTGGGGTGTCTAGGCGACGTTTCGACGAGGTCTCACTCGTCATCTTCAGGCTGGTGCTTTCGGCTTCTTGTTACTGGAACAGAGCAGGATCTCAGTGTTTGAGTTCCTATAAATACTGTTGAGGGGGTGTGGTGAATAGCCTCCAACGTTCTGGGCAGAGAGGAAGTTCCCAGGTTAGTGTGTCTTTTCTTCTTTTGTTCATTAATTACTTGAGGGATATCTTGAGTGATTTCTTGAGTGATATTCTGAGTACCACTTAGGAGGGTCATTAGGTGTGGATTAGTTGCTAAAGCTTTCGTGTCTTGACCTCTTGAGCTGTGAAGAGTTTTTTCTGAGAAGATGGCTGTACTGCACTTAGTTGTGCTCTGGCTTGGCTTCGTGTATAGGGGCGAGCTGTGGTTTTGTGCCCTGTGCCAGCCAGATCTGTGTAGGGATTGCAGGGGGGTGCAGCATCCGGAGGTGCCACTATGGTTTGGCTACTGGATGGTGTCTGTAATTTATCTGTGGAGAGGGTCTGGGTTTGGGTCTGGTGTGGTTGATTGGAGATGGCGTTCTGTGTGCCTCTGGTTCTGGTGTCGGTTTTTGTGGGGAGGGCTATTTTCCAGATGTCTGGCAGGCGGGACGTATCGTCACGCTTGTTCATGTTGTGAGGGTGTTTCTCTATCTCGATGGCTTCCATGATTATTCTCTTGTGGTGGTGTTCCATGTTAAAGAGCAATTTGGAATTTATTAAACCCAAACTTTGGCTCAGGTATGTTGACGACACCTTTGTAATTTGGCCACACGGGAAGAAAAAACTAGATAGCTTCCTCACACATCTCAACAGCCTACACCCCAAAATACAATTCACTATGGAAATAGAAGCCAACAACCAACTTCCCTTCCTTGACGTCCTAATCTACAAAAAACCTGATGGCTCCCTAGGACACACTATCTACCGGAAAAAAACACACACCAACCGCTACTTACATGCACAATCACACCACCACCCTGCACAAATAAACTCCGTAGCCAAGACTCTCATCTCCAGAACCAAACGCCTGGCTGACAAAGACCACTTGACAACTGAGTTACAGAATCTTTCAAATGTGTTAATCGCCAACGGATACCAGCAAAACAGGGTTACGAAGCTAATCCAAAAAGAAACACCCCCCAAAAACCAAGACACAGAAGAAAACAATGGCATGGCCCTCCTTCCTTATATCAAGGGCACTACAGATAAAATTAGCAAAATCCTCCATAAACACAATATCAAAACAGCCTTTTGCACCAACCAAAAAATAGCCAATATCCTCAGAAACCCCAAAGATAAAATCCAGTTAGAAAACCAAGGGGTCTATGAAATACCCTGCAAAGTCTGCCCAGCCACGTACATTGGACAAACAAACAGACGAATAAATGCACGTATCGCAGAACACAAGAATGCCGTCAAAAAAGAAGAAAAAACTTCCTCTCTTTACCAACACATGAAAGAAACAGGACACGAAATTAATTTTTCAGATTCCAAATTGCTCTTTAACATGGAACACCACCACAAGAGAATAATCATGGAAGCCATCGAGATAGAGAAACACCCTCACAACATGAACAAGCGTGACGATACGTCCCGCCTGCCAGACATCTGGAAAATAGCCCTCCCCACAAAAACCGACACCAGAACCAGAGGCACACAGAACGCCATCTCCAATCAACCACACCAGACCCAAACCCAGACCCTCTCCACAGATAAATTACAGACACCATCCAGTAGCCAAACCATAATGGCACCTCCGGATGCTGCACCCCCCTGCAATCCCTACACAGATCTGGCTGGCACAGGGCACAAAACCACAGCTCGCCCCTATACACGAAGCCAAGCCAGAGCACAACTAAGTGCAGTACAGCCATCTTCTCAGAAAAAACTCTTCACAGCTCAAGAGGTCAAGACACGAAAGCTTTAGCAACTAATCCACACCTAATGACCCTCCTAAGTGGTACTCAGAATATCACTCAAGAAATCACTCAAGATATCCCTCAAGTAATTAATGAACAAAAGAAGAAAAGACACACTAACCTGGGAACTTCCTCTCTGCCCAGAACGTTGGAGGCTATTCACCACACCCCCTCAACAGTATTTATAGGAACTCAAACACTGAGATCCTGCTCTGTTCCAGTAACAAGAAGCCGAAAGCACCAGCCTGAAGATGACGAGTGAGACCTCGTCGAAACGTCGCCTAGACACCCCAACTCTTACACGGGAAGACACCCGAAGACACCAAAACCTGCATTCCTGTACCCGTAAAAATCTACGAAAGCATATATATATATATATATATATATATATATATATATATATATATATATATATTCAAAATAAAAAACAACATATTCACAACTATGGATAATTGTCTCAAATGAACTGAAAGGATTCTGAACTGACTGGCAGAATCCGTGACCAGGGGAAAGAGACGGCGGATGAAGATTGGAAGAAATTCAAAATTTATCTTAAGAAATATTGTAAAATTCAGGAATGCTAAAATGTTAAAATGTTGAGGTTTTAGGGGGGGAAAGGGGATTACAGCTGTAAAAGATTAAGTAAAAGAAATGATTAAGGGAAAAATTTGATAAAACCATGGGTTAGGATTTGCTGAAATAAGTTTGGAAATTGGGATGTAGAAAGGGGAGGTATGGGGAAGTCGGTGAAGTAAGGTTTAAGAAAAAAGGATATGAAATTATACATGTTTGTTTCTGTGTTTGTTTGTTTGTTTGTATTGTATATTGTTTGTGTTTACAAAAACTGTGAAAAACCAATAAAAATTTTATTTAAAAAAGAAGAAAGGATTCTGAACTGTTATCCCAAACCACTCTGGGGTGGCATAAGGCAATTAAAATGTATATTTTGTTCTATGAGTTATTACTCTGTTCTGCCAAGAATGAGGAAGGTTGTGAAATAATTCAATATTTCATGTAACACCTCAGAGCTATGCGCCACAGCAAAGGTACATTGACGGGGAGCCACAGTAAGGTAGCCGATATCTCAAGAAGTTTACTAGGCCTTATCTTTGTATCTTGTTGTTTAACTGCTGATGGTTTTACATGCTATTTGTGACTTTAAAAGGAAACTGAATTATCTTATTTTATGTTTTACGGATGTCAGGGGCTCAGGAACAGAGGCACAGGGGAGAGGGGAAATGGAGAGCGAAGGGGAAGAATCTGAGGGCAGCGTAGGGGAGTATGGGAGTGACCCGAGAGATTCCATGAGCTTCTCCAGCGAATCAGAAGATTCCCAGAAGGAGGCGCCGATGGTCAGGGCAAGGGGGGTCCCAGGGGGGACACACCAGAAACAAGGGGCCAGCGGGGACTCCCAAAGCAGCAGCTGGAAATCAGGACCAGCTTCCCCACCAGAGCGTAGTGGGGGGGAAGAGTCCCATGTGTCAGGGCCAGCGTCTCCTCCAGCAGGGAGAGGAGATGAGTCAGGGCTGACCACGCCTCTATCGGAGAGTGGGGGAACGGAGGGGAGGTCAGGTCCAGCTAGCCTCCCCGAAGGGGGAAGCAGTGACAGGAGCAGTGTAACGGTCAGGAGGAAGGTTGCCGGCTGGGCGCGCGCGCCAAGTTCGAATGTACAGGCGCATGGGACAGCAGAAAACCCGGATTGGGAACCAGGTCCTAAAGCCCGCCGGAGGCAGGGGGAAGACTCAGGGGACTCAGCGTCAGAAGAATCTAGGAAGGGCGAGACCCCAGCTGACAGGCGGGGCCAGAGGAGGAAAGAGCAAAGGAAGAGGTGGAGCAAGGCTAGAGTCTTAAACTGGTGTCTGGGGGGAGGAGATTCAGACGGAGCTTCAGCGGTCTAGAGTTTCAGACGTAGGGCTGCACGCCGCGGCTGTGAAAGCGAAACTGAACTTCAATAAAGACTTTTGTATATAAGAACGAACTGGCGTTGGTCCTTTGTGAGCTGGGACCTCGGGCAGCTCTGACAATGCTATTTGTGACTTTAAAAGGAAACTGAATTATCTTATTTTATGTTTTACAGTGTACATCACTTCGGATGTTTTCTAATGGAGTAATGGATAACTCTTGTCTATTTATTTGTGTAATTTATGAATCACTTTCCACGTGAACCATAGGTTGAAAAAACAAGACAGAATAAACATCTAAGGCTGGAAAAGCTGGTGAAAAGAAATATGTCTTCAATTGTTTCTGGAGAAAGCATGTCAGGGATGCTGTTCAACTGACCAACGGTGACCACACAGAAAACTCTGTGGAGTTACTGCAGAGTAGGCTTCTGATATTTTAGGGCATCCAATGATGAATGAAGGGCAGGTCTTTGTGGACTTATAGAAAATAAAAATAAAAACGGCTTGAAGAGACAAGGAATCTGATGCTGGTGACTGTGATAACGTTCCCTTGAAACCCGCCAACGTTAAATACCAAGGTCCACAGAGTCTTAAACACTGAACATTCAATGTTGCCTTCAGGCACAAATTATATTCCAGTAGCATTATCTCAGGTTGGCAGTGGGGTATATTGACTAGTGTTAGCATCCTCTCACTACAGTACCAAGGATGGCACAGGTGAAAAGACCCAGCTGATTCCAAAATTGGCTCTTGGGAGGGCAGGGGCTCAGGTCTTTTTCATGGGTGATGGTTTTCAGAAAGCTATGGGCCATGGTGAATGGACAGGTTTTCAGGCTTGTACACACAAGTCTCTGTGACACAGGCAACGTGGAGAAAGGGAAAAGGCTCACAAATCCCTGTAGAACAGAAGCTGTTGCCTATGAGCCTGTACCACTATTCTGCCAAGAGTTGTAAATGTAACGACAGTGCACATTGGGTCTGTCTGGAACTATATTTTGAATTCCTTAAGTCTTCCTTTGAGGATGCTAACTTTCTTAATAAAACCTCATCCTTGCAGGCTCCTTTCCTATAATCTCTGTTCCCATTAAGTGTGAACCCTTGGAGAGGGCAGAGAGAGCCAATCCCCACTATTTCCAACAGGTATGAGTTAAATTTGCACTCGTAGTTCTCATTAGTATCTAATGGCTATTTCCAGTTAGGTATGTAGCAGCCATCAATTGCAGGCTGGGTTCAAAGTAGCTTATATCCGGAGTATCTCTTTCTAGCCAGCTCAGCTTTGAATTATTCCCAGAGAAGGACTTATTTCTTGTGAGTAGAGTCATTCAGACTTCCTTCAAAAACTAAGAAAAAAGGAAGCATACAGAATATGGAGTATGGTTAAGAGTTTTTTTTATTTAATAAACTACTCCTATAGGACAGGGTGGCTGTTATCTGCATGGTTACTATGGTGTGGAATCAGCATCTTGAATGCAAAATCTCCTGTCTACTAAAGACACACAATGCCAAACAGCAAGGCAAAAGCTGGTTTTATTTTAAACAAGTAGCTCCAGACTCATTGGGTCGTACAAAGTCTGCTCTAAGGCTAAAGTGCTCTATCAGTGCTCCAGGATGTAGAGTCCTTGAGCTGATTATGCAAGCCTACTTGAGCTGATTAATGCTCTTGTGTTTTTCAGAGGCTCTCAATTCTGTCACTTGGTTCCACGAGAAGCAGGTGAATGATTATGAAATACAAACCCCAGAAAACATGATGTCCAAATCCTGAAAATATTATAATGAGGGCTTTGCAATTGAACAATTAACTTGTGGGATCCACTGACACAATATGTGGTGACAGCCAGTAGCTTAAATGGCTTTTTTTAAAAAAGGATTAGACTAACCCTGGACAGGGTGGGAAAATCGCAAGGAACGATGTTGCTTTGATTGGACACAGACCTAAAAAGTCTGGAACTGTGCCTGCTAGAAATGAGGGGAAACACTAAGTGTGGACGAGCCCACAGTCATTTCCTTTTCAGAAAACCTTGCCTCCTGATATATTAATGGAAGTTCTATTGCTTCACCCAGAGCAGCTACATGTAATTTTCTGCAATGAATTACACTAAACTGAGGCATTTACTAGCCGCCACCGCATATACTCCTCCACTCCTTCTGCCCACGTCTTCCAGGCTTCAGCTTACTGACACAAATTGGAATTCTTCATGGGTTCTTGCAGGCTTAGGATCTGGCCCAGGGATATATGCAATTAGAAGATAATTACCTCCTCTCACCCAGGTGGCACACGGCAGAGATGCTAGCTCTGTTGATTCAGCTGTGACTCAACAGGAGGTGGCTTTTGTACAGCTCATCTCTCTTTGAATCCAAAGATTAAATTTATACTTCTCTACTTGCAGTATAAATGCCAGCTGCTGGAGTCAGGGGGCTCTGTGGGGGGGGGGTCACTGCTCCCGATGATACTGTATACCTATATACTGTATACCTATATGCGGGTCATAGAACAACCCGCCTTCCTAGCCATGACAATTATTTCTTTCACTCTGTTAGAAGACATGCATAATCATATTCTGTTTCCTGAGGTAATTGGCAGGTAAGGCCAGGCTGCAGAACTAAGATGTGATTGGTATGAATCACAAAAATTAAACTGAGAGGAAAGGAAAAGGGGATTTGTGTTTGTGTCGGGAGGAATTTTATGCTTGGGCTTATATATGAATGCAAATGGGACTCGCAGCATATTGCTGGAGTGCGCCCCGAGCCCCTAAGTGGAAAGCTTTTGTGCAGAGCACTCACCAATCAGGAACTTAAAATGCTGCCCTGGCCTCTCACAGATAGGGGAGGAAACAGATAAAGAACACACACACACACACACACACACACACAGACACAGACCTGAGGTCTTCCTCTCCTAGGCTGTGTAGGGGAGATTTGGTTTTACTTTGTTTTGGAACAAAGGGCACATTTGAAATTTGAGAAAGATGAAAACAGGGCAACTTCTCACTCCTCCACCAACTGACCCTCCTGGACCCCCATTTTTGTGCCCCCCATAGCATTTCCTATCAGAAGAAGGGCAAGTGCCACCAGCAACACAGCAAACACACCCTCCACCCCTTAATGCTGATTTTATTTTATTCTTTGTTAGAGTTACAAAAAGGAACAACACACACCAATAAACTGGGATCATTTGAGGGTTAGGCTAATCCTATTTTTTTATTAGCTGTAAACTGGTATTCTGTAGAAAAAGATGCTGCTAAAATGGTCGCAGTTGTTCGTTTGCTAAGTCAGTAGTCTAGCCAGGTCTGTTAAAGATACACTTGTTATGTAAGCTTTGGCCAAAGTCTTGCCATAGAAACTAAAGAGCTGAAGGGAGCACATCTTCTTTCCTTCCACATTGTAGTATCAGTATGTGTGGGAAAGAACAGACAATCTCTTTGTAAGATTCCAGAGCTATGGATCTGTTGCAGTGCCAGTGCTATGGACCTCCCATCTTATGCTCAGTCTGTATAAATAAAATACAGCAGTGCTTTTTTCGGGGGGGGGCACAGAGGTACACCCCCCCTAAACATTTCGTGAATCTAAGTTTGGCTTCATTGAGGGGCAGTATGTCAATATGAGTAGGAAAATGAGAGTAACCCTAAACATTTTTTTAGAAAAAAAGAGCACTGAATAAAACTATATATATATATATATATATATATATATATATATCACAAGATATCACGAGCCTCCAGTGACCATTACTCCAAGGAAACCAAACCCAAGGCTCGGACTCCTGAAACCACTCACCACTCAGAGACTGGAGTGCATCTATTACTATCTATCTGTGCATATAAATACAAACACAATTTTGTATCATCTGTTCTTGGGGTAAACTTGCTAACCTCACAAGCACAGACCAAGCAGAAAAACACATTACAATTACACAGAACATCACCTATAAATCTGGAAATGTAATATGATGCTAGTACCCTGAATGCTATTTGCAGTGTATATATATATTTGGGGGGGGGGGGCTACCACGGTACCATGAATATGTATAAGGTACCATAAATTACTGACATGCACCAAAACAACTAGATATTTCAGTGTAGATGACTACAACCTTTCAAACTTAGAAATATTTCCAATAGAACAACAATATTGAGACATGAGACACAAAAGCAATAAAAACAACATTTTTATTGCTATTATTTTAGCAATGTGGCGGTCTTTCTAATTTCACGTCTGATCCGAAACACTCCATTTTTCAACATTTCATCTGCAGTAATCAGGCAGTCATACTTTAATTAAAAGTAAATGTTTTACACTAATTAAACAATTAGGCTGACCACCTAGCTCAGGCTTCCTCAACCTTGGCCCTCCAGATGTTTTTGGTCTACAACTCCCATCATCCCTAGCTAGCAGGACCAGTGGTCAGGGATGATGGGAATTGTAGTCTCAAAACATCTGGAGGGCCAAGGTTGAGGAAGCCTGACCTAGCTGCTATAGCACCCATCCCTTGAAGACATTCCTGCAGAGCATACGTGTGTGCGTGCGCGCGCACGTGTGTGAATGCCTTCTATTGCGTGTTGAGACCTTTAAACCTCCCCCCTAAATAAATTCAGACAAGACTCAAATTTTGGTTTGGTTTTTGGCAGAATTTAGGCCACAACTTTATTGATTACAGCAAGTGACTGGTTGCATAGGCTCTGGTTCAACTAGCTCCCTGCACTGTTGCAGGTAGCGCTGACCCAGAGCTCTATCATAGGTCAGCCAAGGGTGAACACCTGGATAAGTGGAAAGCCGGGAACAGGCTTTCCACTTATCTCCACCACCCAAATTCCCCCCTGGACTCAGGCACGGGCACAACCCCATCACAGGGGTTGACCAAACCATCGAGTTCCTGGATTCCTTTAACAGAATACCCTTCACATAGGGGTGGCGAGAGCGTTCTCCCATCCCCATCACCTGAACCAGAGCCTATCTGCAACCTTACAAGTTGTGACGATTTGCTACGTGGAAGGCGAAACCCAAATGGCAACAGCAAATCAGCCAAGTAGGGGAAATTCCTGGTGTGCCCCTGTCCCAACGACAGACGACACATGGTGGCATAGTAAGGTCAAGCACGCAAACCCTAAATACAGGGAGAGGTGGGCGGGTGTTCTGATGCACGCACCGAAAGAGGAAGCTCTGGGTCACGTGCATAGGTATATATAGGTCCCTTGATCCATTTAGCCTGCATCCCATTGGACTGATTGAACCCTGCATCAAGGGACCCACCAATCGGGTGTTGTGGCTATCCAAACGTACCCACCCACAACACAGGGTTAGGTTGCCAGGTCCCACCGCAACACATGCCCTCTTTAAGGGAGGACCCAATTTTCTGAATTGTATTCAATAAACGTGGCATTTCCCCTTTCTCCTCACGTAAGACTCTCACTTAATTATTTCAGGTTAGGCACAGATTGACTATATGCCTGAAGCCAGAAGTGAATTCCAATTCCAGTTGTAAATAAGGGAAGAGGAACAATGCTTGGATAGTGCTGGGAGTTGTCCTCCTGGAAGCAACCTTTTGGAAATTTTGGTGGCAACTGAAAATTAATGAAAGGGCAGTATGGGAAATAGTGGTAAAATAAGCAGTGTCACAGAAGTCATGGGAGCCATGATATCAGTGTATAAGTACTTCTCAGATATTTAGAATACATTCTGCTCCACTCAGTTTTTTCAGCTAGACAGGTGCATTGGCTGGAAAAGCATCAATCAATTTTGAATCCAAAACACACAGCTGTATTGCGCCATATGGGCGGCAGCTAGCCAACTGCAAGGAACATGGATAAACAAGGATTTCAGATATCTGCACTAGAAAACAACATGTTTAATTCAACCTAATATGGTTAATCTGAGCTTAATTCTGCCCTGCTCTACCAAATCAGGCTGGCTGTGGTCTAGGCCAACCTTGCACTCAAGCAAAAATTTTTTTAAAAATGATGAAATGGGTTCAGTGAACTGTGAACACTTCAAACACCACCCTCATTATTTCTGATTTGCCCTTCGTGTAGACTGCGATGCCAGGAGTGAATATGAAATAGCATGAGTGCCAACACACTGTAAAGTTTTTGAGGTGCAATCTTTTACCTACAAGTACTTTCACACTGGTAAATGGAATTACCGGCACAAATATAAGATCTGCCTTTCCTCCAATAACCCTTTGTTTTTCTCAGTTTTTAAAAGAGGCTTTTGTTTGGGGGGAGGGGTTGTGCATTACACTAAATTTTAGAACATGTGTATAATATATCTGTTATGTACTGAAGTTCTCACCCTGGGCCAGCAGGGAGATACTGTAGATAGTTATGCAAATAAGGGGTTGAAAGTGACGTTCAGTGATTGGATAGTTTTAGAAAATTATTACAGTTATGTTGTACTGGAGCTCTATATAAGCAGGCTGACTGAACCCTTCAGTTCAGTTCTGTTCTGGCCTCTGAATAAACAAGAGCTGTTTGAAGAATCGCTGTGTCGTCTGATATGTTCACCCACAACTTAACAATATCAATGTTACCCAAACCTCTGGTAGCTTCTGAGGCACATTTCCATCTGATTTATAACTGGAGGCACACTTCACTCTTTCCCCTAAAAGGGGCTACTTATGAAATGTGTTCTCAAGGGAGCCCACTCTTGTTTTCTCTATATGAGCTGCTCTTATTCTGGGCCAACCTTCTCATTAAACTCATGCAGAAGCCTCATTTGAACCAGGGATTTTGCAGGGCTTCCATCTTAGAAGGGACTGAAAACTACAAACATTCCCAACATGGCAATGCAGCAGAATTAACTTTTCAAGCAGAGGCTGATTAGGAGGAGGCAAGACCAGAACAATGAATAAAATAGACAGAGAGCAATCCTTTAATTGTTCTGGGCTGCAACTGTATACCTTCTTACCTTGGAGCAAGGCTTTTTGAACTCTCACTGAGCTCAAACAGAGTTACTGTGCAATTGTTGTGTCTACTTAGAAATAAATTTCATTACTTCTTAGTAGACATTTGAAGGATTGCAAAGAAGGATTGCACTGCTAAGTTATTTCTCAAAACACTCTAGCAATTCTTCTATGGCATAGTCGTCTGTGATCTGGCACACAGTCTGCAAATTACTGTTTTAAACTCTAGAGAGCCCATAGGAGGCAATGAAATGAAAGGAGAGCAATAGCAGTGATGGTGTGACCTATAACAACAACAGTAAAATGTGCCAACGAGAAAATCAACATAAAGGCATGCTTCTTTCTCCCCAGCTGTTCCCATTCACTTTTGCAGAAACCTAGACCTGGTCCTATGTCTGAACAATTTAAAAAAGAAAGATGAAGGTTATGTGACAACCAGCATTTCACTCATCTACTGCAGCATCCTGTATCCCATAGTGACCAAAACAGATGTCACCAGGAATCCCCACAAACGGTATGAGGGCAAAAGACCTTTCCCACTATTTATCCAACAGCAAATGGTATTCAGAGGAACTACCTCAAAGGTTTTATGTACCCATCATCAATGAAAACCTTAGATTAAATAAAAACACCACACATCAGATCCCTATTCATCCATGATTAAAGCTTCTAAGGCAGGCATAGGCAAACTCCGGCCCTCCAGATGTTTTGAGACTACAATTCCCATGATCCCTAGCTAACAGTCAGGGATGATGGGAACTGTAGTCTCAAAACATCTGGAGGGCCGGAGTTTGCCTATGCCTGTTACGGAGAATCAAACATGACCTACCAACACGCCCATCCCATTCACTATAAATAAATTTCACAGATCAGAATTATATGTGTCTATATTTAGAAGTTAGCACTGTGATGGCCACAACAGATTTAAGGAAAAAGCATCTCTCAGCCTGTTATGACTGTGTACTTTTGGTGTGAGTGTGATGTTTTGTTACAGTTATTAACTAGTGAAGAGATTGGGGAAAATCAACATTCTAGTACACGGGTTTCCCTTTGAATGAATAGAAATGTACACTTCAGAAGTGTGTGTAGGGGGGGTAATGAAACCTTGTCATTTGGTTGCTTGATCACCAAACACAACTTCTTGGGCACATGATTCTTGGGAATAAGTTCAGTTTTAACTGGTGGAGAACATTGAAGCTTAGACCATGTGTCTTTTTGAGCTCCCCACACTTTCCCCACACTTGGTTTTGTTTAGTTTACTCCAAAAAATTGCTAATTTAGTAATCCTATGCAGGAAATCCATATTAGAACTGGGTAAAAATTCTCCTATTATACAAGGGTTGGTTTTTAAAAAAATACCACTAAGACTACAAGCCTATGCACACATTTCTCACTCAGTTCAGTGGAACTTAGCGGACCCAATGGACCAATGGTCTAACCCTGTATTTGTCAGTTGCACATGCACAGAGCCAGTGTGGTGCAGTGGTTAAGAGCGGTGGACTCGTAATCTGGTGAACCGGGTTCGCGTCTCCGCTCCTCCACATGCAGCTGCTGGGTGACCTTGGGCTAGTCACACTTCTCTGAAGTCTCTCAGCCCCGCTCCACTCACAGAGTGTTTGTTATGGGGGATGAAGGGAAAGGAGATTGTTAGCCGCTTTGAGACTCCTTCGGGTAGTGATAAAGCGGGATATCAAATCCACACTCTTCTTCTTCTTCTACTGGCATTTCAGATTTGTTGTGCTCTGTAAAAAAACCCAAAAAACTATTAAACATTCTCAAATTAACTACATCAGCAATGTACAGGATAGATAATTATCTGCTTTTACAATGCTTGCTATGTTCAGCTAGTTAATACAAGAGTAAGCACGCTGCCAAGTTTTAAATCATTTGACGGCTTAAAAATTCAATATTTTTATCTTGTTGGTACTAGGGGAAAGACACAAAGCCAGCTATTTGTTTGGAACTGCACGGCTTGTCTCAGGCTGCTGACAGATTTTCTACTACTCTTTTCCATTTGCCAGCTCCTTCTCAGCACCTGCCCAGAAAGAAAGATTTGGTGTTTATTTTCCTTGCCCGTCTTGCTTGGTATTCCTGCTATTGCTGTGAATCACCCAAGCTGCTCTCAGTTGAATTGTGACGGGAATCCTGTTCAGACATTCGTCTGGGCAGAAATGAACACACACGGAGGGTAGACCTGCCTCTCAGACTCTTTGCTTTGAATGGTCCCCCTTTCTCAGAGCTCATATGTGATCCATATTCTAAATAAATGTGGGGCGGGGATTGGGCCACATGTACAGGAACCTTTGCATACTTGTGTTGATGTGTGCGCCACTCAGTGGCGTAGCGTGGGGGGTGCAAGGGGGCCGGCCGCACCGGGCACAACATCGGGGGGGCGCACTCGCCGCCTCCGGAGTCGCCGAAGAGCCTCGGGCGCAGGCTGTAGCAGAGCCCCATGTCTCGCGGAACTGATGAGCTGGCAGCGGCTCTCAGCGCTCGCCAAGGTCCCCGCGCGGCAGGGCCGCGGAGGGCGCGCCAGGCAGCCCCTCCGCCGCCACTGCTGCTGCAGCTGTTGGGCCATGTTGCATTTTCCTCGCCTCTCTGCCCCCCTCCTCCTCCGGGCAAGCGGCATCGTTTGGGCGGCAGCGCCAGCGGCAACTCGCCTCAGATCACCTGACGTGGCAGGTTAGGGGTTAGGGGCGCAAATTACTTGCCTTGCCCCGGTTAGGGGGCACAAATTACTTGCCTTGCCCCGGGTGCTGACAACCCACGCTACGCCGCTGGCGCCACTGCTGTGCACAATGGGACATTGAGCATGTAGAGTTCAGAAGCAGGGCCAGATCCCTGTCCCTCTGTACATTCATGTCAACACTGATAAATGCATGAGCAGGATGTTCATGCAGTTCTGTGTAGTGGCAGCCTTGGTGGAGGAGCACGTGTTTTTACATGCAGAAGGTCCTAGACTCAATCTATGGAACGTCCATTTGAAAGGCCCCCAGGCAGAAGAATTAGGAAAAATGACCCCTTGGAAGTCTGGAGAGATGCAGCTAGTCTGCACAGACAGCCCTCTTATGCTCACTAATTCATGTTCGAATAGGTATTTGGTCAATCTAGATTATATAGGTATACAATACAGATGTGGGAGGAATTTGAATCAGTTCACATTTAAAGGGAAACCCACATAAGTACTACTTTCCAAAACAATGTACAAAACAAAGCACAACCATTCTTTGAAACGTACACGCCGACTTCTCCAATGTATTCCAATGTCGAGCCAAGTAATATGCACAAAACTGCACATAATGGCATAAAGTGTTTATAGAAATGCATATATTAGTGAAAATAACACACAAAAATGCACCCTATTAGGGGGAATTGCATTGCAGATATGTGTATATTGGGCAAAAATGCATACAAATGTGCATATTAGGAGGAGAAACTGCAGTTGAATTTTCATGAGGACTTTTTAAAGCCGATCCTCAGGGGGAAGGCTAGGCTCATTGTTGTCATGATAAAAGATAGTTTCTCATTATATCCAAATGCAGCCATTGAGAATGAGCCAGATACGATATTCCACAGTGAATATAAATTTTCTTTGTATCATCAGTTCTTTTCTACCCAATTAGAATTTGCGCAACTGAAATATAGTTTATGGCATTGCATACAAGGGATAGGTGAATCTGTCAATTCCAATTTCTCTCCGTTTCTCATTTTTCCAATCCCTTTTCCTTTTGCAGTACCAAGCAAGCACCAAAAACAGGAGGCATATGAGACCCGACTGGCTGCAATGTATAGTTGATGAGCTATACATTGCACCAACGTTTTGGAGGTGCAAAGCAATATATTCATTTAAAAATATTCTTCATCAAATGATAATGCTGTTTCTAACAATTTAAATATAAAGTTCCTCCCGGGGCAGGAGCAGGTTTTACCTCTTCTCTGCATGAAAGATTTATACCACAGTCATCAAGGGAACAGATGCAGCAGGGGAGATTCTTCCCCTCCCCATTTTTTGGCATGGAAAATAAATTTCCTTGGCCTAGCAGAATGCATGGGAAATACTGCAGTTATTCCTTGAAGGCTCTTGCCTAAGGGTCAGGAAAGAAAGGACACCCTTCATATCGTTTGGCCTTACTATTTACTACGGCAGCCTTAAGTATTCACCATCCATGCTGCTATGGGACTGAGGTCATTGTCTGCCCGACTGGCTGGAACAGGGCAGATGGGAACACTTTGAGGTGAACATGGCTTATGGTTTCATTATAGAGACAAAAGCCACTAGTGGGCAACACCTGGTGAGCTATTGTAAAGTGCTGCCTCTCCACCAAGAATATTTTTGCTGTTGCCAAAGGTCATTCTAAGCCTTGGAGAGGAATAAAAACAAGCAGGCAAGAAGGTTATTAAAACTGTTCATGTCCCCGTGCTATTCCTTTAGAGATTCCCTTACTCTGCTTTTCATGCAGCGACTATAGCTGGGCGAGGAAAAACATTCTGACTTGAGAAATTAGGTGACTGGCACATATAACCTGGGAATGAATATTTAGATATCTGCAAATTTCATGGTGTGACATTATATGATTGGCATCAGAACCGGGTGGAATTTAGTCTGAAAACTGAGCCCCAAATCTATCAAAAGTTAGTTCTGATAAATACCATCAAAACCAACGACAGTCAGATTTGTGGCTAACTTAAGTCCTGTTCAAGGAGACGTAGGCTCCATATACACCTCCCTGGCAAAAAAAAAAAAAATCCCATTCAACTCAATAAGGCTTATGTCTGTGTATATATTGGATTGTGCTGTTAGTTATAGCTAACTTTAGATGGATTCAGAGTGGTCTGTAAACATATTTGAGAATGGGACAAGGTTCCTACATTGTTTTAGTGGGTTTATCTTTTAATGCAAAATACTTAGTGTCTCTGGGAAGTGCACCTTGTGCAAGTGCACTAGGGTGGAATCTAGAGACAGATAAAAATGCTTTTTTAAAAATCATTTTGTAAAATATATTGAATTTGCCATAAGCTCACCATCGCCATCTAGTGTCACATTTGTATAATGCACTTAAAACACACTTTAAATGTTATATTTGCAGCTGTATAGCTGAGTCCTAGGAGTGTGTACAGGCCCCAAAATTAAATATGAAATAAATATAATATAGTTAAATATAGATAGCAAAATATTAACCACCAGGACAGTGGCTTTAACTCACTGCGAACAGTGGTTCCGAAAAAGTCTTAAAACATGCTGTCAGGGCTGCCTCAGGTCTCAGCTCACAAAAGACCAACGCCAGGTTCTTCTTATATACAAGGATGTTTATTGCAGTTCATTATTGGTTCCACAACCGAGGCGCGCAGCCCCGCGTCTCTTAGCCTAGACGTTTTAAGTCCCCTCTGAATCGGTCCCGCCCCTACACCAGCTTAAGAGGCTTGTGCTAGTCCACCTCTTCCTGTCTTTCCTTTTCCGCAGGGTCTTTCTGCCCCCCTGGGTTCCTTCCCTCCTGCTCTCTCCTGAAGCAGATTCTTCAGATGCCTGCCCCCCCCCTCCTTCGTGCTTTGGGGCCAGGCTCCTCCTCCGGGCTTTCTCCATTTCCGCGCGCCTCCACATTTGAACTTGGCGCGCGCTCGCTACCCCTGACCTTCCTCTTGACACTTACACTACTCCCTGTACTACTCTCCGCCTCTTCCGGCAGGACGTCCTGCCCCGATCTCCTTCCCCTGTCTCCTTCCTGCTCCGCTCCGTGTGTCACGCCGGGAACTCCACTCTCTTCACTTCGTTCCTGCTGGGAAGCCGGCCCCGATCTCCCACTCCCACTCGGGGTTTCCCTGCTGCTTCCCTGCTCCTGGCAGGTCCCCCCTGTGAACCCCCTTGGCCTGACTAGGGGCGCCCCCTTCTGGGAATCCTCCGATTCACTTGAGAGACTCATGGAAGACCTCAAGTCATTGTCATCCTCTTCCTCACTGTCCTGTGATTCTTCCCCATCGCTCTCCGTCTCCCCCCTCACCTGTGCCTCTGTCTCTGAACCCCTGACACATGCGCTCAGACATTTATCTGACTGATGGCGGTTTCTGTGCAGAACCCACAACAGAACCACGGTGGGGCAAGGGGGGGGGGTCTCACCCACAAACAAATAGTGCTAAAATGAGAAGAAAAGGTCTAAACCAGGGAAACCATTTCTAATCAATATGCTATCAGTGGTCCATTATCAACAGTAAATATACCCATTAACAGTGTATAATTAATCATAGGCATGTTTGCTCGGTAAATCTCACAGTTTTAACCATTAAAATGCAGCAAGAACTCAAACAGCGCTTTATGGCAGCAGAAGATTAAATTCTATCTGCCTGTTACCCTGTCCCAGAGGTGCTCTGCAATAAGTTAGCTTTTTAATGGAATTCTATAAATTTGGTGTCGCCACCTAGAAAGCCCTGCATTTTGTAGCTGGAAGCCCATTTTCAAAAGGAACAGGACTTGAAGCGCGTTTCATCGAATGATCTCAGCACACAGGTGTGCAAGTGGATGAGGACTGTCTGCTGAGGGCTTGAAGGACCCTACCTTTGCCTCTTTCCACCTGGCTTGGAGGTGGGCTTGACAGGCTTCACCAGGACTGCTGCTGCTTTTAAATTGTTTCTAATTTTTATCTGTGTTGTTATAAATGTGACCATCTTGGCTGTGAGCCCTGGAAGACCTGCACCCTGCCTGGCTGGCCCTTGCCCATCTGGCCTGGGAGAGTGGAGTGCTGACTCCAGCTACAAAAGCTGAAGCCCAAGATTCTTGGGCTTGAATATTGTGGTTCGAGGACCCGACCCCCGCGAAGTAAAATGAAGACACAGGGACACGTGTATAAAGGGAAAACATCAACCTGTTGGAGATGCAAAAAAGAGGAGGGGTCATGCTATCATGTGTGGTGGACATGTGTAGCCATTGGCAAATACTGGAATGATATTTATAACGAGTTTAAGAAACTATTTAAAATCACTTCAAAAAACCCCCAGAGATTTTCCTACTTGGTATAATTACCACCAGAAATTAAAAAAGATATAAGAACATTGTTTATGTATAGTATACAGTGGTACCTCGGGATGCAAACGGGATGCGTTCCGGAGCCCCATTCGCATCCAGAAGCAAACATAACTAGTGATGGCATGTCTGCGCACACGCACGTCGCTTTTCGCATGCGCAAGAGGCGAAACCCAGAAGTAACACGCTCTGTTACTTCCGGGTTGCCACAGAGTGCAACTCGAATGAGCTCAACGTGAAGCATATTCAACCCGAGGTATGACTGTAACAGCAGCTAGAACCCTTATAGCAAGGAACTGGAAGAATGAAATGCTCCCAGAGATTACAGATTGGCAGATACTCATGTTAGAATATCTACAATTAGCAAAAAGACGGGATCAATTAGAGGAATATTGAAAGAAAAAACAAGCAGAAGAATGTATAATATTTAAGAATTATGTAAAACTTTATTGTACAAATAACTCCATATTAGCAGAAATTGAGTGATATTTGTAAAGAAAAATATCAAAGGAATGTATACAAAGCAGAAAGAAATGATATTATACAATGTAAACCTGTGTAAAAGAGAATGTTATATCAAACAGTATAATAAGAAGGATTGGAAGGATTGTGCTGATGAGTACTTTTACTATTTAAATAACTTTGTCTCTCTTTTGTTTTAATTTGATTTCTTTTTTACTTCTTTATATCTTTTTTATAAATTTTCTATTTTATATAATTTTCTCTTTTTTTACCTGTTAAGAGATAGTACATAATGGTTGCATAGACATGCAAATCTTTTAATCAATAAAGAATTGATAGTTAAAAATAAAATAAAATCGTGACCTGGTCATTTGGAAACAGTGCACTACATGAAGTTGCATGTGGGCTGAAAGGTGTATTTTGAGAAGCATGCCATTTTAAGCTTTCAAAGGAATATGAGTATAGGCCTGAGAGCTGTTGACAGTCACACATCAGCCTGCAGATTACGATGGACAAATCCCTCAAGTAGAGTTGTGACTGCAATTGCAGTAGCATTTTTCAAACCAACATTTAAAAAATGAGCTTCGTGTCAATATAAAGCCTACCTATATGGGAGGCATGCCCAAGGCAGATCTATCACAGCCATACATTTGTGACTCATAAATTATGAGCACTACAACTTCCACACCGATTTTTACCTGAAAATGTGTCGTCAAATGGGAAAAGCTTAGATACTGACTTTATGATGTATGTGAGTATATTTAGGGAAGCATTTTCTTTACCCATAAATCAGTGTACAATATTTTCACACTCTCTCACTCCCACATATACATATGAATGTGACAACATACCTGATTGGGCATTTTTCAGAGGTTTGCATTCTCAACACTCAATTCATTTCCAAAATTGACCCAGGCAGGATAATTTCACAATTTTGAATCCCTGGACTCATTTGTGGTTGGATACCAGAGACTGAACATGGAGCCTTGTATATATAAAGCAGATATTCTACTAATGAGCTGTGGATCCTCCATTTTAGTTTCAATTTATATTCTGGGTACAATTTAGTGATTGTTAGGTATACTTCAGAACTATCCACATCCATGGGTCATAATATTTTAACAGCAATATTTTTGTTCAGCTAGAATTCATTGCAATAAAATATACTCTGCTAGAAACCCCAGCATAGGCAGTTATATAAACAGTTCACCACATTTGTTTCCAAAAGGCTCATCCCAGCTTTAGAGCTGCCATGGCAAACCGAGCTTCTTTGTATGTTATATTGTTTACTTTAAACTTTGCTTTCCTCAGAACATTTAGTTTTAAGAAGTCAGCCTTTAAATCTACTGGAACATTTCTCTAGGTACTATGTCAACAAAGAGATTATGACAGAGACCCTCAATTTCTTGCAAGCTGCAGTACAAAGCCACTGCCAAATTGGTAGCTTAGACTATTAGTGACTATGCATTGGGAGGACATGGGTTGAAAACTCAAAGTAAGATTTATTTTTGGCTACAGAATGTTAAATCATGGCAGCAGCTCACAAACCAATGTTATTTATCAATACTTTAGTAAAAAGCCAAGGATCAAAAACTGAATTCCATCAAAATAAGAATATAAAAATATGCAAGAATATAAAAATGATTATCTTGGATTAATCACTTGAAGATTGGCATATCTACTTGATGAGGTCTATGAAAGTGCCAGATTTCAAATTGGTCAGATAAAAATCGCCACAGCTAAAGTAAATTAAAAAGAGCTGAAAATTGACATTGACCCCCTATTAAGACCCCCATATATATGTTTCTTTCCAATTTTGAACAACTTGAGAGTTGAAATCTCTTATTCTGGATTGACTCCCTCCCCCCATGCAAATACTAAGTGCTTGAGGCCTGATTCGGATTGGGACCACAGTGCAGGAGGTCAATGCCTCCTATCCTCACACCCAGAACCTAATCTAGAACCAGAATAATGTTCCTGTACTCCCCTAGGAACAGAGATATGTAGTAATTTTACAGATTGCTTCCAATGAGATTTTAGTATGCTTACTGTTATTGTTTTTTGATTGACTCTTGACCCCCAATCTGCAGAATTCTTATATAATTCAGAAAACTGACATTCCGGATGCATACATCCAGATTTATTTATTTTGCTGCTATTGCACATAAACAGGCACGAGGCTTTCTATCTATCATGTATGCATCCAGAGTGTTATTCCTCTGAACTTCTTTTCTGCGTTTAAAATGCAAGGATGTTCATGAATGTTATCAGCAGGAGATCTATGAAATTGGTATTTAAATATTGGCACCTAAACCTGGCATGTGCAGACTAGCTATTTATTTTTAGCCCCAATATCAGGTCAAATTGTGTGGGTTCCAAAGAAGTGAAACAGGTGTTCAGTTTAGCCACATTTAAATCATACTGACACCCACCGAACTCTCTGCTCAGTGGAACATATGGCACTTAACACAATGTTTTTGAATCCTATGAAATCAGTAGTTACTTTTATTTCTGATATGAATGCATTTTGCAGTTTTTCCATTTGTGATCTTCTGTATTCATAATTAGGGAGGACAAAGATGTTGAGAAATATACTAGCTCATTTAATCAATTTCTCAAATAATGGATGAAAAAAGTATGAACACAGATCATTAAGTCAGCCACTTAACAGGTTGCCAGGTTTCTGGTCTCTATCACTTCCATTTCATAAGCCTGCTTAAATTTGTTTCCACATCATTCTATGATTTTAAAAGATTTTGTCTGATGCTGGAAACCAGGTTACTTCTAAGTACCGTATTTTTTGCTCTATAAGACTCACTTTTTCCCTCCTAAAAAGTAAGGGGAAATGTGCGTGCGTCTTATGGAGCGAATGCAGGCTGCGCAGCTATCCCAGAAGCCAGAACAGCAAGAGGAATCGGTTCTTTTGCTGCGCAGTGATCCCTCTTGCTGTTCTGGCTTCTGAGATTCAGAATATTTTTTTTCTTGTTTTCCTCATCCAAAAACTAGGTGCATCTTGTGGTCTGGTGCATCTTATAGAGCGAAAAATACGGTACCTCCAGAATGTTGAATTGCTATGTCCTTGCAATTGACTGTTATTTGGGTGATGTGGTAAAGGCTTTCAGAAGTATTTTGATACCAAAAAGTATTCCAACAGTGAGGCAGATGCCAATGAAATCCGATCACATCTTACTTAGAAGTAGACTGCACTGAGCTCAATAGGGCTTGCTGCATTGCATAGCACTGCAGCCGTAGACTATAGCAATCCTTTTCCAGTCGGATAGAAGGAAGGTTTTATAAATATACAGAGGATTGTCTCTAATTTTTTTTAATGAAATGATTTATAACTCCCATGGATGAATATAATCTGAAACTGAATGCATCATCTTTGAAATGAATTGACAACATGTCTGATTAAAAAAACAATGTGGAAGATAGATGAGCCCCTGTGCTGCATCCAAATGCAGCTCATGCTTATCCATAAATCTGCCCAGGGCTCTTATTTCCTAACCCAGTGGTTCTCAAACAGTGTTCCAGGGAATCCCCCAGGTTTCTGGGCAGCTTGTCAGCAGATTTTCATGGAGAAAATCCATAACAGTGGAGAGATTTTGATGTAAAGCTGATCTCCATGGCAAAAATTCTGGACTGTGTTCTAGGCTTGAAACTCAGTCCTCATAAAGGCTTGAAACTCAACCCTTTTCGGTGCCTCTCTCAGTGCTGGGCTGTAGGAAGCAGTCCAGTGAGTCAGGAACCAGGAGTTCAAACCAAAGAGTAATCAGGATAAAGGGGCAAACTAAAAAGGCAGCTCTGGAGAACAAGCCACATGACAGGACCGAAAAGCAAGGAATTGGAGAATATGGCAATCTGCAGAAACCCGAATTGCTCTTTCTTCTGATTCAGTGTTAAAGAGCTTCTAAGAATGGGCTTTCATGGGGAAAGGGCTTTGCTACCATATCAGGACCAGATTCCCCACTCGCAAACATCTGCCTGGTTGGGCAATACTGTTTAAAAATATATTTTCAAAGCTGCTGCAATCTACCTAACCAGTTTGTTGGTTTTAAGAGACTTTTGTTTTGCATTGTTAATGCATAGTTCGCTTCTGATGTCTTTGTTTTCCGTGACAGAAACCGACAAGAAAATTTACATATTCTTTAAGTCTTCTGTCATGCTGAGATGATACTTGGAAGGATCTAAACAAAAGGGTGAAACATTATGCCTCTGATCTTGCAGGGGTTTACGCTGAAAGTCCTATTGAATTCAATGGGTCTTACTCCCAGATAAATGACGTTAGGATTCCAGCTGCGTAACAGAGGGACACAGAGGCTGGAGGAGATAAGAATGTTTTTGATGCACTTTCCTAACTACACACAATTTGCTGATTAAATATTCTATGGCCTAGATGTGTGTGTGGGGGGGGTGTATTGTATTGTTTTTGTTTTAACTATTTATTTTGTGCTTTTATCCTGTATTTTTATCTTGTAAACCACCCTGAATTGTTCGGGTGGAGGGTAGTATATATTAAAATGGGTTACCTGCAACATTTTTTCTTCCTGAATGAAGTGCTTGCACATTTAAGAAGAAACTGCAGCAACATAGCTCACTACATGGGGTAGTCAGTTGCTGACTCTCGCTTTTCCTCTGTATATCTCAATAGTACAGTCCTGAATACTTTCAAGAATGCTTGCTCACCATTACTAAAATTCCAGTTGAGTTAGAACCTGAGAATTTCCCAGAACACAGTTAGAAAACCAATGGTCTGAAATATAAATGTTTTTAACTGATTATAAGAATGAATGTGTGTAAAGTATTAATAAAAGTCAGTCATCTAAAAAGTAAAATAAATCAAACGGGTGTAAACAAGTAACAATCCTTAACATATTGTGCATTTCAAAATGAGCTCAGAATGAAGACTTAGTATTCTCCATGCACTGGTTAATTACCCTTATGCTGATCATATCACTCAGAATGCATTTGCTCGCCTTATGCTGAGCCCATAAACTGGAGGCAGCTGCAACAGACACTAACCCAGTGATCTAGGAATTTAAAGCTTTTGCCCCATTTCTGAATGGGACGAGGCAAATTACTGATGAGACAGCAGGTTGTGTCATTGAGATGCAAGGCTTCTACATCACAGCTTCTGCACATATTTTTCCCATTGCAGGAAAACAATAGAAGTTTCTGCACTTTTATAGCGTAATAAGAAGCCACACAAATGGAGTATTTGAATTCCTGGTCACCCAGTCTATATATTTAGTATTCAGAAGCTGTTTAGACCGAATGCTATTCTTAGCCTTCTGGACCTATAACTGCCACAAAAATCGAAGGTCACTGAATATACAAACAGCTTGCAGTCAGTCCTTCAAAGATTTATAAAACCGTGCAAAAATTGGGTGTTTTCAGTAATACTATTGCAATGTGGCTATTTTCCTATTGGCAGATATTCTTAATTGCAACTATAAATTAGTGGTCAGTTGCTATTATATGGATGGCCTGAAATTTTGATTTCCAATGTACTTGTTCAATTGCTTGAAGTGTGAGTCACAGACTCTGCATAGTGGGGAGCACTGTACTCAGTTTCTTGACCTGAACACAGCTTCAAATATGCATTGCCTACCAGAGGAGTTTTCCTGCAGGAATAAAATTCTCTGGGCACATTTACACTCCGGGAAGCACAGTTCAGAACTGGGCATTATGGATCTAACAAAGAATTTCCAGAACCTCATCAAAGTGCAATTCCCAGGATTCCTTGGAAGGAACTACAACAGTTAAAACAGTATATTAAAAAAAAAAACTGATACAAGTTTGTAGCATAGATATGCCCTGTGGATCTCACCTCTGGCAACTTCTGCACACTCCCTTTTTCTGCCACACTTTATTCTACTCTAGATCCCTTGGACTAACAGAATACACATGAGATTTACTCCCGATTCAGCGTGGGTGCACTAGATCAGAAAAGGTTCCTAACTTAGTGGCATGTTGTGCTTCTGGGGTTGTTCTCTTGCCGTGGAAAACACTTTCTGAGACTGTGAAAAGACAAACACAACTATGAATTGTGGTAAAGTCAGTGTGATATAATGTTTGGAGTATTTTAACTAGGACTGGGAGACCTTAGTGCAAAGCCCCATCAGGTTCATCTCGGGCTGGTCACTTTTTCTCAACCTAACCTACTACACAAGTGGTCCACAAGTTGCACTGGAAATGTGTGGAGAGTAATTTTATGTTTGTATTGATACTCTCCTTGTTGTTGTTTTTTATCTTGTATTATTGCTGCTTGATTTTATTCTATTTGTTGTATTATTGTTAGGCACCTTGAGCACCACTTGCTGGAAAGATGGAGTACAAGTTTAACAAATAAGTAAATAAATAAAATAAAGTGTGGTGTCAATTCAAAAATCCATTTTTTAAAGTCCCTGACAAACATCCCCACACTGAGAATCTAATGTATGCTTAATGAGCTCCACTGTGTATAATGGAAATCAAGCAAGAGGTACTCTCCAAGGTTTTGTTGCCAGGTATGCAGTTTTGCATTCTTAGTTATGCAAACCTTACATATTTTCAGCTAATCTTTTAGGGTAGCTTGAGACAACCAGGCAGTCTTTTCCTAAGGCAGGAGGTCTGGGACTAGAGCAAAAGCTATCTAATTTGAAACCTTCCTGCCTTTTCAATGACAACTATTGCTAAGGAAACATCTGCTGTGGGGAGATGGAGAGGGAGCTGAATCCCATTTGATGGGATTCAGTGACTTACCAGGCAAAAAATAAGAAAACTATGGAGAAATATAGACAGCTGTAACAGCTAGCTGTGCCCAGCTAAATAGCTAGCTGTGCCCAGAGATGTGCACTTTGCAAGGTTCAGCACTATTCAACTTGCTCTGGCTCTCAGATGAGGTGGCCTCTCCCTTCTCCAGCTGCCTCCAAAGGACTATTCAAAAACCACTTGCCCTGAGGAGAGGAATGGGAGGAGACAGGATTGCCTGGAGAGCTGCCCACCTTGTAGCTCCTGGGGTTCCTGTTGTGGTGGCATCACCCAGCTCCCACTACAGGGCTATGACGACCTTCTTGACCTGAAGGAACGAGAGATCTAGTTTTCAACAAAGTCACCCACCCCACCCCATTGCAGTTTGTCTTGGCTGTCTTATTACATAGTATTGATGAATGCTTGTTGTCTTAACATTTCTATGTAAATAGTGTTGTTGGGTACACCTGAAAAGTTATATATTAATCTCAACAACAAATGAACAAGCAATATTTAATGAACTTCACTGAAGGATCTGGAAAGAGGAGATTAAAAAAAAAAGTATCAAACTATGCGACAATCCTGTACACACTTCCCGAGGTGACTTCTGAGTAGACATGCAGTGTTTTGTGCTATTAAGCATATTGGTTTGATCTTAAAACAAGATCCTTGTCAGAAGAAAGAAAAAAAAGAATTAAATCCTGAACACCCTCCCCTAGCTTGTGCAGAACAGTTCATGAAACAATGCCGCTGCCAGCATTTATTCTGCTATCACACATTTGGATCCAGTCCAGTGTTCAAACCAAGCTTCTACCCCCATTCCTTTTTAACTGTGCATTTACAGAGTCAAAGCACTTACATTCCACTGAGTTTCCGAAATAAGTGTTTGTAGAATTTACTATGTGGGGATTTACCACGGTGTGCATGCTGCCACATGGCAGTTGTCTGTCTTCATTATCCTGCCAAATGGTGAGAATAATTTTTATCACACTTCCGCACTGGATGGGGAGTGAATACAGGTCAAATTCACATGTATGCCCAGCATGTGTGTGCCAGTACCAGAACAAAGCGTGTGAATTTCTTCCACGCAATGGCACATGATATTTGGATGGAAAAACCTACGTAACTGGCCTCACTTTGGGTAGTCACACACACTGCAATGGCATGGGATCGCGAACATGGGAAAGTAGCCTATGGGTATATAAATTTAATAAATAACAACAACAACAGCAGCAATAGCTCCAAGATGTGAACCATTCAGCAAGTGCATTTAAATGCACACCATCATAAATTGCCATTCAGCAAATGGTCTTCCCTATTCTTTCCCCGCCAGCGCTCTCATTCACAAATAGAGCCATATAGGCCTCATATAAGCAAGGGATTCTACATTCATTACAGCGGAGCTCCATATGCAAGTCCTGCCGTCTCCCCCAACCGGGGCAGGTTAGGCACACAAGGGTATTAAGAAATGTGCTTGAGGAAGTGGTCAGCAGTACATAGCCCAAACATTCCAGTCAAGCTGTGCATTCCACTACAGGAGAGTGGTTATGCTTAAAACTTTATGTAACTTATGTTAAAAGTGCATGCTTACACCTACTGAGAAGTTGCCCTGCTTTCTATTCGGTCAGTTAAATATAAATTAGGATTTCTGATGTCCCCTACCCAACCCACTGCCACCGCCACCCTTGTTATCATTCCCCTCCGGGATTTGGGTTCCCTTGTTACTTTCCTGCATTAGCAAAACTAAAACGTTTGACCTTCCTATTAAAAGAATAAACTCCCACACTGTATTAATATTTAATTCTACATTGAATAATTCTACATTGAATATACTGAACATCTGCCTTGTCTTCATCTCGTAAGTCCTCTTTTTTTTACATAACACTAAGCAGAACGTTGTCATAACACCTTTAGAGAGACTGGAGACAAAAGGATTACAATGTTTTCATTAACATAAAACTGCTCTTGGAGGTTCACTCTGTTTTGTTAAAAGGAGAGACAAGGAGCAGCTTACTTTAAGAAATTAATGAATGAAGCTTATCTGTTTTGTGGAGTGACAGAGTGATTTACAATGCATTGGGCAGTACAGTATTATGCTGAGCCCGACTTACTCTGGGTTCATCTTTGTGCATGTCGTGCTGGAGGTCAAGAAGGGAAAATCGAATCTGAGTTTTGTGTGTGTGTGTGTGTGTGTGTGTGTGTGTGTGTGTGTGATTTCCTACTCTGGTTGATCTCCAGCTATGCTGTGGCTCTAGGACCCACAACAGTGCCAAAGGGCAGTGCCAGATGGCTTCTGGGAACAGGGTCTTGTGGTGGCAACATTTTCCCTCTGGTCCACTCCTATGTAACTTCCAGAGTGGATTCTTGCAATGTGCTTGAAGATGATTCAGAAACTATGGCCCCAGATTCTTGGCTCGGGTTCCATTTAGATCACAGATAACCCCTCTTTTAAAACACCTGCATTGGTTGCCAGTTGATTTCCATGCCCAATTCAAGGTGCTCATGTCAGTGTTTAAAGCCTCAGATAACTCAAGCCCCAAATATCTGAACGACTGCCTTCTTTACACACCTTCTTGGACGTTAGATCCTCTTGCCATTCTCTGTGGCAGCTGCTAAGTTTTGGAACTCCCTCCCCGTAGATGTGCATCTGCAACTTCATTAGATGTTTTTCGGGAGTCCTGATGATGCACCTCATCACCCTGGCGTCACAGTACAGCTTTGTACACCCTTTGATGCATATTCCACAAGTGACTCTTTTCTCCCATGGAGTTCCTTTCTCTTTGTCTGATCTCTTTGTCAATGTGCCCTAGTTCTCTTATTCCAGACCCATTCCTGGCAGGTTCATCCCATGTGCTTGGCTGACTAGAGCCCAGTGTGAGTATCCACTGAGAAATCTCCATTTCATAGCACTTCAACTGCATGAGGAAATGTGATGAGCTTTTATTTTCAGCAGAGTTTCTTGTTCATTTGGCTATGAAACATTTTCTTCATTTGGCTGAGTCAACTCTAAGAGTTCGTTAGCGGAGGTTTTGACCGGCCAATGACTTTCTTCCAGGTTGAATTCCTACTGACTCTAATGAGAATGTTACAGGATTCTTTCTCTGGTTTCATTCACTGAGGATGGTGCCACAAGTCCCAGTATGCTCTTTGCATAGTCTGTGGCATCTGGTGTATGACGCACAAGCAACCCCCCCCCCCAAAAAAAAAGCTACATCGGGAATGTGTTGCTGATGACCCACAGGCAAAAGAAAAAAACATTACATCCAGATAAAAAACCCCCATCATTATCATTTCATAGAATGTGTAAACAACTAAGCTGCACCAGAAGTTAAAGGAGTAAATGGGGGGGGGAGAGCTCAAATTACCTCCTTTACATTATATTCAGTAGCAATAATAAATATTGTCTGTGACATATTGGAAAAACTATAGACTTATTAGTTTGGGTGGGATGCTAAACATGCTCTAATCTAATGAATTCCAAGCCTGTCCACCCCATGAGATTTCTTCTTCATATGACAGTCATAGCAGTATCGTCAAATGCCTGATCTGAGAGATACCAGTTGCATATTTATAAAGTCCATGGTTTCTGCTTCCCAGTGGACTCGGTGTCATTTCAATCAGAAAATTGCCTCTAGAAAAATGCAATAATAAATTGGAGAAACTCGTTCTTTCAATGTGATGTTCCCGAACGCTCAGGAAATGTGAAACATAATGAAACGTTTTCCACTGAAGGCTTAAATCATCTCTGCATGGACAAAACTAATCCAATTAGTACAAAGTTGAGTTCTTACTGTAGTTTACAGAAAGCAAAATTTGATGCACTTTTTAAAAGGGTCCTGCATAAGTGAAGAATATCTAGGCAAAGATATTGGAAGAAGTTAAAAAGAATCGCATTAATATCAGGGATATTTCTCAAGGGGCTTTCAAGTACCTTTAAGTTGGTACCAGATTCTGCCTAATGTACACTTTGAGACAAATTTGGAGTGCTCTGTTCTTTTGAGACAAATTGAAAGAATCAGTGGCATTTCTCTGGAAGCTCTTGAACATCTCTGCTGCAAAGGATCTTGTACATTAAAACTTAAGGTTGCATTCAGCAGAATTGATTCATTCACAAAAGGACTTCCACTTGTGAAATATGACTTTTCTTTCTTCTTTATTCCTATGTGCTCCGCAGGGTAGAAGGAAACCCCACCCCCCACCCCAACATAAAGTATTTCATAGCATGCAGATGACAGAAAGTGTGAGCTCCACTGTGCAGATGAAAGGAGGACTTCACTGAATACCACTCTTAGGACTCAGCTATACAGCTGCAAATAAAATGTTTAAAGTGTGCTTTAAGTGCAATATGCAATGTGACATTAGATGGCCGATGGTGAGCATTATGGAAAATTCAATGCATTTTTTAAAAAAGCATTTTCAGAGCAGTTTTTATATGTTTCTAGATTCCACCTTAGTATTCTCAGAAATAGTTGTCTTCACAAAAAGAGGCCAGGAAATATAAGGTTCTGAGATGCAATTGCAATACAATTATTCCTAAATTACGTTTGGCTTAGGGTCAAGTCACATGCAATTGCAAGAAACACATGATTCGATCACCTGTTAAAGTTGCCACTTAGGCCAAAAAAGAGGAACTGCATCACTGCAGTTTGCATAAACACTGCACATGCCATTAAATGTGCTTAGATGCAAATTCTGAAATAATTACTGTAATTTAAATGGAAACACAATACACACTATGGTGAGCCTGTGTCTGTGTGACATGTGTCACCTGCTAAATCTGCTGTCCAGGTGCAATTTCAAGGTCCCTGCTCTCCATCTGTGGACTATACAGCCTTTGAAATACAGGACTTCTTCAAAAGGAGGGCTGCCCTCAGATTGCCCTTCAAATATAGGACCATTTCTTTGTAAAGTAGGACACATGGACATCTTATTACCTGTGGCTTTTAAATTTGGTAACATTGCCAGAGAAACCATTTAGATCAGGCCAACAGGACAGAAGAAGCGCTGCATGTTGCATTTATGAACCAAGGCAGGAGACCTCAGAGGGATTCTGTGCTTGCTTGAGGAACCAGTGGTCACATCTGCACCGTACATTTAAAGCACACACTGAAAGGCACGTCTTACACCAAAGAATTGTGGGAGCTGTAGTTTGTTACAAGTGCTGACCTCACAGAGCTACAGTTCTCAGCAGTCTTAACAAACTACAGTTCCCAGGATTCTCCATGACGAAGTGGGATGCTTGGTGTGATGTGGCAAGGCATCTGGAACCATGGGAAACTAATATCTCTTAAGTGTAAGGAAAATGCGAGGGAGGGGTGAGAGGGGAAGGGAGATCAAACACCTTGTGGGGAGGAGGACAGGAAAATCTCTCTTGTCAGTGGTAAGTCTTAATTTATAATCAGATGGAATGATTTTAACTGGGCTCTGCTATCCCAGGGATTTTCAGAAAGGATGTTGAAGTAACGAAATAACCTTGGTCTCTTGTGCTTCTTGCTCTTTTGCAGGTTGAGGAGAAATGCTGCATATGTCTCTCTGTTTATGCTTTGGGAAAGATTTCTGTGCCCTCTGTTGATGTCAGAATGTAACTGTCAACACTGAAGGCCCTGTGCTGTTTTTATGCTGCAGACCTGTCTATCTGTAGCTGCTTGGTGACAAGTTCTAAAAGAGGAGAGAGAGAGAGAATCGGGAACCTCATCGTGCACCTTTGCAGGGAGCCCCGGTACTTGGCTCAGGGAAAAGACAAAGTCAGAAAAGGAAGGAAGGAAGGAAGGAAGGAAGGAAGGAAGGAAGGAAGGAAGGAAGGGAGGGAGGGAGGGAGGGAGGGAGGGAGGGTATAGGATTGTTCCTGGAGCATTTGGAGGTAGGAGATGATGACGAGTAACTTCCAACCTGATTTCTCCTTCCAAACCAAGTCTTTCTGGCAAAAAAGTCTGTATTGCATGGACAGATTTCTCAATGGCTCCACGATTGCTACCTCTGAAACCGGTGGTAATGCCAAAGCAGAAAAAAAGAAAACTTGCACAGCTTCCACCCAAACTGAGCCACCCTGAAATCTTTTTAAAAATTGCACTCTTCCACCCCATGACATCAATGAAATCCCACACGTTTCCACCATATGCAAATAGGGTGGCAAAATGGAGGAGAGAGCATTAACCTGCTTAAGAATGTGGCTTCCAGCTATCCAAAAGCAACAGAGTACAGTGGTGCCTCGCAAGACGAAATTAATTAGTTCTGCAAGTTTTTTCTTCTTGCGAGTTTTTCGTCTTGCGATGCACGGTTTCCCATAGGAATGCATTGAAAATCAATTAATGCGTTCCTAGGGAAACCGACTTCAGACCAGGTCCGGGGACAGTCTGTCCCCCGACCTCTTCTGAAGGCTGGGGGGGGGGACAAGGGCTTTTCTTCCCACCCCCAGCATTTTAAAATCGCCCCGGGACAGCGGAGGACTTCTCCGCTGTCGGGGCGATTTAAAAGCCCCTGGGAAGGCAGGCAGGGGGGACAAAGACTTTTGCCCCCCGCCAGCCTTCAGAAGAGGTCCTGGACCTCTTCTGAAGGCTGGCGGGGGCGAAAGTCTTTGCTCCCCCCGCCTGCCTTCAAAAGCTGTCCGGCCAAGGCTTCGCGGACCTCTCCGCCAGCAGCGGCAGCGCTGCCGCTGCTGGCGGAGACTTGCCGGCATGCCGAAGCCTGCGCGCAGCGCGCCCAGGCTTTGCGGACCTCTCTGCCAGCAGCGGCAGCGCTGCCGCTGCTTGCGGAGACTTGCCGGCATGCCGAAGCCTGCGCGCAGCGTGCCCAGGCTTCGCGGACCTCTCCGCCAGCAGCGGCAGCGCTGCCGCTGCTGGCGGAGACTTGCCGGCATGCCGAAGCCTGCACGCAGCGCACCCAGGCTTCGCGGACCTCTCCGCCAGCAGCGGCAGCGCTGCCGCTGCTGGCGGAGACTTGCCGGCATGCCGAAGCCTGCACGCAGCGCACCCAGGCTTCGCGGACCTCTCCGCCAGCAGCGGCAGCGCTGCCGCTGCTGGCGGAGACTTGCCGGCATGCCGAAGCCTGCGTGCAGCGCGCCCAGGCTTCGCGGACCTCTCTGCCAGCAGCGGCAGCGCTGCTGCTGCTGGCGGACACTTGCCGGCATGCCGAAGCCTGCGCGCGCTGACATCAGCGCGCCCAGGCTTCGCGGATCTGTCCTGCCTTCAAAAGCCGTCCGGGATAGCGGGAAGCGCTTCCCTGCTATCCCGGACTGCTTTTAAAATGCTGGCGCTGGGGAGCAAAGCCTTTCGGCCCCCGCCAGCCTTCCTGGACCTCTTCTGAAGGCCGGAGGGGGGGGGGAAAGGCTTTGCTCCCCACCGCTAGCATTTAAAAGAGGTCCCCGGAGATTTCCCTATGGGCTTTCGTCTTGCGAAGCAAGCCCATAGGGAAATTCGTTTTGCGAAGCGCCTCCAAAACGGAAAACCCTTTCGTCTAGCGGGTTTTCCGTCTTGCGAGGCGTTCGTCTTGCGGGGTACCACTGTAGTATAGTCAGGAAGCAGTTGGTTTTGAGTCAACTCCCAATTAAATGAGCTTGTAATTTTAATCTAGCTACGCAACCTCACCGTACTTTTCTGTCTATAAGATGCCCTCATGTATAAGACTGTATTTTTGGGGACTGAAATTTAAGAAAACTGTTGAGCTTTCTTTGCGGAGGATTGCACAGAGTTATTGAGCTTTGTGGAGGGGACTACCAAGGGTTGTTGAGCTTTTTTGGGGGGGGAATTCCAAAAATCGCTCACCCGCATGCGACACAAAATCTGCCTCCCATCTGTCCCCTCACCGGCAAAAGTTGATAATCGACTGCCCAATTGCCACAGTCAACACCACCCATTGACGCAACAACAAATAACAAGCACAATAGCCACTGACAGCCATGGCACCAACCAATCAAACGTCCACCCATGTATAAGACGACCCCAGCTTTTTAGCATGATTTCTAAGGAAAGAAACCTAATCTTATACACAGAAAGGTACGGTAAATTGGTTTGATTAATTGATTATAGTTGCAGATCTAAATATTATATATGCATCCATTAGGGGGAAATATGCAACCTTTTTCACTAAACTTCATTCTTTTGAAAACAAATATTTATTTCTTACCAAGGATGCTGGGCACATGGTATCAAAGTGTTTTCTTGGTGTTCTTTGTATAGCAGGTTTGCTGAAGTGATTCCATAATGCCAGGGGGAAAGAAAAATATGTTTTGAAGTCTAATATCTGAAAGCTCAGTGGCATCTTGTTTTGGGTACAAAATAGTGGTCGTGGCTTTTCTTATTAGACAGTAATTTCATTTCCCTCCCATTAGTTGGCACTTAACTGGCTCATAAAGGCAGGGCCACAGTAGACACATCTTAATTATTAGTAAACAAGGAAGGAATAAATTAAATAAATGGTTCTTTTGTGATCAGATCATAGTCGCTTAAAACAGTAGTGTTATTGCTTTTCATATATCCACAAGAAACCAATGTCCCTGAAACTCTTCACCAACCTATAAAAAAATCTTAATATTATGTGTCTCTGTGTGTATATGTTATATCACGTATAAAATTTCCTGTCTTGCTAGCTTTTGCCAAAGGCTAATAATGGGTGATAAAACTCAAGTTTATATATATATATAGAGAGAGAGAGAGAGAGAGAGAATTCACAAAAGAACAATCTTCCCATCGCAGTTTTGTAAGGTTCTGATCCCTTAGCCATTGCTTTGTAGATGTTTCAGACACTATATAGATGTGGAGAAATACTGTTGATACTTTGACAAAGAGCATACCACCATTCATAGTAATTAGTAATAACTAAATAGGGACGCAGGTGGCGCTGTGGGTTAAACCACAGAGCCTAGGACTTGCCAATCAGAAGGTTGGCGGTTCGCATCCCCATGACGGGGTGAGCTCCCGTTGCTCGGTCCCTGCTCCTGCCCACCTAGCAGTTCGAAAGCACGTCAAAGTGCAAGTAGATAAATAGGTACCGCTCCGGCGGGAAGGTAAACGGCGTTTCTGTGCGCTGCTCTGGTTCACCAGAAGCAGCTTAGACATGCTGGCCACATGACCCGGAAGCTGTACGCCGGCTCCCTCGGCCAATAAAGCAAGATGAGTGCCGCAACCCCAGAGTCGGTCATGACTGGACCTAATGGTCAGGGGTCCCTTTAAATAGGGTGTGTCCCTTTAAATAGGGTGTGGGAATCAAATGACAGCCCCTTACTGCTGAAAAGACAAGCAGTTTTAAGAGCTGTACTGAGATACCAATATCTTTTGGTTTTGGCAATGAGAAATGCTGTAAGAAAGGAGCCCGCTCATTATGTAGCTTTGCCCTATGTACATAGATTACTCATATATATGGGAAACTGGCCCACCCTCCATGGGCCACTTTTGATAGGTGGGCCCCACCTACCCATCAGCTGTTATCATATGATGCTAGGAGTCTTTCTTTAAACCAGGGTTGCAAAGGGAGAATCTTGGTGAAACCTATCACAATGGGGCTTTGCATTTGGTGCCAGATTTAATAGTGTTGCATTGAGATTGCTGAGAAACAATTGACAGTGCAGTGCAGTGCAATTGTTCCTTTGCAGCCATAGCTTTATCTGCCCCACACCTGAAGTCATGTGATGTCAGGGCCAGGTGGGTGAAAATGTCTCCAAAGGTCAAATTAGAACCCCTGGAAGACCTAATTCTTCCCTTGAGCCAGAAGTTTCTCATTTTGTACCTTAGAATCTTCATCAAAGGCAACAGAAATCACAGTGGTTCCAAGCGTGGGAGTTAAAAGAAAAGGATTGTGACATGTTTTAAGGTCTTCAAATAATAATAATAATAGGTACAAAAGGAAGAAATTGTGTTCATCAATTGTCTGCATTAACTGTTGGTGAAAGTGGGGAGGAGATGACGGGATGGAGTCACACCATAGCTGTCAACTTTTCCCTTTTCTTGTGAGGAATCCTATTCAGAATAAGGGACTTTCCCTTTAAAAAAGGGAAATGTTGACAGCTATGAGTCACACACATAGTAATATTGAGAGGAGGGGCTTTGATACTGGGACAATGCCTTTTCATATTTTAGGTTTATCCTAAGCCACTTTGTGTACTGGCGCTGTGTAAAAAAAGATGAGACGCTCATTTTAAAAATGCATAAGATAAAAAGAATAGAAAAGCTAATCCATTTACTTTGAGATATCTGTTATAGGAACGCTCTCATGTTTTCTCTTCTAAGCTTATTTCCTCAGATGTTTCTTAAATGACCTGGCAGCACATGAGTATGTACAATACATAATAAAAGCACAGGCATTGTCTTAAATGCAGATCATTTATGTATAACAGGTGGGCCAAAGAGCCACCAAGAATTAATTGCTGTACCATAAACCAGATTTTAAATTATAGCCTTTGGTTTAATTTACAACAGGTCTCTGTGTTTCATGGCATTCTGTTTGTGTCTGGCCAGCAACAGATGCTGCTTGATCGACTCTGTGGCAGCTTATTGGGCACTAAGTAGCGCTAAAATTAGTCTTAATGGTCCCCAGTGATAATCCTTATTTTTGGTAGAGGGTTTCTTACGGTATGTTTCAATGCTATAAACATATAAAGGGAAAATAGTGCAACGTAGGGAAAAAGAAACAATCAATCAAATTTATTGTTGAAAGCACAGGTCATACAGAAGAGGACAAAGGGTTGCATCCTGTGCTTATTCTACTCAGATTACATCCATGGAAATTAGCTGACATAACTATTCTGGGTACTTCAACTTCAGCGGGTCTGCTCTAAGTAAAATGTAGCTTGATGCAACTCGAAATGAATAAACATTTTATAAAAACAACAACTATACACTAAATAATTCACTAAAAATGCTAAATTTAACAAAACAACCTATTATATTAGCATATAATTATTCCTGACTCACTTAACCACAACTAAAAAGCCCATTTTTTTAGCATTATACTGTATTGACATTAGCAAGTAAAATGTGTTCCCCTGTAGCTGAGTACAGTGGTATCTCGGGTTAAGAACTTAATTCGTTCTGGAGGTCCATTCTTAACCTGAGGTACCACTTTAGCTAATGGGGCCTCCCACTGCCGCTGCACCGCCAGAGCACGATTTCTGTTCTCATCCTGAAGCAAAGTTCTTAACCTGAGGTACTATTTCTGGGTTAGCGGAGTCTGTAACCCGAGGTACCACTGTATATTCAAAATCTGGGCTATGTCCTACGTACTGTGTTCTACCAGCTTCATAAATAGCTGGACAAAAAGTGAGGAAAAGCCTCACCAAATTTACCTCAAATGTACAATCTTTAAGTTCATAAGGTTCTCTTCCCCACTAGGCCTAAACTGATACTTTCCAAGAAAACTCTTCTCCATGGTAATCCTATGTATGTCTACTCAGAAGTCCCATTGAATTCAATGATACTCCCAGGTAAGTGTGTACAGAATTGCAGCCAAAAATTGCTTTCCTGAGAAGGAATCTATCAATTTGCAGAAAATGAATTTAATACTCATAACTGAGCATAACCCTGAAAAACAAAGTTTATTTAAAGTTAACTGCCAGGGTCAGATCCTGCTGGATGGAGACATCCCTAAACTCATTGCTTTTTCCAGGGTTTTTCACTAGCAGAGAAACCTAGAGAATGAACTAGATTGATGCTATCATCTTGATATCACAAACGTCTTATTTAAGCTGCTACAGATTTATTCTGTAAGGCACAACCTCTGGAGACTTCCCAAGGATAAACTCTTTAAACTGGTAATTAAGAATAAAGGTCCATGCTCTCCTCTCAAGTGAAAAATGCCAGTTTATTTTCTGAGGACCACCACTGGTGTGCATCTAAGCACACATGGAATTTTTCCAAGCAATATATTTTGAACTGTTTGAAGCATAGCTACCGTAAATTGCTAAGACCCTCATCTTTCCATGCAACTCCAAATTGAAGGGAAGGCATATTTTGACATTGAATATTTGGTGAATTGGGTAAGCTTGTTTGCCTCCCTGATTTGCAGATCTGCAGGATACTTTATATTGATTGTTCTGTCTTTTAAGTTAAGAGTTAGTAGATGAGCCTGCGAGTGTCTGAAGTAGAAAGAAATGCACACAAGAACTGGCAAGGTTTAGACTTGTTCAGTTCCCTGCCCTTTGACGTGCCGTTTCTATAAGTGAGGATTTCTTCCGAAGACTACTACCTTGATGGATCAGGATAGTGGTCTTCAGAGGAAATCCTCACTTACATAGCAGGTACATCAAAGGGCAGAAAATTCAACAAGTCAATATTCAACTGTTCATTTCTACAAAATCCACAGAAATGGTAAGTAAACATTTGAAGCCTACTTAGGCAGGAATATGGAAACATAACTGTGTAGTCTATGTGAAGCAATAATGAATGCTTTCTTTCTCCCAGTAGTCATGCTGAAGTTCAGCAATAATGCAATTTATATGAAAATTAAATAAAAAGACTTCCACAATATACCATAGCTTGATCCCTTCCAGTTGCTATCATTAGCTGCCCCACTGTAGATAAGCACAGAGATTTGCCTAAGATTAAACCCATATTTCCTCTTTTAATGTCACAAATCTGTTCACCTGAGATAATTTTGCCTGCCCACCTTTCATGTTGGAGCCTCACTAGGCTATTTGGCTCGCTGGTTAACAGGGCTGGAAATGGATTGTTCTTCCTGATCTTAATTGGCCCCTTGGTTGTGCTCCCCTCCCCCTTTCCCACAGGGATTTAAGGCTTACTTGTATTAGGCAACGGCTGGATTTTTGTATGTGGGCGGAAATGACAGTGAGCAGGATCAGCATAGTAAAGGGTGCCACATAAGGGCCCTGTGGAAGAGGATTGGCCATGACACCCCCTAAGCTTGGGTTAGGGACTCTGCAATGCTGGAATCTCTCACCCCAGTCATGCAATAAGACCATGCCAGGGCTCAACACTGGGTGATACCCATGAAAGGGGTTTGGGCACTTCCCAAACCTAATGGAGGACCATTCCATCCACAAGGGCTGGTGGAATGTGGCATGGGATCTTTGCGTGTTCAGACCCAGAAACCTCCCCCCTAAATAAATTCACACTTACTCAAATTTTGGTTTGGTTTTTGGCAGAATTTAGGCCACAACTTTATTGATTACAGAAAGTGACTGGTTGCATAGGCTCTGGTTCGACTAGCTCCCTGCCATGCAGGTAGTGCTGACCGAGGGTTCCAGCATAGGTCAGCCAAGGGTGAACACCTGGATAAGCGGAAAGCCGTGAACGGGCTATCTCCGCCACCCAAATGTCCCCCTGGACTCAGGCACGGGCACAACCCCTTCTCAGAGGTTGACCAAACCATCGAGTCCCTGGATTCCTTTAACGGAATATCCTTCACATAGGGATGGCGAGACCATTCTCCCTTCCCTATCACTTGAACCAGTGCCTATCCGCAACCTTACAAGTTGTGATGATTTGCTACATGGCAGGCAAAACCCAAATGGCAACACCCAATCAGCCAAGTGGGGAAAATTCCTGCCGTGCCCCTGTCTCAACGACAGACGGCCCCATGATGGCATAGCAAGGTCAAGGGCAACAAGCCCTAAAAGTAGGGAGAGGTGGGCGGGTGTTCCGATGCACGAGCCAAAAGAGGAAGCTCTGGGTTATGTACATGGGCATAAATAGGTCCCTCGAGCCATTTGGATTGCGTCCCATTAGCCATATTGTACCCAGCTTCGAGGGACCTACCAATTGGGTGTTGTGGCTGACCAATTGTACCCACCCACAACACAGGGTGTCGGTTTTCCAGGTCTCACCACAATACGTGCCCTTTTTAAGGGAGGACCCGATTTGCCATACTGCCATGTCAACCCTGCTTTCCACTGCAGTCAATAAAGTTTTGTCCCTATTTTTACCCAACACTGGCTATCGCAGGGCCACAGATGTGCTTGCCTGGCTCTAAGCTCTATGAGGTTGTGCAGATCCCAAGGAAACTAGATGGCAAAAGCTCTTCCCTAGAGGTCTCTATCATTCTGTTGCTGCTGGGTATCAAATAAGCCTCTTTTCTTCTTTGATCCTTCCTTCCTTCCTTCCTTCCTCCCACCCAGCCAGCCCCGTGCCCCTACCCAACCCCAAACAATGGCAAAAACCAAAGGCTATTGATGAACTGAGACACAGCAGCCTGGTTGATGAAAGCACTGCACATAAATGCTACTTTTTATGATGTATATATGTTAATTGAGAAGCTTTATTTTCTCCCACTTATCTGCTTTTGCAAAATACAAATAAGAAAATAGCACAATGTAGCAAGGAAGGTATAATTGAAATGATTCTTATTGCCAACTATTTCATTCGTTATTTTATGCAAAGCTTTCATTGAGAGAATTTATTGGGAAATAAAAACATTTAAACATTTAACTAAATTTTTTTATTTGACACTCTTTGGTCTTTAAAAGAAGCAGTGGGAAAGCAGTTATATTCAGAGGAGTTTGGAAAATAGCTACTAAGAACATTGCACTGTTTGCCATAGCTGATTGGCCTAGATGCATGGAGGAAATACCAAATGGCAATGTACAGAAGAAAATGTGGATTTGTGGAGCCTGTTTAAATTATGCAAATAAAGTAAATATGCATATTTCTCTTATCTTGCACAATTCATTCTGCACTTTTTATTTTGACTACCTTGCACAAATGAGCAGATGGGGGGGCATATCACTCCTCCGTATACCACTGCTCAAGCCCAGGCATCACAATGGCAGAGGCAATATTCCACCCCCAGGGGGATTTTCCGTCAAAAGGAGACCCCACCACCACCAGGACTGGCCCTAGAGCTGCCCCCCTGCTCTCACCCCCCCAACGGGGTCAGCTTGTGGTTGGTAGGTCTCCCAATGCCTCAAAGGCCCCTCCATTCCTGAAACCAGCATTGGAGTCCATTGCTGGATCCACTCCAGGTTGCCTGCTCAGCCAACAAGACCCACAGCAGTTGCCTGCCATCTGCAGCCAGCCTTCTTGTGAGTAAAGGGAGGAGTAAGGGGAACCAGCTCCCCCTGCCTCTCTCTTCCCTCACCTCACTGTGATCAGGCCGAGATGTAGGCCTAAGCACAGACCGAGGCCCCTGCCAACAAAGAGGCTGGAGAGGTCAGCTCGTCCCTTAAATAGGAACCAAGCCCCACCTCCTCCTCAGACTACCTAATGAATGCACCAATCAGTGCCAAGGATTTTCCTGCTCCACCTCTCTTGCCCAACGGCCCACAAAGGTGCCACCCAGGCCTTTGGGCTGAACGTCCTTCCTCAACTGGGAGAGATTGATCACAGAGTTTTAGGCACTGGCAACTTCAAGACTGGGTTACTGCAGTATAGTCCATGTGGGACTTCCCTTGCGTTTTATCTGGAATCTCCAGTTAGTAGTTACCCTCTCAGCATAAAACACCTCTGCGCCAGAGATCTGTTCTTGTGACCCGTTTGATCCTGGGCCAAGTTCAAGGTGAAAATATGAAGATACCACATGTTAGAAAAAACATTTCCTGGTTAAATGTTCAGGAACTTTTTAGAATGAGCTGGAAAGAAAGACAGAACCCATAAAGCATTTTCCTGTTCCTTGCTGTAATGGAGAAGAGCTCTGAAATAATGTCAGCAAGAAGAGAACAAAAGGGCACTTTAGGCAGACTTTCTGGAAATATATTGGTTACCCACACAGTGAAGTTCTGACCGCTCTTAGTAGTAGGTTTATCTCCCTTGCCCTTGTAATCGTGAGTCCAGGAATAAGCGATGCAAATAATTCACAATCACAGTGAACTTAATTTGATGAACTAAAGAAGAAAGTCCCTTAGCTAAATAATCTCCAGATGCATAATTGAAAGGATTCTTTATCTAGAGGCAAGTGGGTTTCAACATACAGCATAAGATAAGAATGTATATGCACTGAAGAAAATGCTTAAATGGAGTACTCCAAATATCCACAATGTACTTCCATTTGGAAAGCATGACTCCAGAATAACTTTCCTTTTGCATGGACAGGCGGAGTCCCCCCAACCCCAGACAACTCCTGAGTGGAGTAATGACTCAAGATATCGTGCTATGGGATTAAAATTGGCCACAACTTTATTAAGTTTCAGATGTAGGGAGACCTTGGCTCAGGCATTGGGCGTTTATCCTTCCCAATCCCCAGCCGGGAATCTGGGAGACTTCAGGGGTATCCAGAATGGGGGAGGGGGTTGGGCTGGCTCTGGAGAACATATGTTCAAGCAGAGAGCCCACCCCCCGTTTCGCCGCCGTTGGAGGGGAGAGCATTACAACCTCTCGGTGTATGGCCAATGCCTCCCCTCAAGACCCCTTTAACGGGGAACCCTGGTATCACCACCACAAGGGGGACGTGGGTCATGTCTTCACGCACCTCCCCCATTTAGGAAGATAGACTAAAGGATTCCACCCAAGGCCTGAAACCGCCAAAGTTGTGACGTTTTGCTATGGGAAAGGCAAAACCTGCCAATGCAGGAAAATTCGTTTCCAGCCCTTCAACAGCGACCCTGGCGTAGCAGCGCCCGCCTACCTGTGGAGAAGAGGTTAACCTGCAAAAGAAGACTTAACTGAGGGAGGGGAGGGTAAGAGAAGCTCTGGAGCCGACTGCCGCTTCGCAGGTAAGATTTACCTTCTGTTGTGTGGGCAGGACGGTCCCTCCCCTTACCTGACCAATCCCCTGGCAACGCCTCCCCAGGCGGGATTGGGCAATTGGCTGAGGTAGGCGGAGACCTCCAGGTATACAGCCTGGGGAGGATGAAGCCAACCTGAACTACCAGGAGTCACACTGGGATCTGGGGGGCTGCGTGCGACCACGCAAAAGGCACCCCCATTTGATGTGGGGAGCAGTCATTCCTAAGGGAGTTGCTAGTACTGATTTTAGTATGTCATTGTATTGGAATGTGTTGCTCATCACCGGCTGGATCTACATGTTTTAAATTAAAATGTTGTATAAAGCTTAATAGGAGTTTTCCATTGTCAGTGGCTTGTTGCTCTGCTGCACCCTCTGGTGTCACATTTTAATAACACATTTTTAACATTTAAAATGACGTGTAGATGGGACCTTGGTGATGCTGATCTCCCCACACCCACACAATATATGAATATCTAATTGTTTACAGTAGTTTGATGATTTTCAACAGAGAAATGGTGGGGTCACAAGAAGTTAGGCAGGTCCTTCCCCTGTTCCTCTACTGCTCCTGATCATAGACCCGAGGCTGCTTTTGAATAAAGAACTGGATTGTTAGAAGAACAGCGTGTAACATGTTGTTCAGCCCTCAGTGAGCCCTCATTCCATAAAACCTGTTGATTCAAGAAAAACGAATATAGAAAGGAGACTTCCTGGATGCCAAGATCCAAGTACCCCAGCAGAGATTTAAAGTCACAATATATCTAGCAAAGTAAACCATGGAAATACACAGTGGCGTAGCGTGGGTTGTCAGCACCCGGGGCAAGGCAAGTAATTTGCGCCCCCTAACCCGTGGATTTGCGTCCCCTAACCCTAACCCCCAGATGTTGCGCCCGGTGCGGCCGGCCCCCGCTGCACCCCCCACGCTACGCCACTGGAAATACAGGCTGTAAAACCTTAAATGTAAGTGAGTTCCAAGATGTTCCCTTAAAAAATTCTTTACAAGCCTTCCCTCTTCCCCCAGCATAGGAAAAGACCACAGATCTGGTAAGTTTAAAATGATTTACTTACAAACTAGCCAATGATCAGATTCATATACTTCAGAGTAGCTGCCATGGAAATACACAGTGGCGTAGCGTGGGTTGTCAGCACCCGGGGCAAGGCAAGTAATTTGCGCCCCCTAACCCGTGGATTTGCTCCCCCTAACCCTAACCCCCAGATGTTGCGCCCGGTGCGGCTGGCCCCCCCTGCACCCCCCACGCTACGCCACTGGAAATACAGGCTGTAAAACCTTAAATGTAAGTGAGTTCCAAGATGTTCCCTTAAAAAATTCTTTACAAGCCTTCCCTCTTCCCCCAGCATAGGAAAAGACCACAGATCTGGTAAGTTTAAAATGATTTACTTACAAACTAGCCAATGATCAGATTCATATACTTCAGAGTAGCTGCACAGGCAGTAAAACTTGTGTTAGTTACAAAGCGGTGAAAGTTCCTAAATTATTGGTCTAGGCAGTGCTTTTTTCTGGGGGTACACAGGGGTACGCATACCCCTAAACATTTTGTGAATCTGCGTTTGGCCTCATTGAGGGGCAGTATTTCAATATGAGTAGGAAAATGAGAGTACCCCTAAAGATTTTTTTAAGGAAAAAAAGGACTGGGTATAGGGGCAGAAATGGCTTTTCCTTTCCTGTTATTTTTTTCTTTTTAAAATGTTTATTTGTTGCTGTTGATAAGCAAAACCCGTGCCCCCATCAAACTATGCTACCTCATAACATAGCATTGCTTCAAGACATTATCGGAGGAGAAAGCTGCTACACAGGATTGCTGCTGCTGCTGCTTGCAATGGCAGCAATGCAAAAGTTAATAAAGGTTCAGAAGGAATGGTCGCTCCTGGGAACTTCCACCTCTGAAAGATGAAGATGGATTCTCAGCCGTTCTGTGAGAAAGCACTCGAATGGGCTCCTTCTTTCCATTTTCCAGCCCTTGGTTGAAGCTTGAGTGTGCACACGTTACTTCTTGCGGATCACGGTCACCCCCTTTTTCAGTCACATCATAACTTTGTCATGGTATTTTCTCATGCCCTCTGTCAACGTCCTTTTGCATGGTGGCCATCTCAAAGGCTGCGCGGTAAAAGCAATGTAATAATAAATTGGCTCTGAGAGCCAAATGAAACATATAGCTGTGACATCAAATGCAAAGTTACTGCACATGGCCTTCTAATATGAGGCACTGTGTAATGGGGAGTCGCTTCCAGAGGAACGAAAACAAAACGTTAAGCTCCACTGATTTTAGCAGTTCAAAAATAAAAATAAAGAATTGCTCGAGCTCTCATTCAATAACGCCATAATTCAAATTCTTAAGCCAGGGGTTTGTTGAAGGCTTGATTAATGTTGATAGAACTCTTTACTTCTCATACATTTACTGCTTTTTTAGACAGCAACTGGAATAGATTTCAGACAACAGGGATCAGAATTATGTGTTATCTGTCCATGAAACACAAATCGAATGTGGCAGTCGCAAGTTGATGAACAAGCCTGAGTGTCCTTCGCAGCTTGTCCTATAATATTGAGAGAAAGATATATGTCGCCTATTACTTGAAGAGATCTGTTCTGAAGAATGAACTATAATAGGGTCTGCTGCGAGGTAGAAGAAAAATTCCTTGCTGTGCTTGTCAGAGAAAAAAATGATTGTATGAACTGATCTTGCTATAGCCTAATAGTGCTAATTGCATGATAAAATCCTTAAGACTATTCTTGTGTGCGATAATTCGTTGTCCCCTCCTTCAGATTTCACTGATCTCATTTATATTCTTTTATGTAAAAATAATTGGTTTGGGCATCGTTGTTTTTAATGATTGTTTTCAAATGTTGCTGTCTTTTCTGCTAACTAGAATTGGAGGAATTTTTGATCAAGATTATTTGCCACTCTATGAATTTGCATAAACGTGATTATCTGGAACACGGTGCTGAGATGTTCTGCTGCTTCCTCTTCCATTCATGTCAATGACTTTGGCTTTGAATATCATGGTGATAATTTATATCCCAGCTGCATGCATCTTCACAATCACATCTGCTCATCAAGGAAGTCATTATTTAGGACACAATTCAGCCAAACTTAAACACTGTAAAGTTCCACCGATTTCCAAATATGAACAACCATCAACTGAAATTAAAGGCTCTTTGAAGTGCTTACCTGAAGTGGATCATGACCTTATTTATTCTAGTATTCTAATATCTAGGCTGTTTGCTCCCCCCAAGCAGGCTTAGGGTAGATGCTAACCAAACTATAACTATGCTACAAACGCATATATATGGAAAAGTGGAATCCTGCTGAAACAGAAGATATGGAATGCATTCTCCTCCAGATGTTGCTTGACTACAACTCCCATCACCCTCTATCATGGACCAAGCTGCCTGGTGTTGATGGGAGTTGTAGTCCAACAATATTTGGTCATAGGTTCCCCAACCCTTAAATGGTAGAAAACTCACATTGGATACCAACTCCCATCAGCACCACCAGGTACGGTCCATGATCAAGGATGATGGAAGTGGGAATCCATCTCTTGGAGAACCATAGTTTCTTCACTCGTGAGCAGAGGATGCTGGCAGGAACAGGGATACAGGAGCACCCCAAGGTTCTATTGGAGAAGCAATGACATGTGAATAGAGTTAGATAAATGTCTTGCCGAGTAAGGGTGTATGAAATTAGTTTACTCCAGCTCAAACCGGTCATGTTAGTTGATCAGAGCTTTTTTATGGGGCCCACCCCACCCCTCTTTCTCTGATCCAAGCAGATACCACTCTGTCTGCGTCTGTTCCTTCTGCTGAATTCAAGCTGTGTAGCATTGCTTGCGGTCTATTCCTGCAGTACTGAGTTTACAAAATGCAGTCCCGCTCTGTGCAAGGCTGACTGATTTTCTCAGCAAATCAAACACTTCAGAAACAAGTTCAACCTGAAAAGGCACTAAGCCTTTTGCGACCACCTAATTTGAGTGCTCACCAAAAAAGTGAATACTATGGTGCCCCCAAGGCCAAGGATGGCAGCAGGTGATCCAGATTACCAGCAAACATCTATTTCTGCTGGGGGTGGGACCGGGACTACAAATTTCAGCATCCCCAGTGGGAAAATGGCACAATTTGAGACAATTATCACCAGAGGGGAAACCCTCCTGTAAGAATTATGTTCCATTATATACAATAGGAGACCTCAACACTGCAAGGCAGCAGAGGCGTCTTGTTCTTTTTAAAGTTGTTTCAATATTTACTAATTTCTTTGACCAAGGTGGACATGCTGTGGGGCAACTGTGATCCAGATCTGTGTTACTTAAAAAAATGAGCCTGTTTTTAAAATTGGGGAAATGGTGCTGGAAGAGAAGGAGATTATAACTCTTTCCTCATGCCGTGTTCCAGGCACAAATCCCTCTAAGCCAGGGGTCACCAACCACTGTGCCCACAAGCACCCCCACTAGCACCCACAAAACCCCCCGATAACCACTGTTGAAGGTCTCCAGTAACCACAACTGATAGATTGGCTGGAAACCAGGCTTCCAAGTTATTTACTGGGCTGCACGTAGACTGCCCTTTGTACACACCGCCCATCGCTACTACCGATTGGATGGTTTAGTGAGGTCCTCGGATTAGCCCCGCTGTGGTTGGCCACAGCACCAAGAAGACAGTTGAACTTGACTATCTAGAGGAAGTAAACGTCGTAACAAGGTTTCCGTAGGTAGAAGCCAAGTTACAGGGAATCAGGCAGAGGGCCTTCTCGGTAGTGGTGCCCGCCCTGTGGAACGCCCTTCCACCAGATGTTAAAGAGAACAACAACTACCAGACTTTTAGAAGACATCTGAAGGCAGCCCTGTTTAGGGAAGCTTTTAATGTTTGATGGACTACTGTATTTTAATATTTTGTTGGAAGCCGCCCAGAGTGCCTGGGGAAACCCAACCAGATGGGTGGGATATAAATAAAAATTATTATTATTATTATTATTAGGCATGCCCTTTTCCAAAGGCAATTCAGATTGGATGCCAGGCCTCTTCCTTGTGGATTGGAAGAGTACAGCAGAGAAGAAGGGTCAATACTGCAGAAACTAGACGGTGATGGTTGAATAGCATTAGGTTCTTATGCCTTTCTTTGTTTTCTGTGGAAGGCATGTCAGAAAGCACTCATACTTTAGGTGGTGGTGGGAGCTCCAGGCCATGGAAGCTACTTTTTCCATTTAACCCCTTTCAAAGTTTTATGCTCCCCCCCCCCCCATTTTTGCAGAAATGGGAAGCAGCGTTGTGGACCTACCTGCCTCATGCTTGTAGGGTTCATGAGTGCTCTGGGGCATAGATGCCACTATTTCCATGCCCGCTGTGGCATTCGTACAGAGCCCCCGGTTGTTTCACAGACTATTGACCTGCACACCACTGCTTTATTCTTCCGCTGCCACCAACCAGGTTTCCTCTGGTGAAATACTGAGTCTCAGTCAGGTTGTAAAGTCAACAACAAAGATTAAAGTTTCTTGAAGAACAAACAAGTTTTAAATATGTTCAGAACGGTTTCTCAATAGTGGCACTATCTCACACTGTCACACTCTTCTCTCTCAGTTCCTATCCCTGTTTCTCACTCCGTCACAACCACTATGTTCGACTTTTCTGCCTTTGTCTGACCCTCACTCCTCTATCTCCCCCTGGTAAACCCCTGGGCTGAGCCTCAAAACCAGGTAGGCTCCGCCTCTGAGCTTTCTCACTGGTCAATCTACATTAACCATTTCCATCCCCCTGTACAAACATAACCACAAGGAATGGGCAAATGCCACACCCACCTATTTGAGGTTAATAGTTCTCTGGAGGAAAGCATTTCCTGTTGAAATCAGTTGAGAAATACTTAATTAAAGCTGGTTTGTGTCCTATTTGATTTACACAGTACTTTACACCTGGAACAATGGAGATTCAGACTAAACATTAGGAAGAGCTTTCTGATGGTAGAAGTTGTTCAACAGTGGCAGTGGTGGACTCTCCTTCACTGGAGGTTTCTAAAACAGAGGTTGGATGGTCATCAGTCAGGGATCATTTGCAAAATGTGAGCCTAGGTGCCTATCTGATTCAAAGCAGTATTTGGAGAAAGGCAGGGAGGTGGAGGAAGAAAACTGACAAGCTCTTAGAAGCTCTTTCCTGAAGTTTTCTCCCCATAGTCAGCAGAATGTTATGACGTTTTATGCTTCATAAGTTTGATTATATAATCACCAAGCTTGTAGTGAACAGGCACCTAAATACTTTGAGTGTAACGTTGGCACTTTTGACCAAACAAAAAAGCCAGTGCATTTACATTGTAAACAGCACAGATGCAACCTGCCTTGTTAAATGTTTGTGAGGGGAATGCACTCAGACATTTGACTTGAACGCTTTGAGGATATTTTCTGGGGTAACCAAATTTAGTTTGCACTTTTTGTAATAGCTTTATGCATCTCAATCTGTTAGAGACCCTATCTCTTCGTGCCAAAAAACAGCAACAAATAAAACTTGTTCATGTATATTTACGGCCCAACTTTGATTTGTACCAATAAAACTTAATAATTTAGAAATTAATAGACTGCAAATTAAATTATGTTCCCCCAGTATATAATTAGTTTAGCAATAGTAATGATATAATTAGCTGTATATTGCAAGCCACCATAGAAGAAGAAATACCTTCCAACACAATACAGTATCGTTACTATATTTTAGTTTAGATATTTAAATACATGCAAAATGAAATATGTAACAATATTAGGTTTATAGGCAGTGGATTTCTGATTGCTCATCTGTATTACTTTGGAAGACAAGGATATTAGCAGACTTTCAGGCTCACCCAAGAAATGCATCTCACTCCCCCTCTACTTTTCATTCTATGTCCAGCTTTTCTTCTCCCTTTATTATATGCTTTGCTCACTAAATAATTATTCATGGTATAGGTATTTGTTTTTTCTGTAAACCGTATTGTTAGTAGATAAAGACACCAACATAGATATAGATACAGATTTCTACAATAAGGAAGAAAAATGGAAATTTCCAAATGATGTATCCCAGGAAAACATAAGAAGCAGAATTCCAGAATAGGGGGAAATGTTTTCCTAAAATCCGGACAATACTTAATACTGAAGTGTTTGCTGCCAATTCTCCTATATACTCTATATTTACTGCAGTAATTTCAGAATATAAAAAAGAAACCATTCTAATCAGCAGCTACGTTTGCAATTGCTTTAAAGATCGTCTGGCTTGGTAGATATGTTATTGCTGCAAGAAAAATCATTTCCTAGGTTATTTTTTTGTGTACTAAAACAAATATTAGCTTATGATTCTCTTGTGCTATTTCCAGCTCCCCTTCGAGATGGTAATAATGGGTTTTACATTTCCAATCACATATAATGACATGTTGCTAAAGCGTTGTGCAAGCATTTAAAAAAATGTTTGAAATTATGTGGATAAAACAGTGTTATAGAGTGCATTGGGAAAAGAGCACATTTTGGGTCAAACAAGATGTGACAAGAAGGAGAAACCACACCTGGGTCACTTAGCATTGTTGAGGCATTGCTCTTCCACATCCGGCCAGAAGTACAATGTCCACTGTAATTCCTTGCCACTTAATATGTAATTTGTGAATTGACTCATGGAACTTTGAAGTGTCAGGCATAGCCCTACTGGCTTTAGCCCAAACGTAGCAGAGTTTTCCTGCACAGCGAAGAAGCTAGTTGCGGCAGTAATGACTAGTCAGCTAGACTCAGAATAACTATTTACAGGATTTATTAAAAAGGAAAAATAAAACCAGCAGAGTTTCTGCATACAAATCAAAGCAAAATAAATCCTCTCTTTCTCTCTCTCAAAACCATACACAGCACTTCTAACTCCTAACACACCTCACACCAAACTGTGCTAGCAATCCCTAGATAACAGAGTTGAGTGCTGCTCGTTAACCAATCAGAGTGAGTAGTTCCTAGGTCAAGCAGACCTGGGCTTTCTGCCAAGAGTAAATTGACACCAGCTGGAGTTAATTGGTGAAGCTAGAATCTGCAAGTTTCCCACGAGAACCAATTAACAGAAACTGAAACCGAAACTGAACACCCCCTCACAGATTCTGCTGAACAATTAACTCCAAATACACCTATGTAGGAGATCATTTTTCCAGCAAACCTAAACCCTTGCACATTCGCTTGTTCTTTATCTTTGCCAATGGTTTAGTTAACACATCTGCTACATTTTCTTCACTTGATACATAAGTACAGGTGATTACATTGTCTTGTACACAGCAACGTACATTTTGGTATTTTACAGAGATATGTTTGGAACGCGATTTGAAACCCTCTGTTTTACTTAAGGTTATACAAGCTTGATTATCAATGTAAACTTGTACTGGTTCTCCACAATTTACATTTAAATCTGCTAACAAATGCTTGAAATAAATCACCTCGTTGCACAATTCACTCAATGCAGCATACTCTGATTCTGTTGATGACACACTTACAACGTCTTGCTTGCGAGACCGCCAGCTGATTAAAGCTCCACCGACCATTATGACTAGTCCTGTGACAGATTTTCTATCTGGCAAATTTCCCCAGTCACTATCACAGTAGCAACTCAACATTTCATCCTCTGAAGAATTTAATTGTAACATATAGCCAATTGTCTGTTTCAGATACCTCAGAACTTGTTTTACCCCTTTCCAGGCATTTAGTGTGGGTTTTGAGACCAATCTACTTAATATGCCTACTGCATAGCTAATATCAGGTCTGGACCACTGTGCTATATACAATAAACTTCCAATTACAGAGTGATATACATTAGGATGTTCAAATTCAGGACTCTCATCTATGTGAAGTGTTTTTATGAAACCTGGATCCATAGGCACCGCTGCCCCTTTGCAATCCTGCATCCTGTATGTAGTCAGTAGTTGTTTAACTTTGTTCTGCTGACTAATTAGGCAGCTGCCATCTTGGGCCCAGCACACTTCCAACCCTAGATATGTCCTAACCGGGCCTAAGTCTTTTGTACACCCACCTGCAGCCTACAATCTTTGCCCCCTCAGGCGCTGCCACTGGTGTAAAAAACCTTGTGCTCATTCAGAGAGGACATCTCTTCCTCCCTTGCCTGTTTCCAGAGCTCTGCCTCCTCTTTTGGTAACTTTAACACCTCCTGAAAACTCTTGGGTTCTGCACTTACACTAAACACATTTGCAGTATCTGGGGAAAAACGCACTGGAGGCACTCCTTTGTTTTGTCTTTTAGATCTTCTGGGAGAAAATTTTTCTTCTGACCCACTTTCCTCCTCAGAACTACGACCTCTCTTTTGTTGCTTAGCAACTGGTCTTTGGATAACTCCACTTTCTTGAGAGCTCTTATCTGAACTTTCCTCCCCCTCAGACTCTGACTCCCTGTGTCTACCTTCAGAGTCATGAAGCTCCTGGGAAGGTTCAAACCAAACCTCAGTATTGGCATGTAGTCTCTCCCAGCCACTATGTTCACAAAAACTGGCATTCCTGGAGATCACAATGCCATTTGTCCCTTCTGCAAAGCGGAAACCTTTTCCCAACTCCTGGTAACCCACAAACACTAACTGTTTGGTCTTAGGATCTCCCTTCTTTCTCATTTGTTTCGGAATTAATACCCAGGCTTTTGACCCAAACACATGCAAATGGTCAATTTTAGGTTTTTTCTGAAACAATTTAAAGTACGGGGTTGTACCTATTGTTTGATGAAAGAGCCTGTTTTGGAGATAACACGCAGTGAGCATGCTCTCCCCCCAATAAGACATGGGCAAATCAGCATCATCAAGCATGGCAAACATCATATCTTGTAAAGATCTGTTTTTTCGCTCTGCAACGCCATTCTCCTCTGGGGAAAAAACGTTTGTTTTTCTATGCCCAATGCCACGCTTTTGTAACCAATCTCTAAAGGCATTTGACATAAATTCGCCACCTCTGTCCGTCTGAATCCTTTTGAGTTTAATGGACAGAAATCTTTCCACAGATGCCACCCAGCCTTTAAACTTAGTGAACACATCACCCTTATTCTTCATGGGAAAAACCCAAGAATAACGCGTGGCGTCATCCACAATTGTTAGTGAAAAACGCGATCCACCCCTGCTTACAGCAAATGGACCAATTACGTCCATGTGAACCAGCTGTAGCGGTGACTCACTAACTCTGTCACTTCTGGGGTAAGAGACTCTGTGGGTTTTAACCTTTTTACAGACATTACAATCAAGGTACTTGTTACAACTCTTTAAATTACCCCCATCAGCCAATTCAGACATTTTTAGTACACTTTTCCAGCAAGCATGCCCCATTTTCCTATGCAATAAGTGCACACAGTTGTCATGTATAGCTTTGTTATTCACTGCAGGCTGAGATTTACTGACTACTGCTGCAACTTGAGATCCTGCTTTAAGCCAAAACAAGCCTCCCTCTGACTTAGCAGTGCCTAAAATCTCACCAGCCTTCTTAATAATGCAACTGTCTCCTTCAAAATACACTTTAAACCCAGCTTTTAGTAAACAATCTACAGACATCAGATTGCTCCTTAATGACGGCACACAAAGTACATTTTGCAGGCATTCACGAAGACAAGGAACAAAAACTGCACCCCCCGAAATCACTTCGGAAGTACTTCCGTCTGCTAGAGCCACCTGGCTGCGCTGTGCTGAGTTCTTGGAAACAAACAATTCATCTGAATTTACGATGTGGCGAGATGCTCCCGAATCGACCACCCAGACCGCTTGTTTCTCATCAGCAATCTTGACCTCGCCGGTCACCAGCTGAGCCGACTGTTTTCGTTTGAAGAAGTTCTTTTTCCGCTGCTGCTGCTGCTGATCTTGTCTCTGCTCCTGCACCGGCAACTGAGACTTGACCAACTCCGGACATTGTCGTTTTAGATGCGCTGAAGACCCACATCGGAAACAACGCCTAACAGCAAACGCTGACTCCTCACCAGTACGCTGCTTTTGCTCCACCTCTGGCACGGCATGAGAACTCCTTCCAAACCGCCCACCAGTAGAAGCCTCTGCAGCCAACGACCTTTCTTGCCTCTTCTGCCATTCTTCAATCAAACGCCCAGTAACGTAACTGACTGATAAATCATGCTCCTGCATGCCTTCTAGAGACAAAACTAAATTATCCCAGCTTTCCGGGAGAGAACTCAAAATAATAGCCACCTTCTCCTGCTGGTCTAACGCACAGTCTCTTTCCTGTAGCGCAGAAAACTTTAACTGTAAACTGTGTAGGTGTTCCTGCATTGTAACCCCAGGCTGTAACATTGCCTTGTACAATGCCTTGCGAATGAACAGCTTGGAAACCGCTGTCTCACGCACATGGAGTTCTTTAAGTGCTTGCCACACACCTCTAGCTGTCTTGATTCCCCTCACATACGGCAACTGGGAATCTTCCAGCCCCAAGACAATTGTGGCCCTTGCTCTTTGGTCTTTATCGAGGTCTTCATCATCAGGCTTCACAGGAAACTTACTCACCACTTGCCAGAGACGATCCCTCTGCAGCACTGCCTGCATGCGTTCCGACCACAGCAAGTAATTGGAGTCATTCAGACGCTCAAAAGCCATCTGAACTGGTTGTGAGGCCATCTTGAGAGCGATGTCCCTGGAACCCGGAACCAGCTACTCACGACCACCGAGAGAGAAAACAGGAACCACAGCACCCAGCACTCACACGCTGCAGCTGTTGTCCTTGCGTCCACTGCGTCACCAGCTCACCACGGTCAGGAACCAGCCAGAGAACAACAACTTCTGGAACTACTGGAACCAACACCGTTGATGCTGACACCACCACAACTCAGGCTGGCAGCACAATGCCCATAACCTCATGGAACTTTGAAGTGTCAGGCATAGCCCTACTGGCTTTAGCCCAAACGTAGCAGAGTTTTCCTGCACAGCGAAGAAGCTAGTTGCGGCAGTAATGACTAGTCAGCTAGACTCAGAATAACTATTTACAGGATTTATTAAAAAGGAAAAATAAAACCAGCAGAGTTTCTGCATACAAATCAAAGCAAAATAAATCCTCTCTTTCTCTCTCTCAAAACCATACACAGCACTTCTAACTCCTAACACACCTCACACCAAACTGTGCTAGCAATCCCTAGATAACAGAGTTGAGTGCTGCTCGTTAACCAATCAGAGTGAGTAGTTCCTAGGTCAAGCAGACCTGGGCTTTCTGCCAAGAGTAAATTGACACCAGCTGGAGTTAATTGGTGAAGCTAGAATCTGCAAGTTTCCCACGAGAACCAATTAACAGAAACTGAAACCGAAACTGAACATTGACATCCTGTGTCAATGCCTGTTCCTATAGCAGAGATGAAGAATTACGGCAAGAACCCTGAGAAAGTATATTCAGGAGAATGTCCATTCAGTGCCTTGAAAAAATAGACCCATAACTGTGCCGCTGCCAGGGCCGGGTTTAGGTTTGATGAGGCCCATAGCTACTGAAGGTAACGAGGCCCTTTATATGTCCAGCTGTCCTTTGTCAACAACAAATTGTCACTTTTTTGTGTTGAATATATACTATATGGTAATTTATGGACCTAATAGGTATCTAACCAGTGATATTTTAGGGAGCAGACTAGCAGGCGGGGCCCATTACTTACATCACAGGAGCCTACACAACACAAAACTGTTGTTGTATGTAGGTTTTTCTTTTATTTGTTTTTGTTTTGGAAATGTACATCCAGGGTTTTTTCCCCCTTTATATTATTTGGGGGCCCCCAAGAGAGTGGGGCCTTAAGCTATAGCTTGTTTAGCTTATACGTAAATCCGGCACTAGCCGTTGCATGGCAATGTATATGAACAGGGCTGGACCATCAGGCTAGATGAGGCAAACTGCTTCAGGTGGCAAGATCCACGGGGGCAACAGATCCTGTTGTAACTCTTTAGATCTTCACTCACTCACTCTTCCCTGGTGGGGAGAGGGTGTCATTTTGTGATTCACCTCAGGTGCCAAAATGTCTTGGGCTGGCCCTGTATATGAAGATTGAAAAACTGGGTTACTCCACCCTTGAAGGGCAGAGGAATCGCAAGGGGAGCGAAACAAATACTGCAATGGAGCTACTGGAAGAAAAGCTCCCCAGGGGAGTGTGGGGCTTCTTGTTGTCTCAGGCAACCTCAGAGAGAATGTACCTACCAACCCACCCAAAGAGCCCCTTGAGCTGTCAGTCTCTACCCAATCCCAGTCAATCATCCCTCCTCCATCTTTTTGCCCTCTTTACGGCCTGACCTATTGCTCATTCAGGGGTTTTTTTTCTTTAGCCACAAGGAAAGTAGAAGTAATTAGTTAGAAACCATGAGTCTTTTAAAGCATCACTATTCCCAAAGCATATCCTAAGAGTATGGCTTGACTGCACTGGACTGGCTAGTGATGCGCATGCATTAAACCTAAGAAAAATCATCACAACCAAGGTATCAAAACGTTGGAGAGGGGAGTAAAAAACAACAACCATGGCTATATGACAGATCAGGACCTCCGTCTTTTGGATTGTGTAACAGTGTGTGAACAAAAGGCATTTCCAAAGAAAAGAGGTAGTGGAGACTCACCTGTGAACATTCTTGTTGGATTAGCAATTATTTTACCATTTCACGGAAGCCGCGAGGACATCCAAACTGGATGGGGCCTGTTGTGCTGAGGGAGAAGGGATTCAAACCTTTCCCTCTGCACCATTTTCAACATATACACTACCTCACAGATTTAATATTGGGCATGATATGGGAAAGGAAGACTGGAACGCATATTGTACCTGTCCCAAACAAGCCTAAAGGCTACCCCAGGGGGTAACTGGATTGAGGAAGAAGGAAGAACTGGATTGAGGGAGAGGGCAGTCAACCTCCTGCATTTGCTGCTTTTGAGTGTTAAAAAAAGATACTGATGGGGACTCTCCTGTGTTCCATATATTTGACCATTATGTATATAAACACATGCAATCTTACATTATTCTCTCAAAGCAGATAACATAAGACCCTTTACAGCCAAATCTATTCTTCTTTGAATATTTTTACAGAAGCCTTATCTTTTTTTCTTTCTTTTTTTTACAAACTCAGTTAATGTCAAATGTCCAGATGTCAACCATTTTGTCTACAGCGGTTTTCTGTGATGCTGTTCTGTGCAAAATTTTACCCCTTTGCCCACAGGAAATGTAACATGGGAGCAAAAAGCTCAGAGGGGGTGTTGAAATATCACCAGATGGTTCTGTAAGTGTCCGTTTTATTTCTCTGAGATATAACACTCACTGAATTGAAAGAAGAGGTGGTTGTCCCATAGGTTTTGAGGGAATGACATTGTAGCTCGACTTTACTCACTTGTAAACTTCTTTCAGGCTTGTTGGGCATGGGAGGGGTGGAACTGACAGCCCCTACCATGCAAGATAGATTCATAGAATAGAATCATAGAGTTGGCATAGACCACAAGGGCCATCGAGTCCAACCCCCTGCCAAGCAGGAAACACCATCAGAGCACTCCTGACATATGGTTGTCAAGCCTCTGCTTAAAGACCTCCAAAGAAGGAGACTCCACCACAATCCTTGGCAGCATATTCCACTGTCGAACAGCTCTTACTGTCAGGAAGTTCTTCCTAATGTTTAGCTGGAATCTTCTTTCTTGTAGTTTGGATCCATTGCTCCGTGTCCGCTTCTCTGGAGCAGCAGAAAACAACCTTTCTCCCTCCTCTATATGACATCCTTTTATATATTTGAACATGGCTATCATATCACCCCTTAACCTCCTCTTCTCCAGGCTAAACATGCCCAGCTCCCTTAGCCGTTCCTCATAAGGCATCGTTTCCAGACCTTTGACCATTTTGGTTGCCCTCCTCTGGACACGCTCCAGTTTGTCAGTGTCCTTCTTGAACTGGACACAGTACTCCAGGTGAGGTCTGACCAGAGCAGAATACAGTGTCACTATTACTTCCCTTGATCTAGATGCTATACTCCTATTGATGCAGCCCAGAATTGCATTGGCTTTTTTAGCTGCTGCGTCACACTGTTGGCTCATGTCAAGTTTGTGGTCAACCAAGACTCCTAGATCCTTTTCACATGTACTGCTCTCAAGCCAGGTGCCCCCCATCTTGTATTTGTGCCTCTCATTTTTTTTTTGCCCAAGTGCAATACTTTACATTTCTCCCTGTTAAAGTTCATCTTGTTTGTTTTGGCCCAGTTCTCTAATCTGTCAAGGTCGTTTTGAAGTGTGATCCTGTCCTCTGGGGTGTTAGCCACCCCTCCCAGTTTGGTGTCATCTGCAAATTTGATCAGGATGCCCTTGAGTCCATCATCCAAGTCATTGATAAAGATGTTGAATAAGACCGGGCCCAAGACAGAACCCTGTGGCACCCCACTAGTCACTCTTCTCCAGGATGAAGAGGAACCATTGATGAGCACCCTTTGAGTTCGGTCAGTCAGCCAGTTACAAATCAAAGATTGTATGTGACTGGGTGGCAGCTATTGGCCAGGATATAAAAAATGATAGACTATTTGTTGGTCTGCATTTGAGGCTGTGGTATTTAGGGTGGCAGTCTTGCTAGTCATCTTAGGTGCCCTGAAATTGAGGGAACTGGTGTTAGCAGGGCTGGCCCAAGGCATTTTGACACCTGAGGCGAACCACAAAATGGTGTCTCTCCCCTCAGCAGAGAAGAAAGGGTGACACATCAGAAACAATGGGGGAAGAATAAATGGTGGGACCAAGGAAACAAGGGTGGGGAGAGATTGGCAGAGATTCACCAAGAGGCTACTGTAGAGGCAGCATTGGAGTAGGGCTGCTGAGGAGGTTGTCGCTGCTACAATGGATCCTGCCTCAATTTGTCTCATGGGTGGGTCAACATTGGGTAGTAGCATCCTTGAACAAGAGCAGTGGTAAGTCTTTCACCACTTACACACTGTAGGAAGGGTTATTGCCCTTATTCCTTCCATCTCTTAACCTCTATGCCTTCCCTTCCACGCTCTCTCTGTTGGCTCTTACCGCTTTCTCAAGAAATCAGAAATCTTTGCAAATCCAAATATTAGAAATAGAAAATGTTTTTGCCAGCCAAATCACTACATGTGAGTTTATGCTGGTCACGATCAACACTATCACAATCAAACAGAACTGTGAGATGCAGCCTGACAAGGTGAGAAGGCCACAGAACTTCAACAGCCTGAACTTACCTAAAGGACAGCAATAGCACAAGCCTTTCAAATTTCCTTCTATGTGACACTTCTGGGCTGCCTACAAACCATGTACGCGAGGCAGTACAATAGACTTTGTTGGTGAATCATGTTGTTGAGCCTGAACGTACTCTGGCTCAGTTATATCACACTGGCATAATTTTGTAGACTTTATTTTGTGTTATACAGCTGTACAGCCCTAGCTGTTGAGAAAATAATATTGTGCCAATGTAGGTCATTCTTCCCTGTGTATTTGACTGAGACCTCTTCCAGCTTCCAGCGTTCTCTTTTGAGCTGGGCTGCTCTCATGTGGTGAGCATAAAATGTAACCCAATTCTACTCCTGACTTTGCAGACCCTAGAGGTGAGCCCACATTGAGCACTGTCAAGAGCTCAGTAGCAAATAATCACCTCTGTCTGATTTCCCCTTTGTTTTGAGAGAATACTCTTGGTGGCTCGTTCAGTAGGAGTCATTTGATCCTAACCTTCTCCATGTGGTCTTAATTTCTGTGGATTACACTGAGGGTCACTGCTCTACTGGTTTTTACATTAAGAAGAAATGTATTCTTTATTTTTAAAAAGTGTGATGGTTCTGAAGGGGGGGGGGATATTAGTAGACATAGCTGCTTAATTTTTAAAAAAACGTTTTTCTATGTCATATCATTCAGTTGAAAAAGGTCTATAGCACTGACCAATATGATTGAGAATAGCAACCTACTGGAAAAAGTAAAGCTTCATAAAATGAATGAAATACTTTATGCAGAGAGCTGTGTGTATTCTTAAATAGAAAAAGTATAAAAATTGTAATCCAAAACTGTGACCTATATGAGCCTAGCAAATTAAGTTGGCATGATATCATTTATTTTGCACATGCTTGCTATTTTGAATTCTTTCTTGCTTCTAGTTATTGGTTCCAGATTACATAGTCTAATGATGTCAGCATGTTATCAAACAGCTCCTCAATGTGGATTTTGTTGAAATTCTCAAGACATGCATACTTACTCCGAAACACACCACACCAGTGGGACTTGCTTCTGCATATGAAATATTAATATGAAAACATGAATACCAATGTACAGTGAATCTCCCACCCATGAAGACACTAGATTGTGGTGTAAATGTAAGTGCACTCAATTTATGTGGTTCTACGTTAGGTTCAGTAGTGTTCTTTTGAAATTGGTTCTTTCTTCCTGGCATTTCCTTACCTGATAATCTTTGCATTTTACACCTTTCATAAGATCTAAAAGCCACTTTTGTAAATCTAGTGGAAATTGAGCACAATGTTAATTGTTTCCGGGGGGGGGGGCGACTGTTTTCAACCACATTCACTTGGAAAATTACAAGAGTTTTGTGTTGCCATTTCCCTGCGGTTTTTGCTATCATACCACCATTGCTCACGTAGCAGAATTTGGGATAGTATCCTGGCATGCAGATCTTTCCAGCCATTTAAAATTTAGCATGGCAATATAGTGATTAAAAAGCCATAACACAACAGGACTAACATTATAACCACTAAACCTAAAGCAATACCCCCCTTTCTGAATGCAGCCACACAAATAAGTGAACTCATGTATTATTACTATATTCCAAATCCACTTATTGTTGAGGCCTACGTTGTGTCCTCATTGAGCCACATGAAAGCTACAATTTCATTGTTCCACACAGCTGTGTGCATTTGAATAGCATAAGATATATTGAACTGATGGGAAATCTCCATTTCCATTAGATGCTCCTCAAGTGCGAAAAAAGGTCCCACTCCCATTGCTACCTTATCCATACATTGCATCTTCATGGGACAGAATTCAAAGTTGATTCTCATATGGCTTGTGTCAAGGTCTGGTTATTCTCTACGTCCATTGTGACTCTGTTGCCTCTGCAATCAGGTGTTTTGCCTGAAAATTACCGGTATAACCTCTGACAAATTTTCTTTTCAGAGAGATGAATCCCTGCTTTACTGCTACTGTATTTTATTGATTGAGGGCTTTCTTATACTCTCTTTCTCCAATACCAACCCAAGCTTTCATTTTCTTCCTGGCATAATGGTTGTTGTACTTATTATCCCATAAGCTCTATATGCTTCTAGTAAATTTTGGGTATTGATTGCTTTGTTGTATAAAGCAGTAGCTAGAAACTTAGCAGGTCATTCAGTAGTTACAAAACCATAACTACCACATAGCTCTGGAAGTAAATGAATGGTAATAAAATACAATGAAGGTATTCCTTAAATAAGATTTGAGATAAAAAAGGCTTAACTATGTGTGGATATTTCCTATTAGTCAAAAAATATAAAGGCTGAAGTGCTTCTTGATATATTTGGGAATGAAAACAAGGCAGGCGTCCTTTGCTGCAGATAGGAGGAATTTGATGGAAGTCCTATTTAGGGAATTTTTAAATGTTTGATGTTTTATTGTGTTTTTAGTATTCTGTTGTGAGTAGCCCAGTGTGGCTGGGGTATAAATGATGAACATGATGATGATGATGATGATTACAGTGGTCCTTGTTTTAAGAACAGTCCTGTTTATGAATGATTTTGTTTACGAACTCCACAAAACCGGAAGTAGTGTCCCAGTTTGCGAACTTTACCTTGGTCTGAGAACAGAATCCGAATGGTGGAAGGGTACTGGCGGCGGGAGGCCTCATTAGGGAAAGAACAGTTTTGGTTTAAGAACGGACTTCTGGAATGGATTAAGTTTGTAAACCGAGGTACCACTGTTTTGTTATTATTACCCAATACTGCATGCAACACTAATATCTCACAGCAAATGCAACTGATCTGTACAAAACACAACTTGAGAAAAGAGACAATGCATGCATTTTTGTAAACTAAGAAATATTTAATAAAATTCATTTTATTAAATATTTGTGTGTTTGTCAGTTCGTAATATGTATCCGAATCTTAAAACAACAAAGGAAATGTATCCATAATGTGATAAGGTGAGGAAGCTCTATGTGTACAAATTCATACATCTCATAAGTAATGGAAAAGCTGTGCCTCCATTTCTACTCTAAGACCCTAGCTGCTCAATTATTTCTGTCATGGATATTCAGACAGGTGTCATTCACTATTTTTAAAATTTTTGCTGGCAGAAATAGAGTGAGCGGAAATTACTAATGCTTTAAAAAAAAAAATTAAACCAAAATATACTGTGTGGGATGTAGTTTCTCCACATCACTCTCAAAATTATTCATTCACTCCCGTCCGGTTTTTGAATTACATTGCACAGAACTCACTAGACGTGACATCAAGAAATCAGCATATTTTACATTGGTTTGCAGCGCTGTGTGAAGAAGGCCTATCCACATCCTTTGCCCTATTTGTGGGCTAATAAATTGGGGAGGGGGTCGTTTCATTGAATTTCTCTGGAAGTGGAGGAGAGAAGAAATTACTCATCTGTTTCTCGAGGGTGAAGATCAACATAAGCAGTGATAGTCTTTCTTTTCTTTCCTCCCCTACAGGTTTCTTTGCTGCTGCAGCTGCCATAAGTGACATGAACAGCAATTGTGTTGGCTGCCTGGCTGCCATTTTGCATCCCCCCAATGCCCCAGACCTAGTGCCGCTCTAGGGTCTTCTGGTGAGGGGAAATGGTGGCTGCAATGTGAGGGCAAGGAGAAGATGGAGAAAATTCAGAGAAAATTTTACTATTGGCTTCTTTGGGAGGGGGAGATGCGGAAAAATAAAATATTAGAAATATTTCCAGGGAGAAATGGATTCTGGTGGAATGTGCTTCCAATATGATTATTTTGTTAAAGAGTTTGCCTGAACTCTCCAGCTATTCAACCTAGAGAAAGAGATCCACACTACTATACAAAGCAAAGAATGACTTGAATGTTCGTTACAAAATGTACAACTTAGAAAAGTAGAAACCCAGAACAACCTACTGTAAACTTTATGCAGGCACTTTAAGCAAATATAATCTGGCAATGTTTGGGTGTCAAGAGAATTTAATGAGCACCATCTAGAGGATGCTAAAATATTTCATTTAGCAATCAAGTAAGCGTTTGAGTGTTCAGTCATACCTGATTAGTCTGCTACAGTAGTTGGCCAGCAATGTGAACCACACTGAGTTTTATAGTTATGAATAAAGCCACAGAGGAGTAACTTATTTGAAAAAGATGCACATTATGCTAAAAGATTTATTGAATGTACATACATATTACCCAAATACTGTAAATATACCTTAAGAAAATGGCTTTTAACCCAAGCAAATTTATGGGTCTATTTACGGAACATTTCACACTTTCAAAATCTAAAAAGGAAATGCAATCACTCACGGAAAGAGACAAAAGTATAGGTTTAAATGAGCTTTATGAATAAGTGATTTAATTTTTACTTCCTGAAGAAAACATTTCTGTTAAGAAGAGGGAATGTGTTGGGGCTTTTTTATCTCATGTACCGTTACTTAAGACCATTACTGTTCTTTTCATTTAGGCTTACGTTTTTCATCGCTGTTTAATACCATATCATTTACAAGAGGGTTACCATAGCCTGCAATTTTAGAAGTGCTGCTATGTTTATTCTCTTTTTGCGCCTTGAAGAATAGTGATGATAGAAGCTAAAAAGGAGAGAAACATTCCCAGTCTGCAATTGTTTTACCTTACAATAGCCTGATTCTTATCGATGAACTATCTCTAGATTAAATGGGTTGTGGAGATGGCAAAGTATTGAATGAACTTGTTCAGTAAGCACAAGGACTTTTGGCTGTGCAACAGGACTTCCCCACCCTCTCTTCTTCCTGTGCACCCCGGTGTACCCTCTAAATCTGTTCTGGGTGCCCCCCCCCCAATCCTCTGGGGCAGATTTGGAGAGGATGAGGGACATGTGAGGGGATAAGAGAGGGTGGTGAATACTGATATCCATTTGTGAACAGAACAATTGCATTGAATACAACCCATGTACCAAATCTCTTTTCTGGTGAGAGCAGTTTTGCATCTCATTTGGAAACCAAGGACCCAGAGTCTGGAGGAAGAATGGGGAGGCACACAATGCCAGATGCTTGAAGTCGAGTGTGAAGTTTCCACAGTCTGTGTTGATTTGGGGAGCCATGTCATCAGCTGGTGTTGGTCCACTGTGCTTCATTAAGTCCAGGGTCAACACAGCCGTCTACCAGGAGATTTTGGAGCACTTCATTCTTCCTTCCGCAGACGAGCTTTATGGGGATGCTGACTTCATTTTCCAGCAGGACTTTGGCACCTGCCCACACTGCCAAAAGTACCAAAACCTGGTTCAATGCCCATGGGATTACTGAGCTTGATTGGCCAGCAAACTCGCCTGACCTGAACCCCATAGAGAATCTATGGGGCACTTCCAAGAGAAAAATGAGAGACATGAGACCGAGCAATGCAGAAGAGCTGAAGGCTGCTATTGAAGCTTCCTGGTCTTCCATAACACCTCAGCAGTGCCACAGGCTGATAGCATCCATGCCACGCCGCATTGAGGCAGTAATTGATGCAAAAGGGGCTCAAACCAAGTATTGAGTACATATGTATGCTTCTACTTCTCAGAGGTCCAATATTGCTCTATTTGCAGTCCTTGTTTTGCTGATTTCATTTTATATTCTAATTTTGTGAGATTGTTAATTTGGGGTTTTCATCAGCTGTACGCCATGATCATCACAATTATAACAAATAAAGGCTTGACATATCTCGCTTTGCATGTCACAAGTCTATTTCATATATTAGTTTCACCTTTTAAGTTGAATTACTGAAATAAATATTCTAATTTTCCGAGTTTCACCAGTATTCATTGTAATTCCGTGTAGATCTTTACACTCAACACTATAGGATGCATGGAATACATTGCTACATGAACTGAGCATTATATACCATACCGGAATATCTTGCTAATATCTGTTGCAGCAAGATTACTTTGAACAAATAAATGGCTTCTCAGTATTAGAAAAGTAGAACACACTGGAGTTCTTTTGTTTTCTTTCATCTCGCCTTAATTGAAGACCAGGAATGAAAAATACCAACAATGAAAATCCCTGAATTTGGTATTCAAGCACTTCTGCATCAAATGTCAGAATGAGCTGATGCAATGAATAAAATTTAGGTAGGCTGGAAAATGTAAATGTCACGTACCCCTAAACATAAAACAAAACTATTAATAAAATTGTTAAAAGTCCCCCCCCCCTTAACTGTTAAAAGGTTATATATACTTCCTTTTTTTGATACCCTGAGGGGGCAATCGTATGCACCAGAAGCTGGCATAAAGCAAGCCAGTGTCAGCTGGTGTAAAGTTGCACCAGAACGCAAACTGTTCAGTGCCAGATCTGCTGGTGGTAATACCTAAGCCTGGCAGAGGGAAAACAAGCTTTTAAAATAGTATTTTACACCAAGCTTTTTGCCAGAGTGATTTATGCCAGGTTGTGTGACTGAGATGAATGGGCTTAGGATCCAGCCTAAGTCTCCCCTTCATGCCCGCAAAATACCCCTTTCTCTGGGATTAAGCTGCCACCAACTGCAGAAGGCCTGCCTGGACCATCTGTTTGCCTCACCTGCTTTCAATGGGGGTCAGGGTGGATGAAGGAGAAAAATACTGTGTCCTCTTCAATCCCAGCGGCCCAGCAGCAATGGGGTGGAGTGTGGGGAGGCCTGCCCAGGCTACTCGCTTGCTTGGGCATACACACTCACTTTTCAGAATGACAATAGATGGGTGCAAATAGAGTAATGTCCCAGTTCTTCTCACCAGTCTTACACAGTACAAGTTCGGTGTTATATCTGTTGTCTTTACTATCAGGAAAAATTTGTTGTCACTGAATGACTGGCAAAATTAAACCTAGGTGTCTTCTTCTTGTATATTGGGGGGGGCACTTTTTGTCACATGGAAGTACATAAAGTTACATAATGACAGCAGCAGCAACAACAACAACTGCTTCTTTACTATAAATGACCTTTTATTAGCTTGAGCTCTTATCAGGAGTACACAAAAAAAATTATTGTTAGTACAGTGGTACCTCGGGTTAAGTACTTAATTCGTTCCGGAGGTCCTTAACCTGAAACTGTTCTTAACTTGAAGCACCACTTTGGCTAATGGGACCTCCTGCTGCCACTGTACCGCCAGAGCACAATTTCCATTCGCATCCTGAAGCAAAGTTCTTAACCCGAGGTAATATTTCTGGGTTAGCAGTCTGTAACCTGAAGTGTATGTTACCACTGTACTGAATAAGAACAGGATTTTTAAAAAGCTTCTCAGGTTAAAGGTCATACGAGTCACTGTTAAGAAGAGGCATGCAATGAATGCATATAGCTTCTGATGATGCTATATTTCCAAACATGTATTTTGATATTACAACTGGGTCTTTGTTAAGTCAAATTGCACCTTTGTTTCACCTCTGTAAAAGAAGCTAAAAGAGAAGTAAAAGAGAATGACCCAGTCTCCCCTGCAACAGCTTAGTTTTATTTATTAATTTTGAATTAGGAGTTCACAGTCCATCTTAACCACCCCTGTTTCCCTCAGTGAGTGAATTGTTCAGCGAAATGTGTTAACTATCTTCCTTGAACCATCGTGGTGTAAAAAGGGTATTAAATTGTGTGAGGCGTTCCTGAATGACCAGCAAGGAGAAAATTTACTTTTAATTGAAATGACTGTTAGTTTAGACAATAGCATGGGAGCTCTCATTTGCTAAATCTAAATTACTTGCCCTTTAAAACTGGACACTGGGAAACAATTAACATTGGCTTGAATAATATGACACTGGGCTGTTGTCCTTTAGGCATAAGAGAATTTAACATAAAGAGGCGAGTGTTGCCAGCCTGTTCCTGCTAAGTCAAGGAACTATCTAATTCAGCAAACACAACAGCCACGATGGGCTACAATGGATTGATACCAGTGGAGAAATTCTGATGCTGTTTGGCTGCTAATTTGCTTCAGCAAAAAATTCAATGTGAGGCTGGAATCTGGACCAATGCTAAAGACGAGAAAAGCAAACAACCTGATAAGACACATAATCAACAAAAACGGCCTAGGTCCAGTATATCTGAAGGAGCGTCTCCACGCCCATTGTTCTACCAGGACACTGAGGTCCAGCACCGAGGGCCTTCTGGCGGTTCCCTCACTGCGAGAAATGAGGTTACAGGAAACCAGGCAGAGGGCCTTCTCGGTAGTGGCGCCTGCCCTGTGGAACGCCCTCTCACCAGATGTCAAAGAGAACAACTACCAGACTTTTAGAAGACATCTGAAGGCAGCCCTGTTAGGGAAGCTTTTAATGTTTGATGTATTACAGTGTTTTAATATTTTTTTGGAAGCCGCCCAGAGTGGCTGGGGAAGCCGCCCAGAGTTGCCAGATGGGGGGGTATAAATAATAAAATTATTATTATTATTATGATTATCATCATCATCATCATCATCATAACAGTTTGCTTTGAAGAAGATGCTAGTATGAAATGTGACCATGTGACTTGCATGAAGATAATAACCAAGAGCCAGGTACCAGTGACATTTCCCACTAAACAAATTAAGCACACATTTGGAAGTTGGAAATATCATTTTGCCTACTTGCAGAGCCCAGTTCCAAAAATTTCACAAGGGATGAAAGATGATGCAGATAATGAAGACATCTGGTCCTGGCTGGTCTATCTATCAATCTATCGATCTATTCTTGATTACTATCTGCACATTCACTCCTCTTGTTTGTTTGTTTGTTTCTCTGGAGACAGCAGGCTACTTCTACCTACTGCATTGTAAGGGTATTCCACATTACAAGGCAGTTTAAAAAGGATTAGGAAACGCAGAAACTTTTCAAACTAGGTGGCTGAAGAATTGTGATAGCAAGATGCAAGTTTAGGGTTCTTATGCCAATTGCGCTAGTTGATTGTTTTGCCAATGCCATTCCTATGACATTTTGGGGGGATATTGTTTTCTCAATACTTTGTATCATTCATGTAAACCAACAATATTATTTCCATGGATTTTCTTTTATGTTTCTAGTATAATCTAATCCTATAATTCCTCTCCTATTATACCTTATTTATCCATGAACCTTGGAATAATCTGTTTCACTTACAAACCCAAATCTGTAATACTTGTCATTGGCTATGGTTTATCCAGTGGACTGCAAATTAAAACCCAGATTAACAAGTGTGGTGTTTACTAAGATGTTACGAGATGTCAGCTAGCGAGAAACCAGCACATTTTTTTCTCTTTCTTTGACATATTGTTTTCTTTTACACAAAGTCCAGGTACCTTTCTCCAGATAGTTGTTTAAATACAAGAATGTTGCTGGCTGAGTTTGAACTTTATCAGTCTCAAAAGTTAACTGTGATCTCTTATATCTATGCTTGAGGTTTTAAAAATGCAGTATTAAGAAGAATATAGTGGAGGAAGCTGGAAGCCCATGGTTGCTGCGAAGTCCTTGTTCAGATGTAAATATACATTAGCTATATTTCTGGGCATTTGCACCAGCCTGTCAGTCAAAGTTTTATGTGCTACAGGTAACAGGCAGACATTTATGCTCCATGGATTTAAAAAGTAGTGGCTAAGATCCATTTTACAGAGACCTCAGATCTAGCATCTTGGAAATATATGGGACTGCCACTCTTTGTGTTAACAGGCTATTCCATGTAGGTGTACATTGGATTGCCAGGATTTCCACAATGATGGTGGTACATTTTCAGCCGCCCAGCACAGCAAGTCTAGAACATTTCCCCCACATTATTCAGGACTCAGCTATACAGCTGCAAATAAAACATTCTAAATGTGTTGTAAAGTGCTATATACAAATGTGACGCTAGATGGCGACAATGAGCTACGCAAAATTCAATGTATTTTCCAAAATGTTTTTTAAAAAAAACATTTATTATATGTGTGTAGATTCCACATTAATGTACAGCAAAATGGGAATGCCCATTCCGACCTCAGGAGGAGGGGGGGTTGCGGGATCCCGACACCGCCCACTCACTCTCGCGAGGCGAGTGCCAGCCTCGCGGGAGGCCCCGGGATTCCCCCAATTTGCATACATCCCGTGTAGCCAGCCAATCGGCTGGCGGCAGGGGCGGGCCTTAGAAAGGCCACTTAAGGTCGGGGCAGCCCTCGGCTCACCCCTTTTCGCCCGGGAGACCACGCGGTTTTGTTTAGGTGATCCTTCCGCTCGCTGGAATCCTCGGAGCCTCGTGGAACCTGGAGCCTTCTTCCAAGCCTTAGCGGAACACCAGCAAGCTTAGCCTTTCTGAACGTTCTTTTGCCGTTTGCCTTTTTTACTCTAGCTGAAATCACCACAGGAGAAATTTTCCTCCTGCGCTTAGCAAGGCTATTAGGCAGAAATCGCTCAGGTTCCTCGGGGGGCTTATTTCTCTGAGGTTGCTTCAGCAGCGTGACTCACCATCGGCTCCTTCATCGCTGGAAAAAGCTCCGTGCAGCAGCGGGAGCTCCCGCCTGCCAGCTGATCGAGCCCTGCAGCCTCCCTTTCAGTTCTACAACCCACGTGGCTTTACTGTGTTTCCTTGAAGCGGAGTCTTCATATCCTCCAGCGCTTTAACCTAGCATAATAAGCAATCACATATACATATACATATAGATATAAATAAATATATAAATAAACAAACAAATATAAGCAAATAAATAAATAATACATAAATAAATAGATAGATAGATAAATAAATAAATAAAATAAAAAGTTTAAAAATAAATAAATAAAATAAAATAAAATAAAATTAAAAAAAAAATCAGTCACTTGTCTTGCGCCCACCCCCCTGAGGCTCTGCTTTCAGAAAAAAATAAAAATAAAATAAAATAAAATAAAAAATAAAAATAAACAAATAAATAAATAAATAAAAAATAGGTAGATAAGCTATAAATAAAATAGTTACCCGATTTGCTTCGCCCCTCCCTGAGGCGCAGCTTTCGGCTGGGACATGGAGAACAACGGCAACCCCCAACAGCCTCAGCTTGGCAATACCCTAATGCCAACAGGCCCAGGTAACCCGCAGGTCGTGGCTCAGCTCTTTTCCGCGCTGCAAGCATTCTACGCGCAGTGCAGAGCACCTATCACTCCCTCACCGAACATTGTCGAGTTGCCACAAGATTGCATACCAGACACCCCCCCCCCCAGCCAGCAGGGTCAGGATGGTCCCTCCACTAGTGCAGCTAGCGTGGTTGAGCAGGCCCCCATCAGGCCACGGACGCGCTTACAAGCTGCCAAAACTCAAAAATCTAAGTCAGGTCCACCAAAAGGCAAGGCACCAGCTAAAAAACCTAGGTCGAGCGCGCAAAAGGCCAGGCCAGCGGTGGCCTCTACATCAGCCCCGCGCCAGGAGGTGATTGACGTTCCCAGTGTTTTCCAGGATAACCCTAGTCAGCCAAGCACCTCGGAGGAGTCATCTTCCGAGGAGGAGCTGCCACCTCAGCAGGTGGCCGCTGCCAGCGACCAGGCCCCCCGTGACGACGCTCCACGGGGCGGGAAGCGGAAGGCGAAGAAGAAGCATCGGTCGAAGAAAAGCAAAAAGAGGGACACTTCGGACTCCGAGGAGGAAACAGGTACCTCTTCTTCAGATGGGGATAGTGACGCTCCAATGGAGACATATTGGGGGGAGGGGGAGGAAGTTGGAGCTCCCCAATGGGTTCATGAACGAAGGGCCAACTCTCACAGGAAGGCATTTAATGGCACGCTTGATTGGAAGGATGGGGCTTTGGTCCCAGACGTTAAAGTCTCAACCAACGCTGCCACTGACTTTATCCTGGGGAACCACCTCTCTAAGAGGAAGAGGAACAAGATATTGAATGGCAATTACGTGGATATGTTTTCCTTGCTGCCCCCAGCTCAGGTAAAGGGAAAAGGGGAGAAAATTAAGTACTATGGGAAAAGGAGGTACAGGGTACCCCGGGTAGAGCGATCTTTTGAGAATTGGCTTAATGGCTATCAAGTGTTTATGGCTGTGGTGTCAAGTTGTTATCCTAAGAGGGGCGCGCATCTCGTGTCCTACCTGGCACACGTCAGGAGGGCACGGGAGCAGGCAGGTGATGAGGCCGCTTTGGCGTATGATGAAGACTTTCGGAGGAATGCCTCGCTGTTGTCTTCAACCCGCTGGGACCAAAAGGACAACAACTGCTGGTTTGAACATGTGGGACCCAATATCGAGAAGAAGACCGCTCAACAGCCAAAAGCTGGTAAGGTGGAGACCCAACGCCGTAGACAGTGCTGGGACTTCAACAAGGGTACCTGTCAGCGCGTTACCTGTAAGTACCTGCACGAATGCGAGAGGTGCTTAGGCAGCCACCCTGCGGTCAACTGTTTCAAAGGGAGGCAGCAGCCCTTTCGGGGGGGCAGGGGTCACCTCTCCCGGGAAAACAGGGGTGGCTCCGCCGGATCTGCAGCCCCCGCCCAAGGGCCAACCGGGGCTCGGTACTAACGTATCCCTAGGCCTCGCGTGCTCTCCGATAAAATTGGAGCCCTTGAGAGCACTCTTGAAGTTCTATCCAAATAGACGTGCAGCTCACCTACTTGAGGAAGGGTTTTCTGAAGGTTTTAGAATTCCGATTGCTTTTACACCCAATTCCAGTTGCCCACCTAACCAGAAGTCAGTGTTAGAAAGACCCGACATCGCGCTTAAAAAGATACAGAAGGAAATAACAGCCGGCAGGGTAGCTGGCCCATTCGCAACTCCGCCTATTGAGGGGCTTCATATCTCCCCGCTGGGTATTGTCCCAAAGAAGGCCCCAGGTGAATTTAGAATGATTCACAACCTGTCCTACCCCAAGGGAACCTCGGTTAATGACGCCATTCCCCAAGAGATGTGCACGGTAAAGTACTCTTCGTTCGATCAAGCTGTGCGGCTGGTACGGAGCTTTGGCAAGGGCGCCTTTTTGGCAAAATGCGACATCGAGTCAGCATTTCGCTTACTCCCGGTTCATCCGGACGACCACCGTTGGTTGGGTTTCAAATTCCAGGGAGCATACTTCATTGACAAAGCTATGCCCATGGGCTGTTCTATTGCCTGTGCTGCGTTCGAGACCTTCAGCACCTTCTTGGAATGGGCCCTAAAGTTTAGAACTGGCTCTCTGGGGGTTGGTCATTATCTCGATGATTTTATTTTGGTGGCAGGTGACGCAGGGGAGTGTAGGTCCCTCCTCCTGGCCTTTGAATCCTTAGCTGGGGAACTGGGGGTCCCCCTGGCAGGCGAGAAGACCGAGGGTCCGGTCACTACTATGACCTACCTGGGCATTGAGCTTGACACCATAGCTCAAACCTCGCGCTTACCGGCGGAAAAATTGGTTGCCTTAAGAGAGCTTATTGGTCAAATGCTGCCCCTAAAGAAGGTCACCTTGAGACAAATTCAATCCCTCCTGGGGCACCTCAACTTTGCCTGCCGGGTGATCTCCCCCGGTCGCCCTTTCTGCGGTCGACTAGCAAAGCTGTCCGTGGGCTTACGGTCTCCCCATCATAGAGTGCGCCTTTCTAAGGCGGTAAAGGCGGACCTCCTCATTTGGTTACAATTCCTGGAGGGGTTCAACGGCATATCACTGTGGCAGGATAGCTTGGCGCTGCAGTCCGATTTCCAAGTACATTCGGATGCGGCTGGGTCCCTTGGTTTTGGGGTCTACTTCCGGGGCCAGTGGTGTGCCCAGCACTGGCCCCCCTCCTGGCAAGGAAAACCTATACTGCGCGACTTGACATTCCTAGAATTCTTTCCCATCGTAGTTGCAATTCACTTATGGGAAGACCAGTTCAAAAACCATAGGGTCTGTTTCTGGACGGACAATCAAGCGGTGGTGTCAGTTTTGAATAAACAATCGTCACGCTCACCCAGAGTAGCGTCCCTTTTAAGGTACTTTGTACTTTCCTGCCTGCGGTTGAACCTTCACGCTTCAGCCAAGTTTGTCCCTGGTATCGATAATAACATCGCGGATGCTCTATCTCGTTTCCAGATGGAACGCTTTCGCTCATTGGCGCCGGATGCGCAGCAGCAGCCGCAACCATTCCCGGAGCACCTCTGGAATATTGGCAGCGAGAAGCAATAAAGGGAGTATTGTCTGCGCTAGCGCCTTCTACCCTGAGATCGTATAATAAGGCATGGCTAGACTTTACGGCCTTCCGCATCAAGAAGGGACGGTCCAAGTCAGGCAGGCCACCATCTAAGTCCGATGTCATAGAATATTTGGTCCACCTGAGAGATCTTGGCCGGGCCCCCAAAACCCTCAATATCCATTCAGCGGCGATATCCTTCTTCTCTAAAACTCTATTTTCGGTGGATCCCTGTTCGCATTTCGTGGTGCGTAAGATGCTTGAGGGCTGGCGCAGGTCCAGACCTCACGGCAGGGACAGGAGAAGACCAATAACTTTAGATATACTCACCCAAATCCGTCGGAAGTTGAGGGCTCTGTGTTGGTCAAGATATGAGGCAAGATTATTTTCTGCAGCGTTTTCTTTCGCATTTTTTGGCGCGCTACGCATAGGTGAAGTGGTATGTGAGGACCGCGCATCCTCTAAGGGGCTATTGCTTGAAGATGTGACGGTGGGCAGTTCCCATGTAATGTTAAAAATCCGTAGTTCAAAGACTGACCAGCTTGGCAGGGGAGCCTTGGTTCGCCTACAGGCGACTCAAAAGGCGGGCCCTTGCCCGGTGAAGGACGCTAGGAAATACCTGTGTGTGAGACCAGTATCCAGTGGCCCCTTTCGTATTGGGGCAGCGACCACCGCCGCCCATATGGGATTACCGGCTGAAAGAATTATGGACATGGGGCGCTGGAAATCAAACGCATTCCAGGGTTATATCCGCTAGCCTTTCAAATTCCCCCCCCCCAGCTTTCCACTTGGGCACTCCTCCTGATCCGGTTCTCCGATTCTCTCTTTTCAGGTACTGGTGTGGTCCGGCTGTGGATCCTCGGCCACAGCATCGTTTATTGGGCTAAGCGACGCGCCGAACGCAGGGGCTGGGTTAAAGATCTGCAGCTACCCAGCAGGGTTAAATTATCTTGGATCACCAGGCGGGGTATGCGTTGGGAAGAGTTTTTTCCAGTCATATCCAGAAGAATTGCTGCCGAGGGCCCACCCAATGCCTTGGTCATCCAGCTGGGTGAGAACGACTTGGCGTATAGGAAAGGGGTTAATTTGATGTGGGGCATTATCAATGACTTGGAACGGTTGAGGGCTTCCCACGAAAGCATTACAATCATTTGGTCATCTTTGCTGGAAAGGCGATGTTGGCGGGATGCAGAGAAACCCGTGGCGGTGAATAAAGCTAGAAGGATTGTGGAGCGCACGGTGGCGCGCAGAGTGGTTGCATTGGGTGGTCGGGTCATTCAGCACCCATGCATACGGTTCGATAAGGAAACGCTTTATCGCTGGGATGGCGTGCATCTATCAGATGCGGGAAATGATATTTGGTTGGCAGATATTTTTCAAGGTGTGAGGGATTGGTTGCAGGTCTAAGGGTATTGGCGGCGAGCCGGCTTACGGCTCGGTGGCGGTAGGCATTGGCCGGGGTATTGTCATGCAGATGAGGTTGGGGGGGAGGAGCGCCATCACCTCCCCCAATGCTTGAAGGGTAGTTCGTTAAAGGACTCCGAGGGGCGACGCCTCGTCCGAAACCTACGGAGGCTAGGGCCTAAAGCGCGCCCCCGAGCGGTAACCCCTCGGGGAGCGCCTAGGGATACGCATCTCGGGTGGCTCCCCCTGTTGGTGTTTAACCCTTCCCGGTTAGACCGGATAGTCGGTTAGGGGCCAATGCCTAAAGCCAATACCCTTCTCTCCTGTAATCAATAAAGTTGTGGCCATTTTCGCCCATTAACCTAAATCGCTGTGTCCGTTGTCTTTATTTATTCCACCTGTGGGGGGGAGGGAATAGCCACGCAATGCCCATTCCGACCTCAGGAGGAGGGGGGGTTGCGGGATCCCGACACCGCCCACTCACTCTCGCGAGGCGAGTGCCAGCCTCGCGGGAGGCCCCGGGATTCCCCCAATTTGCATACATCCCGTGTAGCCAGCCAATCGGCTGGCGGCAGGGGCGGGCCTTAGAAAGGCCACTTAAGGTCGGGGCAGCCCTCGGCTCACCCCTTTTCGCCCGGGAGACCACGCGGTTTCCCACCCACCCGCCCTTTAGGTCCTGCCACCGATTTTGCTATGGGCTTCGGCTGGTCGCCGCAAGGGGCCTGGTAGGAGTTTTTCCATTTGGCTAATTGGCTGGTTTTGTGAGCCACTTGGTTTTTTCGCCTACCTCGTAGCAAATCGTCACAACTCACTTGGTTTTTGGCGGTAGGCATTGGCCGGGGTATTGTCATGCAGATGAGGTTGGGGGGGAGGAGCGCCATCACCTCCCCCAATGCTTGAAGGGTAGTTCGTTAAAGGACTCCGAGGGGCGACGCCTCGTCCGAAACCTACGGAGGCTAGGGCCTAAAGCGCGCCCCCGAGCGGTAACCCCTCGGGGAGCGCCTAGGGATACGCATCTCGGGTGGCTCCCCCTGTTGGTGTTTAACCCTTCCCGGTTAGACCGGATAGTCGGTTAGGGGCCAATGCCTAAAGCCAATACCCTTCTCTCCTGTAATCAATAAAGTTGTGGCCATTTTCGCCCATTAACCTAAATCGCTGTGTCCGTTGTCTTTATTTATTCCACCTGTGGGGGGGGAGGGAATAGCCACGCAAACAGGAGTTATCTCTCAGCTACTTCACCAAATACCGTATTTTTCGCCCCATAAGACGCACTTTTTCCCCTCCAAAAATGAAGGGAAAATCTGGGTGCGTCTTATGGGGCGAATGCAGGCTTTCGCTGAAGCTTGAAGAGCGAGAGGGGTCGGTGGCGCACCTACGCCTCTCGCTCTCCAGGCTTCAGGAAGATATCCGCAGTCTAGGCAGCCCTGTGGGAGGTCCCACAGCCTGCTTCTCGGAGCGTCGGGCGCCCTGAAGGCAGGGTGCGCAAGGCTTGGGGCGGCAGCGGACTGCTTGTGCGCACCTAGAAGCTTGGGGCGTGCTGAGGTCAGCGCGCCCCAAGCTTCTGCATGCCGGCAAGCAGTCCGCTGCCACCCCAAGCCTCCCGCACCCGGCAGGAGGTCCCGCCGGGTGCGGGAGGCTTGGGGCGGCAGCGGACTGCTTGCCGGCATGCAGAAGCTTGGGGCGCGCTGACCTCAGCACGCCCCAAGCTTCTGGATTAGCGCAGGGGTCCGCTAGCCCTGGGAGAGGCGCCGGCTCTCCCACGCTAGCGGAGACCTTGCCGGCACGCAGAAGCTTGGGGCGCGCTGAGCTCCGCACGCCCCAAGCTCCTGGTGTAGCGCAGCGCACCTGGGGGGGAAATAAAATTTTTTTCCTTCATTCCCCCCCCTAAAATCTAGGTGCGTCTTATGGGCCGGTGCGTCTTATGGGGCGAAAAATACGGTACTGCAAATGGACTTGTAACCTGTATCACTCAACGATTGTTTAATGCTACACGTTTATGGATTGTTGTTTGTTGATGGAATCTCAAGTAATTGCATTCAGCCTTTTTACAATAAAACTCTCTCATGTAATTTCCTTGGGGAAGGAAAAAACAGCAAATAGAGGAACCAAAAAATGTGCTTGAACATTTAAAGTTAATACTTAAATTTAACAGTGCATTCCTATACACATCTATTGAAAAAAAAATCCCATTGACTTCAGTGGGCTGATTCCCTGGAAACTGGGTGTAGAACTGCGGCCCAGGTCAAAGACTAATCTCCCATTGGGAGAAATGTAAAAGGCTTATGTTCTGTGTCATGTACTTCAATATTTTTTGTAGTTTTTAAAGTTTTTTTTCCATTACTATTAAGGAATTTTCCTTTGTAATTTTGGTTGTCTATATTTATATGTACCTGTTTAAAGCAAAATAAAAGTTAAAAATAAAATAAAATAAAATTTTAAAAATGTAAAAGGCTTGTTTGGGATGTGTCAGAGAGGCACAGGTGGAGAAAGAATTATGCTTTTGTGTTCCTTGTTACCCCAATGCCTCCATCATGTCCCAAACCACTCTTCTGAGCCTATTTCCTTAGAAGCAAGTCTGTTGTCCTCAGTGAGACTTACTCCCAAGTAAGTGTGTTTGGAATTGCAGCCTTGGAGGCTTTTGCGTGTTGAGGTCCCCAAGCCACCCCAAATAAACCATGATTCACACATAATTTTAGTTTAAGGTTTTTGGCATAATTTTGACCACAACTTTATTCAAATACAAAACATGTGAGTGGTTGCAACTATCTTACCCCGCATGGGGGCAGACAGACATTTCGCACAACTGCGAAAGTCAGAAAGGGAGAACATTCTGGGGCGAGCGATGGAGAAGGGGACATCCCGTCACCAAATGCTCCCAGGGGCTCTTGCATGGCACTAGCCCCTTGACAGAGGTGCGTACAAAAGCGTGGCGAGCCCCTGGATTCCTTTAATGGAATACCCTTGCAGCAGCAGCATTGGAGGGGCAGGCACAGCCAATCCATGATTTCTAGCTGTCAATCAGAAAATGGCAACATCAAAATCTCCCCCACAACAAGGGGAGCCCAATCTCAACAGTGGCCAACTCAATTTTACCCGCCCAGCAACAGTGGGGTGTCTTGTCAGCCCCCACCGCAACATGTGCTCTCCATGAAGGAGAACACACTTTATCAATGCAGCTTCTCTTTCTTTGAGTTATTTTTCATCAATCATTCCTTCCTCCTTCCTATGAGATGTATGCTCCAAAATTATTTTGAATCTGCTTACATTTAGGAACTTAGGAGGCTGTCTTATACTGAGACAGATCACTGGTCAATTTAGCTCAGTAGTCTCTAACCCTGGCTAGCAACAGATCCCCAGAATTTCAGACAGAGATCCCGGGGGTTAAACCTTAGGCCTTCTTCAGGCAAAGCACAGAGCTACGGCCCTTTGCCAAATCAAAAATGGAATGCGACATTGGGGAAAATATTTTTGCCCTTCTGACCATGAATTTTAAAAAACACCCCAAGTAATCCTGGAATAGCATTACTGATAATATGGTTGTGTTCCTACTACATTATGATGATGCTAAACACAGAGACTTCGAAGAAAGCTTTCATTTATGAAATCCTTTTCTATTAAAGCCATCTCTCTCCTTCTTTTGGCATTATAGCAGTTTAATGCTGGGCTGCATTGTCAATACTAAGCACTTATGAGTTGGGAGCTCTTGTCTGTTATTAACTCATATGGAATACTGTAGTGATCAAACTGTGATTTACAGTGTGTTATTACATTTCTACTTGATGTCTTCGGCAAGGGTTCAATTTGAAAATAATTTGAGTAGTGGCTCACCAGTAAGAGGTAATCTTTCGTATTTAATTCAAATGGATCTGCCATCAACCTTGACTCAAGGGCACTTAAAAATAGCAAGCTGTTTAAGTGCCTGTCTTGTAATGTCTCCTCCTGGCTATTTGTAGAATTTTATACATGGTATTTTTTTTCTGCCTTAAGTCTGAGTATTTATGCTTGACTGAAAGCAACCATTTTACTCACATTGATACAATATTATAAAAATTCATGTATCCCTTGATTTAGTAAAGATAAATAATTTTTTTTTAAGTGCTTCAATTGTAAGAGGCTTGTATTTTTCATTTTACTTTTTTTGGTATTTTATTTACTTTGTTTTTGTTCCTTTGAGTTTGTCTGCGCTAAGTAGTTTCATGTGCCAGGTTTTTGAAGTGATTTCCTGTGATGTTTTACTTATTTCTTCTGTTGGAGTAGGAGAGAGAAAGCCTTATTCCTCAAGAATAGCCTCAGGCTGTGATCTCATACACTTAAGTGGGGAGTGCATGTGCTGGACTCAGTGGGACTGTACATTTGAGTAAACATGCATAGGATCACAATGAACAATAGGGAAAGGTAAACTCCATTCTGTGCCCAATAAGCACAGAACACAGGACACCTTTGCCCGGAGGCACTGTAATAATAATAATAATAATAATAATAATAATAATAATAATAATAATTATTATTATTATTATTATTATTATTATTATTATTATTATTATCATTATTATTATTATTATTATTAATAATAATAATAATAATAATACCCTGCCCATCTGGCTGGGTTTCCCCAGCCACTCTAGGCGGCTTCCAACAGAATATTAAAATACAATAGTCAGTTAAACATTAAAAGCTTCCCTAAACAGGGCTGCCTTCAGACGTCTTTTAAAGATAGGATAGTTGTTTATTTCCTTGACATCTGGTGGGAGGGCGTTCCACAGGGCGGGTGCCACTACTGAGAAGGCCCTCTGCCTGGTTTCCTGTAACTTGGCTTCTCGCAGGAAGTTTTTAATATTTAATGCTGTATTGTTTTTAACACTCGATTGGGAGCCACCCAGAGTGCCTGGGGAAACTCAGCCAGATGGGTGGGGTATAAATAATAAATTGTTGTTGTTGTTGTTGCAGAGGGGAGGGGAAAGCCTATGTAAGGCTGCTTCCCCTGGAACTCACAACCATTTTGCTTTGAAAGCTTCCCACCCTCGGGTTAGAGCCATCACTGAGAAATTTTGGGTTGTTGAATGATGGGGTTGGAAATGAACCCCCCCCCCCTCAACCTGATTGGCATTTGGTTGTTTTTTTCCCCTCCTTGAAATTAGGTCTTTCCTTAGTTGGGCAGAAGAATGTGAGAACAGAAATGGCATTGGTCAGGATCAACATAGTTTAGAGGGGAGGCATAAGGGGCCTGAGGGGAGTATTGACCACAGCAAACCCAAGTGTAGGTTTGGTATCTGCCTGGTTGGAATCTACAGCCTGGTCCCCCAATGAGACCGTGCTTGCTTGGCTTTCACCACGACAAGGTTCAACACTGGCCGACTCCTGTCATACAGGTTTGGAACGGTCCAAACCCAGCAGATCCATTCCACCAACATGGGGCGTATGGAATGATGAACTGATCCTGGGACCCAGGGCCATGCCAACTGCTGTCAATAAACATTTGGCCTTATTTTATCCCATCACCGTTGTACAGTCTGGTTATTTTGCTGCTCTCATGGGTCACATGGGCCTGCCTGGGCAAAAGCCTGCTTAGAATATTTTGCTTATTAAAATTAGTTTGCCTTTTCTTCATGTTTCACATGCGACAAGCCCTTCAAATTATCTTTGATTTTGCTCCAAACAAGCTCTCAAGGAAATCCGGTGATATACAAACCTCTCCTGAAGATGTTTGGAAGGCTTCTCTAGTATTTCTGGGGATTGTCTTGCAGTTTCTCAGATATTTTGCATCACAATGTACCCCACACTTTGCTTTGCTTTTCACTTTATTTGAATTTTCGGTAGCATGTGTCAATAGTGATGTGTGGAACAATCATTGCCCGCTTCAATAAATGTCACTAGTCTTAATCTAACTCATCTTTCTCCCATCAAATTCCTCAGATGTGGCAAAATATAGTGGCACTTCCTGTTTGGCTAGAAACCGTTCAGTATTAAGTGCAGAAAACGTTCAATTTAAACTTTGACATCTCCTTTGGATTGATGGGGAGTGGGTGTCAGGGCTGGAGGTCAGGCAGAGCTTGTTGTCAGTATCTCTTTATTCAAGGAAACAGAATACAACTCAGCAACATTTCCCAGCAGGTCTTGCCACCATAGATCAGTTTCCAAGACTGAAGGTCCCTGCCTCCTACCCCTCCTCTCCCAGATTTTCCCAAGTAGTTTCAAACTGCATCTACGCACCTCTGGTCTCTGTTCTGCTCTTCTCGTTATCCTGCACTTTTTTGGAAACTGGGGGAAGGGGAACTTATCGCAGCAGGAGAGGGACACTCCCAAAATTCTTCCCTTGACCCCCATCCTTTGCTTCAGCCTTGGAGTCTGAACTGCTCCCTATCACAGGTTCCTCTTGCTCACTAAACCCTGTTGTGTCTTCAGCATCCAGCACCTCCTCCCAGTCTTCCCCCTCTGACCTCTCCTTGCTGTCCCACCAATCCCTGGGCTCTGAGCTTTCCTCCTCTTTGATTTCCCTTGGAAGTTCCCCAGCTGGTAACTCCCACCACTCAGCATCATGCAGCCAGTCCCTGACATCAGGTGAATTTCTTTGAAAGACTTATGTAGAATGTCATAGGCCAGGCTTCCTCAAACTCGGCCCTCCAGAAGTTTTTGGCCTACAACTCCCATGATCCCTAGCTAGCAGGACCAGTGGTCAAGGATGATGGGAATTGTAGTCTTAAAACATCTGGAGGGCCAAGGTTGAGGAAGCCTGTCATAGACCTAGTTCTCACTGAGGTGAAAAAACCTGTGGCTGAGCTGAAATACGTTAGACCACAGGTATGGTTTGATATGATTTTGCCTCCTCCACTCCCATAAAAAAAGATGTCCTCCCATAGTATTTAGAAATACTTATTTATTTTTATCCACAATGCTTAGTTCAGAAAGGGGACTCGACAGTGGATTGCAAAAACATTGACAGAACCATTCTCAACTTTAGCTTGGTCTGTGGTTTTTATTGGCTTTGGACATGCAACAGGTCGATAGATGCCTTCCTGAGAATACATACAATACAATAATGGTCTGAGGAAGAGGGAAGAAAGAGGTCTCTTATTTCCTCTTTTGCATATATTATCAGATACAGATCTCCATTTCAATCTTGAGCTTTTGCTATTGTTGGCTTTATAATACAAGTTATGTTACTTGTCATAAAATTTATGCCTTTCTTTTACTGTTTTCTCCACCTCTGATGGGTGATTTGAAGTGCTGAAGCAGTTCTGGGAGCACACTCACTGGCTTGTTTAGCACAGCTGCTGAGTAATTTGTGGGAAAATCCATAGAGAATTGCGTCAGGTGTCCAGATTGTAAGCAGAAAATTGGTGAGCAGTACCTTAATTCACAAACAGACCTTTTGCATTGATGTGTTTAAGGGCAGGAGAAAAGGAACACTGTCATTTCAGTCTATAAAAGCTATAAGAAGACATAAGAAACTTTGAAGTATTACTAAATGCTATATTACTGGGCACCATCGACAATATGCAAAGGAAATGTTGCTGCAGTTTCTTCTGTGCTATTTCTGTCTGCTTCTTTAATACACCCAGGCATCCTATTTTGGATTTTAATTGATGGCTGCTCAGCATGCATCTCCCATTAAAAAAAGGCGGATAGAGGCTTGGCTGTATAAAAATGGTAAAGTAATGTGGTTGCAGCTTTTTTTTTTCAATTACTTTTTGTTTCCTTTTAAGATACCCTGATATCCTATATACATTTTTAACTGATGCCTACCATGTGTGCAATTAAAGAATCCCCAGCAATTAAAAGACCTATAAAAGAACCCAGGGTGCCATAAAATGATGGAATATGTCACTGAAAATAGTGTGCAACACCATTACCTTATGCTTTCTTATGCAGCTAAATTTTATGTGTGCAGCAGTACTTTGCTATGTTATGTTCAGCAGTGCTTCTTTTAAGAATGTTGGGATACAGCCACTGTTGTCCAACGGCAGACCCATTTACACAAGCATCAAACCAGTAACTTAGCGTGGCAGTTATTGCAGTTGCAATGGTGAAAAGAATGCTGGGGAGAGGAAACAATTATCAAACCAAATTACTCTATACGTATTCTACTATGCATGATTATTCAACATCAGCTTCGTTGGACTGGTCATGTTGTGTGGATGCCTGATTATTGTCTTCCAAAGAAACTACTCTATTCCAAACTTTGAAATGGAAAGCGTAATGCTGGTGGTCAGCAAAAGAGGTTTAAAGACTGTTTCAAGGCAAATCTTAAAAGATGTAGTATAAACACCAACAACTGGGAAACACTGGCCTGCGAGCGCTCCAGTTGGAGAACAGCCTTTACCAAAGGTGTCATGGGCTTTGAAGACACTCGAACTCAGGAGGCAAGGAAGAAATGTGATAACTAGAAGGCACGCTTGACAAATCCGCACCGTCATCAACTCCCACCCAGAAACCAATGTCCGCACTGTGGAAGGACGTGTGGATCCAGAATTGGCCTCCATAATCACTTATGGGCTCATTTTTAAAACCATGTTTATGAAAGACAATCTTACTTGGCTACGAGTGATCGCCAAAGAAAGAAAGAAAAAAGGATGATGATGATTTGTATACCATCCTTCATCCATAAATTTCAGGGCAGTTCACAGAATAAATAACAAGATAAAAACGTTACAGATAGGTAGCCGTGTTGCTCTGCCATAGTCAAAATATTACTCATTATTATCTCATTGTGCATGACTAAGCCATTTTTCACCTTCTCACCCCTTGCCTTTTCCTGTAAGACCTATTGCAGTCGTTAAGAGTCGTCAACAGGCTCATCTCAGCTACCTGCCTATCTCCCATTCCCACCACCCTTCTGAGTAATACCCCTCCCCACCTTCTCACTATATAGAAGGACCTGGCAACTTCTGTTTCAGTGTATCTGAAGAAGTGTGCATGCACACGAAAGCTCATACCAAGAACTAACTTAGTTGGTCTTTAAGGTGCTACTGGAAAGAATTTTTTTATTTTGAAGATAAAAACGTGAAATGCATAATAAGAACAAAATCAAAACAAGCCAATAAACTCCCCTCCAAAGGCTTCTGAGGTCCATGATCCTTTGAACACAGAGCGCAGCACTTGGAGCATACATTGTTGAGTCTTGGAAGGAGTTTAAAAGCATGCATCAGATACCAATGCATACATGGAGTTTCACAAGCCATATAATGTTTGGCGTACATAACCTGGTGTATACCAGTCTTTCTCAAAATGGCCATTTCTAGAATTTTGGACTTCATCACTCATCAGCTCCAGCCGGCATGGCCAATAGTCAGAGTTTTTGTAGTTCTAATCTCAAACTGAAGGGCACAAGGCTGGGGAAAAACGTGTGTACAATATACAAGCCGAACACCCTTCTGACCGGAAAAGGATGAACTATTTGTGTGCATTTGCTGGCGCTCTTACAGAACCCAGGGACCCAGAAAGCTGTGTTATACTGAGTCACGCCATTGGTCCACCTAGATCAGAATTGTTTATAGTGCCTGGGAGTGGCTCTCCACAATTTCAGGCAAAATTAACTCCCAGCCGTACCTGTAGATGTTGGTGCCTTCTGCATGTAAAGATACTCTTTCACAGAGCTAAAGCCCTTCCCCAAAGCTTATGTGCCCAGCACCAAAGTAATACAGTCAAACCTCATGTTACGGACGCTTCAGGTTACGTGTTTTCGGGTTACAGACCGCGGGAAACCCGGAAGTACCGGAATGGGTTACTTCCGGTTTTCGCCACTTGCGCATGCACAGAAGCATTAAATCATGCATTGTGCATGCGCAGAAGACCAAATCGCGCCAGCGCCTATGCAGATGCGGCGCTTCAGGATGTGGGCGCTGCGGGATGCGGACGTGCCTCCATCACAGATTACAGGTTCCACTGTAATGAGCGTTATAAAAATACAGCTGCAATTTCTTTCATAAGATTGATTAATATATTGACCACACGTTGGCTAAGGGGTGAGTCTGGAGCATGCATCTTCCATTCTGAGGACATGACCAAGTCAGCAGAAGGGTGGTGGTCACATTATAAAATATCTCATAACCATAAAATAAAATTCCTTCAACAGGCATGGTAGAATGGTAGAAGCCTAGAGTGCTACTTATTGCAGAAACTTGAGACATATTTTCTCAAGTAAGTTATAAATACTCTTGTAGACTCAGGTTTGGAACCTGAGGAGTGCAACCAAGTTTCGGATTTTGTATTGATTTTTCTTTTAATCAAACCCATTTATTCCTTTTTAACTTAGGCCAGAATCTCTGCTGGAAGAAATTTAAAAATGTATTTGCTTATTGGAACTTAATTCTATGTAAACATTTAGAATCATAGCTTCAAGACAGGACACATTATGATATCAATGACCATTGAACAAAATATCCTTTGGAATCAAAGAAGTCATTTTCTAGCCTGATTCTGTTGAGAGTTTTGATATTCTTTTCCTGAAAAACAGTTGTCCTTTTGCAAGCAAAGATAAGGGTAATCAAAATTTTATGCTTCAGGGTGAACACTGATTGCTTACCAAGGAAAAAATATCTGTCTTGCAAACAGCTTTGCAAAATTCATGAAGTACATTCAGATTTATGTATTTGTTTTGCAAAGAGGATGCTGATAATGAGTAATGGAAAGGAATGGACCAATTTAGTTAAAAGGGCAGATGAAATGTCAGTGTGGAGAGTCAGTGTGGTCTAGTGGTTATAGTGTTGGTCTAGAACTGGGGAGATCAGGAGTCAAATCCCTGCTCAACCACAAAACACTCTGTGTGACCTTAGACCGTGAGGATACAATGGAGAAGAAAGCCATGTATGCCACACTGAGTCCCTTGAAGGAAGGGTCGGATATAAATGGAATTTAGATCCATACCTCATAGTTCCGTGTAAAGACCAAGGTTGTCTTTTTAGAAAGCACATTTCTGTAAGCTGTCCTTTACTTAAGTGTTTTAAAACCCTCATCTTTATTGCACCCCAAATTCTTGAATTTATTTGTTACTCTTCGATATAACATAAGATGTAAGACTGGAAATATTTTTGTAGGAAATATGTTTGGTTAATATTGGGGAAATGGTCCACCTGGGACTTAAATACAGATTTACAGTGGTACCTCTGGTTGTGAATGGGATCCATTCCGGAGCTCCATTCACAACATGAGCAGAACGCAACCCGCGTCTGCGCATGCACGGGTCACTATTCACCGCTTCTGCGCATGTGTGTGACGTAATTTTGAGCATCTGTGTATGCACAAGCAGCAAAACCCATAAGTAACCCTTTCCAGTACTTCTGGGTCACCGCGGGACGCAACCTGAAAACACTCAACCTGAAGCAAACACAACATGAGGTATGACTGTATTATATTTAAAATGCTATAGCATCTCATTAATCATAACTGCCACTTCCAGAGTGAAACTTTTAAGAATCAAGGAGCAAAGAGATATAGTGACAGCAAGGTTGAGCACCTTAGTGACAACCCTGACATACCACCATTATGTGTATGAAACCCATTGGTGAGACATTGCAAGTATTAAATAAAAATGGTCAGCTGTAAGTGTTCTCTGTGCCATCTTGACAAGAGGTAAGGATTGTTTTAACACACAAAGAATGTAGGCGTGTGCTGGAATGGTCAACTAGGTGGACTCAATCATTCTCCAGCACCTTCACATGGATACAAATTTTCCAGTGCAGAAATCTACTGTTAAGGGGTGAGATATATTTTAAGTCTGGAAAGATATAAAATGAACATTGATCTTTCTTGGTCAAGGTTCAAAGAAGATCCTGGACTTGAGATCCATAAGGTGGCAGGAAACAAAGCAAAGAAAAATCTGCTGCATCAATTTGCATAAAAACTTGAGCAATTTTTGGAAGGGTTGGAGGAATGTACCAAAATACTGTCTTTTAAAGAACGAGAAGCAGTTTCTAACTCTTTGAAAATGCAAGAGATTTCCAAAGTGGGACAGAAAGAAAGCATCAAAGTAGTAGAGTTAAAAGCCCGTAAAATCCATTTTCTTTCACACAGAAGATCATTAAAAAGTTGCTGTGGATAATATTGCCTTTCGAAGCCGGGAAATTGGGCCACCACCCTATTATTGCCACCTGCAGAACTCACAGTGGCAAACACATTTCAGCCTATTATAGCATTTCTGACTGCAGCAAGAGGGTGCCAGCTTCCTAATCCCTATAAATCTCAATGATCAGATTGAAGATCACCTTCTTTCTTGGGTTTCCAGCACTGAAATTACAAATATAAACGGTATTGATTTCAGAATGGGAGATGGGGTGAAAAGTACTGCAAATGATGTGTGCTTTTATATGGTAGCATGCCATGTATGTTATGACTAGGGTACGTCTACCATAAAAAAGTTTATGAGTACTACCCTGCTTTTCGAGATGAACACCACTGATGAGAGAAGCTTCAAATGAATGACACTGCAATTGTATGCATGTTTATTCGGCCATCAGTCCCTCTGTGTTCAATGTGGCTTATTCTCTTATTCAGTACGCTTAGGATTGCAACCTAAGAGGATATTTCACAAAGATGTGGAAGTCTCCCAACCTGTTTCAATGGTCATATATGAAAAACATCTACAGTTTTAAATCGTCTTAAATGTAAATTGTCTTGCTCTTTAGATTGAGTTGGTTATAATTCATATTTATCTCTTGGCTATTAAATATAATATTGATAAATAAAATAATGTGAATACACAGTTTCCTGATAAAATGAGTGTGGAAATTTCATATTGTATGTGGACCTTGAAATTCCAAACCAAGATATCTCAAGTCCTCTTTAGGACTCAGCTGAAGTCTAGATCAAAAGAAGCTAAGCAACGGAAAGCAGAGGAACCATGAAAATTCTTCCAAAGCCAAATGTGACTTTCAGTCACTTGCTGCCAGATGATGCAGCCAATGGATGGTTGAACATGCATGTAAATAAATAAGTTCAAGGGCCATTGACCAGTAGGAACTGCAGTACACGTGCAAAGTTCCACATTTGAAAGTGTTCTTCGCTGTTTTCTATTAGCAGCGGAATGCTTTGAGTGCCTGATGGGGAATTAAGATGTATGCATGATATGGCTTCACAACAGAGAAGTTGCTGTGATCTCAGGCTTCTGGACCACCTCTGAACAAATAGGACTCCATTGTTTTTCCATCAGAGAATTTTTTTAAGAAAACCTGTCCCAGACTTGGGATGTCATGAAGGGGGAGCAAAATTACATGACTATGAAGAACAAATGTCTCCTTTTTCAGCTGTTTCCTTTGCAAATGGAACCCCTTCCTCAGAAATACAATACATAATTACCTCCCTCTGGGAGATAGTAGCCTCCATTTTTAGTCTAATACAGGTATGGGTGGTTGGGCTACCTTGAACTAATATATTTTACTTCTGTTATTCTGATAGTGGTTATCTTGTCAATATTTAATGTGGATTAAAATTATTTTCAGTGTTGTAAGCCACCATGGGAAACTTGTCTTTTGAATGTTGGTGAATAAATTTAATAAATAAACAAGCCAGTATTGAGGCTCATTGCAAATGTCAATAATTATTTGTTTTAATTTCCTATATGAAAATAGATTATGTCACATGATGAGCCATGCAAAAACATTAACATCCCATTTTTAATTTGCAAAGCATTGTCAGGTAGCATGCTGATTGCTTGTGTATCAAATATATTTGAGGTAAAGGGAGAAAGCACAGCTGTCAACCTTCCCCTTTTTTAAGGCAAATTCCCTTATTCCAAATAGGATTCCTCGCAAGAAAAGGGAAAAGTTGACAGCTATGGGAGAAAGACTCTGTTGTTGCCATCTGGGGATGACTTTTTCCACTTATCTTGCCCTACAGCCCAAAGGGCTTCATAAAGAAACTTTCCAGAAGAGGAAAGGGGGATAGACTCTGGTTGCTATCAGGGGATGGTAACTTTCATCTATGTTGCCTACTCTCCTGCCTTTGGAGCCCTTATAAGGGAGCTGAATAATGGATATTTTGACATGACCTATTAGCAAGCAGTATGCTTAGTTAAATGTGCATATATGCTAAATGAACTGTTAACAGCTGTTTTTATTTTTTTAGTGTGTTGCAGTGATATTATATATCTTATATATTCTTATATTCTTATTGTTATATTACTGAATTTAGACTGTTTTTTTCGGCCCCCCCCCCCCGAGAACCACTTTGAGCTCAGATTTACTTGTGGAGCATATGGTATATAAATAAATTGACAATGACAAAATATATTTTATTTAGAAAGATTCATAGACCGTGCAATCAAAGGTGTGTGTAATAAAATGATCAGTAAAACACAGATGAAAACAGCAAAACTGTGGGTTTTTTAAAATATATCTACATTAATTATCAATAATAAACAGATAAAATGGATGGACCTTTTAAAAACAAATAACTGAATTATATGTGGTACATTGGAACAAATAGAGATGCTCACTTGGAAAGTACATGGGATTAATCATCCTATTATGAGAAATTGCCAGGTTACTCAAGACAGAAAGATATTATCTGTTTTAAGAAGAAACACAACTGAAGATGAAACTACAATATTGGACACAATCTCAACATTCCAATAGTCCTCTTGTTTGCTGAAAAGCAGTGTTGGGAATAGGTGCTTTTTCATGAAAAGGTGTTGGAGAAAGAAATGCTTAAGGCTTTCTCCACCTGTTGTCCCCCCCCCCCATTAGTTCCAGTTGCAGGAACACATAAACATCTGGAATCCAACAAGGCAAAAGCAACATGGCAAGAGTTGAAGCAGGAAAGGGAGAGAGAGAAAGGGTTAAGGGTGCCAATTTGGAACTCCTTTCAGTGGGTTTGCCGCTTAGCTCTGCCACCTCTCTGTCCCAGTAAACAGATTTTGGGAGGTCAGGTGTGTGCAGCTTCCCTGCCACACAGTGCTCTATTGGCAACAAGGTATTCAGCTTGTGAATTGTTTGTTTGGGTAGGGAGAACAATTTAGCCTGTGTGTGTTGGGATTCACAGGATGCTGTGTAAGTAAGTCTGCAGGCTTCAGTTTGCAACAGGCTGATGCAATACTCTCTGTGGAATGACTCAGCAGTAATGTGATTGGCTGTCACCGGTTTAAAGGTAAAGCCTGTCCAATAGTAATTGTGGTGGTGGTGGAGTGGTGTAGATGAGTGTGGTCTTCTTTTGCCTCAAGGTGCTGGTACTCTGTCTGAACTGCTTCTGTAGATATTTGTATATATATTTAGCTCGCAATAATAAATACTGCACTAAAGAACCTGGGACTCTGAGCATTCTGCTAAAAGCGTTGCAAGGAATTCGCGACAGGGTTATGGGCCCAGGATGCTTCCGCTGCGCAAGAGTACAGGTGGCACTTATCTAGCCATGGATGCTGGAGGTGAGCTGCAGGGATGGAGCAGTCCAGAGCTGGCGTGTTGCTGGAGAAGCTGACGGCCACAAACTACAGCACGCAACACTTCCTCAAGCGTGAGGGCCTGTGGAAGGTGGTGGAAGATCCACCGCAGTCCCCTGAGGAGGATGAGGACGATGTTGAAAAGCTGGCACTAGTAGAGACCCCTCTCTAAAGCAGGGGTGGCAAATTCTTCAGATGGTGTTGGACTCCAACTCCCCGAGAGCCCCAGGTGGTTCATAGTCAAGGACAGTGGGATTGTAATCCAGAAACATCTGGAATGTCATGGGTCCCCCACCCCTGTTCTAAAGCTAAAGGAACCATTAGAAAGAAGATGTATTGTTTGAAAGCTTGGGTGAGAAAAATGTAGGTGATCAACAGACGTACCGCTGTGGCCAATGGCAGCTCTTTGAGGGGAAATGGTTGGAATATTGATAACTTTATAGAAAGGGGTGCAATTAATGGGAAGGGGAGTGTAACGGGCTGATGAGCCATTTGAAGGCTAAAACAGGGGAAACGGAGGAGAGAGCTGTCAGAAAACAGGAAACAGAACTATTATAATGGGGAAAAGAAAGGTTTATTTTATTAATCGCATTAGGGGTCTTAACAAAAGTCTATAATTTTAAGCTTATGTAATTCATTTATTTTAACGGACTTTGTTGAAACAAGAGGAGCTGTCAGTTAGCAACTAAACAAAACAAGTTAAGCTCTAATTCTTTGTTCATTTGTAAAGTACCAAAACAATTGTTTGAAAGTATGAAGGTCCTTGTGAGGAGCTTATCTTTATTCCCTGTTCCCATCATGCCTTTTTAAATTGCAAATAATTTGCCACCCTGTTTTGTGCAGATATGCATTGCATTCCGCATCCTGTGTGAACTACTGAAAATCGTTACATGCTTTTCTTTAGGTTGACTTTAGAGAGATATTTCCTATTTACAACTTTAATTACAAAAGATCAAATTTCCAGGTAGGAACAGATTGCCTAAGACTGCAGAGAAGTCTAAACGATGAGAAATTTGGGGCAGGCTTATGCATAACAATAAGTGTTTCCTTAAAACTTTTTGCTATCTTTTTAAAAGAGCATTGAGGCAGAGGATTAAAAATCTAAACAGAATTTCACTTTCAATATCACCAAACTTTCCTGTTAAAGAAAAGTTATAAAATATAGCTATCTGTAATGCACAATATTTTTGGTGGCTATTGTACAAAAAGTAAAAGGAAGGATGCCTTCTCTTTTAATACTTTGTCAGTAAGAGAGAAGTTTCTCTCTTATTTACAGCCAGGTATCTTTAATAGGAGGACTACAAAACACTGTGACCCAAAGAACCACACAGAACCTACCAGCCATGTATCCTGGTCTTCCAAGTACAGTGGTACCTCGGGTTAAGAACTTGATTTGTTCTGCAGGTCCATTCTTAACTTGAAACTGTTCTTAACCTGAAGTACCACTTTAGCTAATGGGGCCTCCCGCTGCCACTGCGCCACCGCCGCACGATTTCTGTTCTCATCCTGAAGCAAAGTTCTTAACCCGAGGTACTATTTCTGGGTTAGCAACTCTGAAGCGTCTGTAACCTGAAGCATCTGTAACCCCAGGCACCACTGTATTTCATATTCTCCTGTCTCTCCAGGAGGCATTTCAAGTCCATGGCACACACTGAGAAAGCGCTCATGGACCAGGTGGGGCTTGATATGTCACAGCAGATCTTCTGTAGCATTTGGATTCCCAGGATTTTAGACAGGCCATGCTGCGGCACTATGGCCAACTGACAGCCAAGGGAAAGCATAGCCAAGTAGGCCTTGTTTGGCCTGGATTGAAAGTGCCCAAAATAGAGCGATAGAGTGAATGGTGGTTAAAAGGCCTTCAAAATAGCCTTGAACGTGTCTTTGTCCATTCAAAATGGTCTTATTCCTACATCACACCCCAGTTACTTTCCATTTCTGCTTATTTTATGCAACACACATCTGGCAATAGCAATGCAAGGACATTTTTCTTTACCAACGGCTTTCTTGAGATAGTTGATAGTTGTGCCAATAGCAGCATAGAATGGAGATGTTATGGTGGCCATTACCTTCCACCCTGTCCATTTATTGTCGAAAGCTATAAACATATTAGCCAAAAGAACTTAACAGGAGACTTAGACTTAATCATAACACCCTGTTTTTGATGGTTGGAGAAGTATGACTTGCATGGTGCATACTTGCTTCTCTGCTGGCCTCTATTGGTGGGCAAGAGTGTTCTGAGGAGACTCTTCCATGGCAGAAGGCCCACAGCCCTGGTGGGCAGTTGCCAATGGAAAGCCCCATAATGGGACAGGGCATGGGAACCTTGGGACATTCCAGGTGTAAAGTCCTGCAAATATCCCAAGGGTTCGGATCCTGCTCAGCTGCACCAGCCTGGAGCTGGCAGAGTATAAATAGAAAAGTAAAAGGAGCAGAGAGGTTCCTTGCTGGCTGGCAAGCAGTTTGGATGGCGAAGTTAAACTTCATTTTTCAATAGTACATTTTTGCTCCTACTCATTTCTGTGCCTGTCTACCTTTTGAAGTTGGGGTTTGCATTTCAGTGTGTGTGTGTGTGTGTGTGTGTGTGTCCACTGAGCTCCAAAGATAATCGAGGAATATTCTAAAGTAAACCAGATGAAGACCACAATTAAGATTCAAATAGCCAAACTTATTATTTTGCAGCACAGTCAATAATTTCAATAGGATATTTGAGGAAATTTCTTGATTATCACAAATAACATTCATGTGGCTATGAAACTATTTTGTTAACTTGGAGCCCTTTAAAGGATATGTTTAAAGAGAGTTTAATATATTCATGGCTTTAAGTGTGATTAAGAGGCTCAGTGAGATTCTGGGTATCACTGAACTAGATATTTTGGAACAAGGACAGATTGAAGGGCAAAATAGGTTCATCGCTAAAGAAAATGCTTGTAAGATTGCTAAATCTATATTCTCAAAAGGGTAGAACATCTAGCAATTTTGACTGCAGTTGGTAATGGATATTATTGACAACCGTTTCTGTCTCTGTAATGGGCACACATGTAATCATCTGTGTTTTGTGAAGATCTTCTTCCTAATCTCAAGTAGTTTGTAGGTGATGATGGCCTGCTCCATGTATGTCTATTATCACATTTATCTTATAGCAAAGGCTCTCAGTATCAATTGAAGTTCAACTAAAATGGCTCCCATGAGTGGAAGCCCCATTCACTTCAACGACTAGACTGATAATTGGCACAATCCCGTAAGACACATTGGCTTCCTTACTCGTGTTTTAAAAATGCATCAAGGGTGATGGTCAGAACAGGGTCACATAGCTATACCTTTGCAATTAAGGAAAGGTCAGAGAATGATTCATGAAGTCTAGAGAATGTCCTAAGAATTCTGTAGGACATGGAGCTTTTATCCAAGCTTGACCTTCTGGCATTACTGAGATGTGAAACTAACCATTTTCTGGCCAGAGGCCATTGTGTGTTTACAAACTGTGAGTAGGAAAAGGTAAAGTCAGAAGCAGCTGCTACTTCACCCATCCCTGTTCCTGCTCCTAAACAAGAAGCATTTACACCATTGATAACACTAGGGGTGACTGTGTTGGATTCTGGGGAAACCTCATGGCACCTAGCCTAGTGAGCTGCTGTCAACACTCAGAATTCAGATCTGTCTTCATGCATAGAAGGGGAAAAGGATATGTATCAATAGCCTATACTGTACTGTTGGCAGACATACTGTCCCTAGATTGGGTTGTCTTGAAATATAGATCTCATCTTTCTGATCTTGCTTGAAGTACCTTCTGTTGCACTCCAAGCTCTAACATCCACCTTTATTACTAACTTAAGAACCCTGAATTGAATAGCATCTCCAATAAACATCTGCACGGATCTCTTCTTAAGTTTCTTCTTAAGTGTGGCTGCTTTTCCTATTGTTGGGATCCATGCTGCACCAATTATTATCCATATGGACTACCCGTAGGGAGGGGGGAATCAGTTCTTTATGCTTTCCTCTCAGGTTCTGATTTTTTAAATCTCCAAGTCTCCACATTTCTTCATCAGTTTGGGATCCCCCTCCCCTTTCTTCTTCAAAGTCCATATGAAAATTCACCAGCATTTTTGTGAAATAGGCATTTCTGTTTGTTATTTTCACTTATATATAGCACCATGATGGCTTGTGTGGGGAGAAAAGATCAAGTCTCTTCCAGTATATGAAAGAATCATTGACCAGTTGCCTGGAGGTGATTCTCACTGCAGCTCAGCAGGCAAATGGCTGTTTAGAAGCTTGAATTGTGGTCATGTTTTTTTGGACTGTATTTTTATATATAATTCAAGAGCTGATGGAATATATTTACCTTTCAGCCTCTCCTCATAAATAAGGCATGTGATATGGTATTATGTTTCTGGCACATGCTGAAAACCTACTTGTTTGCCCAGATGTTTCCTGGCTCTCAATATTGGCTTGTGCAAATGGTGGAAAGCTACTGTGGTATTATTATGAATTTTGTCTTCTCGTGGATATGTGTTATGGTTAATACTACTTTCATTGATGGTTTTATTATTTCTCTACACTTCTTTGAAATGTTTAAATATCCATCTATCCATCATTTTATTACGGTCATAGACCATCAGTTTACTTAAATATAAAAGGGTATGTGAATATTTTAAATAAAATTAAAATAAATAATTACTGGGGGGGACTTTTTAAATATGTATTTTTTATTATTGAGTTTAGCACAGGGGAACTACTTTAAAACTTTTATATACTATGGGGGTACAGAAGGTACCCCAACACCTTTCCAAAATCCTTTGTTGGTAGAGCATGATTCATGACAGGAGTGAGAAAAAGACAGAAGGCTGAATGGAGAGTGGAGTCTCAGATTATCGCTTCTTTTCCATGGAGGTGGTAGCCAGCTCTTCCCATAAGCCAGTTCCCTTGAACTTGAGAGAGATTTTGTAATGAAAAATAAACCGCCTGTGAGTATGTTAAGTGTAATTGTTTAATTGTACATTGAAATGGAAAATAATACTGGTAAAAGCATAACGTGGAAAGTTCCATTGCACTAATAAATAAAAGCTCTCAGAGAGCCTAACAATGATTTAGTAGGGCTGTATATCTGCTGATTGTGTCATGAGATACTAAACTTAGCTCACATGAGAAAGTATTGTATTATGAGTATCCCTTTTGAGTGTGTTAGTAGTTTTTTGTTCTGAAGTAATTGAAGAGAAGGATGTGCTAATAATTCTCTCTAGGAAAGGAATGGAGGCTGAAATGGAGGAGAGGCAGAACTTTGTCTTTAGCTCTGAACAGAATAAATTCATATTTCTAAGATATTTTTACTGTGCTGGGATCAGCACATGATATTATGCAGCTATCTGGATGTAACATTATTTGTTTTGTGTTTGTTTTGATGCAAGTTCTGTTAGAATAGCTTTTGAACTATCTTTTTGGACTGGACAATTTTTATTTCAAGAAGAGTCCATTTTTACTCATCCACATTGCTTCCAAATGCATACGATTAATAACCTCAATAGAGAAAAGGCCTATTCATGAGGAAAGAAAGTTTAAATAGAAAGAAAGATGTTGTTGGGAAATCACATATAAAAGAAAGCAGCAGGAGGTTGAGGAGCGAAGCCCTGGGTGGCTTTCTCTGGTCACAGGCCCATCTGGCTTTTGTGGAGAAGGAACCGAATGAAAATAATAGTCTCTGTTCCACCAGCTGAGGTTCCATCCCTTTCCTGATGGAAAGGGATTCAGACAGCCTCCTCTCTACATTCAACAAACTCATGAAAGGGGTCATAGGGCCGTATTGACTAGCCCTGCTGCCATGTGCCACACTGCGCTCATGAAAAGGGGCTGCATATTTACTGGCATGTGTTTTGGGATCCTCTATGGAAGAGGAATAGCCAGCTCAAGCCAGAGAAGCGGGTGCCATAGCTGCCAAACACATTGCTAGCAGGACTACCTTCAGGGTCTGCGACCTCCCTTGGGCTTTTCTTAAGCACCTGACAGTGGTGCGGTGCTTGTCTGCTGAAGCTCTCTTTGTATCTCCAGCTTCCATGTTAGAAAACAAAGAACGGTTTTCAGTCAATGGTAAACAAATCAAATGCGAGAAATGCTTGTTTACAGGGTCCGCGAACTACTGCATGCAGCAAACGACCTTGGAATCTGAAAACATAATCCAGCCTTGCAAGCAATATTGGATTTGTGTCAAGCGCGTAAAATATTTAAAGAAAAATAATAGGAGATCACGGGCAATTCCAGCATACTGTGTGTGATCATTGTCAGCTCTTAGATTTACAGCACTGCCGTGCTATCTGTGTGGGCATAAAGCAGCCAAGTACTTCTCCAGCAGGTACCATAATCATTTTACAGGGCATTTAAAAAAGGAATATGCAACAAGGACACATTTTCCTCCAGGAAAGACATAAATAACAACTAAGGAGAATTTTGGATGGGAGAGAGTAAAGGCCATTTAGCCTGTCAAAATGAATCTTATCTTCCGTATTTCTTTGCTTTCTTTCTTTCAAGTATAGCAGATGATGGTTTGTGCATGTTTTTATTTTTCAGAACCATCTTTCCTAACAAGCCTCTAGGCATATTTATTGTTTTTTCCAAAACTCAAAAGCTTTTTAATGCCCAGAATGACAGAATTTCCTCTGTCAGTTGTACGTGTGGAGTTATGAGGCTCCCCCCTCCCCGCTATTACTATCTCATCTTTTCATCAACAAGACAAATCTAAAACTCTAACCATTTCTAATGATGTAATTACAGGACGGTTTTCGTTGTCTTTTTCTGGTGATGATAAAGCACATACAGTGGTGCCTCGCAAGACGAAAATAATCCGTTCTGTGATTCTCTTCGTCTAGCGGTTTTTTCGTCTTGCGAAGCAAGCCCATTGACGGATTAGCGGATTAGAGCTATTAGCGGCTTTTAGCGGCTTTTAGCGGCTTATCGGATCAGCTGATAAGCGGCTTAGCGGCTTAAAAAAAGGGGGGAGAAAGGGGGGGAACCTGCAGGAACTCGCAAGACATTTTCGTCTTGCGAAGCAAGCCCATAGGAGATTCGTTTTGCGAAGCACCTCCGAAACGGAAAACTCTTTCGTCTAGCGAGTTTTCCGTCTTGTGAGGCATTCGTCTTGCGGGGCACCACTGTACACAATTTGGATTCTGGGATTCATTTTTCTTCTGTTTGGGGGGATGACCCCAGACAGAGCTGGCCTCTGAAAGAATTTAATCCTGTACCTCCAGAAACACAAGGAGATAAAAGGTTTGTCTCTTGAGGGGCTCTCAGGAACAAAATAGGCACAACACTTGTCACATTATATGCTTCAGTGTGCATGAATCTGAAGAAACAAAAAAGAGGTTCCCGTTACAAATAGCAGGTGTTGGGGGGGTGTACTGCCAAGGCCAGATGTTTTTGCCTAAGGTAGTGGCTCCTTTTGCATTTGAAGGCCAGATGATCCTGCCTGTGACTGAGAATTGCAACCTGACGTGGGTGGCACTGTGGGTTAAACCACAGAGCCAAGGACTTGCCAATCAGAAGGTCGGCGGTTTGAATCTCTGTGACAGGGTGAGCTCCCATTGCTCGGTCCCTGCTCCTGCCAACCTAGCAGTTCGAAAGCACGTCAAAGTGCAAGTAGATAAATAGGTACCGTTCTGGCGGGAAGGTAAACAGCGTTTCCGTGCGCTGCTCTGGTTCGCCAGAAGTGGCTTAGTCATGCTGGCCACATGACCCGGAAGCTGTACGCCGTCCCCCTCGGCCAATAAAGCGAGATGAGCGCTGCAACCCCAGAGTCGGCCATGACTGGACCTAATGGTCAGTGGTCCCTTTACCTTTAACCTCCAACATTTTTCCACTGGAAATAGGGACATACTACTCATTCAACTCATTCAGTAATAATAAAATAACCTTTCCTAAAAAACCTGAAGCTTTCCTTTTAGGAAATTCTAGGTGCCAAAATCCCAAGGGAACAGAAAAGACTTTATTTATGCAACCACAGGTGCACGGATGTTATTGGCCCAGAGATGGAAAGAAAATAAAGTCCCTACCAGAGAAGAATGGCAGATCAAGTTGATAGATTCTGCCGAAATGGCAAAAATGGCGGAAGAATCAGAAATCAGGAAGACTAAAATTTTAATAAGAAACGAGGAAAATTTATAACTTATCTTAAAGACCATTGTAAACAGTTGAAATCGTTAGTAGGATTGGAATAACACTTGTACTTTAATGGTGAATTTTGGATACATTGGAGAGATAAAAGATTTGGATTATTATAAAAGAAGCAGGAGGAAATGATTAAGAATAGGACCCACAAAGGGGAGGAGGGAGATTCATTGGAGTCTTGTTTTTATGTTGTATTTTGGATATGTGACTTTAAAATTTTAATCTGAAAAACCAAATTTTTTTTTAAAAGGAAATAGGGATGTTCTATTCTACATCAGGAAGCTTCTCCTGCATTTGATCTCCTGCACGCAGAGAGTCTTATGACATTGGTCACCTTGAGACAATTACAACCTCTCTGCCTCACCTCCCTCGCAGGATTGTTGTGCGAGGGAAGGGATTGTGTACAACACCTTCAACCGATAAATGGAATGAATTTTCGCTGTAAGCTGCCTTGAGTCCCTGTCAGGGAAAAAGGCAAAATAATAATAATTAATAATTGAAACTGTGAGAATGGTCGGGAACATACCAGAGAGTAAATCCTATTGAACTCAGTGGGACTTAGTTCTGAGAAAAATTGCTTAGGATTGCAGTGAAAGGCTGCACAGAATTTACTCAGTTACCTGGAAGTAAGCTCCATTGAATACAGTGGACTTACTTCAGAGTAGACACTGTAAGGCTCCATTTACAATAAAGGAATCAAAACTCCCAACATTTCCTTTAAAAATTGCTGGCTACCAAAGTATTGCAATTTAAAAAATAGAAGTGGATTGGTGACCTTTTCTTTCCAATCATAGAATGGGCATTGTATGCCAGCTTCACCATTTCCTTCTTTTGGTGCAGGTATTTTATTTTTAGTATAATCAGGACTCTATTCTTGCAGCTGCACATACTCACACACCACTTTTATTTGTTCTCTGAGATGTGAAGGGGAGAAAAAAAGGAAAACCGGGACATTCTGGGATCAAATCAGAAACTGGGAGAGCTTCTGTAATTCCAGGACTGTCCCTGGAAACTTGGGACACTTGTAGGGTATGCGGCCTTTATTGATGCACAGCCCATGGAACCATAACGAGGCACATATATGTCTAATCAAAGCTTAAAGAGACACAAGGTACTGCATTCTTAGACATATAGGGTGCCCTGAACATGTTAATTCCCCGCCAGAATCTGTGGTTTTGCCCTAGATTCCAGTGTGCTCAGAATTTTGTCCCATCTCTAGCCAGCCTAAGCTACTAGTGAACACCTGATTACATTCATAAATCATGCAGTGATAAGTTTGCAACAAAGACTTGTAGATTCCAAAAGAAATCTTCTCTGTGTCAGTGAAATAGTTAGTAAATCTTGTGTTCTTTCGTCCCGTGACTATAAAATAATAATAATAAAGAGAATTTCTATTTCAGGTAGAATTGCCAATAATCAGAGTAAGATAAAATTATATCTGGAAATGAAATCTATATTGATTTCCCATCAGGACACACTATATGATTATTTTTTTAATGGAAAGGGGGACAGGATCTAATTCTAGAGAAGCTTTTTTAAAAAAAATGAAACAGGGCAGTTTAATATTGGATCAATACCTTGGAATAAACGTTGTAAAACATTTGAACGTTGGAATTACTCTACTACAGAATTAGATAAAAAGGCTATAATCTGTAAGTAAAATGAGATTTTGCTTGAAGAAAGTGTAAAGTTATCACTGGAGGTATAGCAGGCACTAGCCTAGTCAACGAATAGCCTAGTCTGGGGAGGCCAAGCCAGGACAGAGCTGGAGATTTTCAGTTCCAGGTAGAAACCCATGGGCTCTTTGCATCACCTGACCTTTGCATTGTGCTCTGGGCATCTGCACTGGTACTGAAATTCAGCAGAGGAGAGGTCACAGTTGTCCTTAAGACTTTAAATGGGGTTTCATTTCAACTCTTCATGTGACAAAAGACTGTGGCCATCCTGCACAACACTACTGTTCCATGCTGTTGACAGATATGCATGCCATATCTCCTACTGGACACATGTTTCCCATCTTAGTTCAGGAAACATGAAGTATGTGTGAAAATGCCACTCGTTGGCCACTAAACTTGACCTGTAATGATATTCATAATGAATGCATGTGGCTATACTCAACTGAAAGATCTGTATAAAATTTTCAGTGAAATTAATTTCAAGAAGATTAGTATATTTTCTCAAGAGGGTTTTGCACATCTCTCTTATCCAGCAAACCGACAGAACTGCATCTGGTTCACAACCCTATTGAAAGTTGTTTGGTTTATTGTTTTATGTGCTTCATGAAAAACCGTAGCAGGAATTTAATGCTTCCTGATCTTAATTAAAATTAAAAATATTGGAAGGAAGACTGTGTGCAAGTGAATAAATGTCAGTGATAAAAATGATGAAAAGGATGAAAAGAAAGCAAAAAAATAAAATAAAATTGAATTCTTTGATTAGAGAAATAAATGTGCATGGGGGATGGAAGATGAATAAAGATTCAGAAAAATATAGGAAGAAAAGAGGAAGCTCTATGCGACGTGCATATAGAATAGAAATAGAATAGAAATACTTTATTGTCACTGTACCACTTGTTTACAGTGAGATTAAACAAGCCCCCCTCCCCCCACCACAATCTCTAAGTCCTTGTTACACTCTTACGTGCTGTCGTACGACCACCAACCCTGAACATCAGCTGCAATGTTGCTGTCTTCCATTCAGCAGCCTCACGGCCCACCGGTATAAACTGTTATTTAACCTGTTGGTGTGGCTTATCATGCTTCTATATCTCCTGCGCGGCTTAAATCCTGCAGCGGCTTAAATAGGCCTTCAGTTGTCAATCAAAGTCCCAGCAAGCCAAATTCTATCCCAGCAACCGAGGGGCATCCAGCGCTCTCATCCCAACAACAAGGAGGCAGTTTAGGAGCTCTCCCCACAACATGTGCCCTCCATGATGGAGGACACGATTTCTGAGAGCCATGGCTGATTGCTTCTGGAATCTAAGGCTGCTGCGGCTATGGGAGAAACAAGAACCTCTTGAGGTATCAATGCCGTAAGCCCCTCCAGTTGTATATATGTGTAAATAAATCATATATCCTAAAGACACCAGATTTTCTGCTGTGCCTCATTTCCAAAAGAAACACGAACCCTGGATAAATGCCTTGACCCCTGGAATCTCACACTGCTCTGTGACTGGGCTGCTGTGCAACACGATTGTTCAATTGCTGCAAAACAATCCTGTGAGGCATTGCTATCCCCAAATTGCTATGCGAGGAACTGAAGAAAGCACTAAATTTGTGGCAAGGAGGAGGGCAGTATCTGCTGTATCCAGACCGTCCTGCCTAGAGAATGTCCCTTGCTTTTAGGTAAAGGTAAAGGTACCCCTGCCCGTACGGGCCAGTCTTGACAGACTCTAGGGTTGTGCGCTCATCTCACTCTAGAGGCCGGGAGCCAGCGCCGTCCGCAGACACTTCCGGGTCACGTGGCCAGCGTGACGAAGCTGCTCTAGTGAACCGGCACCAGAGCAGCACACGGAAACGCTGTTTACCTTCCCACTATAAAGTGGTCCCTATTTATCTACTTGCACTTAGGGATGCTTTCGAACTGCTAGGTGGGCAGGAGCTGGGACTGAACAACGGGAATCTCACCCCACCGCAGGGATTTGAACCACCGACCATGCGACCAACGTTTTACGTGTGGCGGGAACAGCTTTTGGCTCGCTAGAGGCTTTATTTAGCTTTCACGGGGCTTTTCCAGCACTGCACATCAAAATAATAAAATAGTAATGTAATAAAATTCTAAAGACAATTACGCAACCAGGGTATCAGTGCAAGTTTGACTCACTGGAGCTTTTACTCCCAGAGATGGAGAGAACAGATATCTCCTTAGTTGCAACACAGATGGAGGGTAGGGAGTGGTAGAGACTGGGGGAGATACATGACTGCACAGTAACAGATCTGTTCCTGCCATAGCAACTAATTAAAAGGGATCACTGCAACCACCGAAACATTAACTTCTTAGCTCTCAAGGTTCCGATACTTTTCAGTGCCTCACTGGCCAAAATTAACAAATTATTCTCTGGCTTTTGTAAATGATTGTGCCAATTGTGCTCCTTACATTCCAGAAATAAATAAATGACATGCTAGAGAAAAATCAACTTCCACATCCGCAAACCTAATGATCCTGCAATTTTATATGCCTCTGTCTTCTAGTGAAACAAATGGTTCAAATAAATTCAAGGAAGACTCTAGGGGAAGATAGGTACCCAGTGGATTTCTCCGAGAGCATTCCGGATAACTGCTTCCCCTTTTCCTATTATTAACATTTCATAAAAATATATGAAGGTACAGTGTCCTTTTATGGAAACAATAATGGTGTTATGTATCAAATATAGCTTTGCTTCATTAGTACCACTCTTTTCCATTGCCCTCCTAACGAATCCTCTAAAGTAATTAATATCACCAAGAGATGCCCATTAGGAATATTAGCTTCATTAAGTATCTTGTGCGCTTATTTACTTGGAAGCAAGTCCCAATGCTTTCCATAAGCTCTTACTTTTCAGTAAATGCCCCTTTGGACTACAGCCTAAAAAATGTTGAATACCTAAGCAATTTACTTCAGTATAAAGTCTCCTTCCTATGTCACAAGCATCTGGTTGGCTAATTTTGTCTAATTTCCTTGGCATCCTTAATAGCAAGACACAATCCACACCTCCTACTCATGTGCACAAACCACAACATTTTAAAACATACTTGAATTGTACCTTTTTAACCGCATAACTGTATTTTTCCTAACATTTGCTGGTGAAGAAAAGAGGTGGGGGGAGATGATGAACTTAAGCAAACCGTGTAAGGCTGGAATAATCTGTCAGTTCCTTTTGGTTTCTTATTTTTCCAATTTTAAATTCAGTTTGCTACATTTCCACATTAGTTTGTGAGTTTTGTGTGTCCCCTGCTGTGGTTCGGTGGTACCAAAAGGGGTTTTTGTGATCCCCTATACCCCCAAAATGGGATGTGGGTGGCACTGTGGGTTAAACCACAGAGCCTAGGACTTGCCAATCAGAAGGTCTGCAGTTCGAATCCCCGTGATGGAGTAAGCTCCCGTTGCTCAGTCTCTACTCCTGCCAACCTAGCAGTTCGAAAGCATGAAGTGCAAGTAGATAAATAGGTACGGCTCCGGCGGGAAGGTAAACGACGTTTCCGTGCGCTGCTCTGGTTCCCCAGAAGCGGCTTAGTCATGCTGGCCACATGACCCGGAAGCTGTACGCCGGCTCCCTCGGCCAATAAAGCGAGATGAGCGCCGCAACCCCAGAGTCGGCCATGACTGGACCTAATGGTCAGGGGTCCCTTTACCTTATACCCCCAAAACATGTCCTAAAGAAAAAGATGAAATTTGAACATAGCCACATTAATGTGTCAGGCGCTGGAGGACTGAGTCAAAGTGGCTCTCAGTGCAAGAAAAGACTAACTACACTACGCATTTACTTGAGAAGACAGTTGCATGTGAAGACCTCCCAAAGAAAGACACAGTTGACACCAATATTAGTTTAAAGTTCTTGGGATAATTTTGGCCACAACTTTATTGATTACAGAATGTGAGTGTTAGCTTAGGCATTGGTTTGACTAGCTGCACCTACACTTCTGGCAGGGCAGCACTGACAACTGGATACTGGCAGAAGTCAGTAAGGGTAAACATACTGGGGGAGCAAGGGCCTACCACAGACGCAATCTCACCCCAAAATGCTCCCAGGTGCTCTGGCGTGGCCCTAACCCCTGGAAGGGGACTGGACAAAAGCATGGCAAGCACCTGGATTCTTTTAACGGAATATCTATCACACATTGGGAGGGGCAGGTGTGACAACCTCCCCTCCACCACACCTTGAACAAATGCCTAACCGCCAAACCTTACAGAGTTGTGACAGTTTGCTATGCGGCAGGCGAAACCCAAGTGGCACCAGCCAATCAGCCAAATGGGAAAATGCCTACCGGGCCCCCAACAGCAGACGACCCACAACGGCTTACCAAGGTCATAGCAAGACCCTAAATATAAGGGAGGGTAGGCGGGTGATCCAATGCATGAGGCGCTAAGAGGAAGCTCAACACATGCAGTGGTATAAATAGGTCCCCCAACTGCAAATTCTCTCAACCCCATTGGCCAGAATTACCCCAGCAACTGAGGGACCCAATCGGGTTGTTGTGGCTATCCAAACGATCCCACCCAGGTCAGTATTGGTGATCTCACCACAACACGTGCCCTCCGTGATGAGGACACTTAGTTAGATGCATGTGCATGTGCCATTCTTTGAAATGCAGTCGTTACATTGTTTGATAAATCAGTACGGCTGAAAAGCAAATTGTGATATGACTTGAAGGTAATCTCTTCAAAGAACAAAAATTCCACTAGGCGTCCTCAGGGATTTGGGTCTTCTCAGAATATTCTTTTCGATCTCATCTCATATGTTAAATGTTCACCTTTATAAAGAAGCAAATAAAATAAATTATCTTTCATCAACAGAGCGGTGGAACTTAGGTCTCACTGCCCGAAATCCACTTCTGATCTGGTACACATAGTGTTTCATTTTTGCCCATTCATTTTAATTGTGGCCTATCTGCCATGTTGATGAAACAACAGGACCAACAATAGGAATAATGAAAGAGAAACTAAAATACCACAGAACAATTAACCAATTTCTTATACAGTGGTACCTCTGGTTACGAACGCTTCAGGTTACGAGCTCTGCTAACCCGGAAGTAGCTGTTCCTGGTTGTGAACTTTGCCCCAGTATGCCAACGGAAATTGCGCACCAGAGGCGTGTAGGCAGCGGGAGGCCCCATTAGCGAAAGCGCACCTCAGGATAAGAACGGTTTCAGCTTGGGATGGCGAGATTAACCGGGAAAATTTGGAACCAGCAGGACCAGACTTTCCTAAAGGAATGAAAGAAGTCTTTGATATATTTGGAAAGCAACTGTAAGCAATTGACATCACTTGTAGGGTTAAAAGAAGTTTTGTAAGGAGTAATATATAAATTATTGTGAAAAGAATTAAGAATAGGTATTAAGATTTGAATTAATAGCAATAACTATAATAACAAAATGCATAATGAGAAAAGATTTTAGAAACCCATCAGTTGAGGTAGAAGGAAGTCTTAGGCTGTGTTAACCAAAGATTTGGAAATGATGTTTAAAAGAATGATGTATGGGAAAATATGTGTAAAAACCAATAAATTATTATTATTATTATTATTATTATTATTATTATTATTATTATTATTTAAAAAAGAACAGTTTCAGCTTAAGAACGGACCTCTGGAATGAATTAAGTTCGTAACCAGAGGTACCACTGTAGACGAATACATGCGAGTATGTAGTATGCGAGTATCTCAGAATAGGGAAAAATACTTTAAACATTTTTATATGCTCTTGAGATCATTTACAGTAGTGCCCCGCAAGACGAATGCCTCGCAAGACAAAAAACTCGCTAGACGAAAGGTTTTTTCGTCCGCGATTTGCCTCGCAAGACGAATTCCCCTATGGGCTTGCTTCGCAAAACGAAAACGTCTCGCGACTTTGTTTCCTTTGTGCAAAAACCGTTAAAACCAAGGGTGCTTAGCTTGAGCAGCTGCAGTTGCGACTTGGCTTCGAGGAGCAACTGTTAGCATGTGGTTTGGTAGACTTTTATCAGACTTTGCTCACTTTTGAAGATTTTCCAAAACTTTTCCAGAACTTTTCCAGAACTTCTCTTTCATCCATTTGGTAAGTTAAACTTTTATAACTTTTTTGGGGGGTTTTGGATTTTGGGTTGGGGTGTTTGGGATTCAAGGACTTGGTGTTGGGAAGGGGTTTGTGATAATCTGGGGGCTTGTGGGCCTTTTTTGGGAATTTTTATGATTTTCTGTGATCACTGGGCCAGGTTGTTTTTTTTTTGAAAATTTTCCTGAGTTTGAATTTCTGAGTGCTGGCTGGCTGGATGAACAGTGGGGGAGGTTTCTGCAGAAATCTGGGGGCTTGTGGCAGTGGCGTAGCGTGGGTTGTCAGCACCCGGGGCAAGGCAAGTAATTTGCGCCCCCTAACCCGTGGATTTTAGCACTTGAGTGCAAGCGCTTCCCCCCCAAGATGTTGCGCCCGGGCCCCCCTGCACCCCCACGCTACGCCGCTGCTTCAGGCCCCCCATAAAACATTTGAGGGGGCCAGTCCCCCAGTTGATGGGCATTGCCAATGTGATCAACTATGCAGGGCGGGGTTTACTTGCCTCCCCCCCCCCAATATCATACTGTATTCACGTTGGCACCCCTGATGAACTCAGCGGGGCTTACTTCTGCCCCGTAAGCCTTTGCACCTCCGCGTCTCCTTTCCTCTCTATATGTAAGAGGGTGAAGGTCAGGCTGGCAGCGCAAATAAGGGCCCCGCTGCTGAAGGCCTCGCCCGCCACGACCTCCTGGTCCACGGGCAGGGCAAGAAAGTGCCTTTTCCTTGGGGGGGGGAGTCTTAAATTTCAAAGCATTATTATTATTATTATTATTATTATTATTATTATTATTATTATGAATATCTAATGTGCGTGGTTTCTCTTCCTCCACCGACGACTCGCCACGTGCGGGCTCCCTTCACCTCCCCGTCCCCTCAAGGGAATGGAAAAACGACGTGAGGAAAAGCGACGCGGCGGGACAGCCAGCGAGGTTCTCCTCAGAGCCTTTTCCCGCCGCCCCCTCGCAAGACAGCCCTGAAGCTGAGCGCGGAGTGAGGGGCGGGGTCCGGCAGAGTCTCGCTGCCCCCCAACGCCTCTCGAGGCGGCATGAGGGGCGCCGCGTCAAGGGTGCCCGCGGGCGCAGCGGCGGCTCCTGTCAGGGCACGAGGCGGGCCCGGTGCCTCTCCCCCACCCACCCCGTCCGCCCACCCATATCCCGCTCAGGAGGGGCCGGTGGGCTGGCGAGCGCCTCACGCCAGCAGCACCAGAGAGGGAGAGAAGTCCGTCTCCCGCCGCCGCCGCCTCTTCATCCCCAGCAGCAACTTCCCTGCCCGGCTCCCCGCCGCCGCCGCCTCCTTCTCTCCCTGCTTTGCAGTAGCAGCCGCCGCCGCCACCGCTCCTCCTCTCCTCCCGGGGACGATGCTCTGGCTCCTCAGCGGCAGCTCCCGAGCCGTGTCCCCGCGGCGCCTCCGCTCCCCCGGGCTCCCCTTGGCTCCCCTTTGCCGCCTAGCTCCTGCTGCACCACCTGGGGGCAGCGCCCATGGCCGGGGCTTCCTCCTTTTCGAGACATGGGGCTCTGCTATAGCCTGCGCCCGAGGCTCTTCGGCAACTCCGGAGGCGGTGAGCGCCCCCCCAGATGTTGCGCCCGGTGCGGCCGGCACCCCTGGCACCCCCCACGCTACGCCACTGGCTTGTGGGGGTGTTTTGGAATTTTTATGATTTTCTGTGACCACTGGGCAAGGTTGTTTATTTTCAATTTTTTTTCCTGAGTTTGAATTTCTGAGTGCTGGCTGGCAGGGGGAACAGTGGGGGAGGTTACTGCAGAAATCTGGGGGCTTGTGGGGTTTTTTTTGGAATTTTTATGATTTTCTGTGACCACTAGGCATGGCTGGTTTTTTTTGAAATTTTTTTTCCTGAGTTTGAATTTCTGAGTGCTGGCTGGCTGGGGGAACAGTGGGGGAGGTTCCTGCAGAAATCTGGGGGCTTGTGGGGGTTTTTTTGGAATTTTTATGATTTTCTGTGACCACTAGGCATGGCTGTTTTTTTTTTGAAATTTTTTTTCCTGAGTTTGAATTTCTGAGTGCTGGCTGGCTGGGGGAACAGTGGGGGAGGTTTCTGCAGAAATCTGGGGGCTTGTGGGGGTTTTTTTGAAATTTTTATGATTTTCTGTGACCACTAGGCATGGCTGTTTTTTTTTGAAATTTTTTTTCCTGAGTTTGAATTTCTGAGTGCTGGCTGGCTGGGGGAACAGTGGGGGAGGTTTCTGCAGAAATCTGGGGGCTTGTGGGGTTTTTTTGGAATTTTTATGATTTTCTGTGACCACTAGGCATGGCTGGTTTTTTTTGAATTTTTTTTCCCTGAGTTTGAATTTCTGAGTGCTGGCGAGAGGAAGAAGGAGAAGGTGACGCTGGAAATGAAGAAGGACATCATCCGGAAGCACGACGGCGGAATGCGTGTGACGGACATTGCCAGGGAGTACGGCAGGAACCCATCGACCATCGGGACCATCCTGAAGATGAGGGAGAAGATCATGGCGACTGATGCAGCCAAGGGAGTCACCAGGATCATGAAGAACCGCCCAGTTGTCCTGGAGGAGGTCGAGAAGTTGCTGCTCATCTGGATAGAAGAGAAGCAGCGTGCAGGGGACACAGTGTCTGAGGCCGTCATTTGTGAGAAGGCCAAGGCCTTGCACGCTGACCTCATCCGGGAACAGCCAGGAACCTCAGCCGAGCCAGAAGTCTTCAAGGCTAGCAGAGGTTGGTTTGACCGGTTCAAGACAAGATCTGGCATCCACAGCGTGGTCAGGCATGGAGAGGCTGCCAGTTCTGATGTTCCTGCGGCTGAAGAGTTTGTAGTGGAGTTCCTGGAGCTTGTGAAGACGGAGGGCTACGTTCCGCAGCAGGTCTTCAACTGCGACGAGACCGGGCTGTTTTGGAAGAGGATGCCCAAAAGGACTTTCATCACTCAGGAGGAGTCCAGGCTGCCTGGCCACAAGCCCATGAAGGACCGTCTGACCCTGCTCTTCTGTGCCAACGCAAGCGGCGACCTGAAGATCAAGCCCCTGCTGGTGTACCACTTGGAGAACCCACGGGCCTTCAAGAGACACAAGATCGACAAGGAGCGGCTGAGTGTCATGTGGCGATCCAACAGCAAGGCTTGGGTCACACGTGTGCTGTTTGTGGACTGGGTCAATCTTGCTTTTGGCCCTGCTGTCAAGCAGTACCTGCTGGACAACGACCTGCCGCTGAAGGCTTTGCTTCTGATGGACAATGCTCCTGCCCATCCTAAAGGCCTTGAGGTGGACTTGTTGGAGGAGTTCAGCTTCATCAACATCATGTTCCTGCCGCCTAACACCACGCCACTGCTCCAGCCGATGGATCAGCAGGTCATCGCCAATTTCAAAAAACTCTACACCAAGGAGCTTTTCAGGCGATGCTTCGAGGTGACTGACTGCACCACCATCACCCTGCGGGAATTCTGGAAGGACCACTTCGACATCGTCACCTGCTTGAAGATGGTCAACACGGCCTGGAAAGGGATCAGCCAGAGAAATTTGAATTGCGCTTGGCGCAGCCTGTGGCCGGACTGTGTGGCACCAAGTGACTCTGATGCACCAGAGTCAACAGTGGTGCAGGACATTGTTGCCTTGGGGAGGACCATGGGCCTGGAGGTCACGGAGGAGGACGTCTGCGAGCTGGTGGAGGGGCACGACGAAGAGCTGACCACCGTGGAGCTGGTCGAACTGCAGGCAGAGGCTGCGCAGGAGCAGGCCTCACTGGAAGAGGAGGAAGCAACTGAGGAACGGCTGTCCTCCGAAAGACTGAGGGACATTTGCCAGAGGTGGAAGGAGGTGCAGACTTTTGCAGATCTACACCACCATGAGAAGCACGTGGCACATGACGCTGGGAACTTTTATGATACGAGGGTCATGTCGTATTTCAGGGAGCTGCTGAAAAGGCGGATAAAGCAGCAGACTATGGACAGGTTCTTGACCAAGAAGCAAAGAGTGGAAGAGGAGCCTTCTTCGAGTGGTCCCCCAGAGTCTTAGAAAATGTACTGTGCACTTTGTTGATTTTTAAATGTTTTTCTGTCATGTTTATAAAGTTAATTTATTTTCCCTTCAATTTTTGAACTGCTCTTTACAGTATGTGTGACTTTAAAGAGCAGTTAATAAACTGTTGTTGTACCAAATTTGGCTTTGTTTGGACTTTTTTTGACCATAGGAACGCATTAATTGATTTTCAATGCATTCCTATGGGAAACCGTGCTTCGCAAGACGAAAAATTCGCTAGATGACAAAAATTGCGGAACGAATTAATTTCGTCTTGCGGGGCACCACTGTATGTCCCGCAAAGCATTGGAGGATGACACTATGAGTAATTTAAAATAACGGAATTACAGGTGCTACTTGACTTCAGAGGTCTTCTGTTTAACCATGTAATAAAAAAGGATAAATATTGATTTCTGTGAAGTTCCTTTTATTTTTCTTATTCTGTAATCACATCAAATGATAACATTACTTTTTTATGTAGCAATTTGAAAGCTTGTTAATGCCTCACTGAATTTTGGAGCCATGGTCGAAGAGGGTGGCAATGCTTGTTTAGCTGATGTAAGGCTGTTGCGTGATTTGGCTTGGCAAACCAGTTTATGGGGCGAAACACATCCAGTTAAATATAGAGGAGCTATGCCACAGGCTTTGACGCAGCCAAAAGCTGTGCCCACCTATGCAAGGCTTCTGCACATGGCAGCAACCACTGTGGAATCGCAAGGCTTAATGGCAAGTGAAAAATAGCACTCCCTATAATTAAGTGCTGTCGTCCCCTTCTCCTTGTGCCCTCCATCTTTCCCAACATCAGGGTCTTTTCCAGGGAGTCTTCTCTTCTCATGAGGTGGCCAAAGAATTGGAGCCTCAGCTTCACGATCTGTCCTTCCAGTGAGGACTCAGGGCTGATTTCTTTCAGAATGGATAGGTTTGATCTTCTTGCAGTCCATGGGACTCTCAAGAGTCTCCTCCAGCACCATAAATCAAAAGCATCAATTCTTCGGCAATCAGCCTTCTTTATGGTCCAGCTTTCACTTCCATACATCACTACTGGGAAGACCATAGCTTTAACTATACGGACCTTTGTTGGCAAGGTGATGTCTCTGCTTTTTAAGATGCTGTCTAGGTTTGTCATTGCTTTTCTCCCAAGAAGCAGGCGTCTTTTAATTTCATGGCTGCTGTCACCATCTACAGTGATCATGGAGCCCAAGAAAGTAAAATCTCTCACTGCCTCCATTTCTTCCCCTTCTATTTGCCAGGAGGTGATGGGACCAGTGGCCATGATCTTCTTTTTTTTGATGTTGAGCTTCAGACCATATTTTGCGCTCTTTCACCCTCAATAAAAGGTTCTTTAATTCCTCCAGCATAGAATACTATTTTAAAGGCTTGTTTTCCCTCTGCAGAACAGCAGCAGCCTCACTGCTGCTGCTGCTGCTGGGGTTTGGATCTGATGGTTTGATTTGATTTTGAGTTATTATATGCTGCTTTTCTTTCCTGTGACTTGCAAAGTTGTTTACAAAGAAGTAACAGAGCAGACAATCACAAGTACAGCATAAATCATACAGAATAATCAACAAAGCATCAGTTTAAAGGATTTATCTTTGCAAGGCATGTGGTGATCCAATGCCACCAAAGGGTAGTTTTAAGGGAAATTTCCATTATGTTGGAAAGGCTGTGGAGAACGAGGTTTCCTATTTTCATGTTTGGTGGGAGTGTACTGTGGTCCACAACTTTGGGGGGAAAGTTTTTAATCTGACCTCCAAAATCCCTAAACAATCTATCCCTCCTAATTCATCAATTGCCCTATTATCCTTAGATTTGACCCTTAACTCAAAAGAATTATTTTCCTTCCTGTTCACAGCAGCTAGACTAGTTATTGTCCAATGATGGAAGGAAACTTCTAAATACCAATAGAGGCTTGGGTGAATAATATCAGGAGCATTGCTCTATATTAGAACGCCTCAAATACCATCAGCAAGATACCTTTGACGCGATCTGGTCTACCTTTTTCTCTTTTATTGGAGAAGAGCAGGATATTTTAATGCCACCATCATCACAGAGGTGTCTGTGGAGGGGATGTATTGCTTGAAAATGTATTGTATTTTAACTGTATTGTAACTTTTGAATAGATGTTTTTTGAATTCCACCCATGGTCTGTTGCATATTGTGCATATTGGCTGTAGAATGTTCAAAATCTGTTGAGATATGTACATGATAAACTCTGCCAGGTATAATTGTTTCTATTTAATAGTAAATACAAGTCCTTCGAAGGTTGTTTAATATCTAGAAGAAGAAAAATCGTTCAGCATAAAAATACAGACATTTGCTAGCATTAAATCAAGAGTTAAGTTACCAATATCTCTGAAATACAGGTATATTACTATTTTTTTGTAATCATAATACTTAAAAGATAAAGAAAATGGCTTGACATTTCAGTACTTTGACATTTTCCAATGCTATTAATAGGCCCATAAAACTGTCATTTGGGGTGCTATTTACAAATGAATAGATGCTTATTAATTACAGATTATATCTAATCTATTTTAGATATAAAAGGTTAGGCATTATATTTGCTTCCGTTTTTTAGGAAATCTAAAGCCAGCAGTCAACCAAAACCTTTTGAAAAATAAAATGTGAACTTTAAACAGGTTGTTTAATCTCCTGGGGACTTTCAGATAGCAAAATCCTACAGCCAAAGAACCCAGAAAACATTTTCTAGGAGCAATGGTTTCATATTTATTTATTTTAAAAAAATATTCATTATAGGTATATTTCCAGTGCATAACAAAGGTTCACTTCTGTGTTACAAAAACTCTGAAATTTCTGCTTTGCTAATTATAAGCAGGTAAACATAAACATAGGGACGCAGGTGGCGCTGTGGGTAAAAGCCTCAGCGCCTAGGGATTGCCGATCGAAAGGTCGGCGGTTCGAATCCCTGCGGCGGGGTGCGCTCCCGTCGTTCGGTCCCAGCGCCTGCCAACCTAGCAGTTCGAAAGCACCCCCGGGTGCAAGTAGATAAATAGGGACCGCTTACAAGCGGGAAGGTAAACAGCGTTCCGTGTGCGGCTCTGGTTCGCCAGAGCAGCGATGTCACGCTGGCCACGTGACCCGGAAGTGTCTTCGGACAGCGCTGGCCCCCGGCCTCTTGAGTGAGATGGGCGCACAACCCTAGAGTCTGGCAAGACTGGCCCGTACGGGCAGGGGTACCTTTACCTTTTTAAACATAAACATACCCATCAACTGCCAAGCTCAGCTTCTATTTGATTCCTGGATGTCCCATTTTTTGGTCTGGCGCTCTGGTGTAAGAGTGTAAGCAGGAGGAAGAATGGACAGCATCAACAATGGGGAAAGACTAAACAGAAGGAGGATTTGAAGGCTTTCCATTCCGTACTTCTCTGTAAATGCTTAGGTAAAGGTAAAGGGACCCCTGACCATTAAGTCTAGTCGTGGACAACTCTGGAGTTGTGGCGCTCATTTCACTTTACTGGCTGAGGGAGCCGGCGTACAGCTTCAGGGTCATGTGGCCAGCATGACTAAGCCGCTTCTGGCGAACCAGAGCAGCGCACGGAAATGGCATTTACCTTCCCGCCGGAGCGGTACCTATTTATCTACTTGCACTTTGACGTGCTTTCGAACTGCTAGGTTGGCAGGAGCAGGGACTAAGCAACGGGAGCTCACCCGATCACAGAGATTCGAACTGCCGACCTTCTGATAGGCAAGCCCTAGGCTCTGTGGTTTAGACCACAGCACCACCCACTTCCCTTGTAAATGCTGACCCCCTCCCAAAATCATTGTTGCCCAGGGTTGCTTTCTTTTCAGAAAATGGAATCAGAAGGAAAAATATAGTCCTATGAACCCACATGCTGAAACCAAGACCAGGCAGACTTACATCTTTGATATTGCGCCTGCTTTGCTTTCTCCTGCCTTCTCTGTCTACATGAAAATCTATTCTGTAGACAAAAAACACCTATTGGTTCCACAACCATTTTAGGTTGCAACCAAGTCATTACAAAATGCATCATTAATTTCAAGACACAAGCTATTTATGTTTCTACCTTTCATTTATATGTCTCTATGCGCGTGGGTGCTCTTTGGTAATATGGCGTCCTGAGTGAGGACAAGATTTGGCACCTCACCCTAAACCTAAATATTTCTTATTTTCACAATAATTCATTTTGGCACAGTTGCTTAATGGATCTTCTCAGTTGTTGTTGTTGTTGTTGTTGTTGTTGTTGTTGTTGTTTAGTCGTTTAGTCATGTCTGACTCTTCATGACCCCATGGACCAGAGCACACCAGGCACTCCTGTCTTCCACTGTCTCCCACAGTTTGGTCAAACTCATGCTGGTAGCTTCGAGAACACTATCCAACCATCTCATCCTCTGTCATCCCCTTCTCCTTGTGCCCTCCATCTTTCCCAACATCAGGGTCTTTTCCAGGGAGTCTTCTCTTCTCATCTCATCTTCTCATCTTCTCTTCTCATGAGGTGGCCAAAGTATTGTGTTGTGACTTGTTGTGGGGTTGTGAGTAGTGGTTGGTTTTGGAGGGAGGGGCTCTGATTGTGCTGTTTTATCCTTGTGTATTGCTGAAGAATGCTAAGGGTGCATTTCACAATGCAGATATGCTTCACAATTGGTGGGAAGCGGTGGGAAGCTTTGCCTAATGTTATGGTGGTAGATGTGCTTCCTTAACTTTATAGTAGGTTAAACCTGCAGACTCCAGGTGGAATTCTACTGTTGTTTTTAAAAAAGTGACACAAAATGCATTGAGCAAAGCAGTGTAATAAAATAATAATAATCAAGCCCATTTTGAAGCTTTTACTGGCTTCTGGTTTTTTTAAGGACTATTTTGGCAGAGTATCTATGATCTAGCCAAAATGAAGCATTTCAAAGGTCTATTGATTTAATGAGAAAGTTAAGCATATGCTTAAATTACTCCCATTGAAATCAATGAGTCTGAAAAGTGGTTGAATCTGGCAGAATCATGCAGAAATTTCCTTTGCGTCCCATCTGTTCTCTTATTTGCTGCCATTTCCTATTTTTCTACATAGCAAAACATGTATTGCAAGGCTACAGTGAGTGCTGTGGGCATTTACAGGAAGGAGGGATGTGTGTGTAATTTCTCTAGTCTTTTAACTTCCCGAAAAATCCCAGAACTTTGCCCTTCTGACAAACTGTGCCTGTAGCTCACAGGCAACACCAACACTACAACTTGTCAGCACTTAATCCAACTTTACCGCAAGTTGCCGATGGACAGAACATATTTAATTCATGGGACATCTTGTACCTCTGCCTCAGTAAGAAAATCCTCCTTTTCCAAGAGATTCTCTTTCACCTTCTCACCCCTTGCCTTTTCCTGTAAGACCCATTGCAGTCGTTAAGAGTCGTCAACAGGCTCATCTCAGCTATCTGCCAATCTCCCATTCCCACCACCCTTCTGAGTAACACCCCTCCCCACCTTCTCACTATATAGAAGGATCTGGCAACTTCTGTTTCAGTGTATCTGAAGAAGTGTGCATGCACACGAAAGCTCATACCAAGAACTAACTTAGTTGGTCTTTAAGGTGCTACTGGAAGGAATTTTTTTATCTTTGCTGGGAGAGTCAGTGTGGTGCCCTCAAAATGTTGTGGGACTTACATCATTTCTGAGGGTTGGTGGAGTCCAACTATATCTGGAAGTAGATAGGTAGCCGTGTTGGTCTGCCATAGTCAAAATAAAAAAAATTCCTCCACAGATTTTCTGAGGAAAATACAATCTTTAAATAATCTTCCCAACAATACTATACTAGCTACTATGGACGTGGAATCTCTGTATACCAACATCCCACACAACGATGGTTTACAAGCTATAAGGAACACCATTTCAGATAAAACCACAGCGGACCTTGCCACCAAACTCTGCCAATTTGTCCTTACCCACAACAACTTCAAATTCGGTGATGACCTGTTCCTTCAGATCAGCGGCACAGCAATGGGCACCCGCATGGCCCCACATTATGCCAACATCTTCATGGCAGATTTAGAACAACGTTTCCTGAACTCCTACCCACTCAAACCTCTCTTGTACCTGCGATACATTGATGATATTTTTATCATCTGGACACATGGTCAACAGACCCTGGACACCTTTCACCAGAAATTTAATGATTTTCACCCCACAATCAACCTTACAATGAATCAATCTATGCAAGAAATACATTTTTTGGACACTACTATAAAAATACAGGATGGGCGCATAGACACCACCTTATACCGCAAACCAACTGACCGACAAACATATCTACATGCCTCTAGCTACCATCCCAAACATACCAAACAGTCCATTGTATATAGCCAGGCACTACGTTACAGCCGCATCTGTTCCAATTCTACAGACAGAGACTCTCACCTAAGAGATCTACAGCAAACCTTCTCAGAACTAAAATACCCAGCAGATGAAGTTAGACAACAGATCAACAGAGCCAGACTGATACCCAGAGAGAACTTGCTACAAGACAGACCCAAAAAAGAAAATAACAGAACACCTCTAGTCATCACATACAGCTCCCAAGTTAAAACAGTACAACGCATCATCAGAGATCTACAACCTCTCCTGGACAATGACAGTTCTCTTTCTCAAGCTCTGGGAGGAAGACCTTTCATTGCCTACAGACAGCCACCCAATCTTAAACAACTCCTAACCCACAATAATACTACAACCAGACTTAACACAGACACTGGCACCAGAGCCTGCAATAAACCCAGATGCCAACTTTGCTGCCACATACACCCGGACAACACCATTACTGGCCCCAACAACATCACACATACCATCTCGGGACTATTCAGTTGCTCATCGTCTAACATTGTGTATGCCATCAAATGCCAACAGTGTCCTTCAGCTCTCTATATTGGACAAACAGGCCAAACCTTACGCCAAAGAATAAACGGACATAAATCTGACATCAAGAATCACAAAACAGAGAAACCAGTAGGAGAACACTTCAATCTCCCAGGACATTCTATACAAGATCTCAAAGTAGCTGTTTTACTACAAAGGAATTTCAGAAATAGACTGGAAAGAGAAGCTGCTGAATTACAACTCATTACCAAACTTAAAACCATGGAAAGACCTGGGCTGAACAAAGACATTGGATTCTTATCTCACTATACATGACTAAACCATTTCTCACCGTCTCACCCCTTGCCTTTTCCTGTAAGACCTATTACAGTCGTTAAGAGTCGTCAACAGGCTCTCTCAGCTATCTGCCAATCTCCTATTCCCACCACCCTTCTGAGTAACACCCCCTCCCCACCTTCTCACTATATAGAAGGATCTGGCAACTTCTGTTTCAGTGTATCTGAAGAAGTGTGCATGCACACGAAAGCTCATACCAAGAACTAACTTAGTTGGTCTTTAAGGTGCTACTGGAAGGAATTTTTTTTATATCTGGAAGGTACTACATTGGCTACCCCTGCTGTGTGTCATCATATAGGAAACCAATACTCTCCAACATTACTCAGATGATAATTACTCTCTCCCAAACTGACCCTCCTTGACCCCTCATTTCCATGTGTGTCCTCTGCAGAGCATTTCCTATCACAAGAAGGGTGAGCACCGCCATCACGACACCAACAGGACACAGGACACACGCCCTCCACCGTCCCGAGAAAACTCCTTAGTCCCAATTTTATTTATTTTATTCTTTGGTAGATTTGCAAAAAGAGAGACACACCACCAATAAATAAAATTTAGAAAGGGGCAAGATTAGATGTGGACACACAAAGCGTCAGTGGTGTGAGCAGGGGAAATTTTGGGATCAAATCGGAAGCTGGGATGGTTTTCGCAATTCCAGGACTGTCCCTGGAAAATCAGGGCACTTGGAGGGTATGGCGCATGCCCACAGTTGCCATCACCCCCCCTGCACAAATGGATGTTATCCTCCTTTCTGGCTAGGAGGAAGGGAGCCATCTGCTCTAGTACACCATTTAAAGTTGCCTCATTGAACCAAACAACATGTATATATATGAAAGACTCTGTATTCGATTGGTCACTTGCTTTCCTCCATGCCACCTAACACCCAGCCCAGAAAGCAACATAAAATATCTAGCTCTGACCATGCTTCCATCTTCATTTAGAAGACCAGAAGACTGCTGAACAATGTTAGCATGATAAAACTGTACTTATTACCAGGTAAACCACTGGTTGGTTTTTATATAACTTTTATAAAACTTGTTTTATATTGACTCTTCTAAATAAAATTACATGAATTTGATGCCTGGTGTTTATCAAGTATCTGCTTAGCCCAGATCGGTTTTCCTCACTGCTTAAACTTCTCACCCATGTTACAAAAATTTAAGATTTTTCTGAGCCTCCCAGAGGTCTAGCTAATAATTTCCTTCCTCTTAGATTAATTCCCATTGCTCTCCAGCCCCTTCTGCTTTGGGAGTAAAGAGAAATAACTTTAACTTTGCCTTTTATTGACACCTTTAATGTTTATTTTATTTCCTGTAAACCGCTTGGAGGTTCTATTTGCAATCAAACAGTATATACATTCTGTTAAATGGATGGCTGGATGGATGACAATAAAGGAGGGGGTGGCGGTGATTACAAGAGGAGCTATGCTTTTTTTTAGGAAAGTCTGCCAGTAATGAACCAGCCAAGGCTGGTAAAAGCATTCCTGGCTCCCATCACCACCGGATAGCCAGAAATTAGATCTGGATCCAGCAACCTTCGAGATGGATATCTGATTTTTCAGAGGGAATGCAAGGCCATTCAGAACAAGCTGTACACCCAAACCTAGCTCACACAAAAAATTGTGATGGCTTTGTACTCTCAAAATACTATTAAAATGGTTCATAACAGCATTACAAATTAATTGTGTTGGAATCAATAAGTGGATTTCTTTTTCTTCTGAGCTATTTCCTCAGCCTCAATATTAAACACTCAGAGTTTATTGAGAGAGATTTAGGATCTGATCTGAAACTCCCTACCTTAAATTATGTTAATCGGGGCCGAAAACAAATGCACCATTTTCCACATAATAAAGTTGCCGCTGAAACTTATAACTCAATATGGAAAACTGCTTACCCTAGTAGCTTCTTACACAATAGCTCTTACTGAAAATGAAAAGAAATAAATCTACCAGTGTAAATAACGTTATCACGTTCTTCCTCAAAACTTCTTAATGGATGAGGGTCGTTGGGCTGTCATTGCCCCTTCTACTAACTCCATTCGATACGGAATTAATCTTAACTAAAGCACTGGAAGTTTAGTGAAAGTACTTGCAACCACATCAGAGAAGCTGGATCTTCATGGCTACTTTGAGAGCCTGAGGTGGCTTCTCCAGGCAACAAATTCTGAGTGCCATTAAAGGGCAGCAAATCGTCGGGTTGTTGTTGCTGTTGTTGTTGTTGTTGTTATCTTCTGCTACCAGCAAATTCAGGTGGCATTGAAGAAGTACAGATGAATATTCAGGACAATCGTTCCCACCCTTACTTCAAGTGTGGAAAAAATGGAAGATCTTCTTGTCCAATTAAATCCCTACACATGGCCAAAGGTGATCAAGAACAAAGTTATAGTCCTAACTAGATGTCACACATCTGCCTATTTGAAATGCTAACACAAATTAACTTCATATATACACCAGCATGGTCCGAGCTGATGGTGAAGTAACCAGGAAAGAGATCTTAATGCTGGATAGCTCTAAAAATACCGACCCAATGTGTGGCAGCTGTGAATAAGAATTACATGTTAAGCACCACTAGGAAAGGGATTGAAAATAAACAGTTGGGGTTACTGAATACCAAAAAGGATATTGGAGAGCTGGAAAAGGTGAAGAAAGGGGAAACCAACATGATATTGGGAGCTCACCCTGTCGCGGGGATTCGAACCGCCAACCTTCTGATTGGCAAGTCCTAGGCTCTGTGGTTTAACCCACAGCGCCACCCGTGTCCCATACTAAGAGGTATGATAGAACAGACTCAAGCAGACAATGAACTGGATTCAAAAAGGCCACAGCTTTATTAATGACAGGTGCAGGTGGAATGTGGGTTCAGGAATTGGGCATATAGCCATTTCAGCCTCCTGCCAGAAGTCTGAAACCACATCAGAATCATGCCAAGGAATGAGGCTTCCCCCAAGACACTGATCAACTGAGATGGCTGTCTTAAGGCCTCTGCTGAAAGCTCTATGGCCTGTCTGCCCCACACTTGGCTTCTGGACAGAGACTTCTATGGGGATTCCTACGCAGTACTTCCGCCAGCTGGTGTTCCCCTAATGGCTGGCAAACACATGGGCATCTGCTGCTGGGGTCAGTGGATAGGGTGAAGGTCTACAACTACTGCCCACCTGAGAAGGGTGAGTGCCCATTGTCTAGCTTAGATGGCTTTAGAAGGGGTTGGACAAAATCAGGTAGTGTAGGACTTTCAAGGGCTCCTAATCATGGCGGCTACAGAAACAGCATCCCTCTGAATACCAGTGTCGAGGTCCCCAAGCCACCCCCTAAATGAATCACAATTCACACAGAATTTTTGTTTAAGATTTTTGGCATAATTTTGGCCACAACTTTGTTAAAATACATAATGTGAGTGGTTGGCATTGCTTATGACTATCTGTCCCCACCCCGGGACAGAATTGACTTCCGGATTCCAGTGAAAGTCAGTAAGGGAAAACAATATTGGGGAGAGAATGGGGCTGGGCACCATACTGTCACCCCTCCCCGCATGCTCCCAGGGGCTTGCACGGCCCTAGCCCCTTGCTGGGGATACGGACAAATGTATGGCAAACCCCTGGAGTCCTTTAATGGAATTCCCTTGCAGCAGCAGCATTGGAGGGGCAGGCACAGCCAGCCCTCGCCCCTCCACCAACCAAATTTTAACCAATGGCTAACTGCAACCTTACGAGTTGTGACGATTTGCTACACAGTAGGCAAAAACCAAATGGCACCAGCCAATCTGCCAAATCTTCCTACCGGGCCCTTGCCCCAAAAGCAGATGACACCATGACAGGCATAGCAAGGTCAAACGCAACAGCCCAAATTAGGGAGGGTGGCTGAGCGATCTGATGCACCCAGCAAAAGAGACTGAAAAAAGCTGTGTGCCAAGAATATATAACCTTCGGGCCAAGCCTCTAAATGGTAACATCAAAATCTCCCCAACAACCCAAATTGGCCCAGTCACAGTCATGGCCATCCAAACGGTTCCACCCAGAAACCAAGAGGGGGTGTCTTGCTAGACCCCACCGCAACACATGCTGTCAGGGAACTGACATCGGAGGGAGAGGCGAAGGGGAGGCTCCCAGATGATGCTGGCGAAGGACCCAGCAACAGGGGGAGAAACAGCTCAGTAGAGGGGGAAGCCAATCAGTGCAACACCGGGGATAAAGGGAGGCAGACGGGGAAAGTGGAGAGAGGGCTCCAGGACTCTTCACTGGACATCAGTGAGGAGAGCCCAGGTCCTCTGCTACCCACGCCTTCCCTGCGCAGAAGACTCCCGCGCAGTGAGAGGAGGAGGAGACTGGGTGTCAAACAACTTTTATGTTGGAAGAGGTTCAAGAAACGCCCACTGACAGATTCTGCCAGTGACTGAGGCAGCCACCATGAGAAGGGGCTGTGCAGTCAGAAAGTTTTAACAAGGCAAATTAACCGAGAAAGGCACCAGTTTACGCACAAGTAACTCATACCCATTACACATGCTCTCCATGAAGGAGAACACGCTTTGCTGGAGAACAATAGCGAGAGAGTGCTATGGCCCTCCTGCCCTGTTTTGGGGCTTTCCATAAGCATCTGGCTGGCCACTGTGAGAAACAGGGTGTTGGATGAGATGGGCCTCAGCTTTAATGCCGCCTGACTCTTCTGACTTTCTTTTTCACACGGCACCTTCCATTTCCAGTTGCTACTGTACGTTTTAAAATGGTGTTTCTTTGAAAACAAGTCAACAAGCAAAGAATTCCTGGAACTGGCAGGCACGAAAACATTGCTGGCATGTTTAGGTCTTTTCTTCGTAAATCTATATAATTGTGTTTGATTTCAAATCTGTCAAAAGAATCCCAATGACTTCTAAAGGGTTTTTATCAGGGCACACTGGTCCTAAAAGTGAAAAAGAGAGGGGAGCTTTTCATTCCAGTGCATTTGCTATTTGATTTATGCTTGGACAGAAGCACAGTCTACTTTTTCTGCATTGTAATGTGTCAGTCTAAATGATTTTACTCGAATTGTGATAACATTATACTCTGCCCAGCTCTTGGGATTATGCTATTGTTTCACATTTAATTACCAAATTATCGCATTTTTCCCAAGCTTATGTTCGTAAATTGAATCTATTGTCAATCATTTCACTTCTCCTGAATAGCAGAAAGGTGTCTGCTACATCTACTGCCAATTACTGTTTGTCTCCTTTTTCTACACAGCTGCCCCTGGAATTGCAAAATGGCATTTCTTTACTTGAAAAACCGTTTCAAATTCCCTTTGTTTTTGTTTGTCATCTACAAACAGAGACATTTCATTTTAGGTTTGCTAGCTTTTAGTTCATGAATGAATCTTTCAAATTATTCGGGAAAGGCCAAGGAAGAACTTTCATTATCACACTATTTGGAGTCGAAAATGAGCTCCGAGTTGCATCCCGCTGAACACAAACCGCTGTTAAATTACACACTTTAAAGAACAGTAATAAAGACCACTTGACTGCCTGCTTTAATGTTACAGGGAACAATTCACATAATATCCAGAGAAATGTGCTATTTATTCCTTTTTTTAAGGAATAAATGGAATAAAAATCTGAAAAGAGCATTCTTGTTAATCAGGCGTCTTCAGTATGTGAAAGTGGAAAAATACTACCTGTCTTGTCTCATAGTATGGGTGGGCATGGCCAATGCAGAAGGGCAGTGCCGTGCCACCACTCTCCCAGCATTGGAGCTGCTGCCACTTTCCAAGACGGGGGAGGGCAGGACAAAATGGTGGCGAGTTTGGGACTATGTGGCTGCACTGGCAATCTGGTACCCTCATGCAGTCCCAGCCGCCCTGCTGTCTGCCTGCTGCGTTGTTCCAACAAACCTCAGTGACTCTGCTGTTGGGCAGAGTGATGATGTGGCACCACCACTTCACACTGGTCACTCAGATGATAGTCTAAGTAGTCTTCTACCCCCTAGTGCCACCTGATGCCTCAGCTAGCTGAAATCTCAGACTTCTGATTCCTGTGCTGGCTACACTCAAAGTGCCAAGTTGTTTTTCTCCAGCCTGCTTCCAAGCAGGTGGGTATACTAGTAGTTAATAGCCATAAAAATCAGTGACCAAGCATCTTCTTCCAGCTATTAGTCATACAAATGTCTTCACTACTGTCAACACAGTTGCATTCTTATGAAAATAAAGTTGAGACACGAGCAGAGGGCATTATTTATCTCAGCTCGGTTTTTAAAAAAAGAAAGAAAAGAAAGAATTTTCAGAAGGCACATAAGATTTTTCCACTTTGAGCCACCTTGTTCCATCACAGCTAAACTGCTTTCTTCTCCTTAATATAGCCAGCCAGCGCAGCATGCATTTGAATTGGGGGCCACCATATATTTTAAATTATTCTTTATATCGGAATAATGTATTTAAGAAGTATGTACGATGGTGGACTCCTATGAAGCAGGGCCAGTACAGTGCAGTTTCAAGGCCTGTAGAGGCTAATTGTAAATGTTTCCTGTCAAGGATAATAGAATTTCATCCAATTAGGAACCAGGGACAAAAATGGCATTTAATTATGCCTCATGTAAGACAATTGTGATTTTTTTCATTATGAATGGTACAAACTGAAATAATGAAACCCTTTATCAAATAGAAAACAGACCAGTTTACTAGCAGGAACAATTTAATAAAATGATTATCCCAAACATAACCACTTATTGACTGACTGAAAAAATCTCCTGGTCTTCCTCCCAAAGGAACCCATGTAACCTGTTGGTCCATCACAAAGGAATAGTAAGATAAAGTCTCTGTTAGGACAAACTAATCTTCACATAGTGGTGTGAGAGCATTTGAATTACACAACTTCAAAGTTCAGGTTCATGGAAGAATGGCAGGCGCAACTGATAGACTACATGGAATTGGCAGAAATGACTGGCAGAATCCGGGACCTGGAAGAAGAGACAGTGGAAGAGGACTGGAAAAGGTTTAAGGACTATTTACAAAAACATTATAAGCTCTATGAATGCTAAGAGAATGCATGATAGAAAACAACAGGGCATCAGTAATTTAGTTGTATGATGTATAAATAAGTGATGACTAAGAAAAGGATGAAAATTTGAAGTAATATTATGTTTTAGCTAAGCAGCTCAGTACATGATAAAATATTGAAAATCTGGGACATAATATCTGAGAATTATAAAATAAGAATTGAAATAAGGTAATAATTTGCTGTCTATAACTATATGACTGAGAACGCAGGAAAGGGTGATGTGAGGAAGTCCTAAGATTATGAAAATAAGATTTAAGGATAAATTGATTTTGTTGCATTTTTTTCTTCTTGTGTCATGTTTATTTTTTAAAAAAAAATTCTGTTGTCTGTATTATGGTGTATGGTGATGGTATTTTATATGTTTATTGGTTTGTTTTTTTCTTTGTTTAAAACTTGCAATAAATATCTTAAAAAAAAAACAAAGTTCAGGTTCATGTGCTTCAGAGAACAGGCAGGAAAACTTAGCTTAACTACAAAGTAGTGAGAGTTCCTAAAGTGGCTTGTGAGAGCCATGCGGTCTGAGCTGGAGCAACCAGCTCAAACCTCTTCACACACTGAGCTTCTCGGGTAGACTGGAGGTTGAACAATAGGCTTGATTACCCATATCCTCCCAAGGAAAAGGAAGCAGTCATAGCTAAGCCTGGCAGGACAGCTTACTCTATGGTATTAACTCCTTCATGCATTAATTAGACTTAACCATGTTGGTTATATGAGGCTGGTTATCCCACAGATGCAATGCAAGGCAACATGGGAATGCTGCTTAGAAGAACTGGACCTTTAAAACAATGGGTGGTTAGCAACCATAGTGATTGTCACAGGTAGTATCAGTCCATAGTGAATTGGGGTCAACAAATATAGTATATCTAGCATGGGAACACCTTTGCATTGAAATTCTTAGTAAGTATCAAAGGTCTTACTCATTGCTTTTTTTCTGGGGGGATGCAGGGGTACGCATACCCCTAAACATTTTTTTTAATCTTTGTACTTTTGTCCATTTACTGTATTTATTTCCCCCTATTTGAATTATAAAATGGTGATTTTCCTGAGTCAAAATGAAAGTACCCCTAAACATTTTTTTTTTGAAAAAAGCACTGTTCTTACTTACTTGAAATCATTGCATATAAAGCACTACTAAAATAGGCCTGCCGAGGGCTGAATCGTATTTAAACACGAGGTCTTGTGGCTGCGCTTGACAGCTGTTTCACACCTAGAAGTCATCACTCAGCAGAACTTAATGTCATTACTGCATAAACATTGCAGAAATTCACCCCTACTAACTTGCCAGTGTTGGCAGTTCTGTGTATCAGTTATCACCCTCTTCACAATTGACATACATGTGGAGGGAGATTGGACCACATGTTTTGCCACTGCTGTCCACAAGCTAAAGATGTACAGTGGTACCTCGGGTTACATACGCTTCAGGTTACATACACTTCAGGTTACAGACTCAGAAATAGTACCTCGGGTTAAGAACTTTGCTTCAGGATGAGAACAGAAATCGTGCTCCGGTGGCGCGGCAGCAGCAGGAGGCCCCATTAGTTAAAGTGGTGCTTCAGGTTAAGAACAGTTTCAGGTTAAGAACGGACCTCCGGAACGAATTAAGTACTTAACCCGAGGTACCACTGTACACAAAATGCGACACATATACAGCTGTGACTCTGTCTACAAGGGCGATGTGGGACCCTTTCTCTTCTGCTCTGCCTCACTTTTTGAGCAGCATTAGGGATGAACAGAACCATTTGTCGTTGGCTGGTATGAGCCATCGGATAAGCAGCTGTTATTCCAAGATCCTGCAACAGATTAGTTTTAGGTATAGTGGATCGTTCCGTTTCAGTTTCTCTCATTTTGTGAATTGTTCTTTTTAAAAAAGTCCACATGAAAATGTGTATTCTTCTCTCCTAATATACACACTGTATTAGAAGGTCCTGGTGTTCAATATATGACCCCACTTCTTCTATTCAAGGGACCTAAATTCTCCCCCTGCCTGGATCTCTCCATTACCATATTTTTTGCTCCATAAGACGCACTTTTTCCCTCCTAAAAAGTAAGGGGAAATGTGTGTGCGTCTTATGGAGCGAATGCAGGCTGCACGGCTATCCCAGAAGCTAGAACAGTGAGAGGGAGCGCTGCGCAGTGCTCCCTCTTGCTCTACTAGCTTCTGGCTTAGCCCCTCTGTCCCTTTCCCCACCTCCCAGAAAAGCCCCCAAGAGCTGCGCTCCCTTTAAAGAGCCACGCAGAATGTGTGTGCAGCTCTTGGGGGTTTCTCCCTCCTCGGGGAAAAGCCTGCAAGCCTTCACACGCTCCACACGGCTAGTGAAAGGGAGCACTGAACAGAGCCTGGGATGCATACAGGCTCTGCTCAGCGCTCCCTTTAAAGAATGTTTTTTTCCCTTGCATTCCCCCTCTAAAAACTAGGTGCGTCTTATGGAGTGAAAAATACGGTACAGTGGTGCCCCGCAAGACGAATGCCTCGCAAGACGGAAAACTCGCTAGACGAAAGAGTTTTCCGTTTTGGAGGTGCTTCGCAAAACGAATTTCCTATGGGCTTGCTTCGCAAGACGACAATGTCTTGCGAGTTCCTGCTGGTTTTTTTTCCTTCCCCCCTTTTTTCTAAGCTGCTAAGCCACTTATCAGCTGATCTGATCAGCAGATAAACCGCTAAAAGCTGCTAATAGCGCTAATAGCGCTAATCCGCTAATCCGTCAATGGGCTTGCTTCGCAAGATGAAAAAACCGCTAGACGAAGAGAATCACAGAACGGATTCGTTTCGTCTTGCGAGGCACCACTGTATATTTCTTGCTCAGGACCGGATTTAGGTTTGATGAGGCCTTAAGCTACTAAAGGTAATGGGGCCCTTTATATGTCCAGCTGTTTTTTGTCAACAACAAATTGTCACTGTTTTTTTGTGTTGAATATATGCTATATATTAATTTATGGACCTAATAGTTATCTAAAGCCATTTGCACATAACAAATAGGGGCCTAGAGAACACAAAACACTGTTGCTGTATGTACGTTTTATTTTGTTTGTTTTTTATCTTATATTTGGGAAATGTACATCCATATTTTTCCCCCTTTAAATTTATTTTGGGGCCCCCAAGAGAGTGGGGCCCTAAGCTATAGCTTGTTTAGCTTATACATAAATCCAGCACTCCTCTTGCTTGCTTACTATGTTGCCTGGCTGAGAAATGCAGTCTAGATTTTGCTTTATTTACTCATATGCTGTACCCAAACTCACTGATGTTCACTATTTGAATTTCATGATGGTCATAGTCTGCCTGGTTGCCTGCTTTACCTTTTGTGATGGCCCCCTTAGGTTTTTTTTTTAATCCACTATGGTATCACTCTGTTTAAAATTGGAAGGAGTCAGGGACAGGACCTGTGGAGTTCATTAAAGAGACACCTGTCTTTTCCTCACACATAATTCAAGCACCACCACGCCCTTTTTACAGCTGTTGGGTAGTGAACAGTTGTACAATTTCAACCATCATTTGGAGACATGGATCTGCCACTATTGTGTCTTAATGCAGGTAAGAAGAACGAACCATAGATGAAGAACCATAAAAAGAATCTTCAGAAGGTGTTTCTATAGCCCATTATCCCTGCCTCCCTCCTGCTTTATCTGTGCCGCCTGTCTCTTACCTTGGCTCTCCTCCAACAATAGTCCACCAACTGATTTCATCAATAATGAAGTCTCCTGCTACACTCCCAATGTCACCTGGAAAGGAGGATTTCTGAAGAGCGAACTGAGCAGCTGCTGCCTAGCAGGGAGAGAACCTAGCAACTTGGCACTTAGCAACTGTACATTTTTATAAAGTTTAAATAGATGAAAAGCGTCTGGCAGGAGCAGCCAAAATGAAAAGGCTCCTAACGTCTCTCTAAAAGTCGAAGCATTTTTCAACGCCCCTTTCGCAAGGCACTACTGTTTCATTTTCTTATGAGTTACTCAGAATTCATAAGTGACTGAAATGAGAATGCCCATATTTTTATGCAAAGCAGATTCCTTGAAGAGAAAGAGTCTTTTTCTCCAGACTGTACTGAGCAATCATACCTTCTTTTACAATAGCTAGAGGGCAAGGAAGGGGAAGCTGAGGTTTGGGGCTACGACCTCCATCATCCCTGGCCATTGGTCTTGCTGACTGGGGCTGCACTCTCTTTCTTTGCCTCCTGTTCTTACCTCTCCTCAGTGGTTCATCAGGTGGTTGGAGCTTCCTGGCAGGTGGGTGACTGTTGCAGACCTAGAGGGGAAGGGTGTGGTAGCATAGAGGTTGGCATGGTGCAAACACACCAATGCAGCCAATCCAGTACTCCTGTCAGTACATTTGCACTGCACCAACCTCTGTACAACCTCACCCCTCTCCATGTAAGCAACAGCAGCTCACCTTCTGGGAAGCTAGCATAGTCATTATACCCCATCCCATGACAGGTATACACTTTCTCCAAATAGGGAGCCACTTTTGCCATGACAACATTCCAAGCACTGGTTGGCTGGTTGATCAAGATATAAAGTGTACATGTGAAGTGTTTTTCTCACTGGGGTTCTCTCTCTCTCTCTCCCACACAAATCTCAGTCAAAATCTGGTCTGTTGGGCTTCCACAAAAAGGACACCATCATGGCAAATGTCCATGGGTTTGAGCATCTGTGTGCAGTAAGAAGAAAACCAAGAGCTGAGTGTGAAAGGTGTGATGACGTTTTGTCCTTTGTGGGAGATCTGGACTCGATGGTGCTTGTTAAGTAAATAACAGAATCCAAGAGGTTGGGGGACGTACAGCTCTCAGGCAAAGGTTTCATTCTCCCATATGCAAACACATGCAATGTTGATACTGTCAAGCTGCTCAAACACATCCCCTGTTGTAATTTATCTCCAGTGGTTACCATAAATCTACATTCAGATTCAGGCCCAGTCAATAGCGCTGATGCTGTTGTTTTGCAAGATAAGCTTGAGGACATGTGGAGTTTCAGAGTGATAAAGCGTTACTTTAAAAGTCTCTTTGACAGGGACTGAATGCAACTGAAGGTAGATGACATGGCGTACAGTCGACATTTGGGGTGTTATGTCTCCTGAACCAAAGCATCGCATTTCCCCGGCCTGCTATTCTGTCAAGGCCTTGCTGTTTAAACAGGGTTGGTCTCAGATAATGAGGCTTGGTTGAGTCACACTGCCAGCAGCCCAGAAAAAAATAAAACAAACTCCTGCTTCTAGAAGTATCTTGTGCACATTGGAAGAGAAGGGAGAAAAGAAATGCTTATTGACCTAATGGAAGGGTTGCTTCTGAGAAACAGTGGCGTAGCGTGGGTTGTCAGCACCCGGGGCAAGGCAAGTAATTTGTGCCCCCTAACCCGTGGATTTGCGCCCCTAACCCGTGGATTTGCGCCCCCTAACCCCCAGATGTTGCACCCGGTGCGGCCGGGGCCCCCTGCACCCCCCACGCTACGCCACTGCTGAGAAAACCCCAATACACACACTCCTAAACATTTTAAATGCTCGCCTGCATTGAGAACCTCTGGACTGAGGCTGTAACAATTTCCTTAGAATCTGCCTTCATGCACATGGGCCTCTGGAGTAATTTAAGATAGCAGTTTGATTCCATAGGCAGGTGGGTTGGAAATATATTATGGCATATAAACAGTACGGTATGTTAGAAGACACCTGGGGGTGTTTTTTTATAATGTACCCCACAGGAAAGGGGGAATCAAAGAGATGGTGCTGGGGAGGAAAAGGAACTTCAGGTTTGGTTAGATGTCAGAAATGATTGCTTTGTTCAAGTCACAGTGCGGAGCCAGGAGGCAGGAGCCAGGGAATGGTCACAAAACACTTCCTGGGAGACAATAATATTATTGACTTTGTTGTTTATTGATTAAACATGTTCTCCTTCATGGAGAGCACGTGTTGCGGGGTGGGGTGTCTGACAGGCCACCCCTCTGTTGCTGGGCTGCATTGTATAGATGGCCATAGCAGTGATTGGGCTGTTTGAGTTACTGGGGAAATTTTGATGTTGCCAATTTGTGGGCTGGACCAAGGGTTTTATATACTGAGCATGCAGCATTGAGCGTTCTCTTTCGCTGCGTGCACTGGATCACCCGCCCGCCCTCCCTAATTTAGGGCTTTTGCATTTGATCTTGCTATGCCTGTCATGGAGTCATCTGCTTTTGGGGCAGGGGCCTGGTAGGAATTTTGCCCATTTGGCAGATTGGCTGGTGCCATTTGGTTTTTGCCTACTGCGTAGCAGATCGTCACAACTTGTAAGGCTGCGGTTAGGCATTGGTTAATCTTTTGGTTGGTGGAGGGGATATGGTTGGCTGTGCCTGCCCCTCCAATGCAGCTGCTGCAAGGGAATTCCATTAAAGAAATCCAGGGGCTCACCATACATTTGTCCATAACCCCAGCAAGGGGCTAGGGCCGCGCAAGCCCCTGGGAGCATGCGGGGAGAGGTGAGGGTCTGGTGCCCAGCTCCATTTACTCCCCATAAAATGTTTTCCCTTACTGGCTTTCACTGGAATCTGGAAGTCAGTTCTGTCCCTGGGCAGGGACAGATAGTTGGAACCAATGCCTAAGCAACCACTCACATTTATGTATTTTAATAAAGTTGTGGCCACAATTATGCCAAAAACCTTAAACAAAAATTCTGTGTGAATTGTGATTTATTTGGGGTGGGGTGGCTTGGGGACCTCAACATGCAATTGTTGTTATTTATCAGTCACCTTCCAAATCTCTCCCAAGTCGACATATAACACACAAGGATAAGAACTAAAGAACAGTTAAAAACAGCACACAAAAATTGACAGAAGACTAAGCTAAGAACAGTACAGTGGTGCCCCGCAAGACGAATGCCTCGCAAGACGGAAAACTCGCTAGACGAAAGAGTTTTCCGTTTTGGAGGTGCTTCGCAAAACGAATTTCCTATGGGCTTGCTTCGCAAGACGGCAATGTCTTGCGAGTTCCTGCTGGTTTTTTTCCTTCCCCCCCTTTTTCTAAGCCGCTAAGCCACTTATCAGCTGATCCGATCAGCAGATAAGCCGCTAAAAGCCGCTAATAGCGCTAATCCGCTAATCCTTCAATGGGCTTGCTTCGCAAGACGAAAAAACCGCTAGACGAAGAGAATCACAGAATGGATTATTTTCGTCTTGCGAGGCACCACTGTATGGAGTGGACCTCTATGGCAGAGATGTACTCAACCAGCTAGGAAAGCTTGCTGAAACAAAAATGTCTTCAGTTGTTTCTGGAAAATGCAGTTAGTGGGCACCTGCCACATCTTACCAGGGACACTGCACCACTGTAAAGTGATGGGCATCCTGAAAGCCCTGCTCAGTGTAACTGTGGAGCTATGTATATCTTTGGAACTTGAAGAAGCATCTCTCCTCCAGGCAGAATAAGGCAGTCTCCCAAGGAGCCTAGTTCTGAGCTCTGGTCTCCCCACTTTGCAAATGTTGAGTTCAGGTAAGCAGGGGAGAGCCGACACTGGGTGAAGCTACTGTGAGCCTAGCCAAAACTTCAGGGCACATTCATGCTGGCAAGCCAAGGGAGCAATACTGCACGTGCTTCATGGATTCCTTCACAAAAACAACACTTATCACATTGTCTAAGGCATCAGAAATCACACTGCAAAATGATGCTCAGGCTTCAGAGTGTTCAAATTAAATTTCTTCAAGCAATCTTTCTGGGGGCTTTGCTTAGCAGAGTTTGCTGGGTCACCGTTGGGACCGAAGAACATCATTGTTCAAAGGAACATCAGGGAAATGTCCTCCACTTATGTGAATGAGCATGTGGGATTTTGCTGTCCATTAGCCACTGACATGGAGCTAACCAAATAAAGGCAAGGGGTGGCAAATCCCTCACTTGTGCTTTGCCTGGTATGAATTTCCAGTCACCTTCACAGAGCTGCCTCCCCACAGGGGTCAAAAGATGAAGGGACAGCGTTAGTAGTGTGCAGGGGGGTGTCATACAGACTTCCAGGACGTCCTCTTTATGTCTTAAATTATATGTCTCAATTACTGCTTGCTTAGTGGCAACATCTTCCTGGTTCCAGTCATCCCATCTTCCCCGTCTAGATTTGTACCTGAAACATTTAGGAGAAGAGTGGGTGTATGGAAGGTAAGTTGTAAGCAGGCACAATTTGTGACATCGCGCAACATCATCACTCATAAAGGAGCATGTCTGTTAAGGCATCAGCCATAGCTTATTATTTCCAGGCTTTGTGGAACCTGAGCCAAAATGAGATAGCCTTAACGCTGACGTTAAACAAGTTGGTTTCGTAAATAATTGACTAATAATGAATAAGTTCAACACACAATATGTTGTATCTGGCTCTTTAAAGAACATTAACTGAACGGCAGTCAAGGAACTCTTAGCATAGGTTCCACAAAAGATGGAAAATTAAGACTTTCCAGCTAATTAAAGACAACATACATTATATTAACTTTGAGAGCTGTGACAGGTTCAAGCTTCTTTGAATCCCTGAAAGACAATTCATCTTGGTTACAGTTTTTTCTAAGGAACAGCAGTTACACTAATTGGGAAACAAGAGCAGAGTCTGTTGTTCTCTTTATTTCTGTAATCACTGCAAATCTCAAGTGTTAATTAAGACAGTTCAAGGATGTACTGTGTGGGCTCAAAATTCTGCTTCGCTACAAATAGCAACCAGAAAACTAAATATTGTTGAACTACAGATGAGTTCATCATATTGGGCACAACCCAACCGTGGTTAAGCACCCCTGAGTGTCATTTATGTTAATGGAAGAGATGTTAAGCATGTGCTTAACTCTCCCATTAAAATGGGACTTGAATATGTTTAACCTTTACTGAATCTTGTCCAGTAATAATAGCAATTAACATATCTCCATTCAGGTGGTGCTTGTGTTTTGTGTTTCAACAATAAATCCGGGTTTCAAAACATCAGTGGAAACAGTGGCATGATCTACAGTATCTCTTTCCACAGCCACAGAGCTACATTCAGAAACTTGTGCATGTGGGAAGGAATAACCTACAGTGCTTTAATTCTGCTGCAGTGAGACTCTCTTTTATTGTCAGTGGATGCCTATTGCCTCCTTCAGGAGGAAGGTCAGGTGATAAATTCAATGAATGAAATACTGTCCTAAGGACCAGCATGGGCATTGATGATGGGCAGGCTGTACATAAGAGCCTTCTGTTAAACAGACCTCACTAAGGAAATACCAACATTGCTGGTACTATCCAAATAAGTCACTGAATTTGAGAGCACTATGTGCAGGACTAAGAGTGGGGAAGTTAGAATGACTTAATTGAGCCCCATGGAGAATTTCCTGTCATCATCATCAATAATAATAATAATAATAATAATAATAATAATAATAATAATATACCACCCTATACCTGCAGGTCTCAGGGTGGTTTACAGAGTGAAATAAAAATATAAAACCACAAAATCCATAATCAAAATAAAAACAACAACAACCCAATAACATCGCCCCCCAAAAAGAACCACACACATTTTAAAAGGACATAGGATGTCATTCAAATCAACCAAAGGCCTCGTTGAAAAGGAACGTGCCTTGTTGTTGTTGTTGTTGCTGTTTGGTCGTTTAGTTGTGTCCGACTCTTCATGACCCCATGGACCAGAGAACGCCAGGCACTCCTGTCTTCCACTGCCTCCTGCAGTTCGGTCAAACTCAAGGTGCCTAAATGAAGGCGCCAGGAGGACTTCCCTGGGGAGAGCATTCCACAGACGGGGAGCCACTGCAGAGAAGGCCCGTTCTCATGTTGCCACCCTCCAGACCTCTCAAGGAGGAGGCACACAAAGAAGGGCATCAGAAGATGATCTCAGGGTCCAGGTAGGTTTATATGGAAAGAGGCAGTCCTTGAGGTATTGTGGTCCTGAGCCATTCAAGGCTTTATAGGTCAAAACCAGCACTTTTAATTGGGCCCAGAAACTAATTGGCAACCAGTGCTGTCGTGCCAGGATCAGTGTAATATGCTCAAACTGTCTTGCTCTGGTGAGCAACCTGGCTGCTGAATTCTGCGGCCTGTCAGAGACAGCCCAATATATAACGCATTGCAGTAATCTAACCTTGAGGGACTTTCTTGGGCTCCATGATCACTGCAGATGGTGACAGCAGCCATGAAATTAAAAGACGCCTGCTTCTTGGGAGAAAAGCAATGACAAACCTAGACAGCATCTTAAAAGGTAGAGACATCACCTTGCCAACAAAGGTCCGTATAGTAAAAGCTATGGTTTTTCCAGTAGTGATGTATGGAAGTGAAAGCTGGACCATAAAGAAGGCTGATTGCCGAAGAATTGATGCTTTTGAATTCTGGTGCTGGAGGAGACTCTTGAGAGTCCTATGGACTGCAAGAAGATCAAACATATCCATTCTTAAGGAAATCAGCCCTGAGTGCTCACTGGAAGGACAGATCGTGAAGCTGAGGCTCCAATACTTTGGCCACCTCATGAGAAGAGTTGTCGAACGTCTCTGTTGACGCAATTTTCGGCTTGAGAACGCCAAAAACCCGGAAATGCTTCAGTTTTTGAACAATTTTTGGAAGCAGAATGTGCCACGCGGCTTCCGTTTTGAGTTTCCCTATTGTATTGAGGCTTCCACTTTCAGTTTTCAGTTTTCAAACGTTTCGGAAATCGAACAGCCTTCCGAAATGGATTACATTTGAAAACTGATGTTCCACTGTGTAAGTTTTCTTTTTGTGGCACAAATAACCTGATATTCTTTTAAAACTTAGCATGGATTTGATTTACCCTGGCAGCCATTTGCTTTTTTGTAACTTTTTTAATAAAGGAAGGAATACAAATAAATTATAAATGTTGAGTATGGATCACATTTAACTGGTAAGGCATGGGGAATACCTGAGCAGGGATTAGTCACCAACTAACACATTACAAGATATTTGTAGATAAAGAAATGTACAAGCACAGGCCAATATCAATAGGGACTGTAAAGAGATATCAGGGATGGGATGGAAGCAAGATTCACAGCATGGGTGAAAAAGGTCTTCAAAATATTAAACAGTAAATTATAAAAAGTTATACTCTAAGAAGATTTTTGTGCCTGCATTTTATAATGATTAGAGACAGTACTGCTCCTGGGGAGTAATCCCAGGTGATGTAAAAAAGGCAGTGGGGTGTTTCTCTTCCTTAAATGGCACCAGCTAATAAAATTGCTCAATTAAAAGCGGAACGAAAAGAGAAAATATAATTCATGAAATATTTTGAAAGGTCAAAACTGCAATATTTCAATGTTCTGAGCATTTATTTGTGTTGTTTTTTTAAGCATTCTTATTCCAATAAGCAAAACCCCATCGAATGGCCAAAAAGAGCCCAAAATTGAGCAAGTTTAAAAACCATACAATGACCTTTTCATTTTCCTTTGGAGAAAATGTATAACACATTAATCAATTGTGAGAAAAAACCATGATCTGGATCCTGTGCTTAGTTACATTTCTTAATGTTTATCTTTCATAGTGGATTCTTTTACATGTTGCATTTCCAGAGTGCGTTGTTCTGTGTCTTTGTACTTTCACTAGGTCTCTTTGTGTTTCAGCATAGCCTTTCGATCACCCTTTCATCACAGTCATTACATTTGCTGGCTTGGCCTTACAGGACTTCTGTTTTTGGTCTTTTTCCTGCTGCATCTCTAGCAGTTTATGTAACTTGGGATAATGATAGGCAGTGGCGTAGCGTGGGGGGTGCAGGGGGGGCCGGCCACACCGGGCGCAACATCTGGGGGTTAGGGTTAGGGGGCACAAATCCACGGGTTAGGGGGCGCAAATCCACGGGTTAGGGGGCGCAAATCCACGGGTTAGGGGGCGCAAATTACTTGCCTTGCCCGGGTGCTGACAACCCACGCTACGCCACTGATGATAGGCAATGATTTGGTAAAGCAACTGTAGGTGGCGAGAAATGTTTGTGTAGGTAACATCGCCTAAAAACCCCCAGCAGGATAACTATTCAAGATTTGGAATGGAAGTGTGAGATGCAAATGCAAATGTCACAGACACATACAAATGTCAATAGGGGAAGGCAAGTTTGGCAGCCACGTTCGAAGCCTAGTTCTTGGACATATTGAAGATTAGATTTGAATAAGCATTGGATTTTAAGAGGATTTCTTGTGAGTATCCATGATACCTCATGGAATTGCTATAGTCATGCAAGGTCAGATATTTGCTTGAGCCCTAAACCTTTATTTTGGGAATGGCAGGAGCTTCTAATCATGGAAGGGGAGCTGAATTTATATAAGTTGTCCTTCCATGAGCAGAACTCACTCTCCTGTGAATGCATACCTCTTCCATTCATGGAACAAAAACATAAGGTTCGAAGCCAAAAGCCCTTCTTTCTTTTCAAACGAGGGTTTTCTGGGATTTGGTATGCATATCTAAATATAGGGCCATATTATCGTTTGTAGCACTGATTCGTTTTAGTATGCAAATAGCATCTATTTATGGACATCCATTTCTCAACTTCACTACAGGACAGCAAGGTAGCAGAAAAATATGGTCCCCTCTTTCTGCACAATAGTCCGGCATAATAGCCTGATTTGCAAATATTAAAATTGTCTTGTTCCCTTTTACTTGCATTTTTTGTAACATTTCTTTATAGGAGACTTGCTCCAGTCACTTCATCATTTTGGCTGTACTCTTCTGAACTTTTTTCTATCTATGAAATAGCCTTTTTGAGATGAGGCAACCAGAACTATACATAGCATTCCAAGTGCAGTTGTATAATGGCATTTTGATAATGCCAGCTTTATTTTAAATTCCTTCTCTAAAGATCCCTAGCACAGCATTCACCTTTGTCACACGCTGGGTCAACATGCTTAGCTTTGTGTGGTACTAAGGTAATGTCTGCTTTAGGGCAGTCAAACCCCCCCCCCCCAAAAAAAAAAACCCAAGCCAGTTTAAAAGGTTAACAAATATCTACTGAATGTTCAGTTGTTGAAAGTTACCATATCAAATGAAAGTGCACATTAATAAATGCAACTTTCGTTCCACTCTCAAAATACTCAATCTACCCTTCAATCTATTGTAAACATAGGGGGGGGGGTTTACATGCAGACAACACCGCACAACTTCCCTCTCTGACAAGGGGGCGGGGAGGTCATGTTGCATCATTTTGCATCACATTGCAATGCTAAATAAATGACTGTTAATTAGTCTGATTAGTGTTTGATATTGATTGGGTCATCCAGTCAAGCCACTTGGGGAACTGGGGACACCTTGATATTTTCCCCAACAATCTGATGTTAGAAGTGGAGTTGTCTTTTCCTCTAGTTCGGTGGCAGGTGAATGAAACCAAATAACTGCCAGCAAGAACCTGATTTAGGTTCCATTCTTCAAGGTCAAATGCCTTTTGGTGGGTATAGATCTGATGATTGAGTCATGGTAGTCCAGTCCATCCTTGAAGGAGCGTTTCCATCCCATCATTCTGTCTGGACACTGAGGTCTAGCCCCGAGGGCCTTCTGGCGGTTCCTCTCTGCAAGAAGTGAGGTTACAGGGAACCAGGTTGAGGGCCTTCTCGGTAGTGGTGCCCGCCTTGTGAAACTCCCTCCCATCAGATGTCAAGGAAATAAACAACTATCTGACTTTTAGAAGACATCTGAAGGCTGTTTAGGGAAGTTTTTAATTTCTGATGTTTTATCATGTTTTTAATAATTCTGTTGGGTGCCGACCAGAGTGGCTGGTGAAGATAAATTATTATTATCATCATCATCATCATCATCATCATCATCATCATTATTATATTCCCTTGTCCTTTTTACTGTTCCACCAGTTGGTGGACACCACGTATGGGGTCACACCCTAAAAGGAAGGCTAACCTGAATCTGAATCTCTGATGATCTGATCTTCGCATTTTAAGTTATCTGTGTGCTGTGCTGTGTTATTATTGTGTGTGAGTGAGAGGGACCATTTCAAGTTGAAGTCACACTAGGCTCTGGGCTTCATTGTATTGACCCAAAATGTTCTGAAAGCAAGGGCTGTGACTCTATCCTCTCTCTAACTCACTTTGGTTGCAAGGCAGTCAGTACTTCTGCAATCAAGCTCCTAAGTGCACCTCTTGTGGAAAAGTACATTTTCAGTCTACGTCTGTCCCAGGCTTGTGACTTTTATGTATAACAACTTTGAGAAGTTCCTGGGAACAGTACAGCTCTCTAGGTTAGTTAGATTGTGCCATCTTTGGAATAGGCATACCTATGAAAGGCCAAATTTGCAATTCCCCAATGACAGAACGTTTGATAAGGATAAACAAAGGTACCTTAGGGGAATCCTGGAGGACTCCTGCCCTGAACCGCCATCCAACTTATTAGTATCTCTGAGAAAATGAGGCACTGAGGCAGGCAAGCCTATCAAAATTGCTAGTCTCCAAGATAGCAACAGCAAAGAAAAATTCCCAAATTGTTTGTCTCAGGCATGATCAACCTGGCACACACAGCACAGCTCTTGTTTAAAACTCACTATCCTGTCCCATCCCCAAGCTGAGTTGTGACAAATAGATTAGTTTTAAGGGTTTGCAAATAGGATTAAATTGATTATGTCTTTGATACACAATAAGTTCAAATGAGCTCCGAAGTATGCCGAGATTGTGAATAAATTGAAACTCCTGGACAGGTTTGGTAAAGGGGATAACAAAGATAGGTTTATGTATAACTTGCTCCTATCTGCTGACTTTCTGGGTTGACCTTGCAGAAGCTGGTGAAAAGGGACTAGAAACAAAACCCTTCCCAATTCTTTCCAATTCCCCTTTTTCACTGTCTTATTCAAAAATTGCATATTCACTTTAGTTTCCCTTAGTTTTCCTCCCCCCCCCTTTTCTGCTGTTGCTGCTGATTTGCCGAATGAATTTTTTTTTATGTTGACTGGCACTGTGCCAAGATGTCTGTCTGTGTGTGTGTGTGTGTGTGTGTGTGTGTGTGTGTGTGTGTCGGGGGAAATATCCACATCCCTGACAGTTTTAAACACCTGAGAGAGTCTGTAGGGAAGGAGGCTACGTCTCAGATTATTGTTAATACAGATAATACTTTCTGACCAGAAAGAAGACACCACAAGACATGCTCACATCATATTTTTAAGGTGTTTTCAGCATAACATTGCCCACATTTATCTGAATTAACCCCAGCACTTATTGACTGAGGGCTGTAGTCAAGCCACATATGCTCAGAGGTCCCATTGAAATTAATGGACCTAAGTTGCCCATGCCTATTAATTGCAATGGGTCTGTTCTGGGTAGGATTACTACTGACTACCACCATGAAGTGGCAGGGCTCTGTCACAGCTACTACAAACAAAACAATTGCTGCAGCTCCAGCACTGTATATTAATAACTGGGCACTTTTGTCATTACTCCTTACATTTCTTACTTTCTCTCTCAGGTCTCCAGGAGATGTTTATAGACACTCTTCTGCTGAGTGGCCTGGACATCTATGGCTAATTATGAAGCAAATAATATGACTAATCCACTAGGCAAAATATTGAAACCAAGCAAATGTTGACATATTTGGCCAGTCGTCTGATGTCATAATACTTCATGTCAGTGAATCAGGAGAAGAACAAAGGGAAACATGGAGGAAACCATTAACCAAGTTCTTAATTTTGGGGCGGGTGGTGGTCATAGCATTCCAATATACCCATCTAGCAATGTTCACACCACCTTCTCTTTTTACCAGAACCCTGAGGATAAAGTGTAGTTTTAATGTGTATCCTTGAGACATTTTGCTTGCTATTCTGCATGGAAGGTTATTAAAGACAAAAGAGACAGAAAGAAAGAAAATGAAAGAAGAACTGTGTGCAGCTGAAACCTGCTAGCGGTGCTGAAGTCACACAGTCTATCAGCCCTTCTTTTTCAATAAATTGTGAAGATAATGAGAAGTCTCATTTCTACCCCTCAGGCAGCTCTAGAATGCCACTGATGGCATTGTCTTAATTTTACGTATCAACTTCACACCGAAGTTTACTTTTAGGGAAAGGAGGGGAAATTATTTTCTTTCTAAGATATGCCACTAATGATTTGAATGGTTTTATTAATGACATTACTTGACACACCGTAGTGGTGTGTGAAATTAAAATGACTGCCTCCTGGAATTTGGTCTCTGTGTCTTTCAAACTGTCAGTAACTTCACTCTGACTGTCACCAGACTGACAAGAGGTGGACTTTACTCACCAAGCTGCAGTCTCTCTGATTAATCAACTTCAAGCTCCTGGGGGCAGTGCTGGGCATCTTCAGCCAGTTTTCCTGAAAGTATGCTGTGAAATGCCAATCAAGTGGATTTGGATTTGGATTTGATATCCCGCCTTTCACTCCCCTTCAGGAGTCTCAAAATGGAGCTGCTGCTACCATAATACCTTAAAAAAGAAGGGGATAAAAATACGCAAAATCGTCTTATCATTAGGAAACCTGTCCCTTAAACGCATTCCTAATGTGCTGAACGTCTCAAATGGAGGGCTCTGCAAATAGGAGATGTGTGCTTGTGGGACAACACTGTCTGTCTAATCAGGAGCAGCCAAAGTTGTGCTTGCAAAATGTTGCTGGACTACATCTCCCATCATCCTTGGCCATTGGCAGTGCTGACTGACACTGTTGGGGGTTGTAGTCCACAACAGCTAAATGACATCATATTGGCTAGCCCTCATCTTATCCTTCATTTCAGATCACTTATAAGTTGTCCTCTCTGCTACAAATGACTGTAGAGGGGAGCTAAACTGTACTAGCTAATGCAATAAGATGTTACAAAACTTTAAGTGTTAACGCTTAAGAATAGAATACTTATTATTATTAAAAATATGTTGCTATCAAGGATTGGAGTTAATATTAAAAATGAAGATGTGATTCTCAAAGCAACTTTATCTTTACTGAGCCTCTCTTTCTTTTAAGCAGAGGTTGAAAGACCATCTGTTATGGATGCTTTAGCTGAGATTCCTGCATTGCAGGCGGTTGAACTTGATCACCCTTGGGTCATCCATAGAACTTTAAGATTCTATGATTCTATGCTATGATTCATCTCAGGGAAAAACTAGAGGCAATGCTATTCACAGCTTTAGCCCTGGCATGCCACCTTTTAAAGGTAAAGGTACCCCTGATCGTTCAGTCCAGTTGCGGACGACTCTGGGGTTGTGGCGCTCATCTCGCTTTATTGGCCGAGGGAGCCGGCGTACAGCTTCCGGGTCATGACTAGCATGACTAAGCCGCTTCTGGCGAACCAGAGCAGTGCATGGAAATGCCATTTACCTCCCCGCCGGAGCGGTACCTATTTATCTACTTGCACTTTGACTTGCTTTCGAACTGCTAGGTGGGCAGGAGCAGGGGCTGAGCAACGGGAGCTCACGCTGTCGCGGGGATTCGAACCGCCGACCTTCTGATCGGCAAGCCCTTGGCTCTGTGGTTTAGACCACAGCGCCACCCGTGTCCCTTATGCCACCTTTTAGGGAAACCTAAATAACACACCCTCCAACATTTCTCAGGTGAAAATAGGGACATCCTATTCTACATCAGGAAGCTTCTCTCATGTTTGATCTCCCACAAACATTTACATCATATAAGCAGACATGTAAAGGCTTGCAGTGCAAGGCACATATTACCATAAAGAAATAAACACTCCACATTTTTCTTTAAAAAATTGATGGCTGCTGAAGCATTGCAATTAAGAATTTTAAGTGGATTAGTTACATTTTCCTTTAAAATTATAGGAAGAGATTCACCATTTCCTTCATTCGGTGCAGATATTTAATTTTCAGTATGAACAGGATCCCATTTCTGCCCATACAGACACACCTTTTAATTGTTCTCCGAGACATGCAGGGCAGGAAAAAGAAAAACCAGGACATTCTGGGATCAAATAATAAACGGGGATGGTTTCTGTAATTCCGGTACTGTCCCCGGAATACTGGGATGCTTGGAGAAGCGAAATAACTGCTGCTGAGGACCCAGATCTAATCAGACCTGTGGCACTTGCTGTGATCCCAGTCAGAATCATGTCTGCTTTTCACAGTCCCATGCCTGGTGCACCTGAAGTAAGAGCTCTTGCAGCCACTCAGGGAATGAGGGAGGAAGGGAAATAGCTGCAGATATTATTTAGGTCCTTCACCTTGTTCCTCTATGCAGATAAATTTGCCCTAATTCGCCCAACCTTCAGTGTCTTGCCTTTTTATTTCCCAGTGCAGCCACAATACAAGGAAAGCTTCCGGTGGTGCAGATGACAGTGGTCTTCCCAGTTGCGAATGGCAGGTGCTGAAGAGGCATTTCTGATCAAAACCACGATGAGAGCAAAGTCTTGTATTCTCCTACCCTTGTGCCACTTTCCCCATCCAACTCTCACACGTCACCAGCTAGGTGTGCAGGCGTTTCAGGGCTAAAAGCATAAATAATATTGCATCTAGTTTGGCTCTCATTTGTTGAATGTTGCATGGCAGTTGATGTAGTCAAATGAATTGTATGTATTCAATTTTTTATTAAAAAAAAGAAGAGGAGGAGGAAGAAGAATTTGCTTTATACATGTAGTCAGTAGGTTTGTACAGTGGTACCTCAGGTTAAGAACTTAATTTGTTCTGGAGGTCCGGTCTTAACCTGAAACAGTTCTTAACCTGAGGTACCACTTTAGCTAATGGGGCCTTCTTCTACCACGCGATTTCTGTTCTCATCCTGAAGCAAAGTTCTTAACCCGAGGTACTATTTCTGGGTTAGCGGCGTCTGTAACCTGAAGCATCTGTAACCCGAGGTACCACTGTACTTAAAAGGTCAACATTTCTTTAAGATATACTTCCTATTGTCATTCTGTTGTTCAAGGTCCTAATAAACAAACAGTCAATTAAAGCGTTGCAGGAGCTGCTCTCTGTTTCCTACTAAACTTTTACCATGACTTGATATGAAACCTCTTGCAATACCTTAAGATCCATGGACTTGCAATTTTGGATGAAGTGTAATTACTGAAATTTCTCTCTCCATGCAGTTCAACCCACTGAATCTCAAAACAATGAATAATGTTGATTGAAACTGGTGAGGATCAAAAAATGGGGGATCACTCTATTCTGTTTATGCTACCTGAGTGACCTTGATATGGATTTTAACTGGTATGGGAACCATAAATTACCGTATTTTTCGTCCCATAGGACGCTCCGTCCCATAGGACGCACCTAGTTTTTTGGGGGGAAAATAAAGGGGGGGGAATTCCTTTTTGGGGGGGTGCACCGACCCCTCTCGCTCTCCAAGCTTCAGCAAACGCCTGCATTCGCCCCATAGGACGCACCCAGATTTCCCCTTCATTTTTGGAGGGGAAAAAGTGCGTCCTATAGGGCGAAAAACACGGTAATAAAATTATGATCAAAATGAAGAACATAAATGCTCCTGAAGTCACATTATGACTTTAAGCTTTCAGATTCAATATTTCCTGTAACTGCAGTCTCATCCCTGCATGAAAAGCTTGAGATAAACAATCTGGCACTTCTAACTGAACACACAGATATCATCAGGGCTCACTTTTAGAAACTCAATACACAACCCTCTTGCCTTGGTCTAATGTAGCATATGTGTCTTCTTTCTCTTACTGTTTTAATAAAAGTTTGTTTTTTAAAATGGCCCAAAGGAAGAAAGTATTGCCAGCGATATATCAAGCATCTATTAGATTTTTTTCTGCCAAATGTCATCCAAATTTTTGAGAGAGAAATCCCTGACTGTGAAGCACATCTGCTACAGGGATATTACAGCTTTGCCACTTATACAAGCAAATGCGAATTAGAAGCAAATTTTGCAAAAGGTTCAGTAAGGCTACATTACCTTTAAAGTGCATCCTGAGCATTTCCTTTCCCTCAAAGAATTCTGTCCATCATAATTCACCCCTCACAGAGCTACATTCCCAGCAACCCATTACAAACGACTTTGTATTTTTTTTTGGGGGGGGGGTGTACTTCAAATGTGCTGTGTACACAGCCTTAATTTAAAGGGTATTGTGGTTTCCTGTATGTTGTAGGTAATGTGGCATGGGTCAAATGGAGAGCCTCTGTAGCAGTGACTCCAAAGAACAGGTAGGCAGAAACACTGTCTTGTAATATATGAAGAGGCGGCTTCTGAAAGGAGACACAGCAGGCAGAGATGATGATGGTAAACCTCAAAGGGAGCCCTTGAAGCTTGCACTGAAGTCCAGCTCCACCTTGGCTTCCTTAGAACTTTCTCAATACAGGATTACCTCAGGCTTTTGTTGTTGCTTTTAAGGTAAAAGGAAGAAGAACCTTTCAGCAGAAGTGACTCCCTGGGTGAGAGGGTTCTTATGATAGCTTCCTGGCAAATGGACCAGTCCGCACAGGGAAAGGAGAGCTGGCAAGGCAGTTGGTGCAATGCAAATGCACTGGGAGAACCATTCAGGTGCTCCTTCTGTTGCAATTGCACCACAGTGACCTCCATGCTACCTCACCTTTCCCCTCCTGGTGAGCAAGAGCAACCCACCCACTGGGAAGCCATCAGAGTGACCCCATCCCACCTGCTTTTGAGGATTTGGGGTTTTTTTGAAGGGGGTACACTTGACTGCCTCCACACCATTCATTTAAGGCACATTTAAAGAACTCCCCCCAAATGTCCTGATAACTGTTAAGAGTGCTGGGAATTATAGTTCTGCGAGGGATAAGCTACAGTTCCCAGGGCTCTTTGGGGGAATCCAAGCAGCATAAATGTGCTTTAAATGTATGATTTGTACACAGCCCCAGTCTCAGGCACTCACCTGTTCTTTGACGTCCTCCCAGGGGTGACCAGGAATCCCACAAAAATTGTTTTAAGCCAACACCCACCCACCCACCCACACACACACACACACACCACACCCCTCTTGGTAATATTCTTAAGCCTTAAGATAAGTTACAAACTCTTATTCAACAATTATACTGAAGTTCTCCTCTCCTCTAGGAAAGAGGCAGACACCTGCCGTGTGTATGTGTGAAATTTTTCACAAAGTGGAATGTGGGGTTCAGAACAGCACAAATTTTCATAGAAGGCTGTATGAAATCAATCTTCCTCAGCTGAGCTGAGATTGACACTACTTTTCTCTAAGGCATGCGTGTTTATTCAGAAGTAAGTCCCACAGAGTTCAATAGGATTCACTCCCGAGAAAGTGTGTTTATGTTTTTATTTTTATGCAGTTATTTTAGGGCCCAGTGCACCAGGACTTTGCCTTGTCAAGAATCAAAGCCACTCAGAAAAGCCAGAAATTCAGTGTTTTGAGTTTGTTTAAGGTGTAGTTTATTTGGGTCTGAGTTAAATTCTATTGATGTGAACTTGTGTGACTTTTCATATTGTTCATAGTCATGATGATCTGATGTCTAAATAAACAAATCACAAATTACTGTGCTGGAAGATGACTGACAAGAGTCCGATGTCTACTCAGAGTTAGGTCTGTGGGCATACAGATAAAAAAGAAAAGATTGAATATTTGGAATTGTCGGAGAAATGAGCTAAATCGTGAAGGAGTGTTGCATTAGAATATTATGCAGGGAGTGATGCTACTGCTTATAAAACTATTATTCCTTGTACATTTGCAAACCAACTGAGGGGAAACTCATTTCACTCGCTGGCTTAACTTTTGATCTTGGCACAATAACTCCTGATGTTCTGAGGGTTTTTATTCATTACTATTTTTTACATGTTCTTCCTTGTTTACATCAATCCGGTCTCATATTTCCTGCCAATCTATTTCACATATTCATGTTGCGCATGACACGCTTCGTTTTTGCTGAGAAGCGTATAAGGAGGATTAATACCCTTCTGTAGCCAAGATTAATACAGCCTTGCACAAGAAAACTGGACAGAATGGCAAGTCAGCTTTTCAGACGCCACTTATCATTGCCTGTGGACAACACAATATTCACATAAATTTTACCAAGTAAGATAGTACCCATGGGTGCTCATGAATTTACAATTTCCTCCACTATAATCATATGTATCCTCCTTTAAGTAACTGGTTCTTTCCATTTATCACAGAGCCTCCCCTAATAGTCATATTTCTCAGTTGACACTAGAGCCATGCTGCTAAATCAGCTAAAAAACTTTCCTTGTGGAATACATTCGGGGCAAATTCTTTTTAGATCTTTCCAGCCTCAGTATAATTGATTCCTGGCTTTCAGAGTAAGCAAAGAATTGGAGCTGCGCATGTACCCATTCCCAATGGAAGAAGGAAGTTCTGTGTATTTCCCAGAAGGCAATGTTTTGGCAATGTAGTAGTGTTGGATCTCACCACCTGGTGGTAGACAAGGTGAAGTGCTGCGTGCTCATTTCTGTCTTGTCTGCAAAACTATTTGGGTGGACAATTTAAATATAATTCTTTGCAATGCAGCAGTGTCAAATAGGACACCACAGACCTTTCCCCTACTCCTCCCACTAGTCTTCCAAATTCAGCTTTGGAAATGGCAAGTGTCCACGGGTCATACAAGGCCGCGCTATTAATTTCAACTTCTCATTTTCTGATTCCCAGTTTGTGGGAGGGAAGTTCCTTCAGAGGTGAGTTTCTGCTTTACTCATTCCAGCAAGATTGTAAGAACAGGATGCATGAATCACTTCGGCCTTTTCTGCCTTGCTTATGGTAATGCCGTGGGTCCACAGGATCAAGAATGAGAAGACTGTTGTTTTGATTCATCGGATCCAGGTCATTAACAGCAAGGTCTTTTTCACAATGCTTGGAAGACAGCAAGCCAGTCTTTGTTGCCTTAAAGCATATTGATCTGCTCTTCAACAAAGAAAAGACTCCCAGAGTCCTTCTTACATAAGGAAACAGCAAGACAGTCTGAAAAACATGACACAAAAGGTAAAAAGGAAGGGGGATTAGGAAGCAGAAAGAAGCAAACTCATATACAGGCAGACATTTTGTATAATGGCCACCCGTAATGGAAGCAGCTCAAGAAGAGGAGGAAATAAAGGCAGCTGGTTACTGACCCAAGCTGATGGAGTGTCTCTCTCTGTTGCAGCCAGGTGAAGTCCAAATTGGCTCCCAGTATGTTTCCGAGCACAATTCAAAGTGTTGGTGCTGATCTTTAAATCCCTAAACGGCCTCGGCTCAGTATACCTGGGAGCGTATCCACCCCCATCGTTCTGCCCGGACACTGAGGTCCAGCGCCAAGGGCCTTCTGACAGTTCCCTCACTGCAAGAAGTGAGGTTACAGGGAACCAGGCAGAGGGCCCTCTCGGTAGTGGTGCCCACCATGTGGAACGCCCTCCCATCAGATGTCAAACAGATAAACAACTCTCTGACTTTTAAATGTTTGGTGTTTTATTCTGTTTTTAGTGTTCTGCTGGGAGCCACCCAGAGTGGTTGAGAAAGCCCAGCCAGATGGGTGGGGTATAAATAATAAAATTATTATTATTATTATTATTATTATTATTATTATTATTATTATTCCATTTTATGCCTCAGTTGAAGCCACTGAAGAATGATGAATTGTGAGCAATCTTAATTTGACCCAAGTTAAACTTCTGAACTAGCTAGCCATAAAAACTAGCTACTACACAGAGGTCCATCAACAAGTTTGGATAGCCAGTCATCCTGCACCTTTCCCTTTCATAAATGGCCTTCTATGCAGCCCTTTAGTGCAGGGCTAGCTAACATGGTACCCTCCATATTGTTGGACTACAGTCCTCACCAGCCACAGCCATCGTCGCCTGGGAGTTGTAGTCCAAAAACACCTGGATGTTCCTGACCTAGTAAAAAGAAAGGGAAGCAGCAACAGGAGCTTTCAGTCAGCCTCTTCTCTCTTCTTTAAGAGCCTCTTCTCTCAGGCCATGACAGTCAGTTCACCTTGAAGCTAGAGAGGGTTTTGGGTGCAAAGCCACTCTATCGAGATGCTGAGACAAACTGTATTTTATATGCCTTCGGTTACATCCACATTGTGTGTGTTTTAAAAGACAAGGGGGAAACAAAGGGAAAGCATATGTATGAAATTGCTTTATACTGAGTCAGTACAGTGCTCCAGCCCTTTATATTCTGACTGGCAATGATTTTCCAGGTTCTCAAGCAGAGATTGCTCCTCGGCTTCCAACTTGAGATCCTCTTTGAGTGAAGATGGAAAGTCTGGAGGCCTTCCTTGAGGCTTATCCTTCTCATCCTGTTACCTATCATGCACATTTCTTTCACCTGAGTTTCTTGCCTCTTAGGACTCAGCTACATTAGTCAAAAAACAACATTCTGAATGCGTTATAAACATGCAACACCAGATGGCGCCAGAGAGCAAAAAAATTCTATGCAATTTTTACATAGTGATTCCTCCCCCCTTTGGTTATAACAATTTAATTTCTGAGTTATTTATATCGTGTGTGTGTGTGTGTGTGTGTCCCCCAGGTGTAAATCCACCCTTAGTTTTCCTAACTCCTGGCACCTCTTTTCAGCGTTCTGTGGGCTCCTTGACTTTGAGGGTAGGACCAGTGTGGGTGCAAATCTGTTTCTCCTTCATACCTTCAATGGGGGCCGCTTGCTAAAAGGGCCGAGGACGAAGACGAATCATAACGTACCTGCTGAATTTTTGTCAGCTAGTGTTCGTCCTCTTTCTAACATGGAAATGCAACAGTGCGTTGTAACAATATCTTTATTGGTAATAAAAATGTATGTATACAATGAACGCTGTGACACAGTGTTCAGAAATGTTATCTCTGAATATATTCATGAATGGAATAGTTGAGCCCTCCTAGAGGGGGATGAGCTGAGTGGCCGCAGGGTGTGTTTAGCATGGGGATGCTTGATACATACCAGTAATTACAGATGTTTCTCCTGAGACTGCACAAACCTAGGGAAATTTGGGGGAATGACATTTTGCTGTTAATCACTGGATAGAAAGTCCCCGTATCCCCGTGTTCTGCGTGTATTAAGGGGAGCAAAATGAATCATTCTAATTTATTCATTGAATTTTCTCCCTTCCTGCTCATGAATTCTGTGTGATCAGATTACAATGGCCTCAGATTTATTTGTTATTTGACAGTATTCATGAAATGATGTTAATGCAAACCTTTCTTGGCCTTCAGATTATTTGTAAGCAACCTTGATTGAAAACATTTGATTCATGAAATTAAAACACACACATACACACAAACATTACGTTCATTAGATTTATTCTGACACCCTAGCTCTTTTGCTCCAACATTAGACATTCAGAACTTTCCTAGACCATACTGTCATATTAAAAGTTTATGACTTGAACCATTTTCTCTGTGTGAATATTCAAAGATATTCATTAGCACATGGCAATGAGGCTTAATCATAATTGGAAGACTATCATTATTTAGGAAGTGAGTTAATGACTCTTAGTGTTCCCTTTATTAACAGAGACACAGTTTGCTAACATTTTGGGGAAGTGTCAAGCAATACATAAATTATGAATGCAGCTAAAGAAAATGGGATTGGGGCAGCTGAATTGTGTGCAGCACAGCAGACAATGGTCACAACCCCAAGGCAGCTGAGTGTCTGGACTGTTAGTCTGGGGGCCCCACCCCACCACTGCGCACTCCACTGCGGCTTCACCTGTGCCGCCAACCCAGTAGTGGCCCTGTTGCTACTACTACAGTTGCAGTGGCAGGGCAGGCAACAAGGCACTTGTGATGCTGGGGACAGGGAGTGGCTAGGGTGGGGACCCAGATCTGTTGGGACATATTGGGGAGTTTTGTCTACAGTGGCAAAACATCTCAGGCTAGCCTTGAGCACAAGGGCCACTTGGAGTTACCTCTGGTGCAACGACAGGTAGCCTAGGGTAGCATTTGCCTTTGGTCAGACGTGCACTAAGGCCACTTCCTTGATAGGTATGGCATGTTTAGGAAAATGTTTAGGAATATGGAAGAAGAAGAAGAAGAAGAAGAAGAAGAAGAAGAAGAAGAAGAAGAAGAAGAAGAAGAGTAGTAGTAGTAGTAGTAGTAGTAGTTTGGATTTGATATCCCGCCTTTCACTCCCTTTAAGGAGTCTCAAAGCAACTAACATTCTCCTTTCCTTCCTCCCCCACAACAAACACTCTGTGAGGTGAGTGGGGCTGAGAGACTTCGGAGAAGTGTGACTAGCCCAAGGTCACCCAGCAGCTGCAAATGGAGGAGTGGAGACGCGAACCTGGTTCCCCAGATTACGAGACTACCGCTCTTAACCACTATACCACACTGGCTAAATGTTAGATGTATATTCGCTAAGTACCCAGATATACCATCATTAGTGAGCTATTAGAGCAGTTGTTTTCACACCTCACATCAATTTATCTGAACTGATCAGGGCCATAGCTGGGATTTAACAAAAAACACCTCTTTGTGCTCAGTGTTTTCTATACATGCACCAAAACTCTCCAGCTTTCAGATTCAAAGGAGAATTTTATTGGAGACTGTTCTAAAGGGTTGTCTGATTTTTCACTGTGGTTCTGGTGGGCTTGAATAAAGCTGAAACAGGATGCTATGCAAATAGCTCACAGGAGGCACCCTTCTCACCACAATGGCTAGTGCCAAGGAATGGCAGGAGACCAGCAGTGCCTCCTATTTGCTGAGATAGCAGATGGCATAGGAAGACAGCCAACGACTGCATTCCTTGGAGGCCAGATCTGAGGAGGAAGGGGGATGAAGGGGGATGGTGGGGGCGGTCCGCCCCAGGTGTCACCACTGAGGGGGGTGACAAAATGTCGGGTGGCACTCACCGCGGGGCCTGCAGCGAGCCACTCATCTCTCCTGGGAGTGATGCGGTGGCTTGGGTGCTCGCAGGCTCCGCGCTGCCCCAAACTGTCCGCCCGCCGTATCCTCCTCAGCTGCAGGGCGGCTGAGTGGGAGGAGGCAAGCGGACTCCTCAGAGGCCCCATGGGGCATCCTACCCCGGCTGGCCCTGCCCCCTGTGGGCTTCTGGCCCCGCCCCTGGGTGCAGGGCATGTGCGCCGCCCTAGGCAACCAATCAGATTGCTCCACCCCTGCTGCCGAGGTGGATTTTGCCACCTGAGGCAGTCGTCTCACTTTGCCTCATTGGTGGGCCAGCCCTGCATAGGATTGCCCTCTTAGAGTCAACTCAAGCTAAATATTTCAGCCCACAAATAGATATTACTAAGTACAAAGGTATTTAGTATTAGTGAGTTGAAAGATTTGGATGGCTAGGCTCAAGTGTTAGATTATATAGCATAAGCAACATGCAATTTACAAGATGAGTGATGCTTGATGTGTGGACAATTTTTGTATTTGTGTGTCAAGGTCCCCAAGCCACCCCCCAAATAACTCACAACGCACACTTAATTTTTGTTTAAGGTTTTTGGCATAATTTTGGCCACAACTTTATTTAAATACAAAACCATGAGTGGTTGTTTAGGCATTGGTTAAGACTATCTGTCCCCCCACCTGGGGACAGAACTGACTTCCGGGCACCACCGAAAGACAGTGCGGGGGAAAGCAAGTCGGGGAGAAATGGAGCTGAGTCACAGACCCTCAATTCTCACCCGCCTGCTCCCCGAAGGCTTGCCGGCCCTAGTCCCATTCCAGGGATTGGACGAAAAGATGGCAAGCCCCAGGATTCCTTTAACGGAATTCCCTTTCCGCAGCAACCATGGAGGGGCAGGCCCAGCCTATCCTAACCCCTCCTCCACCAGATTTATAACCAATGCCTAACCGCAACCTTACAAGTTGTGACGATTTGCTACGCAGTAGGCAAAAACCACCCAGCCGGCCAATCAGCCAGATGGACAAAATTCCTACCAGGTCCCTGCCCCAACGGCAGACGACCCCATGACAGGCATAGCAAGGTCAATGCAACAACCCCTTACTCAAGGGCAGGTGGGCGGGTGATCCGTTGTACGCAGCAAAGAGAAAGCTCCAGGCTGCGTGCAGAGTATTTAAACCTTTTACCCCTCCCACCAAAATTGCAATATAACTTTTGCCCCAGCAACCAATCACTGCCCCAGGCCATCTTTAGAGACCCTGCCTGGTAACAGAGGGGTGGCTCAGCAGACCCCACCGCAACACGTGCTCTCCATGAAGGAGAACACGCTTTGTAAAACAAAAACTTGTCTGAATGGAAAAATATATATATTAAAACATAGTAGCTTATGGAATGAGGCCACAGGGCAGGAACGTCCTCAAGTGCTAAAGTTAGTTTACACTTGAATCATTTAAAGACTTCAAATTGGATTTTTTAATACATAAAGTACTTTCTAAAACTATGTCTGCAAAGAACCAAATCATGATTCTGGGAATGATTCCAAATAATAATCAGTGTCAGCAGGAGACGCAAATGTCAACAAAAATATAAAACTCCCTGTAAAATATTAAACCACTAATCTTCTAGTGCAGCAGGCTTGTGTGAGGGTACTTGAAATAAGCCCTTTAAGATCAGGATGCAAATTAGTACAATTGTAGCAGCAACAGAAGCAACATGGTCAAAATTAAAAGTATACGTTTGCTGGAGGTGTCCTTTGGCTAATATGGTAAATTGGAGAGAGAAACAGCTGGAGACAAGGGTCTCTTTCTCTCTTGCTGCTAGAGCACTAAGAATTTCTAACTATAATTTTCCTCGTTCTGATAAAAGGAAAAAACAACCCACCTCATTTATAACCTTTCGTTTAAGGTTGCAAAGCACATCCTGTGAAGTGCTGCATATTCTTATCTTACTGATATCAGTAAGGCAGAAAAGTAATAACAGAAAAACACATATATTATATACTTAGCTGTCTAGCTATCTGCAAGGGAGACGACATGGGAGGGTTGTATTAAATCAGAACTAGAAAGCCTGCTATGAACCAGATCCCTTCCGTCCCTGACACAATGTGATTTGACTATTGAAAGAGGTGTGCGCCTCCTGAGAAGTGAGAGACTCAGTTTAATATCAAACCGTGCATATTGAATATTGATGTACTTGAAGGCATTGTATGTGTTCCTGGTTTGAAGGGATGGACAAATTTGTCAATTTTGGCTTCTCTCAATTTCTCGTTTTCCCCGTTTTAAATTCTGTTTGCCATATTTCTGCATTAGAATGCATTTCCCTCCCAAAGTCCTCATGAAAATTCATCACCATTTTAGTGCACAGTTTTCCTTAAATTGCAAAACTGCATGCAATTTCCCCTAACGTATACATTTTTCAAAACAAAATAAAAAAAATTCTTCCAGTCGCATCTTAGAGACCTACTAGGTATCTGAAGAAATGTGCATGCACATGAAAGCTCATACCAATAACAAACTTAGTTGATCTCTAAGGTGCTACTGAAGGATTTTTTTTATTTTGTTTCGACTACGGCAGACCAACACGGCTACCTACCTGTATACATTTTTGCAAGCAATTTCCCCCAATATTTCACAATTTGTGTTATTGTCACTCATACGTGCATTTTTTATGCAGTCCTTTCTTTCCACAACATGCACTTTTTTGCACATATTTCTTAGTTAGAGAATAGCATCACAAAATTTGGAAAAGTGCTCATTTTGAAGGATTGCTGTGTTTCAGTCTACTTATTGATTTGGAAAGGATGAATTATACGGGTTCAAATTAAAAAGCAATCTGAAACAAATCCCTGCTGCTACCCATCCTTAACAAGGGAAACAGACACCCTTTTCATGTATTCTGTATGTATGGGAGGGGAGTGGATTGGGACCATTGTACAGGAGCTCAATCTGTTCATCAGGTCCGAATGCGGCCTACACAAATATTAACACAGGCAAAATCGGGGGGGCTGCCTTTTGCATGGGTCCTGGAGTGAAATCTCTGCATCCCCAACCTTTGGCCCTCCAGATGTTTTGGACTAAAATTCCCATCATCCCTGACCACTGGTCCTGTTAGCTAGGGATCATGGGAGTTGTAGGCCAAAACATCTGGAGGGCCAAAGGTTGGGGATGCCTGCTCTATTCAGACCAACAAAATGAGTGGAAACAAGCATGACTATAGTGTCATGCTCATGCACTGAACATATATGCGAGGGGGGAATTAGAGAAACAGAACAACAGGGGACATCAGAAATGGCTAGTGACTAAACCACTGAGCCTCTTGAATGACAAATACTGGCTCCCTCGGCCTGAAAGTGGAGATGAACATTGCACACCATAGTCAAATTCAACCGGACTTAACCATCCAGGGGTCCTTTACCTTTTACCTTTCCCTAAATCTGTACAAACATACTTGCTGAGCCTCAGCACCCAGTCCCTCAGGGTAACTGCTGTGTTCACCAGCGTTGTTGCCTGTTCTGCCGTCTCTGCCATCAGCACCACTGGCAAACTGCAAACAACCATTTTTAATTCCCCACAGCATCCTGGAACATTGGATGCCAATGCAATTGCCAGCTCACACTATTACACTCAGGTAAGCCCGCAGTCCGAAGGGCTGGCAAAAAGAGGCGGCACCATGAAGGGCACTTTCTTGAAGGATCTGCAAGCTCAGGCCTGCATTGCTTATATGTTTACAACTGTGGCATGTGTGCACTTTCCAGTGGTTTTCAAAATGTTTTCCTGTACAGTGGACAGCTGTGTCCCTCGTTGGACACATCTCATTGGCATCTCATTCACAGATTCAGCTAGATGGCCTTAGCCAAGTAACAGATGCCTCTGCCCACCCTCATATCTGCAGGACGAGGCAATAAAAGTAAAGAACTTTAAAGAGGTAGGGGTTATTGAGATGTGAAATGCTCCAAACTGCTACATAAATGAATAAGCAATAGTACCATTGTACACATCCCATTCTCAGAGAGGCAAGAGACTTCCGCTGTGCCAGCAATTTTCCAGGGTTTGACTACCTTGGAATGAAGGTGGAAGGTAACTATGGTGCTTTTAGGATACATGGTTTTATTTGCACATATATGCAATCTGAGTGCAAGATGAAAGGGCTCACTGCATTAACAACCCCAGTAGATCTTGCCAGTGGCGTAGCGTGGGTTGTCAGCACCCGGGGCAAGGCAAGTAATTTGCGCCCCCTAACCCGTGGATTTGCGCCCCCTAACCCTAACCCCCAGATGTTGCGCCTGGTGCGGCCGGCCCCCCCGCCCCCCACGCTACGCCACTGGATCTTGCTTCCCCATTGGCTTCCTAGGGGATCCTCAAAGCCATAGCTTAGGATCCAGCACACACAACATGTCAAGTGCCTGGGTCTCCTTCCTGTTTCCAGCCTCAGACTATACTAAGACAAAAGACTAGCTCTTGGCTATTGTTCTACTATAGCAATGTCCAACCGGTCATCCACAATTCACAGGTTGATCACCAGGGTTCTCCATGTCATTTGTGGGAGAGAAAAAAGAGACCGCCCGCTAGCTCTTGAGCAATCTTGACACACCCCACTATGCCCCATTGTCTCCGTTGACGCTCCTGTGTTTACTCACTGCGGCTGTGGACTGATGGATGCGTGCTTTAATGCTCAACAACTCCTGCCAATGTTTCTTAAAAAAAGCTCAACAACTCTGGTCTGTCCCCCTAAGAAAAGCAATGAAAATGGGTAGATCATGGCCAGTTTTATTATGCTGGGAGCAGATCACAGTCTGTATAAAGTTGGACATGCCTGTTCTACTACATTGAGGGGGGGTTGGCATTCAGCCAGATAAGGCAGTGGGGAAGGCCTGCCTCGCTGCTGAAGAAGAATTATCAGCCAGTTGTCCTTTTGGCAACCCATGTGTTCTTCACCAACACTTTATACATGCATAGGAAGGGTGCTTACAGGCCCTGCTGGGGCCATCAACCAAAGAAGACAATGCACCAGTATCAGCCCCACACCCTGTGGCCCTTTGAATGCCACGAGGCTACTAACATTATAACCCTAATATGCTTGAGGGATCTATCTGTCTGTCTGTCCATAATACTAAAGCGTAGTTTGGGTTTGCTTGAAAGTGGAGCTTCTATTTTAAAACATATGGCAAGCTTGCATTTCCCACCCCATGGATGTGCATATCTTTGAATGATTCTCCTTTGATCTATTGATTGGGAAAATATAGTACCTGCAGCTATTACACAGATTCCTCCACACCCAGGCAGTGCACAAGATTGTGGTGTTACCTCTGTGCCTCTAAGGCAGAGAGACAAAATAGCCAAGGACAAGCAAAGTCACTGTCCTTTTAAACTAACATTAAGACCTGCCACATTGTCCCAACCTTATTTTTTGGCTTCATTTTGCCTTTCTAATTATGTGCTTCTCAGTGACCAGCTGGTCTGTGATCCCTGATCAGTCTGCTAATTAGCATTGTGAAGAGTAATTTCCTACAAGGGGTGTCCAGTTATTTGCAATGTAATTACAATGATAAGAAATGGCAACACACATATTTGTCAAATTACACTAGATATTATCTGCAATTTGAGAGTCTGTGGTTTGGTGAATTATTTTTTAAGTTGCTCAGTCGGAACACAACTTGAACAACGCTATCTGAAACATGGAAACTTTGTTTATTTTGGTTTTGCTTCAGTTATGTGAACTATAGACTCTTACCTGGGTGAAAGTCCCATTGAATTCAATGGGGTTGGTGGGGCTTACTTTGCGGAGACATATACAAGATTGCATGGTAAATTCTATAATAAAATGTCAGGGCTGTAAAATAACAATCCTGGTTAAAATAACAAACCAGACCTTGTAATTGAATTCATATCTATGATACTACACTTCCTGCTTGCCAGATCCACTCTTGGCTCTCTAGAAACAACAGCAACTAAATAAGCAGATTGTGGAAGGCTCCGATTCAGGAACTACAAATAATATTACCATGACAAATATGTTTAATGGTTATTTTGCAGCTGTTCTATGATAAAATTTTCTTGACGCTATTAATCTTGTAGGAACCTATTACTGCTTCTTTAGACGAGGCCATCAACCACACTAATGTAGTTAATTGCTTAATTCAGGAAGTCTGGAAGGCAAAAAGGTGCAGGAGTCCTGGGGCGAAACCAGGAGAATGGATCAGCTGCCAATATTGCACCAGGTTCACCATGGAATAATCTGCTACAACTCTACTGATCATTAAAGGTAAAGGCAAAGGGACCCCTGACCATTAGGTCCAGTCATGACCAACTCTGGGGTTGTGGCGCTCATCTTGCTTTATTGGCTGAGGGAGCCGGCGTACAGCTTCCGGGCCATGTGGCCAGCATGACTAAGCCACTTCTGGTGAACCAGAGCAGCGCACAGAAACACCGTTTACCTTCCCACCGGAGCAGTACCTATTTATCTACTTGCACTTTGACGTGCTTTCGAACTACTAGGTGGGCAGGAGCTGGGACCGAGCAATGGGAGCTCACCCCGTTGCGGGGATTCGAACCGCCGACCTTCTGATCGGCAAGTCCTAGGCTCTGTGGTTTAACCCACAGCACCACCCGCGTCCCTCTACTGATCTTTACCAGAATGCATATTTGGGGGTGTTGGGAGCGAGGTGGGGATTATGGCCAATATTCTCACAGACAATTTCTACGAAGGATTAGCATTTATAGCAAATACAAACCAAAGTGTGGAATTCATTGCTGACTTCTTCTTTTACTTTTTCTTCCTCTTCTTCTAAAAAAAGAAAGATCACATTCTTATGAGCGCAAGTCCATTCACTGGGAAAAGATTATGTCATCCTTCTAGAATACTGCACTAAGAATTGCCAGTGAAAAATAGTCTATCCAGGCATCTACACAAACTGTCCTACAGGTTTGTGGCATGGTATAAGAAAGTTGCACAGGCAGTAAATACTAATTCAGCCTGTGGAGCATTCCTACCCATTGCTGGAGCATCTGCTTGCATGCAGAAGATCCTGCACATCACTAGGTATGGCGAGGAGAAAACCATGTCTGAAATTGGGGAGAGACATTACCAGTCCCAAGGCAGTGTCTGCCAAACCTTTGGGATCTGGAGGCACATTTGGCATTTTGAGGAGGTGCCAAGTCATAAACTGTCTGCCAACAGTGGTGTGGCCTAACAAAAATGTCTGCACTTCCAGAAGAGCAGAAAAATAAAAGTTGGGAACATATAAAGGTCCAAATATGGAAAAATCTATTATTATTTTCTTATTAACAATATATATATATTTAAAGAAACAAAACTTATTGTTAAGTTTCAGCTGTTGTTGGTGTGTTGTTGTAGATTACAGCTAGAAAATAAAAGATAACTGGACAAGGCATAGTTTTAAATTAGGAAAGTCAGTCATACATACATAGGGCAGATCTAGACTCGTGATTTTTAACGTTAAGGAAGGGTTAAGCAGAGCCGTAGCTACCGGTGTAGCCAAGTTTTTTACCCTGGCTGAAGCCTCCAGAGGGGCACCATTGAACCTCCCAGCCTATGTGGGTGTGTACGCAAATGCGCATGGGGGTGCCAAACTGGGTCTTTGTCCCAAGTGAAATAAAGCCTAGTATCGCCCCTGGGTAAGTACACATAATGGACACATGACGTCCCACTTTATACATTCATAATGCGTTATTACCTTGTCTTTTTTAACGCTTAAAAAAAATCATTTTTATACTGCTATATTAAACCACAGAGCCTAGGGCTTGCCGATCAGAAGGTCGGCGGTTCGAATCCCCGCGACGGGGTGAGCTCCCGTTGCTTGGTCCCTGCTCCTGCCATCCTAGCAGTTCGAAAGCACCTCAAAGTGCAAGTAGATAAATAGGTACCGCTCCCGCGGGAAGGTAAACGGCGTTTCCATGCGCTGCTTTGGTTCGCCAGAAGCGGCTTAGTCATGCTGGCCACATGATCCGGAAGCTGTACGCCGGCTCCCTCGGCCAATAAAGCAAGATGAGTGCCACAACCCCAGAGTCGGTCACGACTGGACCTAATGGTCAGGGGTCCCTTTACCTTTACCTTTATTGGTGAAAAACTGTCTGACACCCCCCCATGGTATTTGAGGGGCAGCGTTCAGGGAGCGAGGGAGGAAGAAGTAAAATGTCACACCAGAGGGTGGAACAGAGCAACCAGCAACCAGCAGGGAAAGAAACAGCGTTTTGGAAAATGTGGCCGGGTATTACTTGCATTTCACACACGCACACACAAATTCAAGGTAAAACAGTTTTAATTAACAAGTATGCCCTGTGTCATTTTAGAACGACATTTCTATTTAGGGAGAAATAATGTTAAACAAATCAGTGTAGATCCAGCCTTAGTCACAAATAAAAATATATCATGTGGGTCCTACATTCATCTGAGGCTGCTCTCAAGCAGCTGCCTGCTCCATTTGTCTGCAGGCAGCAAAACAAATACAGCAGCAACGGGAGAGAGTTCCCACATTTCTTTCCCCACACTCACATTTTCAACAGGTTTCTTAAGCAACTGCCCACTAACTATTCTGCATGGTCAGCTGGCAGTAAAATGGGTGATGGGGAATTCCCGCACTTCTTCCTCCACATCAACAAACATGTTTTTCAAAAAGCCTCTCGAATAGCTGCCTGCCAACTGTGCAAAGTCACTGGCAGGCAGGGAAAAGGGAGAGAGAGAAGCAAAGTGGTAGCGTCAAGAACTAGAAAATGAGAAAGAAGCAGGAATAGGAGAAACACCAGCTCTTTAGCACCCAGGAATTGCTGGGTTCTGCAGGTGGCAAGCAGAAGGGCACACAATCTGCGGCTCCTCCTGAGCCATGTGGGCAAGTTTGTCTCATGAGTTTGTCTGGACCTGAGTAGTTAACATGAGAAATTCAGCGCTGCAGAATCAGAACAGCTAGAAGCTCCTTGCTAACACGTCTGACACATGCTCTTTAAACATGAAACAATGTTTGCACATTAAATTCCCGACGTGCCCAACCTTGAAAGCTATCCATAAAGCAGACTAAAGAGGCTTGAAGTGTAAATGTTAATGGAATATGGCTTCAGTTATGCACAAAGAAGAAAATATGCACTTAACACGCTGTGGGTGTTAGTAGTTCAACAGTAAGGGAAATATTAAAAATAAATAAAGAAAATGGTTCTACCACAGGCTTGAATCGTGTTGACTCAAGCTAGAAGATTCTAGGACCCAGTCATACTACCGGAGCACTTGAGTTTTACATAAAATCTCCCTTTGATGAAATAGAACTTTTCGTTGAAAATAAAAAGAGGAAGAAAGGGGGGGGCAGAGATAGCAAGAAGGGAGGGGGAGGGTTAAGATCCGTGAAATTCCCCCCAAATCACTTAAAATATAAAACTAGAACCTATTTATGTACAGTGTGCAAGCAAAGCATGTGCTTCTTCAGGGTTTCACGTTCAACAGCATTTTAAATGTTTGTTGTTTTTAAATTTTGCTTTGTTCTGCATTGGTCCCCGTCCTCCCCCAATTTCCTGTTAGCATGCAGAAGCAACTGTCCTCTAGAGCAGGGGTTGCCAAATGTCCCCACGTGCCCACAAAGGCCTTCCCTGGATCCCAGAGGAACTCTGCCCCCACCCCAAAATTAGCCTTGAAAGAAGAATTCAAGGCAATAGAACAGGTTATGCTGTGTGCTTGGTAACAGGGGAGGGTGGAGATGGCTGTACACACAAACACAAAAAAGTACACACCGCCAAATGCTTAACATGCCAATCTATTTAGGAAAGTAAGTGATTTGCCTACATCCAGCATATGTTCTTATTGTGTTGTTTCAGGAAGCAAGTTCAGTGTTAGAAACTATTAGGAAAGGGACTGATACAGCCTTCTCCCCCCCCCCCTTTCTTTTTTTCAAAGAAGTATATCATTGGACCCCCTTCATGGATCACTGCCTTGCCGTGGCGAAGGGGCTTGAATAACTCTATGAGCTATGCTGAGCAGGGCCACCCAAGATGGACAGGTCATAGTGGAGAGTTTTGACCAAACGTGATCCACCTGGAGGAGGAACTGGCAAGCCACTCCAGTATCCCTGCCATGAAAACTCCATGGACAAAGACAACAGGCATATAAAAGTTATGACGCTGGAAGATGAGCCCCTCAGGTCGGAAGGCGTCCAACATGCTACTGAGGAAGAGCGGAGGACAAGTACAAATAGATTCAGAGCTGATGAAGTGGCTGGGCTAAAGCTGAAAGGTCGCTCAGTTGCGGATATGCATGGAAGCGAAAGAAAAGTCCAATGCTGTGAAGAAAAATATTGCACAGGAACTTGGAATGTAAGAACCATGAAAGATGGAGGGCACAAGGAGAAGGGGACAACAGAGGACGAGATGGTTGGATAGTGTTCTCAAAGCTACCAGCATGAGTTTGACTAAACTGTGGGAGGCAGTGGAAGCCAGGAGTGCCTGGCGTGCTCTGGTCCAGGGGGTCACGAAGAGTCGGACACAACTAAACGACTAAACAACAACCACAACAACAACATATCATTGGACATGGAAGGTATAGAGAAAGCTGCTTTTCAGCTTCAAAATAAATTAAAATATAAAATAATAGGCATGTGGACAGATTCCCGCCCCCCCTCATAAAAGTATAATTCAGGTTCACCAAAGTAGTTGTCAGTAGCTTCAGGACTGACTTTGAAACTGGGTGGTTTGGGCTTTTTGTATATCCAGGAAGGAAGAGGTGGGTTTTATCAGTTTAATTCTCTTCTGGTTGGCTGGCATCACTGCCAGGCACAAAGTGGGGCGGCAGCTTTTGCAGCATGTCAACTGCACTCTACTTCTTCTTTAAAAAAGTAGTATTGGTAAATATGCAATTCAGCAGCATCTTTCAGAACAGAAGAGGCTTTTCAAGACATGAGCAGAGTTTTTAAGGCCACATTTCCAAAGTACTTACCTGAGAGTAGCTCCAACTCAACTAAGCAAGGCTTACTTAAGTGTAGGGTTATAATGATCAATTTCTCTATTATTTCAAAGTAATGCTTTAAAAGTCTCAAGACTCATTCTCCTCATGTGCAGAGTTAATCTACGTTAGCTGGATTAAAAATGCTTGTAGCATTTTATTAAAGGCTAACTAGTTCATGGTGGCATAAGCTTTCTGAGACTGAAGCATACACTTTGTACGACAAAAACATGCTTGGATCATTTTGCACATTTTTGCAGATGTGAACTACTAAAACTTCTGGATTATTGTGTGCATAAGAAAATACGAAGAGGCTGCTGAATCAAGCAAATGGCCAATTGGATACTTGTGGGAAACTTCCTGTGGTTCCCATTCCAGCAACTGAATGTGATTAGAGAATATAGTAAACTGATGTAAGCTTTTAAGAATAACCCTTTCTGACAAACTTCTAGTGCCATCTTGTGGACAGATTAAAAGTGAAGAGATGTTTGCTACAAAATCATAGCAGTTGGTAGTTTGATCCTCTAAAACTGGACATTCCTATTTAATTTTCAATTTCAGAGATTGCTGAGACAAAAGGAAAGGTGTTCTGTGTTTTGTTTGTATAAATGTGTTTTTAGCTTTTCACTTTTTTGCTTGTCATAAACGGTTTTAGTGTTTATATTGTATTGAAAGCCACTTTTCTGAGCAAAGCAACTAGGTGGTGATTGTGACGATACTCAGATTGGTGTGTGATCGCGAAGAAATTGTCATGGGTGCCACAAAATACTCCTTTCACAAATGAAAAAAATAATAATAGGGATGCTCAGAACCTCCCCACCAAAAAACTCATGAGAAAAACAGCTATACCCAACCCAAAAAAACAAAACACAGACCAAAAAAAGGCAGATAACCACAAAAGCCAACCAACCAAACAACAATTAAATAAAAGAGTAAGTAAAAGATTGGGTTGCCTTGCTGTCATCAGATTTGGCAGGGTGCCTTGCTGTCATCAAAGAGGAATATCCAAAGGCACCATAATGTGGATCTCAGGATTAGTGCCTAAGACCATAAGAAAAGCCTGGCTAGATCAGGCCAAAGGCCCATATAGTCTAATATCCTGCTCTCTTGCTCTGCAATTGGGAGAAATGACTGTATTGAAATTGGCTGACTGAGTGAGAGAGAAGCTGCCACTATGATAGGAGCAGGGGCAGACTTCGGTAATCTTTTGTAATATGGCACCCCCAAATGGATCTTCTGAATTATGGATCTTCTCAATTTTGCACCCCCTTGGCTCAGTGCCCCATGTGGGGAAACTGCCTGCACTGCTGTGAATTTGAAGCTAATGGCACACAAGGACCAGCGCTAAGGGGACTATTCCCTTCCTCAAAGGAGATTTTTTAATGATGCTATTATACACTCAGCCAACCAATCAGGAGATTCGGGTGATACAGCAGCACTAATAGAGGTGCGCAGCAGCTACCTGCAGCATAAACCAGCTATGGCAAGGAACTGGGTCAAAAAACCCATCCCAAACCTACGGCCCAGGAATTTCAAAACCCCTAAATCTCCTAGTCAGGCCACATGACCTGGAAGCTGTCTGTGGACAAACGCCGGCTAACTCTGCCTGTAAAGTGAGATGAGCGCCGCAACCCCAGAGTTGTCTGCAACTGGACTTAACTGTCAGGGGTCCTTTACCTTTAAGGTAAAGGTAAAGGGACCCCTGACCATTTGGTCCAGTCGTGGCAGACTCTGGGTTGCGGCACTCATCTCGCTTTATTGGCCGGCGTACAGCTTCCAAGTCATGTGGCCAGCATGACTAAGCTGCTTCTGGCGAACCAGAGCAGCACACAGAAATGCCGTTTACCTTCCCGCCAGAGTGGTACCTAATTATCTACTTGCACTTTGAGGTGCTTTCGAACTCTAGGTTGGCAGGAGCAGGGATCGAGCAACGGGAGCTCACCCCGTCGCGGGGATTCGAACCGCCAACCTTCTGATCGGCAAGTCCTAGGCTCTGTGGTTTAACCTACAGCACCACCTGTGTCCTTCCCTTTACCTTTACTTTACCTTTTAAGAAAGGGCTCTGTATCTGTACAACTGTGGTTGTAGATCCTGGTGTGATCATGCTTCCTGATTGTGGGCAAGACTTCCATGCATGTACAGTTGCATGCACAGAGAGCCCTCCCAAAACCTGCATCCCTGCGGCTTACCGGGATTGTGCAGGGGTGCAGCAGGCAGTCCTTAAAGTGGTACAGCATGGACGCATTGGTGAGAGTGCAGGATGGGCCCCACCAGAGCACCTAAGCAGCCTTAACCTTGTTACCACCCTGCCCCACCAAGGTAAGTGTCGTAAGTGGCTCTGCCTTACCACCCCATCATCACACGGACCGCTCCAAAAACCAGGTGCTCAAGAATCAAGTGGTTTGCACTTTGCAAGTGTTAGGCACTCAATATCTCCGTTTGGAACTGTTTTCCAGTTGTTCTGTAGAGACCCACATTTCTAGGCTTAGATATCCACCAAACATTTTTCAATTTAACAAAGTCTGTTGGGGACCCGTTAGACAAAACCTTTTGCCCAAGGATTCACTGTTTCGATCTAGCAAAGGTCAAATAAGAAAATATTTCCTTTCCTTTCACAGTTTCTGCTACCATTAGGGGTTTTTTTTACAGAAACCTTCTGTGTGGTTAAGATCCCTGGGAATGTCATAACCTTTGAAGTCTACCCATTCATTTTTGCAGCACGGTTATTTCCCAGTACTATCTATGAAATATTATCGGCATAGAGCATTATTATTCTGATGTTGCCATTCAAGACAAAAGTCAAATCTTAATTTTAATTAGTCAACGGAGGTCCAAGATTCATGGATTAAAATACTATGCTGAACTTTCTACCTTCAGGGAACTTCTGACCTTCAGGGAACTCTCTTCGCATTTACTTTTCCTGTGCGTGTTGCGGAGGTTCGGGGGAAATGTTCCTGTGCTATTAATAGAGTATAGAAATGGAAGGTATCACAAGAATATCTAGTCTGACCCCCTGCAATCCAGGAATCTTTCACCCAACATGGGGCTTGAACCCACAAGTCTCATGCTCTACCAACTGAGCTATCGCTCATAAGTGAGTTCTTGCAGCCACTGGAAACTTGCACACACACACACACACACACAATGGTAGCCTACCAATTTGTTTTCAGACAACTTAATTTGTAAGGCACACTAATGCGGAAAAATAAAAAAAATTGAAACATGTATTTTTATCAGATAAAACACTATGTCTTCCTCCTGATCTGAAACTATGTGAAAAGAAGAGAGGGCATGTTTAAGGCAGGAAAAATAAAACTCTGTTGGGATAGAAGAATGGGAATGTTTTAGGCAGTGCCAGGATGTACAGAAAATGCAGCTGGGCCAGAAGTTGTCCACCTGCATTTTAGGTGAAGAAACAATTTTGTCACCGGACTCCATTCCTGCATCAGGCAAAAATACCTGTGCGCTCCCTCTCTTTCTCTTTCTCTTTCTGACACCCCCCCCCCCAACACAAACAAAAGCACCAGATTTGCTCAGTGCTCTTACTACACCAGTTTATTTCATGTACCCGAATCTGTACTTTCAAGTGTTGGTATTTTCAGTTGCTCCAGAGGAATATTAATTTCTGATCTGAAATTTTGTGTGTGTGTGTGTGTGTGTGTGCATATGCAACTACTTTTCCTTTATTAGTTTTGTTTACCAAATGTCTTTATTAAAGATCTCCGAAGGGGCTCACAAGAAAGGATTTATACAGAGGGTAAATAACATAAAACTCGCAAACAGCAAACAGCAGCACACAATTAAGGGATTTTACATCAATGATATTATTTACAGAAGTGTTCAGCAATTAACAAAACAGAGCAATATCCTCCCAAAGTTGTGTCTGGAGGGAGAATGGCCTCTTCTTCTTCACTTCAGCTCCACGGCAGTTCTCTCAACCAGATTGGTGCTCAGGAAATATAATTTATAGCCCTTTGTAACATAAGCGCATCTAACAAACAAGGAATGTATAGTATTGGGGAAATTCATTAACTCGTTTTCAGACTTTAGGGGAACCTCACTACTAATTTGTCCTTAAGGGTTCAGGGCCTCAAAGAAAGGAGACAAAAGACGCCATCCCAACTGTTCTGAGGTAATGAACTGGTTGCCCATATCAATAATAATTATTAATATAAATTTCTTTATACCCTGCCCTTTTCTCAAGGTGGATTCCTGATAAAAATAAGAAAAAGCTAAAAACATAAGAAAAAAATGGTGGTCATTCCATACCCTCCAACATTTCTCTGATGAAAACAGGGATGTCCCATTCCATAATGATATTTTTGCTATTTATACCCCACACATCTTATTGGGTTGCCCCAGCCACTATGGGCAGCTTCCAACATAACAAACATTAAACATAAAAAAAACCCCTTCCATATACAGGATTGCCTTCAGAAGGCTCAGGGGTCGGATAACTCCACAACCTACAAAGAAAATGGGGGCATTCTAAGGAAAAGCGGGACATTCCGGGATCATATCAGAAACCGGGACGGCTTCTCTAAATCAGGGACATCCCTGGAAAATAGGGGCACTTGGAGGGTCTCTCATTCCCTGCCTCAGTTTCCCCATTGGGGATTTCACCACTGTACCCTAGGGTTACAGGCACTTCAGGTTACAGACACTTCATGTTACACACTCCGCTAACCCAGAAATAGTACCTCGGGTTAAGAACTTTGCTTCAGGATGAGAACAGAAATCATGCTCCGGCGGCGCAGCAGCAGCAGGAGGCCTCATTAGCTAAAGTGGTGCTTCAGGTTAAGAACAGTTTCAGGTTAAGAACGGACCTCTGGAACAAATTACGGTAAGTTCTTAACCCGAGATACCACTGTACAGGTGATTTACACATGTGCACAAATCCCTTTCTCCTCTTCCTGATTTCCTGGCCCTGACTCCAGTCTTCTGCCTTCCAGGTGTGGCGAGGCTGCGGCAGTTTCTGCCCTAGCACACTATGGCCTGTTTTCTCACAAAGGATGCCATGCAACAAACATAGAGGATCCAGTAGCCCCTCAGTTTCTAGTACCACTCAATGCGCTGCTGGCACCTTCCAAAGTAATTCCCACCACAACAAGATTTGGGCTCCACTTTTAAGTATGGAGGTCTGGCTGGAAGAAACATTGTCTATTGGGCCAGAGCATCTCCGAGCTTTGGTGTTTAACATTAAGGACTATCAAAAAAACCGGCAGAGAGGAACGGAGAGAGAATTGAGAGCCTCGGACGTGAGATCTCCAGGCTGATAGCAGATTAAGACTGATGGACATTTGTTGGGGATTGAAACCGGGAAAGGGGACAGGATGGGGTTTGGGGATCCAAAGGGTGTATAATTATAATCCTCCCCCCCCCCCTCTTTTTATGCGGTTTTGTCACTAGTATGAAATGTGGGCAATTCGTGGAAGGGAATTTGGGTCGACTTTAGAAAAAGGATTCAAGATTTAAGAATGAACATTGATGCATAAATTTTGATGTTGTGAAAATGGTTTTTTAAACTCAGCTAAATATAAAAAGGTTAAAAATTGGGGATAAGAACTTGTTGAATTAACAATTTGAACTGGAATATAAGAAGGGGAGGTGTGGGGAAGTCAGAGAAATATGTTATAGAAAAGAAGGGTGTTAAACTGTACATGTTTTCTTTTTTTTCTTTTTTTTTCTTTTTGGTTTTTTCTTTTGAAATGGAATTTTTTAAATAAATATCTATTAAAAAAAAAAGTAATTCCCACCACAGCCAAGGCTCCATCTGCACTCTACATTTAAAGCAGTATCATACCACTTTAAACAGCCATGGCTTCCACTGAAGAATCCTTGAAACCGTAGCTTGTTAAGGGTCCTGAGTGTAGCTGGAAAACCTCTGTTCATTCCACAGAGCTGCCATTCTCAGAGTGGTATATGGTCAGCCCCTCTTCCTTGGGGAACTCTGGGAATTGTAGCTCTGTGAAGGGAATAAGGGGGTATCCTAACAACCTTTAGTCCCCTTAACAAATGACTGCCTAACCCAGGGGTCAGCACACCTTTTCAGAAGGGGGCTGGTCCACTGTCCCTCAGACCTTGTGGGGGGCGGGACTATATGGGGGGGCAATGAATGAATTCCTATGCCCCACAAATAACTTAGAGATGCATTTTAAATAAAAACACACATTCTACTCATGTAGAAACACCAGGCAGGCCCCACAAATAACCCAGAGATGCATTTTAAATAAAAGGGTACATTCTACTCATGTAAAAACACACTGATTCCTGGACCATCCGTGGGCCGGATTTAGAAGGCGGTTGGGCCGCATCTGGCCCCCGGGCCTTAGTTTGCCTACCCATGGCCTTACCCCTTCATGGATCACTGCCTTGTTGGGGTGAAGGGGCTTGAATAACTCCAAGAAGCGATGAGCTATGCCGTGCAGGGCCACCCAAGACAGATAGGTCATAGCCAAGAGTTTAAGCTAAATGTGATCCACTTGGAGAAGGAACTGGCAATCCACTCCAGTATTTTGCCAAGAAAACTCCATGGACATAAAAATGGAGAAGCTTTGAGAAGAAACTGAGAGTTTCCAAGGCATGCTCTGGTTCATGGGGTCACAGAGAGTCGAACACGACTAAGTCAACTAAACAACAATACCGTGACTGCCTAAAGTGGTATGATACTGCTTTAAATGTGTTGCGGATACGGGGCCTGATTAAAAAATGAGCTTATTATTCCGTGAGTAAACAGTCTCCCAAGGCTGCAAACGTCTGACAGGCATGAATTTAGCTTCATGGTGCCAATAACATTACCGACTGGGAAAGAATAGGCAAAGTTTTAGACTAGGTGCTTTCAAACTCAGCAAGAACTACCGGTATTCACCCTTAATCCTCATTGTTTATTGTTTCAAATGAAGTATCACAGGCACTTTCAATATCCTGGTGCTTTTAAACTAATAGATATTGAGTGACGTACAACTATAACTTAAGAGAAAGGGCCTTTTAAGGTTTATGTGCAGTGAATTTACACCGCTTGCCTTAAAGTGCTTTCTTATAGGTAGGAACTTCCTTATCAAATCCTATTACTTGGTGGTCCCGCATACAGGGCTGTAAACTTTTCCTCTGGAGCAGAATTCATACGAAATATGTTTGTGTCTCGAGGTGGTGTTCCCAAATCAGCTTTCGCCTTGGAGTGACAACATTAATCAAGAAACAGATCAGTTGCAGCTCAATCTCAGGCATCTCTACTCTGAAGTAAGTCCCACTGAATTCAATGGGACTTGATCCCAAAGTATCTTTGGGACTGCAACCAGCAGGTTAATTAAACAGCTCAAGCAAATGAGCACTGTCAGGATAATTGTGATTGCAAATTAGGAACCAATTGCAATGCAAATTATTATTTTCTGTATCCCACCAGGGATGGACAAATCTGTCAGTTGTGCTTCTCTAAGTTTCTCATTTTTCCAATCCTAAATTCAGCTCTTCATATATCCACAGTGATTTGCAATTAAAAAGAAATCCTCAGAATTTTAGGGCAGCTTTCATCAAATAAACACATATTTGTATTCAGTTTTAACTACCATACATTTTTGCAACTGCCATGTTCTAATATAATATATTTCTGTATGATATCTTCGCTAATATATGCAGTTTCTGCGTATCTTCCTCAATACATGCATTTTTGTAAATATTGCTTGGTTGGAGAAAACTGCATTGCAAATTCAGAGAAGTGTTGTTGTTTTTCTCAGTTTCTCAAGTAAAGGCTACTGGAGACTTTCTGCAGACTTAGGGTGCTGCCTCACAGCAAATCAGACCCTAGGCCCACCCGGTTTAGTATTGTCTGCACCAATGAGCCAGATCGTAGAATCATAAAACGTAAAGGTAAAGGACCCCTGACAGTTAAGTCCAGTTGTGGCCGACTCTGGGGCTGCGTGCTCATCTCGCTCTATAGGCCGAGGGAGCCGGCGTTTGTCTGCAGACGGTTTTTCCAGGTCATGTGGCCAGCACGACTAAGCCGCTTCTGGCGAACCAGAGCTGCGCACGGAAGCGCTGTTTACCTTCCCGATGGAGCAGTACCTATTTATCTACTTGCACTTTGAGGTGCTTTCGGACTGCTAGGTTGGCAGCAGCTGAGACCAAGCAACAGGAGCTCATTCCATCGCGGGGATTTGAACCGCCGACCTTCCGACCTGCAAGCCCTAGGCTCTGTGGTTTAGACCCAGATCGCAGAATCATAGAGTTGTAGAATTGAAGAAAGGACCCTGAGGGTCATCTAGTCCAACATCTTGCAATGTCCACCACCATCCAAGAGAGCCTGCTCCACTGTCAAAACAGCTCTTACAGTCAGAAAATTCCTCCTTATGTTTAGTTGGAATCCCTTTCCTATAACTTGAAGCCATTGGTTCTGATCCTACCGTGTGGAGCAAAAGAAAACAAGCTTGCTCCATCTTCCATTTGACAGCGCTTTAGATATTTCAAGATTGATATCAGATCTCCTCCCAGTTTTTTATCCAGGCTAAGCGTACTCAACTCCCTCAACCAATCCATATAAGGCTCAGCTTCCAGTCCCTCCTCTGCCCACATTCCAGCTTGTCAATATCCTTCCTAAATCATGGCGCCCAGAACTGGACACAGTATTCCAGGTGTGGTCTGACCAAGGCAGAATAGAGTGATACTGTTACTTCCCTTGAACTGGATGCTATATTTCTGTGGATGCAGCCCAGAACAGCATTAGCCTTTTTTTGCTGCTGCATCACACTGCTGGCTCATGTTAGACTCTGTTGGACATTCTCTGTGTGAGAGACTCATTTGTTCCAAAAACAGAGAAGTTTCAGGAAGCAGCAGAAGGCTGAGATTGTTTTGTCTCTGCAAGAACATTTTATGTGGGAACTGTTCTTTGGACATGCACAGTGTGACAACTGATAACCATGGTTCAGTGTAACTTGTTGTAAGTTGTTGTGAGTCTCTTGCAGAGAGAAGCAGAGAGAGTGTCTTGGACTCTTGTTGGACTCTAAGCATGCCTTGGTCATGGCAGTGGTGAATGGCTGTATATATTTGCTACCAATATGCTTTTATGCCTGTCAAGTAAACCTCTACACTTGACTGAATCTTTATGGCATCCATGAGTGTTTATTGCCTGCTGTGTGTACCTTCAATCCTCAAGACACTTCCAAGGAAGGAGCTGTGTTGAGATGTAACTCTGCTGAGTATGGATCACACACACACAGAGCGAAAGTGATTCCGGACCAAATCCTCCTAAATGGTCACCTCCAGGCTTGACTACTGTAATTCGCTCTATGCAGGGCTGCCCTTGAAGCTGTCCCAGAAACTTCAGCGGGTGCAGAATGCTGCAGCGAGGCTCCTCACGGGGTCTCTGCCATGGGAGCATATTCACCCAGTGCTTTTCCAGCTGCATTGGCTCCCAGTGGAGTACAGGGTCAGATTTACGGTGCTGCTTTTGACCTTTAAAGCCCTTCACGGCCTAGGAGCCTCGTACCTACGGGACCGCCTCTCCCGGTATACCCCATGGAGAGCCTCAAGGTCCGTATATAGCAACACCCTAGTGGTCCCGGGCCCTAAGGAAGTTAGATTGGCTCCGGTCTGGTGGAACGCTCTGCCTCATGAGACCAGGGCCCTGCAGGATCTGATTTCTTTCCGCAGGGCCTGTAAGACAGAGTTATTCCGCCTGGCCTTTGGCTCAGAATCAGTTTGATTCCCTCCCCCTTTTTCTTTTTCTTTTCTCCTCCTATGGTGAGATTGCTCCCTACTTGTTTTAATGTTGCATCTTAATCTTTTAAATTGCATTTTAATCAACTTGTTTTTATTGGCTGGGGAGGGTAGGGTATAAATAAAATTTATTATTATTATTATTATTATTATTATTATTATTATTATTATTATTATATCATCCATTTAGACTCCTAGATCCTTTTCACATGTATTACTGGCAAGCCAGGTGTCCCCCCATCTTATATTTGTGCAGAAGATTCTTCCCGCCTATTGAAATTCATCCACAGTTCTGTTGGTGTATGATATTATTATTATTATTATTATTATTATTATTATTATTATTATTATTATTATTATTATTAATAATAATAATAATATACTGCCCTTTACCTGGAGGTCTCAGGGCGGTTCTTCCATTTGCCCCTTGATTTCTACGTCCAATATGTTTTTATTTTGTGTTGTTGCTTTCCCTAGCAAAAGCCGCTGTTTACCGCTAAATTGGAACAAGCGTCAATCTGCAGAAAACCCAGTAGACATTAGTTCCGATTCTGGTGAAAAGCCTTTTGGACCCACGCCTAGAAGTCATGGGACAAACAGAATAAATCACAGACCAAACAGAAGTATGACGCGCCCTCAGCTGGCATTTGAAGAGGCTCCTGTTTACACAGTCACACAAGTGTCCACTTTTCTCTAGGCTTGAAATAACAGCCGCTGGCCACTAGAGGTCAGACGTGCACTTTGTTGAAGACATCGAACTTTTTATTCCTCCTGTGTGTTTTTCTTCACACGGTTGATATTATTGCTTCTGCATTGAGATTCTGCCTGCAAACTTGCTTCAGCAACTTCAGCTTCTGATTAGAGATAGTGCTAAAATAAATAGAAACCCTGATGTTTTCATGTCAATATTAATAAACACACATTACATTTTTAGTAGTGTGATGCAAATCTTAAAGGCCAAATAAAGAGTTGAAAAAACGTGTTTTGGTGAGCAAGTGTAGCTCATTACCACCTAGCGGCTTCAACATTCCCTTTAGTTCCAAAGTGTTTTTCTCTAAGGACTCCTTCCCTCTCTCTGCTTCCTTTAGAATGTGGCTTTTGAATTGGGCCAGGAGACATTATTATTATTATTATTATTATTATTATTATTATTATTATTATTATTATTTATACCCCGCCACTCTGGGTGACTTCCAACAGAACACTAAAATACAATAACTATTTAACATTAAAAGCTTCCCTAAAGAGGATGTCTTCAGATGTCTTCTAAAAATCTGGTAGTTGTTGTTCTCTTTGACATCTGGTGGGAGGGTGTTCCACAGGGCGGGTGCCACTACCAAGAAGGCCCTCTGCTTGGTTCCCTGTAACTTGGCTTCTCACAGCGAGGGAACTGCCAGAAGGCCCTCGGTGCTGGACCTCAGTGTCTGGGCAGAACGATGGAGGTGGAGATGCTCCTTCAGGTATATTGGACCGAGGCTGTTTAGGGTTTTAAAGGTCAGCACCAATACTTTGAATTGTGCTCAGAAACATACTGGGAGCCAATGCAGATCTCTCAGAACCGGTGTTATGTGGTCCTGGCAGCCACTCCCAGTCACCAGTCTAGCTGCCGCATTCTGGATTAGTTGTAGTTTCCGGGTCACCTTCAAACGCAGCCCCACGTAGAGTGCATTGCAGTAGTCCAAGTGGGAGATAACCAGAGCATGCACCACTCTGGCGAGACAGTCTGCGGGCAGGTAGGGTCTCAGCCTACGTACCAGATGGAGCTGGTAAACAGCTGCCCTGGACGCAGAATTGACTGGTGCCTCCATGGACAGCTGTGAGTCCAGAATGACTCCCAGGCTGCGCACCTTATTTTCAAAGTACTCAGCAGCCCAACATTAGTCGTCGTGTGAAAAGCCGCACATGTTTCCATTTCCTTATGGCAGCTTCATTTCCACTGGAATCTATGGCTGGTGGGCATGTCGAAAGGTTCTCGTCACATCTCTCCCCGCACAATAATCTGTTCGCCTCGGCATGGAGGGAAATGGATAGGGACGGGTGAAGCAGCCTAAGGTAGCAATCCTATGCATAAAGAAGCTGGCATAAAGAAAGCCAAGGTAAGTTATGCCAAGGTAAAAAGTTACACCTGATCCAAACCCTATTTTTCAGCAGTGCGGCGGCAACTGTTGCTGTTCTGCCTAAGCCTGGTGGAGGCAAAACAAGCCTTTAAAATAGTATTCTGTGCCAGGATGCCAAGTTATTTGCCCAAGCTGAACAGGCTTGGGATCAAGCTGAAGTCACTCCTTTCTGGTGCCACCTCTGCCACACCTCTGCCACACTCATCCTGTGCCAGGATGAGCAGGTTACACCAGGCCATACTGGGTTGAGCTGGGATTAGGAATTCAGCACCAACTAAACAGGGCCGTCTTTAGCAGATGTGGTGCAAATATCCTCCCAGCGCCCCCAAATTACCACAGATGGGGGGGCAAATCTGTGCACTGCCAGGCATGGGGGGGGCACAACTCTCCCCCATGCCACTGCAGGAGAGCAATCCCCACAGAGGCTTAGGAAGGAAACTGCACGCCTGCCAGCCATATGGTTGATGGGGCACAGCTGGCGGGCGTGCAGGGAAAGGGGAGGCCGCGCAGCTCCCCTTGCCCTGGCGCAAGGCGTCAGTAAGTCCTATGGGAAAGATGGCTCTGCAAACTAAACCTGGCTGATCTGAGAATTTTTATTTTATTTTATTTTTTTATAAGATATTTATTGAGATTTTTTTAACATATTACAATAAAAATGGAAAAAGAAAAAGAAAAATACAAAATGAAAACAGTTAAAAACACATTAATTTTCCGTTTCTTATTTTCCTTAAGCTTATTTCCCCGGACCTCCTCATACCTCCCTTTTTTGTATTCCACTTAGATTTATTAGTTCAGCAAATCCTTACCATTAAGCTTTTACCCATTTATAAGCCTTTTTTCATATTCTCTTAAAGCATTACAGCTAGAAACCACTTAATTTCTATCCAACATCATTCTAACATTCATTAATTTTACAATATTTCTGTAAGTAATCTTTAAATTTCTTCCAATCTTCTTCCACCGACTCTTCTTCCTGGTCCCGGATTCTGCCAGTCATTTCTGCCAATTCCATATAGTCTATCACCTTCATCTGCCATTCTTCCAAAGTGGGTAGATCTTGTGTCTTCCAATACTTTGCAATGAGAATTCTTGCTGCTGTTGTAGCGTACATAAAAAAAGTTCTATCCTTCTTTGGCACCAATTGGCCGACTATGCCCAGGATCAGGCTGATCTGAGAATTAGCCAGCTGAGACAAAGGCCCACGGCACCCTGACCTGCTCATGCTAGTGGATCTTGTCGTAAGATTGGCCCAGTAGTCTCCTAGGTGCCAGCTTTGCTCCTTTTCTCCATCCCATCCTTTGCAGACCTTCCCAGAGAATGCATGGAAAATCTGCAGGTAAACGGTACATGTTTTGTGTGCATTTTGTATGCAGGCTTCCTGCAACGTACACGGCTTTCAAAGCAATGCTTCCCAAGGCATCCCATCAGTCCCTAAAATACACTTATCACAGACATTTGTATGTAATATGTGTATTATTATTATTTGCATACTTTTTTGGGACTGAAACGGCATCCCAAAATTCAGAGGAGACCACAACACCACCAATAATTCCATTCCTATTTGCAAGCAAGTTTGGGAATATTCTGGTCTGGCTTGGTCGGCTAAGAAAAGCAGAGCAAATAAATTCCTCCTCCATCTCTAGAAATGACTAATCTAGCATAGTGGCTAAGCCTATGAGCTGTCAGAAAAACTTTGATTGGAATCTGGGCGCAGACACAAGCTCACAACTTTATTTGCCCTGGCCCATTATCTGCATTTCCCCCCCTTTTATGGGTGACTAAGGTATAATCTAGTGTGGTGTTGTGTTTAGAATGCCAGGCTAGGGCTAGTCCCAGGGTGACCAAATCCAAATTCCCACTCAGCCATGAAACTTATTCTAAACTACCTCACCACCTGCAGTGAGGATAAAAGGGGCACGACCATGTTTGCCACATTGTATTCCCTGGAAGGGCGAGATATAAAAGTCCGCCTCACCCCTTATACGCAGAATCACTGAGCTCCACAGGAAAGCTGCAGATACCACCAGATTAGGAGGCCTCTTCTTTTTTATTTTATTTTTTAATTATTGGGTTTTATAAACAAGAATGATGTTATACGAACGAGTATACCAAGTTTTCTCATGTCATTTGTATACCACAAAAATAGCATAATAAATGTGGGAAAATATCTACAACATATGTTTCATCATTAGTGATCAATGTATAAGTTTTGGGTTTATGAATTGGTCTAAAAAATTAGGAGGAGGAGGAGGAGGAGGAAAAAGGGGGAGAGGGGGGTGGCGAGTGGGGTGAGGTGGTTATGCTTCTATTATTCTACTTAGTGTGTGTGAGGCCTCTTCTGTACCATATAATCAGGCCTTTAGTGTGGCGGCTTCCATTCCATTCCCCTTGCACATCAGAGCCTCTCCTTTTAACCACTGGGACTAACAAAAGTTCTCAAGGGATGAGAAATCTGTGCAAATCCTATGCTTTCTGCTTAAGTTCACCATGAAGCAAATTTCAAGATAAAAATAAAGATTCCTACTTCAACAAAGCATCTGAGAAAACCTGAAAGGAAGTTGAAAAGGGTTTGATAAGGCTATCAGACTTTCTCAAGAGTGTTTCATACAGCCCTGGTAGGGGGTATTATTATTATTATTATTTATTTTATTATTACAGTGGTACCTCGCAAGACGAATGCCTCGCAAGACAAAAGAGTTTTTCGTTTTTTGAGTTGCTTCGCAAGACGAATTTCCCTATGGGCTTGCTTCGCAAGACGAAAACGTCTTGCGAGTTTGTTTCCTTTTTCTTAAAACCGTTAATACCGTTAAAACTGTGCTTCACAAGACGAAAAATTCGCAAGACGGAAAAACTCGCAGAACGAATTAATTTCGTCTTGCGAGGCACCACTGTATTTAATAAATCTGTATAGAACCTAAAAATACAATGTCGGTAGGTCGCTCAGTTTTATCATCTCTCTCTCAGAGGAATGGAATGGTTCTTTGAAGATACAATGGTGGTAAAGACAGAAAATGTCTTCCCTTCTGTCACTGTTGCTGCACCATCACAAAATGACAGGAAGGAGTTTGGGATTGCAAGAGGCTCGAATGCCGATACCTGGCTGAAGGGGAGCGTGGAAGCACCATTTGCTCAGAGGACTATTTTATTCTTAAATACTTCCCTTGAGTTTCTAATTGATTCTGCATTGTTATGCTGAATACATAGCACCACCCACGTCCCTTACCATTTGGACATAAATATTTAATGGCATGGGACGCGGGTGGCGCTGTGGGTAAAACCTCAGTGCCTAGGACTTGCTGATCGCATGGTCGGCGGTTCGAATCCCCGCGGCAGGGTGAGCTCCCGTCGTTCGGTCCCAGCTCCTGCCCACCTAGCAGTTCGAAAGCACCCTTAAGTGCAAGTAGATAAATAGGGACCGCTTACCAGCAGGAAGGTAAACGGCGTTTCCGTGTGTGGTGCTGGCTCGCCAGATGCAGCTTCGTCACACTGGCCATGTGACCCGGAAGTTTCTTCGGACAGCGCTGGCTCCCAGCCTCTAGAGTGAGATGAGCGCACAACCCTAGAGTCGGACACGACTGGCCCATACGGGCAGGGGTACCTTTACCTTTACCTTATTAAATGGCAACAATATCTTCTGAAAATAAAATGCAGTGTTTCACAATAACAGATAACATCTCAAGGCAAAATCCAGAAAGAAATGAAAGGAAGAATACTTTACATTCAGCTGTTGCATCTGGTCAGGAGTTGCCTAATCCCTGGCAAAGGGACCCTCCTTCTGAGCTGCCAATAACCCCAAAACTTCTGGAACTTACACAAGAGGGTCATTTGAGATGCTCCCAAGAGCTTCAAGGAAGTTCAGTGGAATTTTTTACTTTATTCCTGCTTCAACAGTAGATCACCCACACTATACCAGGAATGCTTTCCAAACTTCCCTCGGTTTCTTTCTTTCTTTCTTTCTTTCTTTCTTTCTTTCTTTCTTTCTTTCTTTTAGTTTAAATAAAATAGTTTTTTAATTAAAAAATACAGGAGTATAGGATATGGCCAGACAATACATGCCACAAAAAGACTCTCCTCCTGCAAGAGGGGAGGGGTTGTGGGCGGGATCCGATCCCCGCCTCAAGCAGGGGGCGTTAGCCCCCTGCCACCCACTCACCTGGCTGGCGCACCACGCCCACAGGTAAGTGCCCAATCGGGCGGCTTGGAGGGGTGTGGTTTGCAGTTTAACTTACTGCTGCGCCAGCCATTCTACCTCATTTTCCTCCTTCCCGTCGTGAGTCATTCACCCTCCACTCCCTTAGAGCTTAGGGTTTAGTTCTCTCTCTCTCTCTCTCTTTTTTAAATAATGTTTATTAAAAGTTTAGGAATTACAGAAAGAAGAAAAAAAAGTTAAACAAAGCAAAACAATACAATACATATAAAACAGAAAACACTACTTATCTTAACAAAACAAAAACAAAAAACAGAAACAATTAAAAACGCATCCAATATTTCCATATCTTATCTTTCATTTACTTGTTTCGACGACCTCCTCACACCTCCCTTTTTTGTATTCTAGTTCAATTAGCTATTTCAGCAAATCTTTTCCATCTTTCTCAGTTTTTGTCCCATAATTTATCTTAACACAATCTAACCTTATTTTTTTCCCCTTTAGCCCATTAACAGTCTATTTTTACTTAATTCTTTATAACATTTCTGCTAAAGCCATATAACTTCATTCCAGCATCCTTCTAACATTCATTAATTTTACAATGTTTCTGTAAATAGTCTTTAATTTTTTTCCAATCTTCTTCCACCAACTCTTCTCCCTGGTCTCGGATTCTGCCAGTCATTTCCGCCAGTTCCATGTAGTCCATCAGCTTCATCTGCCATTCTTCCCGGGTGGGTAAATCTTGTGTCTTCCAATACTTTGCAATAAGTATTCTTGCTGCTGTTGTAGCATACATAAAGAAAGTTCTATCCTTCTTTGTCACAAATTGGCCGACCATAACCAGGAGAAAGGCCTCTGGTTTCTTCAGGAAGGTATATTTAAATACCTTTTTCATTTCATTATAGATCATCTCCCAGAATGTCTTAATCCTTGGGCATGTCCACCAAAGGTGAAAGAATGTACCTTCAGTCTCATTACATTTCCAACATTTATTTTCAGGCAAATGGTAAATTTTTGCAAGCTTGACTGGTGTCACGTACCACCTGTAGATCATTTTCATTAAATTCTCTCTTAAGGCATTACATGCCGTAAACTTCATACCTGTGGTCCATAACTGTTCCCAGTCAGCCAACATGATATTGTGTCCAACATCTTGTGCCCATTTAATCATAGCTGATTTCACCGTTTCATCCTGAGTGTTCCATTTCAACAGCAAGTTATACATTTTTGATAAATTCTTAATTTTGGGGTCTAACAATTCTGTTTCCAATTTTGATTTTTCCACCTGGAAGCCAAGTTTTTTATCCAAATTATATGCCTCCATTATTTGGTAATAATGGAGCCAGTCTCACACTTTGTTTTTTAATTTTTCAAAGCTCTGCAGTTTTATTCTGTCTCCCTCTTGTTCCGAAATTTCCCAATATTTTGGCCATTTGGCCTCCATATTGAGTTTTTTCTGAGCCTTCGCTTACATTGGTGACAACCATCTTGGGGTTTTATTTTCTAACAAGTCCTTATATCTTATCCAGACATTAAACAATGCTTTTCTAACAATATGGTTTTTAAATGCTTTATGTGCTTTAACCTTGTCATACCACAAATATGCATGCCAACCAAATACATTGTTGAAACCTTCTAAGTCCAGCACATCAGTGTTTTCGAGTAGCAGCCACTCTCTCAGCCAGCAAAAAGCGGCTGATTCATAATAAAGTTTAAGGTCTGGCAGGGCAAATCCACCTCTTTCTTTAGCATCAGTTAATATCTTGAATTTTATTCGAGGCTTCTTGCCCTGCCAGACAAATCTAGAGATGTCTCTCTGCCATTTCTTGAAACAGTCCATTTTGTCCAATATTTGCAATGTTTGGAACAAAAACAGCATCCTTGGCAATACGTTCATTTTTATCACAGCAATTCGGCCTAACAGTGATAACTTCAAATTTGACCATATTTCTAAGTCCTTTTTCACTTCAATCCAGCATTTTTCATAATTATCCTTAAATAAATTCACGTTCTTAGCAGTCATGTTAACCCCTAAATATTTCACTTTCTTAACCAATGTTAATCCTGTCTCCTTCTGAAACTTATCTCTCTCTATCCCAGTTAGGTTTTTCTCTAAAACCTTAGTTTTTGTCTTGTTCAACTTAAAGCCTGCTACCTGACCAAATTCTTGAATCAGTTCCAGTACTCTTTTAGTACTAGATTCTGGCTCCTGAAAAGTCAATACCAAATCATCAGCAAATGCTTTCAGTTTGTACTGTTTAGTTCCCACTTGTATACCTTTAACCAATTGGTCCCTTCTAATCATATTTAACAGAACCTCCAGGACCGATATGGGTTTAGTTCTCTCTCTTGGCCTTGCTATGGACCTTAGGTTGGTCGCCCAGGTTGTCCAGGGGGCCTGGTAGGAATTTTTCCATCTGCCATTAGGCCTTGTGGTTTTTTCACCTACCTCATAGCAATCGTCACAACTTTCTTGGTATTGGTGGGTAGGTTAGGCATTGGAAGGTGTTTGTGGTGTGTGAAAGGGCTAGGTGCGGCCATCGCCTACGCCTTCAATTTTTGGGTATTCCGTTAAAGGAATCCGGTGGTCGTGTATTCTGTCCGATGCCTGTGTGGCGGGAGGCCATGGCACGACATCAGCAAGGCATTTGACAAGGTGCCCCATGATATTCTTGTAAAGAAGCTGGTAAAATGCGGTCTTGACTATGCTACCACTCAGTGGATTTGTAACTGGCTGACTGACCGAACCCAAAGGGTGCTCATCAATGGTTCCTTTTCATCCTGGAGAAGAGTGACTAGTGGGGTGCCACAGGGTTCTGTCTTGGGCCCGGTCTTATTCAACATCTTTATCAACGACTTGGATGATGGACTCAAGGGCATCCTGATCAAATTTGCAGATGACACCAAACTGGGAGGGGTGGCTAACACCCCAGAGGACAGGATCACACTTCAAAATGACCTTGACAGATTAGAGAACTGGGCCAAAACAAACAAGATGAATTTTAACAGGGAGAAATGTAAAGTATTGCACTTGGGCAAAAAAAAAATGAGAGGCACAAATACAAGATGGGTGACACTGGCTTGAGAGCAGTACATGTGAAAAGGATCTAGGAGTCTTGGTTGACCACAAACTTGACATGAGCCAACAGTGTGAGGCGGCAGCTAAAAAAGCCAATGCAATTCTGGGCTGCATCAATAGGAGTATAGTATCTAGATCAAGGGAAGTAATAGTGCCACTGTATTCTGCTCTGGTCAGACCTCACCTGGAGTACTGTGTCCAGTTCTGGGCACCACAGTTCAAGAAGGACACTGACAAACTGGAACGTGTCCAGAGGAGGGCAACCAAAATGGTCAAAGGCCTGGAAACGATGCCTTATGAGGAACGGCTAAGGGAGCTGGGCATGTTTAGCCTGGAGAAGAGGAGGTTAAGGGGTGATATGATAGCCATGTTCAAATATATAAAAGGATGTCACATAGAGGAGGGAGAAAGGTTGTTTTCTGCTGCTCCAGAGAAGCGGACACGGAGCAATGGATCCAAACTACAAGAAAGAAGATTCCACCTAAACATTAGGAAGAACTTCCTGACAGTAAGAGCTGTTCGACAGTGGAATTTGCTGCCAAGGAGTGTGGTGGAGTCTACTACTTTGGAGGTCTTTAAGCAGAGGCTTGACAACCATATGTCAGGAGTGCTCTGATGGTGTTTCCTGCTTGGCAGGGGGTTGGACTCGATGGCCCTTGTGGTCTCTTCCAACTCTATGATTCTGTGACCCTCGGTGACATCAGGGGACAGCTTATAGTTGGATTAGCATCAACAGGCCCCACCTACTGGTGAATAAACCCCCCTTTTAGACTCACCTCTCTCCGAGTGGGTGGAGTCAAGTGACGTGATCCAATGCCTAAGCCAATACCTTTTCACTTGCTGTAATCAACAAAGTTGTGGTCTTTTCTTGCCCATTAATCTTATATTACGTGCTCGTGTGTCTTCATTCCACTAAGCGGGGATCGGGTCCTCGAACCACAACTGAATGTTACGACTAGAAAACCTCTATCCCACTGCAGTATTCTTAAACCAGCTAAACATAAAACATGCAAGTTATTCATGCAATATATAAGGTATCTTCATACAAAAGAAGGCAACTTGCAGACAGAGAATCGAATAAAAATCAAACATCAAGTGTCATCACATAGCAGGTTCATTTCATATTAATCAGAATGATAATGATGAACATCTAAATTACAGTATATCTATTCTTTAGAAAGTCCATATAAGGCTATAAAATGTGAAGTTTTCTCATGCTTCAGTCATTTTGCACAATTCCTCTATATTCCATGTTACAGATAGCTAGTATTTTAATGATGGAGAAACAATAATTTTTGCCACTAAATTCCAGATGAGTTAATGATGTTGCACACTGTTCCCTGTAAATATAGGATAGGTGGTGGTTTTAAAGGGACTGTTCACTCAGTTTCAAAAGGCATCTCCTTGAATTCTAGTTGAAGGGTTGGATCCAAAGTTTGCTCCTACCAGCGGGAGCATTTCCTGAGCTGAGGGGACACTTCTCCTGGCACAGAGGGAGGAGGCAATTTGGTGCACCCTCTTGAAGCTGGCACTGCGGGCTATAGGGAGAATCTGCAAGAGTTGCCTCTGCCTCCCCCAAATGGGTCAAATCCCTCCTGTGGACTTTCCATCTCAGAAGGTGGACTCTGGATCCAACCCGATGAAAACAGAAGAAAGGCCTGTGCAGTCTGACTCATGTTGAGAAAATAAAACTCCAATTGCTCTTTTGTTTTAATTTTTGTTTCTACAACACCACCTTGAACTTATGTGCTTCTGAAGTTGCAACTAACTTCCTGGCAGGAAACCCTTTTGCCCCAAATATGCCTGATGCACAACACCAGCCTCAGACAATTCCCTGTTTCTACTTTATAAGTACAAAGAAAGCAAAGGGTGGTTTCTCCTTTGATACGAATTTTTGAGAAGAGCGATTATAATTTTAACATATGCTGCATTGTTTTGATGAAACATTTTGGATGCTGGAAGGGAAAAGTCCTTGAAGGCCAAGTGTGAAAATAATGTCCTTCTTGTGTAAAATAAATCTAAATCTTCAAGTACAGTAGCTGTTTATTGCTACCCAGAGTGCCATGTGGAGCAGACATCAGAGAGTTCATCACCAGGCTGGGCATGATTCTACTTTCTTTTTTATTGAATGAGTTACAGATGCTTCACATATCCTTTCTGTTATCTGCTCACATGCACATTCATGCTGAAAGAGACTGCCTCCAAGTTCAATGGGGCACAGTCCCAAATAAGCTACACTATCCAGAAATAAGGAAATCCAACAAATATATAAGGAAGCCTAGGATTGCAGTCCAAATCTCTCATTGTCTTGACAGATTGGTGAAATGCTGATATAAACAGCTGTTCATATTGTTTCAGATCCAGTGGACCACAGTTCTTTTTTGCTGAACCAGAACCCAGTGTACTGCCCTAAACTTTTGTAAATTAATGTTTTGTTAGCTCTGCTTAGCATGTTTTGAAAATTCCTCTGTGGTACATGGCTCAAACTCCAAATAATACAAAAATCATGTCAGCTATATTAATATGATTGTAAGACACAGCTAATTTTTGGTGCCCAAAATAAAAATGGCCAGAGAGCTTGTGAAACAGCTAGGCTTGTGCAAAGTAGCAGACAAAACAGATGTGTTTAAAATGAGTCCGTACTGAAGATCACAGAATAAGGCTATAATGGGAGTTAGCTTCATTGAGCTAAATGGGACTTAGCATCAGGGAAGGGAAAGGAGACACACACAAAAGGATGGAATAGTTGCGAAACACTTGTCCAAATGATCATGGATTGAGTTCAGGAATACTCTCTTGAGGTGCCTGTCTAATATCCACTTTATGATGTAGTCCTTCAGTGGCTGGGAACATACCATAATGACACCAAAACAGGGGCATATAAGGGAAATAATGGCAATAAAAGGAGGGGGGAAGTGGAACCAGTGGGAAACAGGGAAGTTTGTGCCCGTTAAAATCTGACATAATTCTAATCTAAATTATCTGTGTTTAAACATTTATCTGCTGAAAGTAGGATTTGATTGAACATGTAAATTCAACACATTCCTTCCTAAGCATCATTTTAATGCACAACATGAGCATGAGGCAGCTCCATGTGCAAAAACCTCAGAACACTTAACAAAGGACCCATAGTACTGCCTGAGTCAGACGTGTGAAATTCAAGTTCTTTCAAGGACTTTCCCAATATTTGTGAATGTTAAAAACAGTCTTGATGGAGCAGTTGCTTAAATCAAAACCATGTTGATCTGAACATTGTAGGCTTCTTCAAAGACACTTTTCAGCTTAATTAAGTTGTGGCTTAGGTTTCAAACTGATTTGTAGGGATGAAAATATCTGTTAATTTTGCTGCTCTCGGTTTCTCATTTTCCCAATCTTAAATTCAGTTCTCTACATTTCTGCAGCCATTTGCTTAGTTCTTCTTTTAAAAAGTCCTCATGAAAATTCACCAGCGCTTTAGTGCAAATTTCTTCCAAGAAACATATTTTTGTATGCCATGTTGACTAATGTACACATTTTTGCAAACACTTTCCCCTAATATAATGCATTTTGATATGTCATTCTCAGTATTTTTTTCATTTTAATGTACACTTCTCCCTAGAATAGGCATTTTTGTAAGCACTGTTTAGTTGGAAGACAAATGGTGACTCTATCAGCCTGAAAAGTGAGATGAGCGCTGCAACCCCCTTTGACTGGACTTAACCCTCCAGCCTTTACCTTAGTTGGAGAACTGCACTGCAAAATTCACTTTGCATTTTGCATTCTGAAGGATGGCTGTGTTTCAGTTCTTGTGTTGCTTCAGAAAGGGCAGATTAGAAAAATCCACTCCGAAATGCAGACTGAATTGATTTTCTTCCCCCATCCCTGCTAATCTGTCAGCTCCATGTTCTTCCTTTTTTTAAAAAACAACAACAAACCATAATCTTCTAAGCTCTGTTTCCATATATTAAACAAATAACTCATTTATGCGCATGGCTCAGTTAAAACTACCAGCCTGACTTTACGTCTGTTTTTGTGCATGTTGAACTCAGCCTCCTGGACTGGGTGACATTTTTACAGCATCCTTCTCAGTAGCATTTTCCTCATTGCAGCCTCATTGGTCCTATTTGCCCACATAGCCTTTCAATTCTGTTCATGAGGTTATATTGAGTGCAATGGATGCTTGTAAATGTAAGAATCCAAGTCAGATTAATTGGCTATGTGAGCAAAGGAGGCTGAGGACAAAAGAGCCTGAAATATCATTAAAATTTTGTGGAAATTTCAGCAAGTTCAGGGTTGTATCCAAAGTTGGTCATACTCAAAGCAGACACATTGAAATTAATGGACGTAACTAGGTTAGGTTCATCAGGGTCAGTGGGTGTATTCTCAGTAGAACTTGTATCCAACTGAAATAAACCTCAAGAATTATTTTTAGTAGCGTTCAGTTGCACTAGGTGGGAAAGGGTTTTAGCAACTGCTGAAAACTGAGAATATTCAACGCATCCCCAAGAAAAGTCCATGACTATCCTCGTAACATGAAACGGTGGCAGTCTTGGGCCTGTAGGTGGCAGCAACTGCCTGAAACTCATAGGAGACGATCTCAAAATGAAGTGGTCTCTTCAGAAAGTTATCTGTATCCTAAAGAGCGATATTCTCTTAATAATACATGGGCATTATTTAATGGGAGTCAGGGTGTCAGTAGAATCTAAACAATGGTTCTCTCAACCACTCCCCCACCCCAAAAAGTCTCAACAGCCAGAACGAGCCTCCCTCTTTGATGAAGTGAAGGGCTCGTTCAATTTGCTCAGCGTGGGAGTCTTTGTCATTTGAACAGGGTGGCACAATAGATATTGATAAAAATAAAAGTCTTTTAGCATAATAGCAAAGCAAGACAATAGCAAGAAAGTGGAGAATTGGTGATGGCCATTAAAAATGTATTAAAACATGCATTCCGCTCTTTTATTCCTTACAATGATAACAATAAAAGGTTGGTAAGTGCTTACATGCAAAATCCTTCTAAAAGGAGAGAAATAAAAGGAGTGCCAGAAGGAGGCCACCAGATTTAGACACGGGAGAGAAATGAAAATAAAGGGAGAGGGCCTTTGAGACAAAATAAAAGCTCAATGGCTGCTGGGTTGAGCCAGAAGGAGAAACATAAATAATCATTCGAAACAATGCCACAAAAGTCCTATGACTCTGTGCAAAATATCGCCAGAAGCGTCTGCATATAAAATTCTCCAGTCACCCTTTCGGAATCACTCAGGGCACATTTACTTTTCCAGGATTCACTGTACTGTACAGCAAAAAAGATCTACCCATGTTTGCAGTTTAATCCTTGGAATCAAGTCCTGTTGATTTAGGCTGCTCTCCCAAGAACGCTTAGCGAACACAATGTGACATACTTCTGAGTAAACATGCATAGGGCCATACTGCACCTCCTAAGTAAGCGGAACAGAATCAAAGCCTTTATCAGAAAAGTACAGAAATGGCAGTACTAGACGTTTAGGGAATTAAAATCAGCAGTCCCTGTTCTTCCCCAAAAACATGTTCAGTCCATATCTCTTGCAACTAATTTCCCTAGTTAAAAGTTGTTTGCAGGCTGGCAAATAAATCTGTAGGCTATCCTCCACTCCCCCCCCTCCCTCCACACACACAAAACACATTTTTTAAATCTCAAATGGAAACAAAGGAAGGCTTTGACTCATTTCGGGAGAATGGTGAGCATGTGCAGAGAATCTAAGATTAAAGAGAAGAATATCATCTGCTGCAAGAATTTTCTGATGAAGCCAGCAAGTGAGGAAGGAACTGTTGTTTTACAGTGCCTTGCAGGGTTCCAAGCAGACATATTAAAACAACTTACAGATGTAGTTTGTGCAAAATATTAAGTCGGGTGCCTTCAAAACTCACTTTGCTGAGCTGTTTCCACCCTTTCAAAAATGCATCTAAGTCCTGTAAATCCTCCAGAGCTCACTGTCTAATTATGTTGGGCATCCTGTATACCTTCTCATTAAAAACTAACCTCTTATTTTAATGACTTGGTTTTAGCCCTTTGAAGATCAGGCATGTAATAGTGGCTCAATGTTAGCAATGTGGTTATTCATATATCAGCTCTCTTTCTCTCTCTGCTTTCTTCCTTCCTTTCTCATTCACTTTTTTTTTTAAGAAACTTCCTTCCCTCGGTGAATTCTTTCCTATTTTTTAACCCACGGACATCCTTTTCCTTTCTTGCAAGTTCTGCCAGCCGCAGTGCCAAAGCTGCACTAAACCTTCCCACAAAGGGTCAGGCAATGTTAAGTGCCCTGGCTGCTCCCACTTAAATGCTAAGCAGGTCTCTCCATCCAGTATTTCAGAGGGATGATTCACTGTGCAACATTTGAGTTATAACAGTATATTTGATTTAAACAAAAACAAAAAAGTGGGCTACGTTTGATGGACTTCATTTGATCTCAATAAGCGGCCTTATTCTGAGTCACACAGTCTGCACCAACCCACCCACCCTTCTCATCCCAGTAAGCAACAGTGACCCGACTGCTGAAAGGTTCTCCCTCGGACCTTCTTCAGGCTGAATTTGTGGCCTATCACTGAAGTACAGCCCTTCAAATTACAGTAGCGTTTGTTTGTCCCTCATTTGTGTCCAGAGAGTAGAGCTGAGCAAAAGTTTCTGTTTCTAAGAAAATCCCCGAGATTCTCACCCCTAGAAAAAAAGGCCACTTTCCAGAATTGTCTCTAAATTTTGGTGACAATTGCTATTCTCCCTCAGCTGCCCGCCACCTTCAAGACACATACATACCCACAAAGAAGCAAACACACACACAATGCCTCCCAAACACCAGCCATTATGGTGGGTACAAAATGGTGGCCAAGTTGCTAACACAGTTGCTGCTCTTGATACTGTTCATGGCATGCCGTATGCCCAAGAAAACTGGAACCTTTTCTCCTCTCCCTGGAGATAAGAGGTGAAATTTGTGCCCCCAATTTCCCCGAAGAGGGTGGAGAATGTGCATGATCTTCCAGATATAAATGAGTGGAAATTCCACTCACCTAACAAGACTTTCCTGGTATCTCCCCCTGCACTTTCTAAAAGCCACTCCTGAAAATTGGAATATCCTGTTTTGGGGCTGCAGCGGGACAGGGAAATTAAGGAGAATTTAGTGGGGTTGCCTTGTGCTCTCACAAGACGTCTCTGAATCCAGTATGAAAGCAGCGGAAGAAGTTCAGCTGAGCCCTCTGCTCTCCTCATTCACCTGACCTTCCACTTCCCCTCCCTGCTGCACAAAGCAAAGCTTTACACCACAGCAAATGGTGGAGAAAGAGAACAGGTGAAAGCCAGTGGGGAAGTGGAACAACAAATATATCAGTTTATGCTGCCTTGAAGCATTCAAAGAAACTGACGTTTTCAAGGCTGGCAACTGGCACCTGTTTCTGCCCATGATGTTTTCACCTGGGCAGAAGAAACCCAGTTGATTTTGCTTCTGAAATGCATCAGAAGTTTCATACCAGAGGACTGAAGGTCTGAGATTCAGGCAGCCTATTTGGCAAAGGTAGCTTGCCAAAAGAAGGAACTCTTAGCCTGCACTTTGCCTTTGCTGTACTTTGGCACTAACTGTATATAAACAGTGGTGTAGCAGACAGCACTATCAATTCAACCACAGTCAGGTAGCACAAGGAATCAATAGAGTTTCACTTTGTGGCCCTACAAAGCTTCTGACCCTCGTATCTGAGCAATCTTGAGCAGTTGTAGACAATCTCCTTGTTCTACGACCTTCTTGTCTTCCCAAAACATCACTCCCATCACAAAAATAAACACAGTACAGCTTTGATATAACTTATTTTGTCATTTGTAGTCCTTCAAGATTTTTGTGAAATTCGCCATTCAGTTCTAAATACATGTTTTAGCTTCTAAGTGTTATCTGACATTAGTTTACATTAATAAACTCAAACCCATAATTTCATATTCTCAGAGACTAAAATCTAATCTAGACTATGTTTATAGTGCCTTGATTTATCAAAGTCTAACATAACACTTGCTTTTCCATCATTTCAATTTCATTCAAATCTTATCATTCTGATTTAGGAATAATAGTGCTTTCTTTATTATCCAAGTCTCTGGTTATTATAGCAACATTTCACATGTGCTAAATGTAGTTTTGCCATACAGGGAGGGTTTTTACTAGACTTATAGAGAGAGATACAACTGGTTCGTATTTCGTTTTCACAAAATGGGACTTTAATTTGAAAGTACACCAATAAACATAGTCTGTTCCCTATGTGGTTACAGGGTTGTTGCAATGTACATATATGTGATGCACAGTTGAAAGTGCTATTCAGTTGTCAATTATTACTACATATCCGTTTATTATTATGCTAGCAATTATGTTTGTTCATTTTAGTAAATATTGTGAAAAATTCTGCGGATTCAGTGGGATGGGCAAAAGGGATAAAATATATTTAGCCTACATAGTAGAAGACTATTTTACAGAAATAGAAATGGAGCCATCCGGGTGTGATGGTACAATTCTCATCAACCCCCTCCCTCTCCAAGTGCAGTCATTACTAGATTTATCGAGAACCAATACCCTTGGGTTTTGTACTGCAAAATGCAGTGTTTCAGAGATCTTCTTCCCCACCTGCTGAATTTCATTCTGGCAGGGGAAGTAGAAAGGAAAGGGGCATTCAGCCGCAGAAGACAGGAGAGAGAGAGATGGACTCAGAAGCCACCTAGCCACAGGGAAAGAGAGTGCAACTGTGGCAGTACAACATCTCCATCAGTCCCAGTGTCTTCGCCACAAGTAGTAGGAAGAAGGCCTCAGCTGTTCATCCCTTGTTGTATTCACTCATGAGAAAAGTCGCTGGTGTGGATTGGGACTGGTGGGACTGAGGTTTGGGTGGCTAACAGTAGATGGAACCAGAGGCAGTGACAGAGGGAGCCAACTCATTGCAGTGTTGTTCCCAACATCCTTCCCTACTGAGTTCTACAAGGACTAAGGTGGATGAAGCTGACCACGAGTGTCAGCCCAAGCGAGTACACAGTGCCCCATTCACCCTAATGGATACCGGAGGTGAGTTTCATACGTAGTGGCTCCGGGCACCCAGGGCTGGGGCTGTGCTCTCTGAAGCAAGCGATTGATCCGCTTGGGGTGGAAGAGTCAGCATCTGTGGTAAAATCCCCTCAGAGGGAAAGTCTGACAAAGAAAAGTTTTACCTGTGGAGGTTAATGTTTCTTAAGTGCAGCTCTTTCTGATATCTGGAATAAAACCGAGAGTAAGGGAGCTCTTATTGGAATGCCCTGCATCAAAAATACAAATAATTTTCTATTAGCCGTGTCAGCAGGATAAATAACTGTGAGGTGGAATCGAGGCTATTATCAGGAAATGTCTGAACATTCTTCAAAACAACCCTGACCTTAATAACTTGTTTAAAGATCTCCTCCTGATGGTTTATGGAAGAAGCCCAACTTAAAAGACAAAAGTGTGCTCAGCATGCATTGTTAATCACTCTAGACCCTCGGTGGCACAGTTACCTGATGGCAATTACTTTTGTGATGCCTGTGAAATTCAGCCCCCAAATAGAAGTGTTTTATTTTATCACCCTATTAGAGGGAAAATATCCTCTCCCATTTAATGAATAATAACATGCGCTACAAAGAATGTACAGTAGCCCATCTAACCAAATGTCCTTGTACTGCAGTTAGCCAGAGATCAGACCACAAAAATGATGACTGAACCAAAAAAACACACAAAAAATCTCTCCATTAGTGGGAATGATGGAGCCTCTCAGAAAGATGAATGCATTAACACTCAGCTTGCACCACTAGATCTATGGAATTATGTTTTTCGATGAAGCTAGTTGCTTGTTGCCGTATCTTTAAGGAAAGCAGGCAGATATTCAAAATATCTCACATTTATCAAAGGATACAGAGTGTAGTAGTGCTTAGAATTATGCCAGATGCAATTCAGAAGATAATTAGAATAAGACATAATCCTTTAAAACACAACTAAACACACATAAGTCAACTCTCCTTTTTTAATCTTGTGCTTGTGAGTTTCAACGTTTTTCCAGGACTGCTTTGACAGTATACTATCACTCTGGACTTTGTGTTACTCTTATGCCATACCTTTGGTGCTTTGCAAACTTTACATTTGCATAGTTTTGCATCATTCTGTGGTAATTTCCATTAGTTCCATATGTGTACTCTGAGGTACTCTGAGGTAGATAACAAAATGGACCACTCTCGTTTAGTGGCAAACTGGCTCAACACATCTCATGTGGGATGGCCAACATGAGGCCCTTGAGATGTGGTTGGACTACAATTCCCATCATCCTTAACCATTGGCTATGCTGGCTAAGGCCAATAGGAGTTGTAATTCAACCACATATGAAGGATACCATGCCTTATGCTTTTTTGATCTATGGCAGTGACCAACACCACATCTTGTGGCATGCATACTTCCAAGAAGGTTTTGATAAATCCAGGGGAAGCTGATCCATGACGGCCATCTGGTCCAATAGACTCCACATATCTCAGTCTGCCCTCAGCCAAGCCACACCTGTCTGCCTCCTTCTGTTGCCCTTGTGCAACTCAGCATGGAGGAGAATGGGATTGAGACTAGAATTAGCCAGCTCTGCCTTTCATTGGCTTCTGCTTCACCTACTGTCTCCTCCCCTACCAGTCTCAATGAGCACAAGCCACCACTTGATAAACCTAGAACCGTTTTGGAGTGCTGGTGGAATCCAACAAGTTGCAAACTCAACAGAAGTGTTCATGTTGTTACCATTACATGATGGGAAAGATAAGGCTATACTCACTGGTTCCAGTCTCTGTGTGATGAACAGCTCCTTCAGAGCAAGTGAGGTTAATCCCTATCTTCAGAGGGAGAGTGTGATATCAAGATTCACCCTGGCTATCATAAATAACTGCATAATTATCTCTATTGGCAGAGTCCCAACAGCCAATAGCTAGTCAGCCATCTCTCCTCCACGGAAGTCTCAGTTCAAGAGCAGAATATGGAAGGGGGACCTGGACTAGGTCAAACCCAGAGCAGAGAATGGATTGTGCTTGCATCTGAGGTACAGTTGAGTAATAAAGGGCTGGAGTCAGGGCTGGCCCTACCATTAGGCAAAGTGAGGCAGCCACCTCAGACAACAGATGCTGTGGAGTAAAATTATACAATGTCTTACAGCATATACAGTGGTACCTCGGGTTACATAAGCTTCAGGTTACAGACTCTGCTAACCCAGAAATAGTACCTCGGGTTAAGAACTTTGCTTCAGGATGAGAACAGAAATCGTGCTCCAGCGGCACAGCAGCAGCAGGAGGCCCGATTAGCTAAAGTGGTGCTTCAGGTTAAGAACAGTTTCAGGTTAAGAACGGACCTCCAGAACGAATTAAGTACTTAACCCGAAGTATCACTGTATTCACTTTCAGCTCAGCACAATTGCTGGTTTTAATTTTTTCAGGTCTATGAGGAATCTGTACCTTGCTAATTCTACTCAGAGAAGACCCACTGAAGTTAATGGATATGACTAGCTTAGGTCCATTAATTTCAGTGTGTCTACTTAGAGAAGGATTTAGTTGGATATAACACAGTGATGGTGAAAATTAATTTTATCATACCTTTTGATGACGGGGTATGTTTGTGCGGACATGTGTATGTGGGAGAATGAGAGTGATAGCACAGAAAATGGCCCACTAAAAATTCATGATATGCCTGGTGATTCCTTTTACCTTAAGATTGCTTAATTAGAACATTAATTGGAGTGCTGTGGTACTTCATCTCTATATATCAGCACATTACCCCCAGCATAGCCCAAATTTGTAAAATAGGAAACAAAATTCCATTTGGAAAGTCCCTCACGAGCTGTCTGCCTCTCTCAAAATCAGCAAGAATGATTTAAGGGTATAAAACCATACAGTTGTCTATTTTTCTTTCCCCCCCCCCTTCATTCATATTCAATTGAGCTTCCTGCTTCCCTCAGTTTGCAATCACTGCCAAGGAACTTTTAATTAATTAAATATGAAGGTTGGGTAAGAGCTATTTTTTCAACATATCAACCCTGTTCTGAGTTCTTCCAATAAAACCACAAGGCTTTAAACTCTATATAAAATGAAAATACTAATCTAATATTAAGATTAAGTGGGATACTTCAAACACAAATGTGTGTGTTTCCATTACTGCACCCAAGCTGCTATCAGCCCAATCGAGCTCTGGCCAAACATTGTCACATGTGACTAGTAAAGGTAAAGGGACCCCTGACCATTAGGTCCAGTCGTGACCGACTCTGGGATTGCGGTGCTCATCTCGCTTTACTGGCTGAGGGAGCTGGCATACAGCTTCTGGGTCATGTGGCCAGCATGACTAAGCCACTTCTGGCGAACCAGAGCAGCACACAGAAACACCGTTTACCTTCCCACTGGAGTGGTACCTATTTATCTACTTACACTTTTTGGCGTGCTTTTGTACTGCTAGGTTGGCGGGAGCTCATCCCGTCACGGGGAGTCGAACCGCCGACCTTCTGATCGGCAAGTCCTAGGCTTTGTGGTTTAACCCACAGCGCCACCCGCATCTCTCACATGTGACTAGCTGCATCCTTATTTGGCTGCGGATAAGCATCTAATTGAAAGCAATACAGTGCGGACAGATGACGTCTGCATTCAGATGCACATCTGAATGTTTATCTAATATACACTCAGAATTTCTTTCCTGGTCCAGCAAGTGAGATGTCCATGCAAGTCCTGCTTCCACACATGCATCTGCTTTTCACTTTTTATGTTTTTAAGTGGTACACCTAAAGATGTCGTAAGCATTACAATGTGACCCAGGCTTCCATACATTCTTTTTCGATAATCTCCCAAATATATTTGGATTAACAAAAAGCCATGATAGCTGAGTGACATCAAAAGGCTAGGTTTTCTCCCAAATAGTAGACTCATCACTAGAGTGATTAAAGTAGCAGTTTGGGGAAAACAGATTAGATTTAACAGAAAGGGAAATCTATTTCTAATAGAAAATATGATTATTGTATATCAAATATTTTATAAAATTTGTAATGTTCCTTGTCTATTAGTAGTACCTCTTTTTCACATCATAAACCAAATTTTAACTGAATTTGTAGAAAGGCTCTTGGAAAGAGTCACATGATTGCTTAATTAGACTGTCAAGATTCCTGCTTTCAGTTAATAAAAAGCAAGGGCGGTGTTTAACTAAATAATTGTGCAAGTGAAACTTCCATGTATGCTATGGGGCTTTCTCACCCCCTCTCCTCCCCATGCGCCATCTCCCAATCTGCTCCAGAGGGTTGGAGAAAACCTTAGAACATATTTAGGGGGCACATAGAGGAAGGCAAGTGCGGAGGATAGGAATGTTCCATTGCACAAGCAGAAACTGCTATTCAACTAGTTACAGTTAAATAGTTGGCATCTGTCTGTATTAGGAGGCAATGGAGGAGTGCACCTTCAGGGGTGAAGTTGAACTGTTGGGGAGTTACAGCGCCTGCTGTGGCTGTAGAGACCGATACAGGAGAGGCATGTTTTGTTGCAGCTGGGGCAGATGAAGGCTGCTACTGGTGTACCATGCTGTTTCTTCTCTCCCCCAGCAGTCATTCCTCCTCTGATCAATGCCATGAATGTACCACCTGATTGTCTGTCTCCAGGCACTGCAGTAATCTGCAAGGGATTCTTATGTGATGGCCTGGGACTCGGGCTTGGACTCGGCACCAGAGGAGACTCAGTCTGCACTGGATCCTTTGCCTCAGGCATCATCTGAACCAAGCCTGGGGCCTGATCCTGAAGAGTCCGAGTCTGCACAGGTTCCCCTGCAACAAGCACCAGCTGGGCTGAGTCAGGGGCCTGAACCTGCCCTGGCTCCAGATGCGGGGATGACCTCGTTGCCTCCAGCTGGGCCTTCACTTACAGCTGCTCCACTACCGGTTGGGTCAGGGGAGGCTGAGGCGGCCCCTGGGTCTAGTAACCCACCAACGCCTCCCGAGCTGCAGAGACTAAGGTCTGAGAGCAGGAGAGACCTGAGTACTCGCAGGAGGAGTGCTCACCTTCGGGTGAAACAGGGAGGTGAGTCACCAGGGGATCAGGACCGGCCGCTACCCTGACAAAGATAAAAGGCTGTCGGGCCCTGCCCCAGGTTGCAGGAGCAACATTGCTGTATGCTAGATCCTGCCTGAGATCCTGTACCTGTCCTTGCCTGGCTTCCTGCCTCGTGTCCTGCCGAACTGACTCCCATGGAAACTTCAGATTCTGGACTGGTCCTGGACTGCGTTTCACGGGTTACCCCCCGGGCCCAGCACTTCTCACAAGGCAGGGTTGATCTTGCCAGCCTTCATGTCTCATTCACAGCCATCGTTGTAAGACACAGTTGGTCTGCCAACGGGCCTGGTGCCTGAAACCAGCTCCCTGGAGAGCACCTCCTTGGGGCTCCTGCCATCTTCCATTCTGTGGACATCACATCACCAAGCTAGCGCAGATGTCACTCAGACCGGAGTGCGAACATGCTGGGAATGTGGACATCTTTGCTTGAATACCAGTCTGCTAATTTGCAGACCTCCCCGACCCCCAGCTTAAGTGTGGATTGGAACAGAAGTTAACCATTAAGTTTAAGCACTTCTCTGAGTGTTGTGATGCAACTTCAACTGAAAAACGTATCATTAAATCATTTCTTGTGAGGAAGGAATGTGTGTTGTGAGGGAAAATGTGTCCAAAATGTGCCTTTGGGGCAAATGCACTTAAAAAAAAAAGCACACAATGTGCATATTTTACAGGAAGGTGAGGAAAGTAATGCAATGCGAAATTTTCATCCATTTTCCCCAAAAAAATGCAAAAAAAAGGACAAAATGATTGAACATATGCAAAACTGCCCTGGAAGTGTTAAAAATTTGTAATTTGAAGAAAAGCATTCAGTGCATGTGATTAGCAACTTTTTAAAAAAAACCTATTTCAGATTATATGATACAATAGCTAAAGATTTATAGTTATTATAAATTAGTAGTTACTTTATAGAGGTAAGAAGTTCCTTCACATTTCCTTTAGGATCTGCCCACTATGTATCATTCAGCAACATGACAGATATTCCCATCTGAATGTGAGTCATCAGAACGACATAGATTACATTGGCTAGCCGTAATGTCACCTGGCTTTCTGATTTAAGTGTTGAGTTCTTTTACTTTGCACTTTGAGTTTTTGTCATACACAGATTCCCAGCATTCTCAAGCTTGATTAAGACATTAATGGTGCTGGACAGGAGTTATTTCTCATGGATGAATCTCACACCACTCTTGTGATGTAGGTGAAAGAGTTTTGGCAACAGAGCCATTACACTTATTTCCTGTATGACCCACACATCCAGAGGATTCCTTCAGACGAAACTGAACAGAGCAGCATGAGATGCCGTCATGGCAAACCAAGACCATGCCAAGTAGGTAATGAACCTCGAAAAGTCTTATATGCTTCATGTCTGCAATCTTAATACAAATAAACACAGTGGGAAAACTGGTGATGCCCACCGCTTTGGGGGTCTTTGTGCCAAACAGTGGTATATAAATCAATCAATAGATGAATGAACGAATCTAGCTTTAGATTACTTTTGTCATCTCTTAATGGGCACAATTTTGGTGAAAACTGGCATTCCTGCCAAATAGATGGCTCTGTCTATCTAAATGGGGGGGGGTAAACAGATGTTGAAGACTTTATGTCGGAAAGCAGGGTACAGACCCACTTTCACAGGGCTATTGTGAAAATAAAATGGGGGTTGTTGTTGCAAGGCCCTTGGAAGATAATTACAGTAAGTTTAAAGTGAATTAATGACAGGCACGTAACTCCACCTTGGACTACCTATTATTTATGTATTATTTTAAAAATTGCAACCTGCTCTTCACTGTTCACAAAATCCTAGAGTGAAGAACAACATAGAAATACAAGAAAAGAATCTTTCACTTAATACAACTCATTATAAACTCAGATAATATACAGTACCTACTGATATATAGCAGCATTATAGAAAGAATTAGATGGAGTAACTTGCCACTTGTCTGGATTGTTCTCAAAATAAGGAAACAAGCAATCAGTCCAACTGTGTATAGCCACTTACATTTTTTAAAGAAAAAAAATACTGGGGACCTGCTGTTCATGTAATATATTGACTTTGTTCTTAGTTTCTTACATTTGCGCACTTAGTGAAATTCAAAATAATATTTGGATTATAGATAATTTTTACTGCAATGTCAAAATGTAATAGAATACACACACACATCAAATGACCATTAAGTTACATGAACTGATAACTTGTGAGTCATGTTATGTTACTGGATGGGTGCCAAATCCCACAGAGTAGTGGCTAAGAGATTGAACTATGAGCAGTATCTGGTTCAAATTTCAACTTTGCTTTATGAATTTACTAGGCCAAACGAACGGACAAAAGGGTTTCAGCCCCAGTTCACAATAAGGGAACAAAAAACCTGATCTACTTGTAATTGTTCTTCTATAGATTAACTGTGACAATGAGTGAAATGCTTAGAACAATAGAAAGTACTGTGTCATATTTATAAGTATTATTACTGATCAACGTAAAAGGGAGTTCAATAGTTATTAAAATCCACCCCGGCCACCCCCTTCTTAAGACAGTGCCCATTTTAGTTAATGACATCATAGCAACACCTCATAGAATACTTTACAAGTTAAATAGCAAGTTAAGGTATCATGCTCATTTTTCTTTAATTACAGATGTGTTATTGAGATTGCAATGGACAGGGCCCCAGCCCTCCCAAATCACACACATACCCCATTGCTACAAGATTTAGGGGCGGAAAGTTCACATTAGTGCTAACTTCCCCTCTCTATACGCTGTGGTCCTGATAACAACCCTCCCCCCCGGGGGGGGGGGCTGTAATTAATTAATTCAAGAAAAGCAAGAGACAGAGTAGTTCTACAGATGCCATGTAATGTAATGAATATCAGTATATTTATGCAATATCAATACATTTTATGCAAATTTAAGTTATGTGTTGTTGTTGTTTTAAAAAAACACAGTTCCAATTTGAGAAAAAATTACAAGCACGCATTTAGTTATTTATTTCATTCATTGATTTGGATTGATAGCTTGCCCTTCTCCCTAAAGGCATAGACTAGGTCGTAGCCTTTTAAAACCGGTTATCTGCAATCGGAAGGTACCTTGAGGAATGGTATATGGTTGGCTAGAGGGAGCCATTTCAATGGAAGCTAAGCGTAACATGGCCATTTCAAATTAATTTTCTCGGAGAGTTATGATTTAATAGTACCCAAGGTTTGATTCAAAACTCGGGGGAATGCCGTTGAGATTATCAAAACAGTTTAACGTGAATCACTGCAAACTGATATTGACAACTGTTATTCGGCTCTGGTGGCATGATTTTACTGCTGACTTTAGTCTTCTTGAATTATCATTTTGGGAAAGCTTAACCTAATCTGCTTCAAGAACCTATAAATAACCCTGTCACTATTCTTCATAAAAAATCTTTAAAAATGGCTCTATCCAAGTAGATATGATAATCACTTAAAGAGAAATGTCCTATTTAGAGAGAAGAGCCAAGTATTAATTATGAACTAGAGTTTGGCGAGGACTTCAAGCACCAGGATTTGGGCATTAAAAGGCAGGCAATTGCCACTTAATTATTATTTTTACAATGTGTATATGTCCTAACTTTCAGTTTAGTATAAAGGTGATGTGGCATAAACAAATGACATTAACAATGCGCTGCGGCAGAACAAGACCAACATATGGATTTGTTTGCATCGTCAGGTCCATGTGATCTGCTTAGAGAATGCTTGTTGATAGGAAGCAACAACATTTTTAATGATCATCTTCATCATCCGCCTCCAGCACTAAAACATTGTAGGCCTGTAAGCATTTCTCCATGGCCCTCAAACATCATTACGTCTATGAAATTTGCATACAAAAGTATACTTGCATACAGAAACATATTCTATTCTATTTGAGATGCCTAGTCCGGACATTGTGCAGAATGTCATACAGTTGTACCTTGGGTTACAGACGCTTCAGGTTACAGACGCTTCAGGTTATTGACTCCACTAACCCAGAAATAGTACCTCGGGTTAAGAACTTTGCTTCAGGATGAGAACAGAAATCGCACAGCAGCAGCGTGGCAGCAGCAGGAGGCCCCATTAGCTAAAGTGGTGCTTCAGGTTAAGAACAATTTCAGATTAAGAATGGACCTCCAGAATGAATTAAGTTCTTAACCTGAGGTACCACTGTACTGCATGTTCTCTGATAGCCTTGAAATGTTACAAAATTAATCCATAAACAAATGGATGAGTCAGGTCACATTCCTTCATGTTTCTACAGTTGTGTTTGATAAGCAAATCACCAGTAGTGGATAGCAAAGTAGGGCTGAGTCACTCACCTAAACTCCCTCCATTTGTGTTGCTGCCGCATACCAAGATGGAGGGTAGAGGTGGAGATGATGCCAAATTCAGTGCAGCAAATGCACAAGCATAAATCCCAAACTGACTCCACCAGCACATTGAACAGTGCCGGCCTTGCTGCTGCCACCATCTCCCCACCTTGTGATGCAACCAGAGGGTGGGCAGCTGAGCAGCAGAGTCCCACCCCCATCTCCCACTGCAACACATGTGAGTCCCATCTAGAAGGGTAAGATGAAGATTTACTTTCTGTGCAAGTTCCCCTTTTGAAGTTACACAATCCAAAGCACCTTGGATTCTTATGAAGCGTGCTTATTTCAAAGTAAAGGTAAAGAGATGCGAGGGGATATTGATTTGTATATTAAAAACAAATGGAATCCAAATTGCATTGATGTAGTTAAACAATACAGAAGAGACAAAAATCAGGCAGCGTTGATATTTGTGTTTAAAATTTGTCCATTTGCTATAATCAAAGGAGTTGGCTCAAATGCTATCAGTTAACTTTTATGTGTACATGAGTTTAATCTATTTCAAAGTGGACAGCATCAATACCATTTTTAAGCAAAACATGTATTCGTTCAGTATTTCATTTTAATATTTGCACTGGTTTCTGATTTATTTATTTAGATATCTACTTCACGTCACAGTTAATTTAACCTTTGCAAAACAGTTTTGCATCAGACAACTGAGCATCAACTTCAAGTATTGTCAGAATTACCCTTAATTAAAATAAAATGGAACTATTTTAATTACCGTTATCATGGTTACACTGGTGCTAAATATAATGTTGCTGTGCAAGCTCAAATAGCAGGGTGGGACTCCTAACTCCCAACAGCTCCAGCCAGCATGGTCAGTTGCCAGGAATGATGGGAGTTGTAGTCCAACAACATTTGGAGAGCCATCACCTTGCCAACAAAGGTCCATATAGTTAAAGCTATGGTTTTCCCAGTAGTGATGTATGGAAGTGGGAGCTGGACCATAAAGAAGGCCGATCGCAGAAGAATTGATACTTTCGAATCATGGTGCTGGAGGAGACTCTTGAGAGTCCCATGGACTGCAAGAAGATCAAACCGATCCATTCTGAAGGAAATCAGCCCTGAGTGCTCACTGGAAGGACAGATCCTGAAGCTGAGGCTCCAATACTTTGGCCACCTCATGAGAAGAGAAAACTCCCTGGAAAAGACCCTGATGTTGGGAAAGATGGAGGGCACAAGGAGAAGGGGATGACAGAGGACGAGATGGTTGGACAGTGTTCTCAAAGCTACCAGCATGAGTTTGACCAAACTGCGGGAGACAGTGGAAGACAGGAGTGCCTGGTGTGCTGTTCATGGGGTCACGAAGAGTCGGACACAATTAAATAATCTATAAAGTGCCAATCACAAATTAGCCCAGGTGGGACAAGGACACCCAGACTATGCCATATACTGGCACAGGTAGGTTCTAGCATGACTCTGCCATGTTCAGCTCCACACACCAAACCATTGATGTGAACTGGCCCTGCTGCTGTGATGGAATCGCAACTTTTCGAGAATCAATAGGAAAGTGCACTCACTCCTCGCTCACCAATGTCTTGGCGGATTCTGCTCAGGGTTTCCTGGCTGCTGCAAATAGCCAACATACAGAACTCCATCAGGACTTTACATCTAAGGAAGTCATTGAAATATGTCAAGGTCCACTTGAAAGTCTTTTTAAGATGTCATTATGCTGAGTTTTGCATGCTTTCTGCTCACATTTGCTTCTGCAGTAACACATTAGCAGGTGGACTGATGTAGATGAATCAATCAGATGCGGATGGCCAGAACAGACGAAAGCTCTTGAGGCAGGACCATAAAGTAGATGCATTCTTAAATCCAGCCATTTTACTTTCAGGTAAAAGACAAATACAGCTTCACGATTTGGTGCCCCCACCCTGAGGAGATGCTATTACTCGGGCACTTAAAGTTACAGAGAGAGTGGGTTGCTTAAGAGAGAGCAGTAAAACAAATTATTTGCATTTTGTACTGAGCCCTATGAAGAAAATGTTTATTGAAAAGCATGAGATGTTGCCTTTTAAGATAATCCATTATCAAGAAATTTTGATTAATGGTTATTCTTCAAGTCCTTGCATTATTCTAATGGTCCATCAAATGAAGCTCCACCACAATTTCAAATACAATATAGTTGTTGAGGTGTATATGCAGGGGTAGAAGCCAATATTGATGTACATCAAGAAGAGCACTGAAGTATCTATAAGGTGTGTTACATCAGTGTTTCCCAAACGTTTTTGGGCAACGGCACACCTGTTTACCGGAAAAAAATCTCGCGGCACACCACCATTAAAGCCCCGCCCCCGTGACGTCATTCGGGGAGCCGGCGGCCCGGGCCTGAGCTGGAAGGAGAGGCGGTGCTTTTCGGCACAAGGCAATCGGCCTGGAATTGTTTCCCGCGCGCTGCGAAAGGGAACAGCTGCGGTCGCGCGAACCCTCCGGCGCTGGGAGGGGAAAGGGCGGAGTCGCAGAGCACCAGCTGGCCGAGCGGTTGCGCGCAGCGTTGCGCTTTTGGAGAGCGTGCGGCTGCTGCTAGGGGATCCGGGGACGTGAGCAGGCCTGGCCCGACCCGGGTTGAAGGAGGACAAGCCGGCAGCGCGCCAAGTGAGTTCGGTTGCGCGCGACGGCCCCCGCTCCCCCCACCCCCGCCGGATCCTCGCCGCCGCCGCCTCTCGCCCGCCTCCCTCCCACGGCACACCAGCCGATGTCTCACGGCACAGTAGTGTGCCGCGGAACACCGGTTGGGAAACACTGTGTTACATCTATATCTTTCTGATCGAAATAGCAAGCATAATAAAGGGCTATCAAACAGCGAAGTCTAGGGTAGTGCCTTTGAAAGTCTTGTCCATGTAGGACCCATGTAGGCTTAGATCCTTGTCCTTCAACCTTGGGACCCCAGGTGTAGATGTATAGGATGGGTTTTCATAGGTAGGAGAGGATATAACACTTGCTGACCAGCTCAGTTGGTTAGAGCATGGTGCTGATAACGCCAGGTTCGCAGGTTTGATCCCCGTATGAGACAACATTGCAGGGAGTTGGGCTAGATGATCCTTAGGGTTCCTTCTAACTTTATAATTCTATGATTCCATGATTAATTGTAATTTATCCCTCCGGGCGCTCGAGCGTTTGTGTTGAACAGAGCTTAAAGTCCCTTCCTTACCAGCGATACCTGGACCTAGGCACCCCCTAACCTAGGCCAGAGGTACTTTTGGGGTTGCATGACTGGTACGGGGTGCCATGCTGCAGGGGGAGCCAAAACAATACTGTGGAACAGAGAGCAAGAGCTGGGGGGTTATCAAATTTTAGCGTCAAACAAGGCGCCGCTGAAATTCGGGAGCTCAAAGTCTGCCACTGCCTAGGCAAAAAGCCCAGTTCACATAGGAAACATTTGCTTGCTTCTTTAAAACGTTTCTATACCACGCTTCCTCAAAACACATCTCAGGGCAGTGTTCAAAATCATTGATAAAAATGAATTCAAACTTAGTATAATACAATCAAACGCAAATATTAGCAACCAGAGTAACAGTGGATAACCCCTTCATGGATCACTGCCCTGCTGTGGTGAAGGGGCTTGAATAGCTCCAAGAAGTGATGAGCTATGCCGTGCAGGGCCACCCAAGACGGACAGGTCATAGCCGAGAGTTTAGACCAAATGTGATCCACCTGGAGAAGGAACTGGCAATCCACTCCAGTATTTTGCCAAGAAAACTCCATGAACATAAAAAAGGAGGAGCTTTGAGAAGAAAGAGAGAGTTTCCAAGGCATGCTCTGGTTCATGGGTCACGGAGAGTCAAACATGACTAACAACAACAAAACAGTGGATAAAAGCTGCAAAACAACAACAAAAACTTGCACGGTGTGAAACAAATTGTCTGAAAGTAACTTAGAAACATTTTCTTGTCTTTATATGGAAGCGATGCCTAAAATCCTGAACAGAAACTTGCTTGCTGCCAGTACCCTATATGGCATTGTCCTCAGCTTTCCTTCAGCCCACCAGCAAAATTCAGCAGCTTTACTATATAAAACACAGAAGCAACAAGAAGCTGCGAGTATGGTCACTCTGCCTGGTTCACTGCTGCCATTAAATCTCTGAGCAAACTGGTGTCTGATTTTTTTTGTACATCATCTTGGAGTCATGCTTAATTATTCTGTATATTAAAGCATGAAAGTGTTCTAATCATTGGAGAGAGAGAGAGAGACAGAGACAGAGACAGAGACAGAGAGAGAGAGAGAAATGGAATTGATGGAATTGATCTGAAGAACCACAGGCGTGTTGTAGTCGTGACTTTTCTCCTCCTCCAGCATTGCTTTAAAAAGCTAATCCTGGGGGTCATTGTCTTCAACAGTCATTTTGCAACACTGACCAAGTTGCACCTAGTGTAAGTGTCCCTCTTACCATAAAATACATTGTATGTATGTATGTATGTATGTATGTATGTATGTATGTATGTTAGTTAAAACAAGGAACTCCAACTTCTATTCACCCAGCCAGCATGGCCAATGATCAGGAATGATGGGACTTGTAGTTCAAGAAAATCTGGAGAGTCACAGGTTAAAAGAAGCTCCATTACCTTTAACTTAATTCTCCCACTTAAATCAGTTGGATTTGACATCATGCTCAAAACATTTCTTTATTATTAGTTTAATTTTAGAACCTAGGTGAAAAGAAGATTGGTTTCAAACGTTCAACATTGAGATAAACAGAATGCTTTCAATATTAACAGTTCCTTTAGCCACATGGGCCCATTATGGTCTACTCATTGCACAGAAGATTCAAATAAAGCAATTGCAAACATTTTCCCCCAGCCAAAGCTGCTGGCAGATCTAAGAAGAGGCATGTTCCGCTCCACCATTCTGTTCTCCCCGAGTATGTACATATGTGCCCTGTGTCTAAATTAAACACATGTCACCTTATTTATTTACTTTCTTAGACCAATGTGGAGAAGTTAGTTAGGTGATGTGCCTTCATGGGAAATTAACATTTTTGACTAAATTTATTTTAACAAGATTTGCAGTGCGGTTTGCCCTTTGATCTCGTTTGAAACACTGCCTGTTGTTCCATTATTCCAACATCCATTTGCAGATAACAATGCATCAGAACTTTTTTTCCCTTTGCTGCAGAAACAATGCCCTTTAGTTGAGAAAGGACATTGTTTTGACAGATAAAGTAGGCATTTGATAAATTGAAACTGGTTCTGAATTATTTTGAGGGGAATGCGTGCTACATCTGTCTGCTGCGTAGTTGTTTTTCCAGTGAAGCAGTGCTTAACTTTCTTGTCTGTTTGTGATTTATAGAGCTGCAAGAAAGGTTAGGAAAATTTCATGCCTCTTCTCTTATAATTTGTAAGTGAATCAAAAGGCATTTGTTACTGTTTAGAATGCTCAAAAAGAACCAAAACGAAAACCAAACATTTCCTCAAAACAAAGTTGACATTTACAATCCCTCAGCAAAATATTGAGAACTGGTTCTTTATCTACCTCTTTGTCTACTTTTTAACATAGTAGAATATGTATACATATTAATAAAAATCCTAATGTGTATTTGATAGTTAGGCTTGGCGGTGATGGGCACTCCAGCACCTTACAGATACATTTGAAAGTGCATTCCTAAACATGGCTATAGATACCTAAAGTCCCATTGAATTCAGTTCTGAGGATACTTTGGGGGGGGGGGGAGATGAACATTTAAAGTTGCATGCCAGTGCTTTCAATGCATAGGGCCTAAGTTGCATTTATGGTCTACTCTGTTCCTATGATGTGCTGAGCCAACAACTAAGAATGTTTTAAGGCTTTGAAAACAAACAAACCACCATTTAAGCTGTATAAGACTTGTCTGTTACAGGAATAATATTTCTCATGCAAAATGTTGCCATCAGACATGACAAAAGCACTTGGGATGTTTAGCTGCTCGAGAGAAAATCATTTTAAATTGCCTCACTCTGAAACTGATAGCACAGCTTCAACCAAGATGCTAAATTACTTATCCTGATCAAACCTTTCAGTCATTATCTCACAGCTCAGATAATACTTTTATTAAAATATGAAAGTGTTAGATATCGGTGAGTATATTATCTTTTTACTATTTCTCTATCCTTCATCTTTGTTCAAAATCTGTCTCTCTCTCCTCTCTCTCTCTCTCTTTCTTTAAACTGACAAAGCTTTGTCTATTTGGCATTGAATGCCTCTGAATATGACTGAAGAGCTTTTTTTAACCCATCCAGATATACTTTTGCCATTCGCAAAGCTATGAGTGAATGTATTTCATCTGTACAACTCAGGAATCATGATCTTAATGAGGTTGCCATGGATTTATGTTTTTAATGGAAAATTGGCAAATTACACATGCCCACTGCCTTCCCTTTTCTGCTGCTGTGCTGAACTCTGGCATTGCAAGGCAAAAAAAGGTGATGATATTTATCTGTTTGAGATGACTTGGAGACCAAAAAAATGAATACAGGAAGCTGCCTTATCTGGTACTGACTGCCAGCAGCTATCCTGGGTTTCAGACAGGGGTCTCTCCCAGTCCTAGTTGGAGATGCTGGGGAGTGAACCTTCAACCTTTTGCATGCAAGACAGCTGCTCTACCACTGAGCCACTCTGCCTATAACTCTATACTCAAAGTGACCTGGAAGAGTGTGTGTGTGTCCGCGTGTGTATATCATAAAGGCAAATGCATACAGTCCTGGTACTAAAACGTAAAGGGACCCGTGACCGTTAGGTCCAGTCGTGGACGACTCTGGGGTTGCAGCGCTCATCTCGCTTTATTGGCCGAGGGAGCTGGCGTACAGCTTCCAGGTCATGTGGCCAGCAGGACTAAGCCGCTTCTGGCGAACCAGAGCAGCGCACGGAAACACTGTTTACCTTCCCGCCGGAACAGTACCTATTTATCTACTTGCACTCTGATGTGCTTTCGAACTGCTAGGTTGGCAGGAGCAGGGACTGAGCAACGGGAGCTCACCCCATCACGGGGATTCAAACTGCCGACCTTCTGATCGGCAAGTCCTAGGCTCTGTGGTTTAACCCACAGCGCCACCCGCGTCCCTTAGTCTTAGTACTAGACAGTGCTAATCTGCATAAATTCCCTCAAAAGCACTATCTGCTACCTCAAAACATGTGACAAACAATTGGAGCATCTAACTTCTGTTTCCTTTGCTGGATACAAATACATACAAATTCCCAAAATGCTTTCTCTCCAGACACCATCCAAGCATCTGTACTCACCATCTATGCTTATTAGAGAAAGATGTTCCGGTCCTCAGAAAAAGCAAAAACATTGTGTAGGCATCTCCACCCAACTCTAGTAGTATCTAATGACCATTGATTGAGCATTAGTAAGCAATCGAATTCTACAAAAATTAGCAATACCTTCATTTCGTACAATAACTTTCCTTCACATCCAAACTTCACATGCAAGCTGTGAATGAACTTGTCTTTCCTCCAACCCTGTTCCACCCTTCTGTGTACAGCAGCCCTTGTTTTGTTATGCTTCTGCATTTTTCCCATAGTACATTTTTCCAAGTTGTTTTCCCTTTCCTCTTTCCCCCACAACCTTTCTAGGTCACTTTCCTTTGTATCCCTTCTCAGCGGTACTCCCAACCTATTGCAGTTTGATATTATCTTCACTTTTAATTAATGTGCTGTTTACTTCTTATTTTCCAGATGAATTATAGATACATATTCTAAGTTCAACAGTCAAATGTCATCTGCAACTTCTCTCCCTCCTTCACCTTCTCTCTGACATATGCCTAAACATGTTCTGCCACACATTGTGTCTCATCTGGATACCTCTTTCTTTTTTTTAAAAAAGTACAGAAAATAATATGGATAATTTGATCAATATTAGGAGATGAGTAATGTTTCACATACAGAAAAGGGTTTAACACTCTCCACATAAGTCCATGTGTGACTCATTGACCAAGCTCTGGACCACATGGGACAACTCTGGGCAGCTCTTTGCAGATGCAATGGAGGCAGTGATGTAGGATCTATTCACTGCCCTCAGAACCACATGGAAGGCCCCAACTATGAGCCCAAATTAGGAGCCCACATTGTTCTGGAGTGCCTTAGAGCCAGTGTGGTGTAGTGGTTAAGAGGGGTAGTCTCGTAATCTGGGAAACCGGGTTCGCGTCTCCACTCCTCCACATGCAGCTGCTGGGTGACCTTGGGCCAGTCACACTTCTTTGAAGTCTCTCAGCCCCACTCACCTCACAGAGTGTTTGTTGTGGGGGAGGAAGGGAAAGGAGAATGTTAGCCGCTTTGAGACTCCTGAAGGGGAGTGATAAAGTGGGATATCAAATCCAAACTCTTCTTCTTCTTCTTCTTCTTCTTCTTCTTCTTCTTCTTCTTCTGCACCTAGTCCACTTCACTGACCACAGTTCCTTAATATACCAAGGAGCAAAGTGGGCTTCACAGTGGGCCAGAGAGAACCAGCAGGATCAATGGTGTCAATGGCCATATGACACCATACTGACATGACTGTATGGAGAGGATCACCTGCTATAACCCACTTGAAAATCATCCAGAGAAGATGGGAATCTATCTAGCATCCTAACTGGTTCCTCACCTCCACAAGTCAAAACCACATTGGCAAGTGGTCTGACAATGGCAATGGGGTGATGTCCACCCCACCTATTTCCAGACCAGACCACCCTTTCCCCCACATTAAGCAACTACTAACCAAGAGGATGCCCCGCTCTGTGCATTGGACCGATGACCATTTGAGATGGTACTATTATTGCCACAGAGAGCATGAAATCCCAAACCAAACTTAAGTTTTCCCAAATTAATGTTCTGCCCATATATACAACAACCTCAGTCAGGGAGGCTGTTGAGCAGCCAGATGGGGAGCACTAAGCTTTGCATCCCTAAGCTGTCTCTTTGGTGCATCACCAAATTCAGGTGGTCCAGTCCTTCTCCAAAAGAGAGGGTGGTCCTGGTATTAGGAAGTGAACTCCTATGTACCACAACTCTACTTTCCCCCACCTTCAGTATGGGCTGGTGTTGCACTAAGTATCTGGGCAGACAGTGCTGAGTCAGCTCTGATTCACCCAGCTCCCTTAGTTAGGTCTCTGTGATACACACCAGGTCAGCTCTTTTGTCCACAATCATATCATGACTCAGAATGGTTGTGGACCAACCTGACATTCAACAGCAGAACCAGCAGATTGTTAGATACAGTGGTAGAGCATCCAGCAGTACCAGGGATAGTACACCTTTCATCGCACCTCTGCCATGCCTATCCTTCCCATTGATCACTAAAACAGGTCGTTCTACAACACCCTCCCACCAATCTTCCTCCAAGCCACATCCTGTATCCAGATAATCCTGCTAAAATAATTCAAAGAAACAAATTATACCATGTGGCTTTGAAGGCATCAGCCCACCATAGGCTGATTTCCTAGAGCCCACCATAAATATTCCTATGATCAATCTGAGCATAGTGTACAGTATATTATACACACATTCCACCCCAAAACTAACCTGGGACAAAAAACAACCTCTTCCCTATCTCAAACCCAGGGGGTCTTTCACATTGGGCACCCCAAAAGCACAAAACCTATGTACAGTATGCCATACATTCACCCTCCCTCTTATTTCAATTCATACTACATACAATGAAAGAAATCTATTATATTTTCCCCAAAGTTAAAAACCCCTTTGGTGTTTTTTCTTCGGGGTCAGTTTTTGGGGGTTGGCCTGCCAGGTGGCATTCCACTGTGCCATCTAAATCCCTGCTTCATAGCTCTGCTAACCGTAAGTTGGAAGTAGTGGCATCTGCAGCTTTCCACAAACACCACCACCCTCAGACTGTGGGCTGGCTTGCCTGATGGTGAGTGGCAAATAGACCTGTACTTGCAGGTCTAGCAGAAGAAATGGGGGGACCAGGCGTAGGTGTTTAGAGCCCCACTCCTCTCCCATTGCAGCTCATCATGAACAGCAATCTTTTGGCATCCTGAATATGGGGTGAGGAGTGAGTAAAGGAGATTTTTCAGCATATGAATGGAATAACTGATTTGTAGATTATGAGGAGCTTGTGTATATGTAGATGACCAGGTCTATGTGTGAACAAATAAGGTTTGGGGTGTGGGTGTGTAAATAAAAGGTGGCCTGCACTTCATGTAATCTGGAAGTTCAAAATGACACACAAAGTAATGTTGTTTTAGAAATTAGATATTCAAAAGACATCAGTGGAAAATATATGCTATCGGAGTTTAGTGTCTGGCAAGAATGGCAGCCCGGAAAGCAAGTGTATTGTATTCACTTAAAATAAAGTATTGAAAGAAATACATTTTTAATGATATCGGGCACAAAAAACACTTAGCATGTTCACTCAAACACAAATGTTTAATCCCTTGAATTCTTTAAATCTCTGATCTCCTTTGGGAACGAAATAACTGCAGGGCTCAATTTGTACTGGTAGCTTAATGATTAAAGATGAAAAATTCTTTGCCTATGCATTTGATTTTTATATGCCTTGTTTTACTGCAAATCCTATTAAAATAAACTCTGTTGTTAGATGCTGGGAGTAATTGGATCCAATACTTCACAGCTGAAAAAAAAAGTTCGCTCCTGTTTTGAAGCCTTTTAGCAAAAGGAGAATTGGCAGTGGTTGCAGGAGGGATGTGTGGGATGGCAGCAGGAGAAGATTCTGTTAGGTGGAAATATATACGATAACACAAAAGACTATTGTGAGAAACTACCATCAACGTACTTGGCTAAAGTGTTCTATTGTGGTTCTGTCACTTTCTATGTTTGTTTGTGTGTGTGTGACTGTGTGTATCTACCATGGCTATATTCTACCTCCACTATCGGAAGCATTTGCTGGGAATCCCAAGCAAGGCGAGTGCTCTTATGCCCAGGTTCTTCTTGCAGACTTCCCATAGGCATCTATCTGACCATTGTGAGAACAGGTTGCTGGACTAGATTGGCCTTTCAACGGATCCAGCAGGGCTCAGCTTACATTCTTATATTCCTCCTCAGACATTCACTGTTGTCACATGAGGGGAGCCATGGGGTAAGGATGTTGTGACCACTACAGGTGCAGCCCATGAGTCAAAGGTCAACTATCTGAACCTTCAAACCCAGATCTTTCAGGGTTCTAAAAGGTTCACAAAGCCTCCATGAGCACAGGAGTCTTCTGACTACAGATAGTTGTGCTCCAACTATTGAGAGTAACCACAGCGGTGAAGTTGGGGGATCTAGCATACCCATCCATGACTCCTGTCATGTGTTCACTAAACCCAGATAAAGGTAAAGGACCCCTGACAGTTAAGTCCAGTTGCAGACGACTCTGGGGTTGCGGCACTCATTTCGCTTTACAGGCCAAGGGAGCCGGTGTTGGTCCGCAGACAGTTTTTCCAGGTCATGTGGCCAGCATGACTAAGCCGCTTCTGGCGCAACGGAACACCAAAACCAGAGCAGCGCATGGAAATGCCATTTACCTTCCCACTGGAGCAATACCTATTTATCTACTTGCACTTTGACGTGCTTTAGAACTGCTAGGTTGGCAGGAGCTGGGACTGAGAAACAGGAGCTCACCCTGTCATGGGGATTCGAACCGCTGACCTTCTGATCGGCAAGCCCAAGACGCTTGGTGGTTTAGACCACAGCGCCACCTGCATCCCTTAAACCCAGATAGTAAACACCTAAAGAGAACTATTATTTCAAAAACAATTTTTAAAACTCCCATGTGGTATGGCTCCATTATCCATTACTGACACCCCTGAGCAAAGAAAAGGTCAAGTAAAATGAGCAGACAGATTGCAAAAGGCCACCAGGTAAATGGGCAAGTAATGTCATTATTGGAGGGTGAGAAGTATTCTATGACCAACAAAATGGAACAACTCATGCCTGTCAAGGGCCACCTCCCCTCAACTACCATTCAACTGAGAAACCAAACCCCTAAAATGAGGTGATTAGATGTATCCAGTAGCAGGCAGAAGGGTCTGTCAAAGCTTCACTGACCTCAGGAAGTGGCAGAAAAGAACAGTCAAGTTGAAAGTAAGGGCAGCGCACCAAGCAGGTATTCTTTAACCTGTGTTTGCCTTGGCTTGCAGCTTTCTTCTCATGACTGGGGTTTCGGTTATGGTGGAGTTATCTTTGCAAAACATTCCTCCATCCAAGGCTGGCCCAAGACATTTTGGCACCTACCTCCACCCTGGGAAGATGGGTTGAGCGAAGAAAGATCTACATTGGGAACTTCTAACCTGGTGTATGCTGCCACCTGAGGCAGTTGCCTCACCTTGCTTCATGGGTGGGCCGGCCCTGTCACCATCCCCAAACTGGACTGAGTACCAGTGAAGTTGCCAGAAGTTATTCTTCTGGTGACTGAATAAGCCATCTCACCAGGTATTTGGTTTGCAGTATTCTGCATTCCAATGATTTTTTCCCCAGATTAACAGAAGTCAAGATGGACACCAATTCCTCACTCATACAAAGACACTTACCTTTTCCAAATAAACAGTAAAGAGTTGTGCATTTTTTCAGCATATGACATAGAGGATCCATTCTTTGAGCACATCAGAGAATAACTGGAATAGCAACACAGAATGCCCATTTCCAGCACTCGAGTGAAATGTTTTAGAGCCACATGTTTCAGCGACAAAACCAACCATATAAATCTTTCTCTCTACAGATGCAATTTAGTGAAATATGCAGTTTTCTGTTTTCCATTACTGTATACAGTATAAATTCTTTCCCCTGGAAGACAGATTGTGCAAATTTGCAAACAGCATCTGTATTCACACATTTGAAACATTAATTTATCTGGCAATAAAAATTTTGATTTCCCAAAAGGAGTGCCAAGTCTGAGAACGGATGCCTAGGTTTTTTTTTGAGACTTAACTGAATTTTCAGCGTTAGTTATTTTGTGGTGAGTTACAATGCTTTGGTAGCAAAATATGCAACTTAACAGCAAGTACAGAGCATTAAAAGGGTCACACCAAGCATAAATCTCCAAGCCTAGTTTATGTATATGTATAATTTATAATAACAGACAAAGTTCTGAAAAGGTAGGCTTTCCATTGTGGGGGGAAATGCTTTTGTTAAGGGCACAGTTTAAATGAATAACAAGTAAGATTTACAGTGGATTTTCTATTTTTCTATACCTGAATGGAACATATACCAAAAGGATATTCAAAGATCCATTGTTATTTATTATAAAAGTTAGAAAGAGTCTAAATGTGCAGGTCTGTATATCCTAGAACAAAATATTCTGATCCATTGAAGTAATTTTCAAAAACTACAAACAGAAGAGCTCTTAAAATTCAACCTGTCCTTCAGGCTTTCTATACCATCAAACTTCATACAATCAGTTTCAGGCTGACATAACAATAGAGCCTGTTTTGGGATGAGTAAAAGAAGGAAGGAAAGATAACGGTTGTAAAATCTCAATTTCTTTGAAATAATGCTAGAAACATCTGAAAACATACCTTCAAAACCAGGAGCTAGTTTTTGAACTGCAAACAACTATCTTGTTTTGTTGCTAATGCAAGGAATTTTGAGGCTCATTTGATCCAAAAACCAAGTATGTACATAAATAACTTATGAACTGCCGGATAAACTATTCACCACAACTGGGCCTCTGCTTTCTGCACTAGGCTAATACAAAAATATGTTGAATTCAACAGTGTGGACTGAATTATTTCAGGACACTCCTGTTACGGCTCGTGTTATGGGGCTGCTATATAACTGCAGAAAATAAATGACTGGAGTCAAACATGCTAACTACCATTAGGTAGAGTGAGACAGACACCTTGGCAGCTAACTTTGGGTACTATAAAAAGTAATTTAATTTATTGTGATTATATTTTTACTGCCAGGTTGGGGTACTTACAGGTTTATTGCCTCACGTGCTAAGATAACTTGGCTGGTCTTGGGCTTTGGCCTCAGTTGATGTTCTGGCTCGGGAACAAAATGTTTTGGGCCAACCCTGAGGACCAGAGCATCTAAAGACCATGTTCCATGTCACTCTGACATCTGGAGACAGGGCCTTCTCAGTTGTAGCACCTGTTTACATCACTTCCTTTACAGGGAGATTCACTTGGTGCCATCTTTATTTTCTGTTTGGTGCCAGAAGAAATCTTTTTTTAAAAAATTATTTGTCCAGGCATTTTAATTCTGTGTTTATTTTATGCTCAGTTTTTCTTAAGTTGCCTGTCAGTTCTAAACTATTTGTAGACTTCATGTTTGACTACATTATTTGCATTGTATATGCATGGAATATTTATTGGAATGGGGTATATTTGGGTTATATATATATATATATATATATATATATATATATATATATATATATATACAACCCAAATATACCCCATTCCAATAAATATTCCATGCATATACAATGCAAATGATATGATTTTTTTTCTGGATTTTGTTTTACTTTTATATTTATATTTATTTTGTAAGAGAGCTATGGCTGGCTGGCTGAATGAATGAATAAGGAAATATAGCATAGCACCAAATGTTGACTGAACCCATTCCTCTAACCTCTCAACATCCTTTGTGGAAATGCCATAATATCGACTCTTTGAAATTGCTCTTGGGTGAGTCAGTGGGCGTCTTGTGGCATAATAACTGCATAGCCCATTGGTGATGAGCCCACAGTGGAGAGTCACATGCAGATGCAACAATTTATTCAGCACTACCTTTATATTGAATGTACTGTTGGCTTAAAGACTTTTGTTTTCTTTAATGGGATCTTTTTTCTTTTTTGCTTAACAAATAATGTATTTTCAGCTGAAGCATAAGTTGCTCAAAGCAGAATGTCGTTCTTCCTACGTCTATTTTAATAAGGCTGGGACAGTGGTCCTTGGTGAATAGCACCTCCTTAGGATCCTATGACTAATACTTTTTCCCTTTTTTTGCAGTGCACTCCAGGGAATGCTTGACTTATAAATGATTGCCTGCTTGTATTAAAATTTTTCTATGTTCGTGCAAATAAAAGCAGCATTTTTTCTTCTCATTTAACAAAAATGAAACAGTTGAAGATGTTAAAATTCAAATAGCTTTCTCTGCCAGTTGAATAGTAGAGATCTAAAACTTGCATCCATGCTGTTAGTTTAATTAAAAATGTACCCAAAGGAAAACAATATTCAACAGTATTCTCTCCAGAAGTTTTGTAGTGGATTGTTTGAGCACACCATAAGGTGTCCCATTGTCTTGGGCTTTCATACAGATTTCTCTTTCCTGCTGTCATACTTCTGACCTGATTTAAATGAAATTTGTGTTAGGGTTTGGATGGTACTTCAATTAACTACCTGAACAAGTAGCTAGCAAGAAAGCTTTAGACATAAAATGACACTATTATGGGATAAGTGATTTGCAAATGGTGGCCCTATGCAAATAGTTCTCTGAATATGCGCTTCCCTACAAGATCATCGAAACTGTCCTCCAGTAGATGAAGTGTCCACCCCCTATATCTGATCCAGAAGGTCCCAATACTCTCCAGAGTTGCTTTTTGTAACACAAGCAGTCTAATATAGCCAACATGCTTAAGTCTAATTAACGCATGAAGAAGTTAATACCATAGAATATGCTGCCCTGCCAGGCTTAGTTATGTCTACTTCCTCTCACCTTGGGAGGAACTTGGTCATCAAGCCTTTGTTTTCTTCCAGTCTACCTAAGAAGCTCAATGGATGAAGAGGTTAGAGTTGGCTGCTCCAGCTCAACCCCATGACTCAACCCCATTATTGAGTTCCTATACCAATAATTTCGAAACTTTCACGTCTTTGTAACTAAGCCAGGTTTTACAGCCTGTGCAACCTTCTGAAGCACACAAATCAGATCTTTGGAGAGTTTTTAAGTAGGCCATTTTTAACTTACCAAATGTATGGTCTTTCCCCCGTGCTTGGGGAAGAGGAAAGCTTTGGGGAAAACTTTTAAAGCGACATTTTGGAATCTCTGCTGGGGTCCTTTCACCAAAGGGTACTTGCCCCAAACTTGGATCTTGGCATCTTTTATATTATATATATATGGTGGAGGTTTTTTGCACCAGCCATTTTGAGGGAGTAGAGGGGATAGAAGAAGAGGAAGTTCATTGCAGGGAAAGAAGTCGCTGCACAAATGGAGCTGCAGAGTTGAATTGACTCCACAAGGTCAAAGGTTTTGCCTATTTAGATGAAATTTTAGTTAATTTAAGTGGACCCACATCATGGTTGTCTTGTGTAACATCACATATTTCACCAGGAAACCATTACTGCCTCTAGTATCACTTCCTTGCTACCTCCTCCACCACCAATATAGTGCTACTGTTGTTGTTACTACTGCTACTATTACTTGATACCATCACAATTATCATCCTGCTGGAAATGTGTTTCTTTCTTCCAGCTTTTTCAAATATGTAGCATCTGCCCCATCTGCCTGTTCACACTTCTTCATACACAAACCCTCTGTCAGACTTCTACAAACCAAGATAAGCTGCTCTAAAATGATAGATAAATCAATGCATTATAGAACAATTCTCTAAGGGTACACGATGCAACGTTATACCAGGCATTCTTAATTATTTATCCCTCCCCAGACAAACCAATCTTGTTCTAAACACACGTCGTCTTAAAGTTGCAAGCATTTATGTTTTGCCCATTGCCAAGATACCTTTCTGTGTGACAGGTCGATACGTAAACCACTGCTAATATTTCTGTTACAGTTTCCAGCCTACCAGTGAATGTTTGGCCTGGCCAGAAGTTCTCCCGCTTAGTCATTTGTTCCCACAGGGAGATGTCAAGCCCAATAACCCACTGAATGCTCAGTCTTTGTGTTAGCTCCCTAATCTATATCAGTGTAACTTTAAAAAGAAAGAGAGGAAGAAGATGAAGCTCTCTATTCATTCTCTTTTTAAAATGTATTTTTTAAAATGTCAGCTTCCCTTCAAAATGGAAATGTATTCTGCACTTGTGAGGAGGAACCAGCCTGACCGGACCAAAAAAAATTGAGGCAACCATGTTACGGTAATTTTCATAGTCATCCCTTAATGCAGAAACAGTCACAAAACAGAATGCACAGTCTGGGTTCAGAAAGTTGGTAGGTACCATGCCATCACTCATGCTGGTGGGAGCCAACCCTTATGAAGCATACTGCATGACCTGCTGCATTAGGCTGTCTGCAGTCCTTCATCCACTTTCCTGAATTTGAGCTACCACTTCCAAGCCACAGCCTTTCTTCCTCATGGTCCTCATTCACACCCTCCTTGATCCCTCCTCCCCCCACCCCCGGGCTGGAAGATGCCCTCAAACGTCTCTTGCATCACTGTATGGAGAATAGAGACGACTGTGTGAATGTGTATAGATACTAGACTATTGTGTTGTTGTTGTTTAGTCGTTTAGTCGTGTCCGACTCTTTGTGACCCCATGGACCAGAGCATGTCAGGCACTCCTGTCTTCCACTGCCTCCCACAGTTTGGTTAAACTCATGCTGGTAGCTTCGAGAACACTGTCCAACCATCTCGTCCTCTGTCGTCCCCTTCTCCTTGTGCCCTCAATCTTTCCCAACATCAGGGTCTTTTCCAGGGAGTCTTCTCTTCTCATGAGGTGGCCAAAGTATTGGAGCCTCAGCTTTAGGATCTGTCCTTCCAGTGAGCACTCAGGGCTGATTTCCTTCAGAATGGATAGGTTTGAACTTATTGCAGTCCATGGGATTCTCAAGAGTCTCCTCCAGCACCATAATTCAAAAGCATCAATTCTTCGGCGATCAGCCTTCTTTATGGTCCAGCTCTCACTTCCATACATCACTATTGGGAAAACCATAGCTTTAACTATACGGACCTTTGTCGGCTATTGTACTAAGGTATAATTCACAATAATCTTGCATAATGGGTTTCTGAACTGGACAATCTGGCCTGATCCAACTTAAAGTGGCTAGGGCTGCAAAACGCAGTCCTGTTAAACAGCTGGCAGTCACACTAATTACCTGCTTGAAAGTAGTGCTGGCTCAAACCATTTTTCTGCCAGACAAGGACCCCAAATAATGTCCCAGCCCTCTTAGAGACAACACATACCTTACTGCGCTATTCCGGCACCACCTCTTGTCTTCATCTATATACACACTCACAAATGCACGCGCGCACACTGTTGCGCTTGAACCACTAACTACATAGCAGGCCTAACTCCATCTGAAAGGGCTAATACAGCCTTCAAATACCAGAATGGGCAATACAGCCTTCAAAGTCCACCTCTCAAATACCAGAATGGTGCAATCACCCATCTTCCCACAGGGCTATAAATGCAGAGCCCTAACAACTGATTTTGAGGAGGATCTATACACACTGCCAGCCATTTGCTGCATTCATAATTCCTCACCCACCTAGGGTTGCACACACACAAACCTCCAAACCAATGGTTTGGAAGGTCAGCACCACTTAGTGGTTTTGTCACTGCTACATAGTGGAAAGGAGAGGGGAATGGGGAAGGCAGCCGAGAGATTGGTGCAGTGCAAACATGCTGGCAGAGGTAATCTGGTGCTGCTGCTGGCACATCTGTATGGCGCTGACCTTGTCACTGCCTCACCCTTCTCTGTCTTGGTACACAGGAATGGTCCAGAGATGCAGTTGCCCCACCATGCTCCCTGCTACTGCATTTTGCTAAGTCAAGTAATTTTCTCCTTATATCGTACAACTCAACGTAGTAGAGAATGTGCTCCCAGTAGCATATTGCCTTTCTTTGGGTTATTGGATAATAGTAGTAATTATAATTTGGATTTGAAGGCAATCGAAGTAGAGCCCAAAATGGTTTAGAACCACAATTTCAGGTATAATTCAGTCAACGTTCAGCACAGTTTAAATCCCCATTGATTTCATCTGCTACTAAAATGAAGTGGACTTTCAAATACTTCGCTTTGACTGCCTCGTGCCATTATTTTCATAAGCACCTCCCTTCTCCTTGGGTAGGTTCCTTTATTTCAGCTCGTTTTATGGAATAACAAATATTTTAAATGCGTGAGCTAAAACAATGGAAGTGGCTTGTTTATAACTGGGAGACAGGCCTACAGTCCACAGCTTCATCATTTATATATTCCTTCCAGCCTTAATGCTGAACTACTTATTTTCCTGGGTTTTATGGCTCTTAAATATGAGATTGTTTTGTTCATCTAATAGTTTTAGCTATTACCAAAGGATCTATCTGGGTTGCAGTCATTACTGGTGCCTAAATATTCCCACCACAGTTTCCCTGCTCTGATGTAATTCTTATATATGGGCAAAGTGCCCTTTTTTGAAACATGGTGTGTATGGGTCTGTGGGTGTTAAGGGACCACACTACCGTTACCACCACCACCCTTCATGATTTATGGCACAATCCTATACAATTCTGCTCAGAAGACAGTAGGTATATAGGTTTGCAGTCTTGCAGTTCAATGAGATTTACTCCCAGGTAAGCAGCTATAGAATTGCTGCCTTAAAGTAAATCTGTAGCTTTTGCAATGACTCTATGCAGTTATGCTGTTGCTTCCATATATATATATATATATATATATATATATATATATATATATATATTTGCTTTCGTAGATTTTCACGGGTACAGGAATGCAGGTTTTGGTGTCTTCGGGTGTCTTCCCGTGTAAGAGTTGGGGTGTCTAGGCGACGTTTCGACGAGGTCTCACTCGTCATCTTCAGGCTGGTGCTTTCGGCTTCTTGTTACTAGAACAAGAAGCCGAAAGCACCAGCCTGAAGATGACGAGTGAGACCTCGTCGAAACGTCGCCTAGACACCCCAACTCTTACACGGGAAGACACCCGAAGACACCAAAACCTGCATATATATATATATATATATATATATATATATATATATATATATATTTGTATGACTGGGATTTTAATGAAGTTGGCACAAAGCCTGCAATGTAATTTGCTATTTTTATTACTCTGTCAATATTGTGCATTAAGGCCCTCAATAGTCTTCAATGAACGTAAAAAGAACTCTTTAAACCATGCAATGTCGAAACGAAAACAGGAAACTGCTAATGCATGTGTCTTAATACACTCGCTCAGATTAAGGCTTTTGAAGCAGTCTCTCACTAATTAATTTGAAACTGTGATGAAAACACAAAGTGCCCATAGATGTGAGGTTCCTAAGGTTTTTACTGACAAGAGCATTTTGAAATGGGTGTTCTTTTCTTAGTTTCTTGACAAAAGCTATACATCACACCAGAATAATAGCCCAGATTGATGGCCAAGCCTTTTGCTATTCCTCGGAGGGGACGGCAGAAATGTGAACTTCACTTCTGGTCCTGAACTCGTAAACCGTAAAATCAAAGCCTACAAGCCTACAGGCTGTAGAGAACTGAAAAGCGGGGATGCAAATCTGATTTTGATTTTCTCCTGCTATTATCTTTTGCTTTGTCAAACATGCACAAAATCCACAACTGCCTGCTTGCATGTTTACTAGTAGGAAACATGAGTCATTAAAAAAAAAACCAACTCCTAAATTTAAAGAAATTATTTTAAGTTCCCTCAGAATTCCCTCAGGTATTTTGTCTTCATAGAGACCTCTCTAAATTTGTTTCAAATTTGGGTTAAATGTTAAGGTAACTATAGAATGTGAAGTGCATATGTACACACATTTTATTTTAGTTTTAATCTGTAACTTGAAATGGGGGGTTCAAACTGAATAAAATAAATGGCTGCCTCCTGTATGCTGTCTTGTTCTCCTTGTGGTATTCCCAGAAGCATCTGCTTGGCCACTGAGGGAAACAGAATGTGAGACTAGATAGGCCTGTGGTCTGATCAAGGAGGGCTCTTCTGGAGTTTAAATAATGAACAAAATAAAATATCTCTATATTGTATTGCTGCCCAGTGTAAAAGTGGCCTCTGCGGGGAAACATTACAAGCATATTGTTGTTTTAAGCTGTTGTGCTGACTTTCTCAAAAAATGAAGGGGGGAAGGGTTAAACTGAGGCTAAGGTGAAAGTTCTGGCATTAAGAACTTTCCCTTAGATATTGAGAGTGGTGAAATTCAGCTACTGCCTCCCCAAATACAGGGCAGGGTTTTTTTGTGTATGAGGGGGTGCAATTCTTCAAGGTAGGAGTTTACATGGTGTCAGTATGGACAAGGTGCCATTTTTCTCAGGAGCTGATGGCTGGCTGATAGTGTCATTCAAGGAGAAAACTGTGGCCGAAAGGACATCCTGAAAAGCTAGGTCTTAATCTGGCGCTGAAAGGACCAGAATGGTGGAACTGGGCAAGCATCTGCAGAAAGGGCAAATTCCTATCAATCTGGCATTTCTACTTCTGATGTAAAGGTTGGAAATTCCCAATCCATATGCTGGATGTGGCCCATAGAACCTGCTCATCCAGCGCATAGACCCCACCCCCATCTCTCCACTGCATGGCGATTAGGTTTGAAAATAAGCTTCCTATTGGAGCTCACTTTTCAGAGTTAATTGCTGTGCAAGGAGTACTTTCTAGGGAAGGGTGAAATCACAACTATGGAGGAATGGATTAAGCCTCCTTTCCTCCCATGCTGTGACTCCTCTGCCAAAAATCACTTCCCATGCAGCAATTAGGCCTTTAAGCAAGCTCTCATTGATTCCAATGGGCAGCTGTTTTCAAGTTTAATTGTTGAATGGGGGTGGGGGTGGGGACTCTTCAATGAGACTGCAGCTGATGAGGAAACGGTTAACTCTGCCATCCCTTTGCACTCCGTGAAAATCACCTCTCTATAGCAATTAGACTTGGGGGGAAACTTCAGTGTTTTCTCAAACCTAATTGCTATGGGAGGATGGATGGGTATGAAATGAATGAATGACTGAATGACTGAATATGTAATAATAGATCTATGTGGGAGTTACTGTAGATATTCATGAATGGGCTTGCGTAAATGTAAATCTCCCTATCCAACACAGTCATGCAGTCCCTGAAACGTCAGACACAATGGATTGTGGCCTTAAGGCTGAAAAGCGTTTCCCACCCTTGTTCCAGTGGATACCCACCAAACATCAGTTGGTGCAGGCCCCCAATGCAAGACCTCCAGTGTTAAACAGAGCGCAATAAGGGTTGCAGTCCAGAGTCCCTAGAGGAATTTCAGAACAAATGATACTGAACGAATGACACACAGCAGCCTGTAACTTCCATGATTTGGGAAGGATTAGTTGGTCTTGGAATATGTTTCTGGGGGGAACTTGACATTATTACACTCATCTGCCACCAGATTCAGCAACCATGTGTCTAATGCCTCCTCCATCCCTCTTCAATAATGTTTTTGCTGCAACTTATCACTGTTCTGACCTCATCATGGCATCCGTTTCTCCACTGACATGGAGGAGGATGGAGAAATTGATGTTTTGTTATCAGAACATGGCTAAGGAGAACCAGAACATGCTTTTTGGGGGGAGGGGGAGACGCATGACTAACTGAGTTGCAAAGCCTATAAATCGGAAGCTGTGGTTCATTGGGGGGATACGGAATATTTGCTCAGAATTAAATACCTAGAAAGCAGGAAAGCAAAGGACAATTTCAAGGATCTGCTTTTGTTGTTAAATGGGGGAACTGGTGCCATTTATAAAAATGTTGCACTGTGAAGTTTGGATTTGTCTATTTAATCCAAGTTTCTTCAAAGAGGATAAATCGTGCAGGAGCAGAGTGCTTAGAATAAATAGGCCTATGGATCATAGCCATAGATTTCTAATTACAGTATGTAGATGCAATTAGAGAGTTAAAAATGGAATAACATCAGTTCCATTTCAGACAAGGAAACCTGACTTTAAAGAAAAGGCTTATTACATTCTGCTGTTCTTTGTTTTTTAAAAATAAATCTACCTGTTGGCTGCAGATTCCAAGAGCAGCTGACACACACAGGGAAATCTGATTTACAGAGGCGGTTAGCGGTCTGTGAGTGTGGTTTTGAAAGCGGCAATAGGAAGGATAGCCTGTGCATTTTTTGCCTATGGAGATACATTTGTAGCTGTTAGCAGCTTGGATTTATGCTGAAATTTATTGTAAGAAAATACTGGCTGCTAACTACTTTTGTTTGTCCTAGTCGAGCCATAAAAAAGGCCTTCAAAGGCAGCAGCTGCCAAATATTACCCAAAGCAGCCCTTCAGATTTCTTTTTCCATGGTCATTATTTTAAAAGGAATAACAGAAAACAAATCCGGAATAAATTCAGACAAAGTGCAAACGGTTGGGAAAGGCAATTATCAAAACCCTGCAAATGCAGAAGTGTCTGCTACATGGATTGTACCCCCCTCCATTTCTGTCACGTAGAAAACAGGAAGTGGGCCGTTCATACAGACAGGGCCAAGCGTCAGAGCTTAGCAATACTGGACTTCTGGCAAGGCTCACCCCAGTTCAAGAGACTCACTGCTAATGGCTGGAACCTCCTGGACCTGCTTCTACTCCTTCTCTTCTTGTCACAGACGGCTCATGTCCCCTCTCCATGTAAGCAATGACAAGGGGTAGGGACAGGACTATCTTAAGCATATGCAGCGCCAGGGTGCAAAGCCCCCCCCCCCAAGGTTGCCCAGTCCCAGGCGTGCAGGAGAGCAGAGCCAGCTGGCCGCCTCAGTGTCTCACTAGCTCGGTTGCCCCCGGACTCGCGGCACAGAGCCGGCCACAGCAGAAGAGCCCACCACGGTGCTCCGACTGACGGGCAGGCTCTTCCCCAGACTCAACTCTCGGGCCCTGGACTCTCAGCCTGGTGCCTCTGAGAGCCCGGCGCCTGGTTGCCCTGCACCCCTAGTGCCTATGGGTAAGACGGCCCTGGGTGGGGAGATTGGAGCATTCTCCTCCTAATGCTCTACATTTTCCCTTTGGGTGATGGCACAGATTGTTGTCAGACTGATTGATTGGATTTTTTAATGCCACTTTTCATTCAAATGAATTTCAAAGCAGCTTGCAAACAATACATAACAATAACAGAACAGAACATCACAAATACAGCATCATCATATAAAATAATTAACAAGTCATCAGTAAAACAATTAAAATCAATTAGTGGCATACCGTGGGTTGCTGGTGCCCGGTGGGCACTGGGGAATACATGTGCCAGGGTGCCACAGCACGGAGGGTGAACAGAGCCCACCCAGGCCTAGCCACTGATGCCACCAGAGCGATCCCCCCACTGGAGCCAAGTGGGGCTATGCTGCGCTGCCTGCCCGCCTGCACAGGTTGTGTGTGTGTGTAACTTATGTTTATTTGTAAGAGCTAGAAGGCATCAGGTTATGGTAGGGGTGTTGCAGTCCCCTGTAATTCTGCTTCATTCAAGAAAAAGTTGCCTCAGATGTTTAATCACATTTTGAAGATCAAGTGGGGAAATACGCCTTTTGGTCATTAATGTACACTGACAGCTATCTGGAGTTAATTTATGTGTTTATTATCCGTATTCTCCCACACACTTCCTGTCCTTACTTTCTTTATTATTTTCTCTGTGTACATTTCAGGTTTGCCAAGATGAGAATGAGCCAACTGTAAGGGATTTGTCTCTTGGTTCAACTTCTGCTTCTATCTCTGCTTCCAAGAACCAGCTATTCTTGCTTCTGCTCTTAGGCTGCCTGCCAACTGCTCCGCTACTTTGCACCAGCCTGACAAGGCTCACTAATTATAAAGAAATGTTTAATGTCTCAGATAGTAGAAGGTGGAAGAAAGAAGAAGGCAGAAATCACAGTAGTAGGGAAGCCATAAATATCTGCTGTGCTCTTGAAGCAAAAATAATGTTTGCTGTTGCAGAAAAATCTTGAAAAACAACCAAGAGCATTGCTGGAGCCATGGAAAAACAGGAGTGATGCATGGCACAAGTTCTTATGCATTTAAGCCAAAACCGTACAATCATTATGTTTCAGGCCCAAGGGCAACTTTATGCTGCTCAGGTCAGTGGTTTTGTGTGTGCACGCGTGTGCTAGTTTAATGGGGGGACAATTTGCAATTAAGCCAGTGCACAACAAAGTGAAAAGTCTGTGTTTCTGAACGGGCAATGGTGCAAAATAAGCCATGCCTACACTTTTGTGATTGTGATACACACATCCTGTACAAAAATTATTTCGGCATTTCAGTTCCAGCATTTCCATGTATTCTGTGTTTCATTTAAAATGTTCCAACCGTGGTGCCAATACCAATACCTGCGAACATGGCAATCAATACCTATGCCAATAAGTGAGAATATCAATGGGAAGGACCCAGATATTCAGTAACAGTAAATTATTTGGATTCGGAACGTGATTCTTATGAATTAAGATATTGCTTACATGCAGTAACAAGCCTCTTCACTTTGGCTTTTGATTTGGATATCCATCCATTTGGATATCCATTCAAGAAGAATCAGAGGTCAAACAGAACTGAATGAGATTGTTATATCTCATTCTCCCAGATTGTTATAGTGGGCGGAAGTGGATGTCTTTGTCTAGCCTCTGTTGTATGAGCGGCCATAATAGCAGCATTGCTGTCTCTGCTGGATGACAATTGCGCTTGTACAGGAAACTGATGGATGAGCATCAGTCTGCTACCAGGAAGATGTAGCTGAAACTCCACAGTACATCAGTCTATGGTGTGAAGTATGGTTGTGGCCAGCACCCCTGAGATCTGTGCCAATTTTGGTGGTCTGGAAGGAAAATAAAAATCGGCTCTAGAGATATACAACTTGCACATATGTATGGTTCCTAATTGTGAGTAGAGCCTGTACACACAGTTGTACGCATGTGGGATCCTACCTTACGTTACACCCAACATACCGGAGTGAGGGAGCAGGGCTGTCAGATACATAGACGCTGGTTGTGGGTCATCCAGAACCCATCCACTCTCTTCTACATGTTGATTCAATGTGTGTATAGGCCAAGTATTAACTATTTGATTCCCCTGCAGTCCTACTATTTTGCCCTACCATTAAGAGAATAAGACAGGTGCCTCAGGCAGCAGATGTGGATGGAGGGCAGGGAGCAATAGAACAATGTTGGAGGACAGAACTGTGTGTGCTAACTTGGCTGATCCTAGGTGATGTCCTGTCCTCATCAGTGTGGAAATATGATTCAATGGGCAATTTGGACAACTTTGGCATCAAATCTGGGTCGTGATACCACAAAGTCCTTCACCTGAAGCAGCAAAATGGCTTCAGCCAGCCCCGCATGTGCACATCCAACTCCCTCATTTTCTAATTCACACAGAGCAGCGTCCTCTTTCCCGACAATCTCAGCTCTCCCCTTCCCACTTAGCTACTCACTAGATCCTCTCTGCCAGACTCTAATTCACACACAACCATTAACCCCAAACACCCTCTCTCTTGCTGTCATTCATATGCAGCCCCTCCTCTCTCTCTCTCTTACACACACACACACACACACACACATTCACTATTGCTGTTAATTAAGTATCAATAGTATCTCAAAACAGATGTTGATCAGGAAATCCAGATGCATTTCACTTCCTTGTCTAGCTATATCAATCAATACACTCCCAGTTCTTTTCCACGGGTGAAAGAGGAAAAAAGCCCTTATGTACCTTTCTAACACACATACACACGCACACACCCTGTCCCTAACTGAACTGGCCGTTGCTGTGATTCAGACTTTCACTCCTCTGCAACACAGCACTTTACTCAACAGTGCAGACTTAGAGGGCCTGCTAGCCAATGGTGCTCTCGGGACTTTAGGACAAATGTCTGGGTCCCAAGTCAGCAAAATGAGAGATGGAGAGATGGGTTTTTGAAGTAAACGAATCAACACACCTTGCAAAACCCACAAGGAGGCTGAGCAAGACTGCTGTCATTTGAGGGGCAAAAGCACAGACGGGGTAGGAATGACACACTTCTTTTGAGTCCCAGGTTCCATGTTACTCCTTTCTGTATTTAAAGGGCCTGTCCTCAAGGTTACAGATGCACATCATTTATTGAGCTCAAGTCCTGATCAATGTGTGAAGGTTCGGGTGGAATCACCAGACTCAATCCTATTTTCTCCACCCCGCCCCCACAAACATTAATTTCTACCCTGTTTGACTGTCTGTACAAGCCTACAGTTTCTGCCTTTGCAAATGCATTGAACAATTAACATTCTAGATTAAATTGAGCTGCCCTCATCTATCTTATTCAAGCTGGTGGATAAATCCGTTTTGACCTCGGTATAAAAGTGAAAAGTATTATCAATCCACCCTACTCAGCCATGACTTCTTCCTTCCTTCCCTTTTCCTGATGTATTCACTATTGCTTTCAATTTAGTTATCAATAGTATCTCAAAATAGATGTCGATCAGAAAAACCAGAAGCTTTTTACTTGTTTGTTCAGCTATATCCATCAATACACTCCCCAGTTCATTTCTGCAGGTGAAAGAGGGGGAAGGGAATCCCTTTATGTCGCTTTCTATCTCAATTCTGTTAATGAAGATTCATTTCGAGTTGCAGCTTTACATAAACACCCCTTTCCTTGTTTGGCAAGAAGGGAGGCGAGTCTTTCACAATCAATTTTAGCACTTACACAAAGGTGTCTCACTGCTGTTCTCTGCTTCCATTTGTCATGAAGAGTGAGCTGAAAATTACCCTGGCTGCCAATGGCATTGTCTGAATTCAAGAGCAGAGCCAATAGAGCCATGGAAAGCATGAAATGGCTGACAACACAATCATATTCATAATATGAAGCTTCATCTTTTATTGTCTTTTCCCCCCCTGAGGTATTGTAGGCATTAACAAGAGCTGGGTTTTAATATCTTTATGATTATGCTAATTTGGAGAAATATAATTTCTCATCCTGAAGAAGGTAAAACTATTTTGCTCATGCAGAGTGTACCCAGATCATGGGTGGACCATGGTTAGGATGGTGAAAAGAGTCGACTCCCTTTGCATTTAAAAAGTAAACCTACTTAATCTGTGCTTTCCAAAACAAGGTGTGAGGCCGAAACATTCTACAAAAAATTCACTGCTCTGAATTGTTGCATAGGAGATCTCCAGCCGAGCAATGTAAAAAAGTATAAATAAATAAATAAATAAGATACATATGCTAGCATTAAGCGTGCATAAAAATGGATAGATTGGTGAAAACAGCCTGCAAAGTGTATTATATTGGGGAAATTGCTTTGTGCAATTGTGTCAATTGGGAAAAATTGCATCCCAAATTGTGTAAAAAACTAAAATGCTGCTGAATTTTTCATGAGGATTTTTAAAAAAACACACACACTAACAGACATAGAAATGTTGAAAAGTGAATTTAAGATTGATTCACATTCAAAACAAATCACCATGAAAACCACCATCTAAAAAAATAAACCCCCCAAAATAACCAGAAATCTTAACAAAATATTAGCAACAGCAAGATAATTAAAACAAAGCACTCTCATAAACCCACAATCCCCCCAAATAGCAAGAATTGCTCACTTACAGTGAAATCCTCTACCCACTTACCTGGGAGTAAGCCCATTGAACTTAATGGAACTTATTTCTGAGTAGACAAGTGTAGGATAACTGCGTTGTTAAAGCACAGTCCTATAGATATCTATTCAAAAGCCAACCCTATAACCTAATCTCTGAAGGCACAGTTAAGAGGCAAGTTTCACTTGCTATCAAAAAGAAAGAAGAAACTGTGCCTGCCCTTACATCTTTATTTAAGTTGTCTTTAGTGAACATGAAGAACTTCTGGTGATTTATACTAATCAGCAGACTCAAGTGATAAAGCTGTTCCTCATTCCCCTGAAAAGAAAAGAAAAATATCCCTGGACATAGAAACATAGGGAGTCAGGAAAAGGGCTTTCTCCATGACCTGCTAGCATTCTACATTTAGGTAAAGGTTAGAAGGAGAACATTTAAATATTAAAGTGCAGATGGCAAAAACTTTAACTGCCAATCATGCAATGTAACATGTAAAGGTAAAGGTAAAGGGACCCCTGACCATTAGGTCCAGTAATGACTGACTCTGGGGTTGTGCGCTCATCTCGCTCTATAGGCTGAGGGAGCTGGTGTACAGCTTCTGGGTCATGTGGCCAGCATGACTAAGCCGCTTCTGGTGAACCAGAGCAGTGCACGGAAACGCCGTTTACCTTCCTGCCAGATTTATCTACTTGCACTTTGACGTGCTTTCGAACTGCTAGGTTGGCAGGAGCAGGGACCAAGCAACAGGAGCTCACCCTGTTGCAGGGATTCGAACTGCCGACCTTCTGATCGGCAAGTCCTAGGCTCTGTGGTTTAACCCACAGTGCCACCCATGTCCCCAATGTAACATGTCCCCAATGTAACATGTAGCAGCTGCATAAATCACACGATAAGGTGGGCTTCGTTTTTGAATGAATCCCATAGCCCCCTGCAGCAATTAAGTTCCTTGTCTGTGAAGTAATTGAACAAAGGCGGAATCCTTTAAATTATTACCAAGATTGCGCTATATATACATATATATATACGAAAGCAAATATATATATATATATATATATATATATATATATATATATATATATATATATATATTTCTTAAAACAAGTGTCTTTTTAAAAAAAACCACTCACACAAAGCATAGCAAGTCTTTTAAAAATCACTTCTAATTGTTGGCTGCAGGAGTTTCACATACGATAGTTTCATATCATGGATGCCCTGGAGACCAATTAATATAGCAGCAGCTTTAGAACATTCTACCAGCAGAGAAGCCTTTCTACAGTCAAGGAACCCCAGAGCATCTGCCATGGAGCGAACCTCTAAGGGTTTCAGAGGATACTGGTGTAGGGTTGCCACCCATCCCTTAAAATATGGGATTGTCTCATTTTGGGGGGCAAAGAGTCCTCTACCCATTTGATACATTTTTTAAGTCATCATTATCCTGCCAGTGGCAGAGAATATCTAAAAGATTTCCCCCTACTTCTCCCTTATTTTGCCCAGGCAAAGGTGGCAACCCGTTGACCGCTGTAGCATAGGAAGGTGCTTTGTAAGGCCATTGATCCATCTCACTCAGCTTTGTCCACATCAGGAGCAAAGAGAAGGTAGATTTGGATCAGCCAGTAGAACTCTGGGTGATCTGAAGTAGGGAGTCTGGGGTTTCTGACTCCCCATGGTCTAACAGTGGCTACAACGAAAAGGTTCCCACCTACCTTTTGTTGAAGCAAAAAAAGCTTGGTGGAAAACGAGGAGTGGATTTTTGTCCAAAGCTGAGCGGAGCATGTGCTCAAAAACGAACTTTCCTCAATTCTTCTATGTGTTCTCTCATCAGAGCCATTATTTTGCACATCTCTCTGCTTGAGAAACCTAGACAGCATCTTACAAAGCAGAGACATCACCTTGCCAACAAAGGTCCGTATAGTAAAAGCTATGATTTTCCCAGTAGTGATGTATGGAAGTGAGAGCTGGACCATAAAGAAGGCTGATCGCCGAAGAATTGATGCTTTTGAATTATGGTGCTGGAGGAGACTCTTGAGAGTCCCATGGACTGCAAGAAGATCAAACCTATCCATTCTTAAGGAAATCAGCCCTGAGTGCTCACTGGAAGGACAGATCCTGAAGCTGAGGCTCCAATACTTTGGCCACCTCATGAGAAGACTCCCTGGAAAAGACCCTGATGTTGGGAAAGATGGAGGGCACAAGGAGAAGGGGACGACAGAGGATGAGATGGTTGGATAGTGTTCTCGAAGCTACCAGCATGAGTTTAACCAAACTGCAGGAGACAGTGGAAGACAGGAGGGCCTGGCGTGCTCTGGTCCAGGGGGTCACGAAGAGTCGGACACGACTAAACAACAACGACAACTGCTTGGTGGGCCTTGTGGCTGTAATGAAAGAAAGGTAGACTGCACAAGCCTAAAGGCTGCCAAGCTCTGGTCTACACTGAGACGGACTGGTAGTCACTTTCTAGGGTTTCAGAATGGAATCTTTCCTAGTCCTACCAAGGGATACCTAAGATTGAAACTGGGAGACTTTGCATTCAAAGCATGAGCTGTCACTGACTTAGAGCCCTTTTCCTGAGCATCTGAATCTGGGCTCATGGATTGTTCTCCCCAAACAACCCCCAGGTAGTATCCAAGGTTTGTTCTCATGGCTTGTTTTGGTGAAAGAAACCACAAGCCAATATTTAGATGTAATGATAAGCCAGACCACATGTTAACTTTTGGCAATGTGGCTCAACAGTGTCCCAGTATGCTTCATGTTCTCCAATACGTTGTAACTATGGTTTTATGGGCAAGCAGTTTGGTGCACCCCCAAACAAATCCTCAAAACAGAGAAAACAAATCTCAAGAAAAGTGAGCACTTCTAGATCAGCTTCAGTTACTGGCCCTGAGTTGAAAGTGAGTTAGGTCTTTGATTTCCATTGCCATTCAAGGAGAACCAGATACCTAATTTCTTTAAAAACAACAACTAAAATGCCCCATACAATATCAGATCCATTACCCACACAGAAACTAATTTTTAAAAAATATTGAAATAAAAAAATGGAGCTCGTCACAAATATGACAATGGCTCTGAATGTTAAAGAGGGAGAATTTTTTTGGAAAAAAAATTAATATGGTTTATAGCAGTAATCCTCTTAAATACTTGAGGCTTTGCCAGCTTTTAGCTAACAAGCTCTGTTATTAACGGCTGCCGTGCTCCAACACTCAAAGGATTATTGTCTAAGTTTGCTGACAATGCACTGCCTACTGACCAGTTTCTAACATGCAATCTGTTATTGTATTTCACAAACCAGATCAATGCTTAAAACTGCTTGAAGCATAAAGTCTTGACTCACTCTCGCTCTCACTCTTTCCTTCCCTCCTGCCTGATAAAATAAATAAATAAGCAAGCAAATAAATAAATAAATAAAGTTGCATCGCTTCACTCTCTTTTTTTATCTGTGATTAAAGGCTATGATTATTATCAGCGAAGTTATCTGGCACCATTTTGGGGTTTGATCAAGCAAACTTGAAAAGAACATCAAGCTTCTCTCATACACACACTATTTCTTTCACTCTCTCTCTTTAAATTTACCTTTCTTGATTTTTTAAAAAAATGGGACAGAACTGTCAGGAAGCTGTCTCTCTTCTCCTAATTCTTAATATGGAACTTCTGACAAGTATACAGATTTGCCTTAATTATTTATTCATTTTATTGAAAGTGTCTTCATCTGCTTTAAATTTCTAATAAGTCTAATTTAAATAAAGAGAATCCTATTTGAATGTTGATTTCACATTAAAAAATCCGGAAGGTGGCTGTAGATGCACAGTCAAGGCATTTGGCACAAGCTCTTTCAATGAACACATTTCTTTTAAGCAACCCTCTACTGTATTTTACTATAACCTAAAGATAAGAATGCACCAAGTTGGGTGCAAGTTTCTGTTTAACAAATAACCACCCTGCAAAAGAGCAAACTATGTCAAGTTTCCCCTCTTGTCCACCATGATGTGTTAGAATGGAAATGTATGATGTGGCATCACCAGATTGGTGATGCTCTTCCTTATTCATTTCCAGAGGGTGTAGGCAGGGAAATGGACAATGTGATGATGTCACATCACATGCTTCCATTGCTTCACATAATGGGAAAAGGAGAAGGGAGCTCAGCAGAGGGATGCCATTTTGTCAAATCAAGCTTTACCTTTAAATATCCAAATGTGGGGCTCATTTGGCTGTAGAACATTTAGGCGAAAAGGGGGGGGGGGCAGCTGTTACTCATTTGTTGCTCAGAGAAGCACATATCACAGCAAAGTGCCCTCATCATTATGCAAACACCAGTATTATATCACTCAGAAAATGCTATTCTGTCTTTTTATGCACCTGTGCCTGACACAGGTTAAAGGGAATCTACACATTGAATGGCAGGTAAAGCCACACCTCCTGCCCCTGCCTGAACATCACATACTCCAACTAGCCCCATCCGCACATGGACACAGAAAGATGGCGGGGGGGGGATCTATGCACACATATCACTATTCATGCTGCTGTTGTTGTTAAATTTCTATAATGCTCTTCATCCGAGGATCACAGGGCGTTTTACAATACAACCCCCCCCCCCAAACACATAGCATAATCACACACACAGTCAAACATAGCTTCCCCTACCGATACACTCAATGCATACATGAGGATGTCAGGGCTGGGGAACTGCATGATGGAGAGAGGCAAGCTGAAGTCAGGGAGGCAGAAGAAGATCACACTGGCTGCCAGGTTGCTTCTGGTATGTGGCTAAGGAAGCACAGAAGCAAGACAATCATCTGTTTCAAATGCAAAGCCCTATGCTGACCCGAAATCATTCATAATGTAGATTGGAGGCAGAGGGTGAGTAAAACCATACTGCTCCTTTCCCCTCGATTCTCTGTCTTCAGGTGAGTTGCCACCATGGGCATCAGGAAGCCTCCAGTTTGAGTCTCAGCTGGGACTGGCACTACCCTCTGCATCTGAGAGGACCTCCTGGGGCCTGGCAAGAAGATACCTAAGTAACATAACACTTCAGAACATTGTTATGCCTATATTGACCATGCATGTGCTGAAAGGCAGGTTAGAAGATGTCATCATATGGTTTGATTTAAAATATCTCTCTACAACAACAACAGGCAGGATGTTGTTGTAGAGAGATCCAGACTGCTATCCATCTATGAAAAGGAAGCAGGGGAGGATAAATATGGAAAAACATTGGAAAGCTGTGTTTAATTCAGACATATTGGCTGTATAATCACAGTTTTACAAGTAATGATAATGGCTGAATGGGGAGGGGGGCAGCATTGATAGCAGAAGATTTCCACATGGACAGCAAAGCCCCCACCTGAATGTCTGTTGAATTCTTCTATTCCGGCATACTTTGTTGGCAAGGGGGGCTTTGTTCTTTTGCTTCACAGATGGTAACGGAAAAAGAACTGAAGGCTCTACAAGACATTTCACAGAGACACTTCTGACAGGTGATCAAATCACCGAAGGCTTCTCCCTGCAAAACAAAGTTCAGATGCGATGTGACAGCGTGAACATACCTTTCTGTGTGTTGACATTCATTTTAATAATAGAAAAATGCAAGCAGGATTTTGCGACAATGACAACAACTACCATAGGAAAGAAACAAAGAAAAAGTATACTCCTTCATGTTTTCAATGCAGAACTTCTCATCAATTAATCTGTTTCTTTAACTTGGGAATGACTGTTTTAACCAGATACCTTTTAACTTTCAATAGCATGAGCAGAAAGTCATGCGCTAAGGCTAAGGGAAACTTGCTCTCACTTCAAAAAAAGAAGGAAATGATGCTCTTTAGGATGGGATTATAAATGTTGGTGAAGATGCTATTAATGGTGTTAACATGAGAGCTTCCTACTAAATCATGTCCTTGATACTGGGAGCTAAACACATAAACAACGTTTCAAGGCTCCTGTCACTCAGAGGCACATTTCTGCAGTGCATAAGCACACCTGTCACTCCGAGATGTATACAGATGTTTTTTAATGCAAATAACATGCTCATTTTTAACTCTGAATTGTCCAAAAGTGTCTCAGCAATGGCATCAATATTTCATAAAAATTGTAATCTTAATCTTGTTGCAGCTTGGAGAAATAGATTGCAAACATACACTATCTTCCCATTCTGATATACTAAATTCAAATCTCAGCCTCCCCCGTAATTCATTGTGAAGCACCATGAGTGTCATCTAATCTAATCTATATATCCCAGAACACATTTTTTTCCTGAATATATGGAAAGCCATTAGTGACAAAAGTATTAATATGATGAGTTGACCAATACCAACTTGATATGAGTTGTGACAAAGTTTATGATTTAAGTGTTAACTATCTCAATTATTTTATATTTAGATAGATATAGATGAATAGGGGCTGCATGTGCATGCAGAAGTAAGCCCCTCTCAGCTCAATGGGTCTCACTGTTGATCTACGTTGTGCAGAATTAAGGGGGCTTTATATGTTACTTGGGATGCCTGAGAGCCATTTTTGCATTGTTAGTCTGTCATAGCCTACCGTATTTTTCGCTCTATAAGAGGCACTAGACCACAAGACGCACCTAGTTTTTGGAGGAGGAAAACAAGAAAAAAAATATTCTGAATCTCAGAAGCCAGAACAGCAAGAGGGATCGCAGCGCAGTGAAAGCAGCAATCCCTCTTGCTGTTCTGGCTTCTGGGATAGCTGTGCAGCCTGCATTCGCTCCATAAGACGCACACACATTTCCCCTTACTTTTTAGGAGGGAAAAAGCGAGTCTTGTAGAGCAAAAAATACGGTAACTCTCTTCACTTGGCACAGAGAGGGTTGCTGAAGCTTCCCAGGTGATATCTACAAAACTGCAACCCCACTGGAAGCTTTCATGGAGGAAAGAAAATGAGGCCTTACTTCCTTACCACATGAAGCTGAGGATAATGTTGAAAACAAATCAATGGAATCCCCCTGGACTTCAATATCCACACACTGAGTCTTTCACATGCATGTAAAGTGTTCCTCCATCACACAGATGATGGAGTAACTCATGTGCTCATTAGTTTCAATGCTTATAAGTTATTTCTTTAAAAAAATTATATCTTGCCTTTCCACTGGTTTATTCAAAATGGCTAACGAAACCAGTGTGCCATAAGTCAATGCAAAGTGATTGTTGTAAAGAAAAGAATTTTACAATGCCAACAGTCATAAAAATCTGACAGAAAATGAGGGCTGACTTTAGAGTCTGTTGCTGACAAGTGATGCAGTCTTTATGTCACTGAAATAAATGAGGGAAACCATTTTGCAAAGACATGCTGTGGAGAGCATACCAGAGCTCCAGGTGTAAAGGTCTGAGTCCAGTGTCTCTCAGGTCAGGATATTTGTTGTGGCATGCTTAGATTGTCAGTTAAAATGGTTATTCATTGACTTGAATGGTAGCATTCTACCCTGAAAAAGAAGTAAAGACTACCTTGTTATATGCTAGAATATTTTTGAATAAGAAAATGGCAAAGCATTTGCAACAAACAGATGGAAGATATGGGAGTAATTGAAAATATTTATTGAGTTTGTTTTCTGGACGCAATGTAGTACTATCTTTTTTTTAAAAAAAGGACTCTTTTAAAGTAAATAATATATGTTAATATTGTACATGCATCATATTCCACATTAATTAGGGATTTTTCTCCATCAAGCCCCATGAAGTAGTTGAAGTAGCAATGTCAACAACAGTTAATAAGATTAAAACTGCATTCCTAATAAGATGTGTATCCCAACTTGTATTAATGTTTATTTTAAAATGCTTTTGTGTTGCTTTGCCATCTGTTTCTTGCTTTTTATGGTACCTAAATTCTACAGTCACAAGACCCAAGGGAGATTCCTTTTCCTAACGATATAACTTACACTCAGATGTTCATTCAAAGTTATGCTTTAACAGGATGTATCTAAGTGGGGAAATGTTCCTGGAGTTTTAAAACATAAACCTCTTGATGAACATGCAAATTGTAGTATCCTTTCTAGACAAAATGAGTCTTATAAATGTCCTTGTCACAGAGTTTTAAAAAAGAGAAAGGAAGAAACGATCATCATTGTCAAAAGTAACATTTTTTATTTATGTAAAAATCTTACTAAAACTACAGCTAAGCTGCATTTGAATTATGACTTTCAAATCACCTTTTGGAGAATGCTGAAATCAATTAAACAATAAGTATATTCTCATTTACAAAAGAAATCAATCAGCTGTCATTTTTGATTGATTATACTTGGATAGAGTGCTGTTTAATCTATGAATTTATTACACATTATTCTACTACTATAAAAACAGCATGTGGATTAGGAATGAGAGGTCTCACAGTAAATGGGGAAAGAATTTTTCTTCCCTTTTGAAGTCTTGGTTGAGGCAAGCAACCATCTGCTCTTGATTTGGGTGGGTTAAATCTATTCAGCACCAAACTATATAACTTTCTATTAAAGGTCATGGAAATAAGTATTACCAAATATTATTCTATCAAAAGACATGCCCATGTTACAGTGTTTAGCTATCATTGTAGAATTTGTCTACAGGGATATGGAGCGAAACATACATTTACCAGTAAGGATTAACTATGTGGATCAGCAATGGTATTTATGAGATAAATATCCATTATTTCCGATTCATCAATACAGTAGTTCAGCTCAGCAAAGGAGCTGGCAACTGTGATTTCTTAAACTGTGACCCTCATCTCAAAAACCACCTCCTATACCACGTGACAAACCATTTTTGAAACTTAGGGGACTTTTAAAATCAATTTGTAATACGGCACCATGGGATTCTGAAGGGTAATACAACTAGTGTAGGAATGTGTGCCCTGCATACAGGCCAATTAGCATCCCATAATTAACAGTGCTGCCCACCACATATTTTATTTTATTTTTATTTTATTTTTTATTTCATAAAATTTAAACACTGCTTGATCGTTAAAAACAAACAAACAAAAACTCAAAGTGGTTTACAAAAAAGTCCACCAGTTTGCTGAACAGGGACATCAGCTAACTCTTCCCCCATCTACATTACCCATTTAAAGCAGTATCATACCATTTTAAATAGCCATGGTTTCCCATGGCAAAGAATCACTGGTCCTGTTGTTTCCTAGGGGTGCTGAAAGTTATTAGGGAACTCTTATTCCCCCCCTGAGCTACAATTTCAAGAGTGTTTTCACAATCAATCCCTTGACAGTGGGAACTCTGTGGGTTTGCATCTCTGTGGGTGGGATAACTGCATTATGGTTAGTGGCCATAATCCTAAAGAGTTAGGCACTGTTAAGAAAACTAAAGCTTAAGGGGGTGAAATCCAAAGGTGTCCATTTAGCAGTTGAATGCACTATTGATGTTTCACAACCTTAACATGTTGCAGGATCTTAGCCAGACCCAGTTGAACATAGCAGAGCATACACAGACTTCCAGAAGCAATCAGTTGCAGGCAGGTAGGATGAAGCAGGAACAAGACGCTGCTTCCAGTAACTTGGTTACTTAGAGGTGTTTATTATTTACAGCAGACTCACAAGTTACTATATACAGGATACAGACACGGATCTTAACTCTCTCACTGAACAAACTCCAAACGACTCTCAGAACACACACTATCCAACCGACTAACCAACAAGGAAGGCCATGAGTTATCATGCCTACATGGAGACCTCAACCAATAGCAGAGTTGTATCCAAGGTCCCATATCTCTAGGCAGAATAACTCCCTCTGGTCAGTCTTCTTGGCCTTCGGCCAACTCCTTAATTGCTTCTGTGGGAAGCTACATCAGATTGCACATAGTCAAAAATCCCAACATGCACACCATTGGTGGAATGGCCTGCAGCCCCACCCCCATCCAGTGGCGTAGCGTGGGGGGTGCAGGGGGGGCGGCCGCACCGGGCGCAACATCAGGGGGCACTCGCACTTGCAGCTCTCTGCCCCCTGCTAAAATCCATGGGTTAGGGGGCGCAAATTACTTGCCTTGCCCCGGGTGCTGACAACCCACGCTACGCCACTGCCCCCACACCCCAGAAAAATCCATGGACAATCCTCCAGAGCAGATTTGTAGGGGGCACAAGGTATATGCAGGTCGAGGAGAAGTTTTGTTGCATGGAAGTAAGTCCACTTCCATGATATTGGATGCCACCATGGGTGTTTTTAATATATGTTGTATTAATTTTACTTATGTATTTATTAAGAAAACATGTACTGTATACCCTAGGGGGTCTTTCTTCAAATAGCCCTAGTCAACAAGAGAAGTTAAAACAGGAACTGAACAATTTGGCAAAAGAGCAATACATGCTACTCAGTTAGGCAGCCATAGCTTCATATATCCATGTTATAATGGTTAGCTGCTGGAGAGCTTCCTTGCTTTATGAAAGACACAGTAAATAAATAGCTTAAATAAATGAATGAATCATAACTACTACATGATCTAAGGCTTTCATCCAAACTCTGGTTATGTGGTGCTATGGGGTATGGGGGATGAATTAAGCAAAGTCATTCCTCTGCTTGCTGTGTGGTGAATCTGGCAGACAGCCTGGAAATGGGTCATTTCAAGGAAATGGCGGGGGCAGGACTGAGTCAGCTCAGGAGCCCCCAAAACAACTGCTCTATTCCAAACTTAAAAATGGAAAGCATAATGCTGGTGGTCAGCAAAAGAGGTTTAAAGACTCTTTCAAGGCAAATCTAAAAGAATGTGGTATAAACACTGACAATTGCGAAACACCGGCCTGCGAGCGTTCCAATTGGAGAACAGCCTTTACCAAAGGCATCATGGACTTTGAAGACGCTCAAACTCAGGATGAAAGGGAGAAACGTGCCAAGAAGAAGACATGTTTTGGCAAACCCTCACTGTGATCAACTAACCCCCCCCCCCCGGAAACCTATGTCCCCACTGTGTAAGACTGTGTGGCTCCAGAATTGGTCTCCACAGTCACTTACAGACTCACTGTTAAGACTGTGTTCATGGAAGACAATCTTACTCGACTACAAGTGATTGAAGAAGAAGAAGAAGAAGAAGAAGAAGAAGAAGAAGAAGAAGAAGAAGAAGAAGATAAAGCCAAAACTCTTTCTGAGTCATTGAAATTTAGTTATTTATTCTATTTATATCCTGCCTTTCCTGTAATGAGCTCACGACAATGTATATGTTCCTTTCTCCCCATTTTATCCTCACAGAAACCCTGTAAGGTAGATTAGAGCAGTAGTAGACTTTGGACTTTAAAATTTTAGCAACACCCTGTGCAACACCAAAATTTGGCACCCCCCTGCCTCTTGCTTTCCATTGTTTGAAATTATTGCAGCGCCTCCTGCAGTACTCTTTCAGCTTGACGCCCAGTGCAGGCAACCTGCCCACACTCCCTTAAATTCGCCTCTAGGTTAGAGTAAGAGACTAAGAGAACTTAAATTTTGGCCAGATTGTTTGCTACAGTCATTGGTAAAGCACAGTAAATTCCATGTTTCCTGTACAATTTGAGGGGTAAGTGGTTAGGCTCTCATTCTAGTTATTGTGAGGGTAGCCAATATAATTTCTGAACTTCATGACAGCTCCATTGCTTTTAGCACTATGAAACGACCGTCTTCTGGGTGAGTTCACTTAGAAATGTTCTTTCATCTAGGCTCACAAAGTCAAAGCTTTTCCTGTCATCCCTTTATGACATGCTGACCAGAAATGAAAGATACCGAGGAAGAAAATTAGGTACAAATAAAAGTTAGTTGGATGAGTGGGTTTTCAGATAAATGTTAGCAAGAGTGTATGAGTGTCCTATCATAAATTTGACAGTGATTATAGTAAGATTGAGTTTCCCAGAAATGGACTTTGTTTAGTGAATGCTTAAGGATGGGGCACTTAACACACTTTGAAATATTTCAGGAATTCTACCTGTTTTCAGAAATATTTGAGAAATACGGCCCAATTATGATAATAGGGGAGCCAACATAGCGCCTTTCAGATTTTGCCAGACTACCACTCCCATCACTCCAGGCCATTCGCCATGTTGCCTGGGACTGATGGGAGTGGGAGTCTTGTTAGAATAAAGTTATAAACTCAAACAAAAAAGCAACAAGTCCCTAGCAGGGGCCTCCATCCAACTTAACCCTCTGATGCCCAGGGCAAGTGTCCCCGACTGCCCCTCACTTCTGCACAGGCCTGCCTGGAGTGCACTACATTGGTTACCCCAGAAATTGTCACCCCAATCCAAAAAGCTCTGCCCCCTCAGGACATTTTGCTGCCTGGTGCAGAGCCCAAATGATTACCCCTTCACCCTTGCTATGGCCAACACTTTAATAAGCCTTCCCGTGCCATTCAAACACCAGTTACTGCAATCATGTTCCACTGCCACCACGCACACAAACACACACCATGTTGCCACCTGAAGCAAGTTGCACTGACATGGCCAGCCCTGCTGACAAGAGGAAATGTTAATGCAAACAGGTGCTGTGTGCAGACAAGCACAATTCTGCAGCTGGACCAAGGCTCCGTCACGGATCTATTTCACCCAGGAAACCACATGCGTAGTATTTACATTTGCACCTAATGAGTATGGCAACTGAAGAAACTGTTTCACAGATCATCCTTAAGATTTGCAGTACTGGGAAATTATAAGTTGCCCTGGGTGCAGAGGTGAAAAGGAAAGTTATTTGTGCTGGAACTAAATAACCAAATTCCAGGCAAATGCTTGCAGCTGTAAGGGCAAGAAGCCACTGCTGGGATAAGGAGAGGCAATTCACCACGCCTCCAAAACCATCCTCACACTGAAGGTGAGTTGTCTCAAAGGCAGCCTGTGCCTGCCCTGGTCCTAAAACCCTGAGCTGCAGGTCTCAGGAGCCACCCATCACCCGCAAGGTGCTTAAAGAGGTCACCAAGCTGGCCTGTTTCCATCCATGGACCTACCTGCCAAAGGGACCAGTCATACCAATTGACCAGTTTAACAAGCCATTGTCCCATTCCATGCAGTTTGGAGCAGACAATAAGGCCGTCCTCTCTAGCCAAACAGCCAGCTGGCCAAAAATTCTGACTTGGTCCAAAGCTGCCTTGAGGATCATTTGATTGAATAGCAGGCTGTAACTCTTCTCACTCAATAAATTATAAGGATGAGATTTACCAACACATCAGCCAACGTGGTGTGATGAACAAGAGGCTTTGTCTGTGCTGCTGACGCAGCTGACATGGGAGGCCAATATGTCAGTACTGATGTTAAAAGCTGACGTGCCAGCATGATTATGTTATTGGTGGTCAAATTGATTCTGTATTTAAATATTTTTGTCATTCTTCAGAATCAATGCATATGCTTACCCAGGGATATAATGCCCTGAAGGATCTCTTGTTCCTCAAAAACGTTATAGATCCTGCTGATATTTTATGCTAGGCATAATTTGGGTAGTGGCTCATTACTGAGATGTTTAAATTCAAAACTCATGTGAGATACGGGTTTTTCTCCTCAGCTGAAGTTCCTGAGGCTTTTTGAGGCCAAAACCCAAAAGATTTTGATAAAACTAGTGAATGCTTGGAGGACATCTCTCCTTGTCCCCCTTGGGGGACAAGTTTTGCGCATAGGGTGGTATATAAATTCAATAAATCATCATCATCATCATCCAAAGAATTTTGAGGGAATCTCAAGTGACTTCGATATAATGGAACATGTCAGTTACACTCACAAAACACACACAAGATAAGGTCCTTCATATTAATTAAGCACAAGCCAAATGAATTCCAGAATAGTACTTAGGAAGGAGTATTTTAAGGGAAAATATATATAAGCTGCAATCATAACTCAATTTACCAGGGATAGGTAAGGCACGTTTAATTCATCAGGACTTAGTTCTGCGTAGACATTTTTAAAAGTATTAAATGCACCTATTAATGCATTGATTTCTTTAAAAAATTAAGATTAATGTGGAAATGAAGTGGGCTTGTGAGTGAACATGCGAGGTGGACTGGAAATAAAATGATTTGCAGACCCCTTCTAGAAACAGATTTTTCCCCATCCACTATATATACATACAGCAAGGCCATACTATTCGTAATGACTGATCTGTGAAATGTTTCTGGAAAGAAGAAGGGAAGATCAAATTGGGAGGAATATCTATCCCCAAAGTAAACATTGTGCTTAATGTGTATTTGTAGCAGGTCTTCTGTACATTTTGTTTAGACAAAATATACAACAGAGAACAATTAACTTAAAAGGATCATGCTTTTGTGGAAAGGACGATTATCAGAGGAGAATGCAGCTAAGGAAATGTTTTGCAGATGTACTGCATTTAAATTAATAAAATCTCATTAGGTTTTATGTTTGCCAATAATGGCTGGAAAAGTTACCATACATTGTAGGAACAATTACCCAAATCTTCACTGTCTCATTAGGTTTGTCATACTGTTTTCATTATAATACATTAGAACTTGCAAGTGAGCCTTCAGTAATGACATATTGTTCCAATTCGCCTTTCAGCAGGCTCTAAGATATTTTAGTATTTGTGTTATAAGCCAGCAGGTGTCTTCACTTTGCTCCCCCCCACAACCAGTTTTATACACAGACTTCCAGACTTAGAAAGGAATGTAAAAGGGCTTTCAACAGTCACATAAAAATGAGTCTGATTAGAGTAAAGCAATACACACTATTTTTATGTTCTGGTGGTAATTCAAAGCACTAAAAATGTGCACCTTGGTTGTACATCTCTATTTCTGTGTTTTCTTACAGAAAGCACTATTTAATGGGCATGAACCATGTGGTACAAAAAGTTTTCAGATTTGCATAACAAGTAAAAATTCTGATTTGAATATCTGAGGAGCTGTGGACGTCAGTGAGAATGATCATCACTCTTTGAGCTACTAAAGTTAAACATTCAAATGAATCATATTCAAAAGTGCTTTAATGGTTCCAATGATCCATAGGCGGTGCTGTACTGAATTCAAATAACAATGTGAGTTTACTAAATGTGGGTGATCTTGCATGCCCAATCTTGGAATTTTCTACTTGAAATCCATCAATTAAATGTGCTTTGAATCAGGATGCACTTTTAAAAAAACAAAGAAACCTTTCTAATCATTTAGAAAATCCAAAAATTTCAAAAGCACTGTTCCTACATGGCAAAAACAGAGACTTTGCAAATCATTTTGAATAATTGCTTCCATCACTGCATTTTTTTTTATATAATGTTCCAAGGCCAACCCGGGCTTCCCCAAACATAGAGGCAGTACGTAGAAAACAGTTGCCTAAGGTAGCAGACTAACTGGCTGTCCAGGCTGATCTGGAAAATCCTATAGGGTGGGAACGATCAACTGGAAGTCTGGGAGCTAGATTTAGCCTAAAGGTATTGCATATCTGGCAAGCCTTCCAAATTTTAATCAAGGGTATGGTAAAATGTTTGCATGCAAGGGAAAAAAAATATTTTCAAGTTGCATGCAATAGGAATCATTCATATATCTTTATTAAACCTTTGTGGGATTTCAAATGTCATGCCAACTATGCACTCTATGTGTGTGTGTGTGTTTTCCATAGATGTGAAGCTCTTGCTGCAGGGTGGTGCAAACTTTATTATACAGGTGGGTGGAAAGATTGATTTCCAAGCCATGTCACCTTTTGCATGCATTCCCATTCCATTCCATTTCAACATAAGGGGAATGGGGGATGGGGGGGGAGAGAGAAAGAGAAAGAGAACATAGAAGCACTGGGTTATTTGAGAATTATGAAAGCCAGGGAACAACTGCATTACAGCTTCCACATTCATCCAGGAGATACAAATCAGATCAGTTCATATTGGAATCGGCAAAAACTGAATTTCTGTCTCATGGATCACTGTCCAGAGAATAGTGTAGACCCTGAAAATAAGAAGTTGTCATCTTCGCTCTGGGAAAATATATATTACCTATTGCACACCACTGGGATAACAGTACCTGAGGTGTGAGGTCAATTGCCTGACCCTTTCCTTTCTCTTTACGGAACACCTTCAAGAAGAAATAGTCTTCAATTCACAAATGCAAAGGCACAAAAAGTACAGAAGGCCTACTTCCACCCAGTTCAGGAGGAGTTTGTACTGACCCTGAAATCAGCATTTCAAGCTTTTCTCCTTTAGAGCCAGCTTGTCTGTTACTCACTGGTTCATTCACTCCTCCTCCTGTGTGATGGTCATCTTTTCTTGGGCTTATTACTCCCACAATACTCCAGGGCTTCCTAGCTGCTTTTATGTTACAGGATTCCTTAATTTATTTCTTGGTGCTCTGATTTCCCCCCTCCCCATCTTAATTTGTGCATGGACTTTAATTAATATCTTCCATCACGGTTCACAGATTTGGCAAGCTTTTATTAAGTGGGGGGAATGCAAATTTGCTCACCTAGCAAAATTTCATACAATTTCTCTCCTAGAAAAAAGATCCATTACTACATCCTGCTATAGAGTTCACAATATGGAATTCTTTTTAAAAACATTGTACGGTAATATGGAATAACGCAAGTTAAAATGGCTAGCGACCTGTTTTAGGCTTGTAGTTGGATATTTTTCCCCCCAAACAAGACTAAATGCGCAAGGTACTCTGGTTCTGCAAATGTTTTGACATTAGGGTGCTCATGTATCATGTCCTACTTTATAGAGAACTGTCTTCTGTTTCAAGGCCTGTTTGAAAGAATATTCCATTTGAAGGGCTCTCTGTTCCAAGTCCAAATAAAGAACCATGAGAAGGGCTTTAGAACAATTAAAGTTACTATTTAATTTGAACCAACGCTACTGAATCATTTGCAGGTTCTGGTTTTGTCAACTGACATCCATTTCTGCAACCTATTAAACATATTTCTGTTAATCACACTTTTCAGAAGTGTGTGTGTGTGTGTGTGTGTTTGACAGAGAGAGGAGGGAAAGAGAAAGTAAAAAAAAAGGTGGGGGAAGGACTACAAAAGACTACAAAAACATTAAATAAATGAAATTGCTTGTAGCTGATAGTGAGTTACAAGTTCTGGAGACTATAGGACAGAACTGTGATATAACTCATGGTAGCCTCTGGAGCTAGTAAGTTATGGGATGTTCAAATATACGAGAAAGCCTGTAAGTTACTGGAGTCTATATCATTACTTCATTATAGCTAGGGACATATGAAATGGCTGAAATTCAGTTCACACTCTTCAACATCAATCATACAACTTATCAAATGAGAGCAACTCGGATTTTGTACCAGTCTGGGTGTTAGTATCACTTTATCTATAGGAGAGAGAAAAGCTGAATTTTGTTTTCTTTGTTCTCGTGAATATGATGGGTTTAAGTTTGAAATAATGGGCAATACTTCCAGCAGATGTAGAAATGTCTAGTTTTAAATATGACTGTGTTTAACTGGTATATATTAATCTTGAAGGGAATCATCTGCCCCATCTCCTTCTGCACAATAAAATACAACTCTTCTTTTTATTTATAAGCCAGAGAAATCTTAAATCCAATTTTGAGTTAAGTTTACATCAACCCAACATCACCAGGCCAAGGATGGGCTGTGCAACTGCTGGAAATCTGAAGAGGACAAAGGGGTCCATGTGGATGCCTGCTCCTGCCCTGATGACTGCATAAATCTGAATGACCGAAAACAGTGTATATTGCCTCCTCCCTCATCCAGCCACATGTTGCACTGCCTATGAGCAGCACCGGCACTGACCATGGGAACAACAGTGTACCGTATTTTTTGCTCTATAAGATGCACCGGAGCACAAGACGCACATAGTTTTTGGAGGAGGAAAACAACAAGAAGAAAAATATTCTGAATCTCAGAAGCCAGAACAGCAAGAGGGATTGCTGTGCAGTGAAAGCAGCAATCCCTCTTGCTGTTCTGGCTTCTGTGATAGCTGCGCAGCCTGCATTCGCTCCATAAGACACACACACATTTCCCCTTACTTTTTAGGAGGGAAAAAGTGAGTCTTATACAGCAAAAAATACGGTATATCCATTGTGGCTTTGCCCTTCAAAATACAGTGGTTGCGGACTTAATTCGTTCTGAGGGTCCGTTCTTAACCTGAAACCATTCTTAGCCTCAGGTATAGTACCACTTTAGCTAATGGGGCCTCCCGCTGCCCCCACGCCGCTGCCGTGCGATTTCTGTTCTCATCCTGAGCTAAAGTTCTTCATGTGAGGTACTACTTCTGAGTTAGCAGAGTCTGTAACCCAAGGTGTTTGTAACCCGAGGTACCACGGTACAGAAATGAATCTGGGCCCTGCTCACTGTGTACTCAATGTGTATATGATATATACACATTGTATTCATTGGAATTAGTTCCTGAGCACAAAACACATTTTATGACACAGCATTGTTTTAACCCACGTTTGCAAAAAGTAAATAAATGATTTATTTATTTTAAAGATTGCCTCTTATGATTACTCAGCACTGAACCCAAACTAAGTTTCCCAATTCTGTATTTGTTCCAGGGAGAAGCTGCCATATTTTACTGTTTTGCCCATTTACACCTCTTGGGACAGAAATGTTTAGTGGAGCAAAGTTGACCAGTATATCGAATTTAAGCAGGGGCTGTGGGCAGCTCTACCTAAATGACACCCCAGAGCACCTGTTCTCTATCTCAAGAGTCCCTTCAGAGGACTTCTTTGCATTTGTTGACCATGCAAAGGCAGAATCCAAAGTTCCTAGTATTTATGCAGCCCTGGCCTGTCAAGAGACTTCTACTGCTTCCCAGTAGCAGTGATTAGTGATGCCCAGTGCTCTTCCCTTCAGTTTCTGAAGAAGCCTCTAGCCCCTTCATGTAACACAGTCCAACATTTCTGATTCAACAGTGCTCAACACTTAGCCTTTATATACTTGCTCACATTAGAGATAAAACAAGAATTCAAAGCAGGGATATTTGTTGCACATGCAGTTGTGGTTGTGATTGTTCTGTCACTTTAATAGCATATATTCAACAGAAAGGGGAAAGGCACAAGGGGAGGGAATGGATTATTGATAATGTATATCAATGTTGTTGGTTTTTTTAAATAAATATTTATTAAATGTTCACAAATTTTAAAAACACATACAATACACACAATACAAAAATATACATACAATAACAAACAAACACGTATAATTTCAACTCCTTTTTTTCCTTAAACTTACTTCATCGACTTCCCCATACCTCCCCTTTCTGCATTCCAATTCCCAAAATTATTTCAGCAAATCCTTCCCCTTAATTTTATCCAATTTTTCCCTTTTCTTTTCTTTTACTTAATCTTTAACAGCTGTAATTCCTTACTTTATATAACCACAACATTTTAACATTCATTAATTTTACAATATTTCTTAAGATAAATTTAAAATTTCTTCCAATCTTCTTCCGCCGTCTCTTTCCCCTGGTCTCGGATTCTGTCAGTCATTTCAGCCAATCCCATGTAGTCAATCACCTTCATCTACCACTCTTCCAAGGTGGGTAGATCTTGTGTCTTCCAATACTTTGCTATGAGTATTATTGCTGCTGTTGTAGCATACATAAAGAATGTTCTATCCCTCTTTGACACCAATTGGCCGACAATGCCCAAGAGAAAGGCCTCTGGTTTCGTAGGGAAGGTACATTTAAGTACCTTTTTCATTTCATTATATATCATTTCCCAGAAGGCCTTAATCTTCGGGCACGTCCACCAAAGGTGAAAGAAAGTACCTTCAGTTTCTTTACATTTCCAACATTTATTATCGGGCAAATGATAGATCTTTGCAAGCTTGACTGGGGTCATGTACCACCTGTAAATCATTTTCATGATATTCTCTCTTAAGGCATTACATGCCGTAAATTTCATACTGGTGGTCCACAACTGTTCCCAGTCAGCAAACATAATGTTATGACCAATGTCTTGTGCCCACTTAATCATGGCTGATTTAACTGTCTCATCTTGTGTATTCCATTTCAGCAACAAGTTGTACATTCTTGACAAATTCTTAGTATTGAGTTCTGTTTCTAATTTTGATTTCTCCACCTGGAAGCCAATTTTCCTGTCCTGTTTGTAAACCTCCATTATTTGGTAATAATGGAGCCATGTATATCAATGTTTTATGTATACCACTTAGCGATTTTTTAAAATAATAAAGAGCATTATACATTACAAATTGTGCAATGTTATGTCTATGTATGAATCAGGACCAGGGCAATCTAACCCAGTGTTCAACAAGTGTTTATTACATTGCGTTTTACCAATTTTGTATTTTTAACATTTAACACAACATTTTTGTGTTTCTCTATTCAATCTGTGGCTGCCTTTAGTGGTGTGGTCTTTTATCTGTATACCACTGTTTTTTTTTTGGGGGGGGGGTGTTTGGTTGTTTGTTATACTTGGTTTTAGTGTTTTGGTGTTTTTGCAAGCTGCTTTGAATCACTTTTGTGAGGAAAGCAACAGAATAATAAAAAATGTGTACCTGGGTGCACAAATAACATACATGTTATGTTTGCATGTACAGTCTGTGTACCCGATAGAAATAAATGGTACATGTAAACAAGTACACCCTCTGCACATGCACAGAGACAGCTTGTACCTGTGGTCAGCATAATGTGTGAACAAACCTGTAGGATTTGGAGACTCAAATTCAAATCTCCACTTATCCATGAAGTTCACTGGGTGACCTTGGGCCAATCTCTCTCTCTCAGCATAACCTACTCGCAGGGTTGTTGTTAGGATAAAATAATGGGAGTGACCCTCACAACCCTCCCGGATCTCCTTGGAGAAAAGGCAGGGGGGAAATACAACTAATAAAATCACAACTGATAAATTTTACCATTGTGATATTACCTATCCAAGCTCATTTGTAGTGGCCTAATTCTCTTTCTCATGAGCCCTACACATCAAGAATGAATTGATGGGGGAAACATATTTGTTTATGAAACACCCAAATATTTTATTGGTCTCCAAGAGCATACATGATGGTGTGACTTTCATATTGCTCAGTTCATGTTGTCTTTTAACTACATTTATTACATTATATTTTACTAATTTTGTGCTTTATGTGTATTTTCAACCTCCCTGTTTGTTTTTCTGTCCTCTGGTTAATTTCTCGCTTTTCTAGAGGTGAGCATCATATGATTTACTTTGCTTACTTCGCAGTTAATCAACTGCTGGAAACACACAGCACAATTTGTTTCCACCAGATTGTACTTGTGAAGTATGTTTGGAATGTTTTCTTAATTTACAGCATATTTTTTCTTTATCTTCTTTCCTGGGTGGCGGTCTGGCATGTTCAAGTTGCTCTCTCTGCACATATAAATCTTTTCTCAAATGCCTTTTTTCTAATATATATTGCTTTTGGTATGTCGCTTTACAGGAAAACTCCTGGATGTCTTTTAATTCTAGGTAATACCAAATCATTCCACTCTGTTTGCTGCCTCTGAAACGTTTAATCAACACAGGTTGGTTTTTTTCTTCTTCCTCTGATGTAGTAGTCAGACTTCATTAAAAAATTATGAGCCATACAATTCGTAACAGACTTCACTTGAGTTTAAGAAACCCTAAATCTAAACCATAGTCTCCCAAAGATTATTGCAGAATGCATTCAAAAGGGTAATGTCAGTTGGGAAGTGCAGTCAACAGATGTATTCTTTGTTTGGAATGATGCATACATTGGGCAATGCATGAAATTGAAATGGAAGCTGTGACTCTTAGAAACATAGGAAGAAGAAGAAGAGTTTGGATTTGATATCCTGCCTTTCACTCCCTTTAAGGAGTCTCAAAGCGGCTAACATTCTCCTTTCCCTTCCTCCCCCACAACAAACACTCTGTGAGGTGAGTGGGGCTGAGAGACTTCAGAGAAGTGTGACTGGCCCAAGGTCACCCAGCAGCTGCAGGTGGAGGAGCAGGGAAGCGAACCCGGTTCACCAGATTACAAGTCTACCACTCTTAACCACTACACCACACTGGCTGCCATTGGTCCATCTAGTCCACGTTTTTCTACACTACCTGGCAGCAGCTATCCAGGATTTCAGGCAAGGGACATTCCCAGCTTCACTTGGAGATATAAGGGATTGAACCTGGGAGGTTACCAGAGGTTAGACAACAAAAAAATTAGGCCACAGATGACAAAATTTCGGCTATCCCTGTCCAGACAAAGGTCTGCTGGGCCACTGGTCTAGGGATCCACCCACTAACAGTCTTATCTGATTTGAGCTTCAGTTTATTGGCTCTCATCCAGTCCATTACCAAAGCAAGAAAATGGTTCAGCACATCCACTGCCTCACCTGCAGATGTAAAGGAGAGGCAGAGGGCTGTGTCGTCAGCATGTTGTTGACAAAACACTCCAAAACTCCAGATGATCCCACTCTGCGGTTTCATGCAGAAGTTAAACAGCATAGGGGATAACACTGAACCCTGAGGAACCCTACATGGAAGGCTCCACAAGGCCAAAAAGTACTCCTCAAGCATCACCCTCAAGAAACGACCATCCAAGCAGGACAAGAACCACTGCAATGTGGTGCCACCCCTAACTTGGACATCCGCTCCAGAAGGCTACCATGGTTCATGGTATTGAAACCCACTAAGAACTCAAGGAGAATTAAGAAGGAAATATTTCCCCTGACTCTCTCCTGACAGAGATCATCATACAGGGTGACCAAAGCAGTTTCTGTGCCAAAACTGGGTCCAAACCCTGATTGAAGTTCATCAAGAAAATCATTTTCCTCCAAGGGAACCTGGAACTGGTCTGCAACCAACCACTCCAGAGCCTTACCCAAGAAGGGGAGAATGGCAACTGGTAATTACTTAGGTGGAAGTCTCTCCACCTGCTACTGTTGGAAGGGTTTTAAAGAGTTTAGGATAGGATTGGGGGAGGGGGCAGAAGAATCTTAAGGGAGGACCCCAAAATAGCCTGATGAGGACTGAGCATTCTCATTTGTCACAGAATGCTAGATTTCACTTGAAGGGGGATGATATAACATCCTACAAAATGGAATGGGCAGCTGAAACCCCACACTGCCCCCCCCCATAAAGCCTGAGAACAATTGACGTGTGTTCTGAGCTCACCACACTCTGAGTTTCCCTGTAGTTGCTCCATGTAGTTGGATGTTGATGGTATAAAGTGAAGACTCAGGAAGTGAGTTTCACTGGACAGGACGAGGAAAAAAAGTCTCCCATCATCTTTAGGCCTTCCATAAAACGCTTCATTTTGATGCAGCACAAATCTCAAGTTCTAACCTCCTAAAAAGTCGTGCATACTGTGTGATGCAGGTTCTCAAGCTCTTTAGGCCTAAGATACCTGACTGATATATTGCTTTGGGAATGCCTGGCCTCTCGTCTGGGCACAATGTTCTGTTCAAAATCAGCAGCTCAGTGGAAATTGCCCAGTACATCGTATCAAAACAGAGCAGATAATTTCAAGCTCAGCAAACAGTGGATCGCACCTACTGAACCATGAACGTTAAAAACAAATGTAAACAGAAATTGAGGGAGGCGATGAAAACGATTTAGATATTATTTAAGTCGCCTTCGCCTAATGGAAGCTCAAGTCTGGGTCCCAATATGGCCCAATTATAGTAAAGGCTGGCTCCCCCCCGCCCCCCATTTCCAAACTGCTGTTTTCCATCATGCCACTGTGGCCTTCCTAGTTCCCGTTGTGCAGGCCAACATCAGCTACTATTAAGGACTTTTCATGCGTGTAAAATAATATGATTTCACAATGATTACATATTCACTCTACAGCTGGCTGAGTTTTTACATCTCCATTTGTCATTGACTATTGTGTCCAATTAAATGATTAGCTTTTAAAAACTGCGGCACATTATGAGAGTGAACTTGTGTTCCATTGCACTGAGTGATGCAGAAACAAACTCATTACAGCATGTAATTCACCCATATTAAATAACAAACAGATGGCTGCTGTAAATGAGAGCTGTTTTTTCTCTTCAAAAGTGCCAGGGAAAAGGTGTTTTTATTTATCTTTGTTCCCAGCTTCTTTCTGTTTTCTTGACAAGTGGGCAGCTGGCTGCTGAGGTTTTCAATTGGTGCAGAAGAATGAAAAGCCGGCTTCCATTAATTTCCCCATAAAATAACTCTTTGAATCATTCCCGTTATAAATGCATGTGCAGTAGCAAGCTGCTGCTTGATTAATTCACTTATTATGAAGATTTCATCTTTTATAAGAGGGCCTGCAGGTAATTTATCTTGTTTAGTAAGATTAGAAAAATGTAATTATCTTGATACCTTTGGACCCCTCTCATTTTAATTGTGTTCCCATAAATTTCAAACATAAAGATGGAATTTCATTTCTTTCTCCCTTTTTTTGGAGCACAAATGTTCCAACATGTGGTCGAAAAATGCATTCCAAGATGTGCACTAAAAAGTTACAAATTCAAATACATTTGATTTGAACCATTAGAATAATCTGCAGGAACAGCATCCACCAATCATATCCTTGCGGTTCCCATGTCACAGGTGGCGTTGACTGCAGGGAACAGAGATTCTAAAGATATACAATTTTTATCAGTCATGCCTGTCTCTGGAGGAAAGTGAAATCGGCTTTATTTTCACAACTCAAATTAATGTTGCAGGTTGTCTTCTGCTTGGCCATCAGTGCGTACGCCCAGCTGTTGGTGTGCATCTGCTAAGCTAGTTCTGAAGGCTTCCTCCTCCTCCTCCTTCAATATAATGTTTTTGATGGATCCATTCCTTGATTCTAGCTAAGACTTCAAAATACCCTGGCTGCAGGCTAGTCATGCCTGTCTTCTGCTAGAATAGGAAGGGAAAACACACCCTAGGAAGGATCACTTCTGCCAGACAGAAGTGGAGGTGTTGAAATTATACAAGTTTTGTTGGCCATTGAGAGCTTGACATTCATCATATAGAGAGCTCATATGAGCCTTTTGCCCCCAAATCAAATGGTGTCCCCCACCCCACCCCATCTTACTTGAGATAACCTATTTGTAAGCAGAATATCTTTCTCCCTTTTTTCTGTTCTCACACTGTAGCTGAATGTCATGCACAAATTTAAATGACTGTGGCTGTGCTACTAGAAAATGAGATTGATTTCTGAATAAGCATACCTCAAGGTTATGTTGCACTTTGCCCCTGTATTGAAAACAGACTGCTGTGGATGCTTGAAAGAGTAAGTTATGACAGACCCTATGCTGTGTTTTTGTTGAAAATATGCTAAAAATTTATTTGTAGGGACTTGAACTACTTAGAGTGTTACACCTCTCTCTAAGAACATGCTGAAACATGAAGGACAACACCCTCAGATCCAGAGCCTAGTGGAAGAAAGAAAATTGATGTGTGAATTTCTTTCTCTTCTGTGGGTATAAACAAGTAGACCTGGCTCCAAAGAAAGTAAGGGCAGATACTAGTCAGGAAGAACAGGCCTCTGAGTGACCCAGACGCTCTTATTGGATGCAAGAAACATGATCTGGCTAATTTCTATGAAGATGCAGGGATGCTTTCGGGGGTCGTGCAGGAGGCTCAAGTCACTGGTCTTTTGTACCAAGCCTTGGATCTCCTACCTTTTCAAAAAGTTTGAAAAGTTTTTGTTTGTTTGTTTCTACAGGTACCTCAGGTTAAGTACTTAATTCGTTCCGGAGGTCCGTACGTATCCTGAAACTTTTCTTAACCTCAAGCACCACTTTAGCTAATGGGGCTTCCTGCTGCCGCCGCGCCGCCGCCGGAGCCAATTTCTGTTCTTATCCTGAAGCAAAGTTCTTAACCTGAACCACCATTTCTGGGTTAGCGGAGTGTGTAACCTGAAGCGTCTGTAACCTGAAGCGTCTGTAACCTGAAGCGTCTGTAACCTGAAGCGTATGTAACCCGAGGTACCACTGTAAATCACTTTTGCTAACAAGATGCTTTCAGGGCTGGAGTCAGATACAGCTCAGAATGAAGAGGCAGAGTCAGTTGTCAGTGAAGTTACCTCTTTATTCAAGGAAATGGCAAACGACTCAGCAACACTTCCCAGTAGGTCTTGCCCCCACAGAGCAGTTGCCAGGACTGAAGGTCCCTGCTTCCCTTCCCTCCTCTCCCAGATGTTTCCCAAGCAGTCTCAAACTATTTCTGCCCATCTCTGACCTCTGTTCCTCCCTCCTTGTTATCTTGCACTTTCTTGGAGATCGGGGGCTAGGGAAAATTGTTGCAGCAGGAGAAGACGATTCCTGGGATGCTTCCGAATCTCTTGACCTCCCTCCTCTGCTTCAGCCTTGGAGTCTGAACTGCTCCCTGTCACAGGTTCCTCCTGTTCACTAAATCCTCTTGTCCCTTCGGTATCTACCACCTCCTCCCAATCTTCCCTCTCTGACCTCTCCTCCGTGTCCCACTACCAATCCCAGATTTCTCAGCCTTCCTCCTCTGGGATTTCCCTTGGGGGTCTCCCGGCTGGCGCTTCCTACCACTCCTCGTCATCCAGCTAGTCTCTGACAGGTGGCTGGACGCACTACAAAATGCAAGGCTGGTGACATCTGAACCACTACTATAATTTGACCAGAAGTATCTAGGTATATCTGAGGGACGCGGGTGGCGCTGTGGGTTAAACCACAGAGCCTAGGACTTGCCAATCAGAAGGTCGGCGGTTTGAATCCCCGCAACAGGGTGAGCTCCAATTGCTCGGTCCCTGCTCCTGCCCACCTAGCAGTTTGAAAGCACGTCAAAGTGCAAGTAGATAAATAGGTACCGCTCTGCCGGGAAGGTAAACGGCGTTTCCGTGCGCTGCTCTGGTTTGCCAGAAGTGGCTCAGTCATGCTGGCCACATGACCAGCCGGCTCCCTCGGCCAATAAAGTGAGATGAGCGCCACAACCCCAGAGTCGGCCAAGACTGGACATAATGGTCAGGGGTCCCTTTACCTTTACCTTATCTAGGTATATAGATTAGCATATGCTAAACTGTGCCCCGAGTCCCTAAAGTAACTAGCAATGCTCAGTTAAAGAAGGGCAGCTGGTCTTTCTTCAGTTCCCTCCTTTGGGTAGAGCCAAGTGGTGCTGCACAAGCAAAATCCCTGCCTGAGGGGGCTTATACTCCCTGTAGAGCACTCATGGTCCAGAGGGCAGGCCGAGGCTGTGCTGCTTACCTGCAGGTGTGGGGCCCAGTGGTTGGTGTGGAGAAGGAGGTGTCAGAGCAGTTGAAGCATCTGCTGGTGCCACCAGGACCAGGCCGGCACCTGCAGAGCAGCATGGAGTGATGGTGGAGGACGACAGGGGGTGCTGCGGATCCGTTTCTGAACCAAAGGCAGAGGTCAGTGGGGGTGTAATTTGGGGCTGAAGGCTGACATGGTTGCAGCTCTTGGAGCCCAGTTGCCTTAGGGAAAACTCAGCAGTCTGCCCAGAGTGGAGGTGACTTTGGGGGACAGCTTCTTGACATGTTCCTTTACAGATTTCTGGGGTGATTTTTTACATCTCCTGGGCCCTGTGAAGAGGAGCCAGTCGTCCTGCCCTAAATGTGCCAATGGTATGTATCTGAATACCAGTTCCTGGAAAGCACGGGGGGGGGGGCAGAGTGCTGGTGTGCTCAGGTCCTGTTTACTGGTTTCCCACAGACATCTGGGGGGCTGCTGGAATAGATGGGCCCTTAGCCTGGTCAAGCAGAGCTCTTCTTATGTCCTTATGCAATGTCATTCACAGGGAAGAAGCTACAGTTCTGATATTTACAGCAAAACCTCCAAATAAGCAGACCCCCCAAAAATTGCCAACCCTAATAAGTAACAAGCAGCAAATATTCTAAATATGTGCAGTTTCACAGTTTTGGTCTCTGAACTACCAGCTCTCAGCCTAGCCTACCTCACAGGGCTGGCGTCTTATGAACTCTCTGGTGGGTTTTCCAGGAGGCATGGAAGCAGCCTTTGCCTCTCTGTGAAACAGGAAAGAGGCTTTGACACAGTTGCCTCAAAGTATCGTCTCCAGTGCTGTGAAGCTCGGATGGCTGCCTGGTTTTCTGGAAAATAAATAAATCCACAACTGGGTGAAGTGGTTCTGACAGCGGCATAAAATCTAGACATCTGCCTATGGACTAAGCTCTCTTTGTAAATTCTGCCCACATGCTCAGTCAGAGAATGAGTAGGGAGCATGGACCAATTCCAGCATCTGGCTTCCATGTGTACAGCACAAACATCTGTAGCAGAGAGACCTTCATGCACACAGAACTGTATGTGCCAAGCCTGCTGCACAGTTGGGAATGCCAAAGGCCCAAAGAAGGGATGCATACCTGCTGTTTTGCTTAAACTTTGTTTGCACAATGCACAACGAAGCTACTAACTCGTTGCAAGAATATTTCATGATGCCAAGAAACCATATCAACTTCTTCATCATCATCATCATGTAGTGAAACAGTACATTCAACCATTGTCATGATAGCTTTACTAGGCCGTGAAAACATTAATAGTACAGGAAAACTGTAAATTGAGGAAGGCACTAAGCTGATAAAAGAGTACAGATGGCTGGAACACTTCAAGTCAGGTGAGAATAGCAATTGTGACTAACTATGATGCAAGAGACCTTTGTCAGCAACTGTATACCTGAATACTGGAAAGCTGAGTAGCTCATTAGGCAGATTGACGAATAGCCTAATGACCTTGCAACAACTCTGGACTGTAGCTCCACATCACCCACACGTAATGCAGTATTGGTTTTCTCTAGGGCTTGTGTGTGCCAGGTGCAGTGGGAAATTCAGCCAGGAGCACAAAACAGTAATTCCTATAAAAATACTGGAGAGCAGGTACATGGCCAATTTCTACCAAGCTGACATTGGAGAAAAATCTATTTATCTCTGAACGTTATCCCTCCTTCAGAAAAATATTCATGTGCCATTTTTCTGACTGTTAAGCTTCACTAGTTGTCAGAATGCACTGCAGATTGCAGTGCTACTTACTCAATCCTATGCACGCTTACCTGGGAACAAGCCCCAGTGAATATAAGGGGATTTGATTCCATCTAAATATGCATAGGATTGCTTCAAACACCCTAGGGTAATAATAATAATAATAATAATAATAATAATAATAATAATAATAATAATAATAATTTATTTATACCCCACCCATCTGGCTGGGTTTCCCCAGACACACTCTGGGCAGCTTCCAACAAAAGATTAAAAATGCATTAAAACATCAGTCATTAAAAACTTCCCTAAAGAGGGCTGCCTTCAGATGCCTTCTAAAAGTCAGATAGTGGTTTATCCCCTTGACATCTGATGGGAGGGCATTCCACAGGGCGGGCACCACTACCGAGAAGGCCCTCTGCCTGGTTCCCTGTAACCTCACATCTCACAGTGAGGGAACTGCCAGAAGGCCCTCAGTGCTGGATCTCAGTGTCTGGGTTGAACGATGGGGGTGGAGATGCTCCTTCAGGTATGCTGAAGAATAGAGTGAAATAGAGTGGAATTTCTTGCACATGGGAAAGAGAAAGCAGAGACCTAACAGTTGTAATGGACTTTCAAGAAAGGGTGGCACTATGAACCCCAAATAATATCGGGAGCTATCACTGACCAGGTGATGTGGAGGCTCCTGTTCATGCAAAAGGAGAAAAAATAAAGAAATTGGACATTTTAAAAAAGGGGGAATGCAACTGGAGGTTGTATTCAGAAGTGGAAGAATGGGCACATGCTGCAACTGATGTGCCAGGGGACATGCTAAGCAATAGTAATTGGATATTCTATGGCCTGACTGTGAGTTTCTTGGTCTCTTCCAGTACAGAAGTTATCTTTGCCATAAAAGACACAGAGTAAAATTCCCCAAACTGCCCCCCCCCCCATTTTTTGATCCCAACCCTCTTTATCCCTGACCATTGGCCATACTGACCAGAGTTAATGGGAGAGAAGTGCAACGTGAAGCATGTTTCTCTTCATGCATATACAAAGTTGCCACCATAGTTTCCAACTAGTAACCCCAGAGCAGAACTGAAGGTTTCTCCCTTGATTCACTGTCTGCTCCTGGAATCTCGTCCCTTAGTGCCTGTGTCACTGATTTTAGATATTTTCGATTACCATTGCATTTCATTTTACTTTATTCTTAATCCCAATCTCGTTGTAAACAAAGAAACAACCTGCCTTGGCTCTGAATATTAACTACATTTAATTCTGCAAATTGCCTTCTGATAACACAAAGTATTTAGAACTCATTTGAAACCTATTCAATGGTAAGAGTTCATTTTTGTAGAAGGGGTAAGTCGTTTTATGGAGTTCTTTGAAATTTCAGAAGTTTCCTCAAGCCACAGCTCCTTCCACCCCCACCATTAACAGCCCAATTTGATTTGAAGATTGGCTGTTGAATGATTTTAGCATCACATTTCCTGATTTCGATTAAAAGATCATTAATGAGTACTAATTAATATACTACAATAAAAAAACACTACTGGTTCACAAAGAAAATTAAGTTGCAATTTAATGATCGGTAACATACCGTGTATGGAGCAACATGCCTAAGGCATCCTAATGTGGCTAAGTCCCAGGAAATTCCCTGGCAGCAGTGAATAGGCAATAGCTTAGGGATTGGTAGGTTGGAAAGCCTAGATCACTTTCCTTCAGTCAACATAAGGAACTATCAGGCATGATGACTCTGGGAGAGACTGTCCTAAATCCCAGGAGCTCCCAGGACATTCTTCTCCAGGAACATCTCAGCCATCAGGTTCCTGGCCTGCACATTTCTTTCAGTGGCGTGTGCTTTTGCCTGGTCAGAGGCCATTGCAGAGTGTGGGTGCCTCTTCTTGGTTGTTCTCAAGCAAACATATATTTTCAACCTGCATCACATCCAGCCTGTGGCGTTACAGTTATATGACACAGTATATGTATCAAGAACAGATCCTCCTGTTGTTTTGACACAAACTGAAAATGTGATTCAAAAGGGAGGGAGGAAAAGGAAGGAAGGAAGGAAGGAAGGGAGAGAGAGGGGAAGAAAGAAAGAAAGAAAGAAAGAAAGAAAGAAAGAAAGAAAGAAAGAAAGAGCCTTCAACTCTATATGGACACATAGACCACACCATTGTGGCCTGTCAGGTCAATAATTTTTGAGTGAAAAAGAGATTAATAGGATTTATGACCCTTCTTTCAACAGCATGTAGCTCAAGCAGCACTAATTATATTTTCATTAACCTCAGTGGCTAGTTCCTGCTCTAATAATTTAGCCCTTTTATGGACTAATCTGGTGTTTTACATGTTCAATAAAGTGTATACACAAGCAAGATCTATAATAAATAAGTCCTTTAGGTCAAATTATGGCTGCCCCAGTAAAGATGCCAATGACATACTTTGCTTCCAGAAAAGATCTGGGAAAGGGACAGCTGGAATGTTCTCTGAAGCCCATGTGCTAAGCTTACAAGTGGCAGGTGGACTCTGGGTAGCCCACCAGAACGCGGTGGGGGATTGTTGTTTTTGCTGTAAGAACAATGGAGGGCCTTTAGTGTGAACCAAAATGAGCTGTGGCTAAAATAACAGAATCAAATTGCCACTCTGGGTGAAGATCCAACAATGTTTCCTTATTTCAGTTGTTGTGAACATAAATGACACACCTGAATTCAAATTACTCACTTCATCAAATTCATGAACAGAGATCCAGGGCTGTTATCTGTGCCTGCAGTCACAGTTTGCATTGACCGGTTACTCAAGAGCTGTGTGAAATAAATAAAAAAAAGACTTGTTTGAAGATCCTGAGCTGCTACTGCACGCTCCATATGCATTCAACCCACTTCTTAGTCGAGGTACTCAGCTACATTAGTAAATAAAAAGTGTTTAATATGTGTTATAACACTGTGGCACCAAATGGCGCTGTGGAGTCCTGTCTTTCGCCAACATGATTTCCCATTATAAAGTTTACAATGTGTTTTCCTGAAACACTTTTTTGATGTGTCTAGATCCAGCCAAAGACTGGTTAACATAGCAAAAAAAAATGGGGGGGGGAGTATTCATTATGGCCCAACCAGGGAGGGAAGCAGAATTTAATATCCTAATAATAATAAATCTACCACTAGCAAAACGATCTACAATCTTTTAAAAAAGAAGACAATAGTTCTTCCCTCCATGAGTACAATATAGAAAAACAATGTATAGCCAGTTCCCACCGAAGGGCAAAATTTCCTGAACCATGGCACTCATGTAAAAGCTCATGTCAGAATGGCTCCATACAGCATATGTGCATATATGGAGCTCAACCAAGGCAAGTGGGGACCTTGCAGGGCACAATGTCCCACACATTTGCCTCCAGAGAATGAGAGCAGAGTAGCAATAGTGCAGACCTAGGAAAATCAGCTGATACCTGATTACTGGAGAAGGCACAAGGAATGCAGCAGATGGAGATAAGCAGAGCAGTGGGTTCCATGCTGGCTTTTCATTTTCTTTCTTTCTTTCTTTCTTTCTTTCTTTCTTTCTTTCTTTCTTTCTTTCTTTCTTTCTTTCAAAAGGCTGTTCTGTGTAGAAGGGGTGCAGAGCAAGGCAGTGAATGAAAAAAAGTGTGTTGAATGGAATAGAGCATCATGTTAAGATCTAAGATCTGGCCTCATTTGTACTTGCACCAGAGAAGTTCCTGGCAGATCAAACTCATCCATTTAAAAAGAGAAACTGGATTTCATACCAGAGGCTAATCCTGGAAATGTTTTGTTTCCAAGAACCAAATCAGGAAGGAAAGTCCGAAAACAATGCTGTCATTTGGATGCATCTATTCCCCCAGAAACCATTAAAAAAAAGCAAAGAATAGAGTCAGGAGACCTTTTGGAACAGAACTTTAGAAAAGATGAGAAATTCTTCAAAGAAGGCTTTCCAGAACAGTTTTTATTAATTTTATCCCTGTGCCCACCAGCACAGAAACTGGACAGTGCTATGAAGTGGGGTATCCTATAGTTTGTGCCAAGTTTAAATTATGAAAGTTACAACCATCTAAGAAATTTTGAGCTGTTAAAATATTTAAATATCATTTCTATGGGTTGTTTTTTTCATTCGTTTCTATCTTATTTCCACCATAAAAAGGAAGCCAAAGTGTTGACTGTACTGAATAAGCTTCAGAGTTCAAAAGTATTTAAAATGCTGAAAATAGATAGACGATAGAGATAGATAGATGATAGATAGATAGGTAGGTAGGTAGGTAGGTAGGTAGGTAGGTAGGTAGGTAGATAGATAGATAGATAGATAGATAGATAGATAGATAGATGGATATAGATAGATAGATAGATAGATGATAGATAGATAGATAGATAGATAGATAGATATAGATAGATAGATAGATAGATAGACAGACACTTGTTTATTTCAAATTTATGTTACAAACCAATCCACAAACTGGAAGGGTGGGAATTAAGTCTAAAAGGAGATTTCATGATTGCCTTGCCAGGTCTAGCTTGCGAAGACTGCACAATTGTGAAAACCTGGGCTGGAACTGCTCTGCATTTTTGCACATTGAACTAACAAAAAACAGGACTCTTGGAACAGGCTTATAAAAATGACAGGGATACGTTTTCCATCCTATCAGAAGCTTACAAGCTTCCCCTGATAAGGCTGCAATGTTTGCCTAGGAATGATGCCACTGTAAAAGGCAGGGAGTATACTTATTCTCTGCAGGGAATAACCAAGATAATAGATCTATGTCATAAGCTGCATTTGGGGTCTGACAAAGCCCTTTAAGGATGAATGCTGGCTGCAACTTGGAGGTGTTGCACTGAACTCAATAGAGCTTACTTCGGTGTAGACATGTATAGAATGTCCCCGTGAAACCGATGGTACACATTAGTCACAATTTAAATCCCCTTGACTTCACTGCAAGCTGTGCAGCTAACTTAATTTGGACCCAGCTCACTTCTGTAATTTCCAGTCAGGATTTGAACCTCAGCAAGTCTCCTGCATACTGTGATCTGAGCAAGAGAAAAACTTGAGGGACAGGCATGGCCTTTGGTTCAGTATATAACTGAGCATCATGAGTCAGGCAAACGCCTGTTCCAAACTGCCCTGCCCCAAAATTCAGAAGCATCACTAGCAGCATTACGGGAAGCGAGGAAGTATTAGCATTATCTACGCAGACTGACTACAATTCTCCAAGATTTCAGACAGGGTTCTCTCCCAGCCCTAGTTGGAGATGCCCAGGAATTTAATCTAGGACATTCTGAATGCAAAGTAGATGCTCTGCTACTTGTGGGATAACCAGCATCATCCAACCAACATTCTTAAGTCCAATTAACACATGAAGGGGTTAATACCATAGAGTAAGCTGTCCTGCCAGGCTTAGCTTGGGAGGAAATAGGTATTCAAGTTTATTGTTGTATTCAATCTGAAAAGGTATGAAGAGATTTGAGCTGGTTGCTGCACCTCAACCACATGGCTCTCACCATTAAATTCCTATTCTAATAATCTAGGAACTTTTACCACTTTGTAACTAAGCTAAATTTTACCACCCGTACAACCTTTCCTAGTGATGGATACACTAGGAAAAGCACATGAACCAGACATTTGGAGAGTTTGTAAGTAAACCATTTTTAACTTACCAAACACGTGGTCTTTATATGCTAGGGGAGGTGGGAAACTTTGGAAGGGCATATCTGGAAGGTCTAATAGCCCATATTTATGTATATTTTTGTGATTTTAAATCTCTGCTGAGGTTTTCAAGAGTACTTCCCCCAAACCTAGTTCATGGCTTCCAGGAATTCTCCTTTCTAGATATAGCTATAGCTATGGATATGTCACACCAACACTACTGAACTATGTAATGGTGGCCCGTCGGGAGCAGGGTGAAACCCACCCACTTTTTGTTGTCCCAGAGAAACCAGGAGATTGATTGAGTCTTTGAGGGACCCCTCATGGCTGGTGGAGAGAGCCTTTGATTTCATGGGTCACAAGCAGTGCTGGCCAACTCTCTTCAGAAGAGAGAAGAAGAAATATGTTTTTTCCCCTCGTTTTAAATTTCCTGCGGAACAGTCTCTGAAGAACTGGGGGTTATCTTTCCCTGACTGAATGTCATAGTGTCAGAGGGGAAACCGAAGCCTGAGGAAGCGGAGATATTTTCTAGCCGTAAAATTCCAAAGCTTCAGGAAGTTTCTTTATTACTTAGTACTGTATGTTCTAATCAAGCATAAAGCAGGGAAGTGTCTACTATCAAAGGGCCCATAAAAAGAGTTTATGATGTTTCAGATTCAGACAACATAAAAAGGACATATTCAAATTAGAACCACTATTATAAAGTGTGATTCTATAAGGAATCTCCATAACAGACTTAATAATGTGATTAAAGAGACAAAGTAATGGCAATATACACAAGTACTAATTAGAACATTGAAACTATTACGCCTCATGTGGGAGACAAGCCATAAAATTCAAAGAATATTTGTGTTTTTTTTAATAAAAAAAAACACCCTCAAAAACTTTACAATCAGACTAGCTTTTAAGTTTCCTACTGCCTGAAGCAATGTATACGAACTTTGTGCCATGTGTCAAAAAATATTTAAACCAATCCATTTGGCCTAGCAGTACCCTTTTTCTATAACACTTCTAATTTTATTTTCTTCTTCTTCTGTACAACAGTTAGGGAGGGATGCATAGCTATTGTTCCTCCACAGGTTTTCAGTGGGCTGGTTCAGATAAACATATAGGCTGGTGGAGGAGACCGATCATATATAGCTATGCCATCAACTAAGTCTGGGTGCAGTGGCTCACATGTGTTGACCTGAATCAAGTTCCTGTGAAACATAATGGTTTGATTCAGCATCCATAAGAACATAAGAGCCCAGCTGGGTTAGATCAAAGGCATATCAAGCCCAGCTAGTCTAGATGCCTATGGGAAGCAAGACACGAGCCCAATAGCCCTCTTGAGTCAGGTTTTGGGATGTGAACCCTATGTAAAATGCAATATCCATGCACAGCTTACTGACAGGCCTACAGACAGGACAAATGTGCCTGGTGGATAGGGTGAGCAGGTGTGATCGCTCTGTTTTCCTTGGAGGAAATGTTGGCTGGTATCTCCTTCCTCAACCCACTGGGTGTTGTCTGTAAATTCCTACAAAACAGACCCTGCTCTCCTAAGCCCAGCTGAACCAAACGAGCAGCCATGTGTAAGAGTGCAACTGTCAGTCTCTCAAAAGTTTGCTGTTTAACAGTACAGCAAAAACTATATCACTTATGCCGAGAGATTATGGTTGCAATTAGGCTAATGTCAAATATGGCAATGAAGGATCTGATAAGGTTCTGATGAATAATTTTAGGAACGTATACTCTCATGACATACGAATGCAGTGAGAACATGTTAAAGGGATATGTGGATGAACTGAATGAAATGAAGGTGAGAAACAATTTGGGTTACATCTTTTGTTAACCTGACCATACCTAGCAAATGTCTGCTTAGGGTGAGTTATGCTATTTTGTCAGTTTTGACTCCTCTGTCATCCAATATGTCATCTGCCACCAATTACATCACCATTACATTTGGCTCAGAATACTACAGGAGGTGAACTCATTAAGTCATATTTCCCCTGATGGTTTAAAACTATTTCTGCTGCTAGTTTGCACTAATGTTAAAAGGCTTAATAAATCTTAGGCCGCTATTTAAAACATTAGCACGAGCTAGTGTGCGTTTTTAATTTTAACCCTCTGCAGCTTTCCTGTGCAATGTTTCTGCGTGATGTTTTATCTGCCATTTATTTTAATAATAAATTGTTCACCTGTAGTCAAAGGTCTTCCATTCTGTCCATCATTTTATTTTATTATTATTAAAACTGGCATGTTAATTGATAGAATTTTTCCCCCTATAAAACCACAAGTATGATTATCTCCTGTTGAAATTGAGAAAAATTACTTCAATTTTTTTAAAGCACTATATATTTAAAAACTATTTAGAATGAGGAGCTATTTAAAAATGAGAAGGAAAAAGCTTTGGTAGAAATGTGTGTGCGTGTTTTATTAAATGATACAAGTCCTATTCACGAAAGTCACTGGGCTTTTTTCGCTGGCCACAATCCATCAGAGGGTTTGCAAAATTTAAAATACATTGATCTTAGTGTGAAATAAGCAATAGCAGGTGATGTGGGAGGGCTGTGCCACTCACCTGACGTCCCTCCAGCTAAGTTGCTGCTACATACTGTGGCAAGGTGTGAGGAATTAAGTGAACCTATTTGTTACTTTATCATAGAATCTTAGAGTTGGAAGGGACCCCAAGGATTATCTAGTCCAAGCCCCTGCAATGCAGGCTTCTTAGCTAAAGCATCCATGACAGATGCCCATCCAAGCTCTGCTTAAAAACCTCCCAGGAATGACAGTCTACCATCTTCCTATGGAGTCTGTTCTGCTGTTGAACAGCTCTTAATATCAGAAAGTTCTTCCTGAAGTTTAGCTGGAATATCCTTTCTTGTCCCATACATGAAGTCACAGGCAGGATTTGAAATATAAGCAGCTGATAATTGAAAGAATCAACTACATGGGGGCTTAGATAATAAAAACATTTGTGTTTTAAAACAGCTAATAAAAAGAAATAATAAAAATAAGCATCAGGAAAGGAAGGGTGGGAAGTCAAGAAGTAGTTATGTATGTATATAAAAAAACCTGTATATGTTCCACAAGGGCTGACATTGATGCCAAAATCCAGCATCGCCTGAGCTCTGCAAGTACGGCTTTCTCCTGATTGAAGTGCAGAGTATTTGAGGACCGGGACATTCGCAGAGAAACCAAAATGCTTGTTTACAAAGCCATTGTATTACCAACCTTACTGTATGCTTGTGAAACATGGACCACTTATAAATGCTATCTCCAACTCCTTGAAAGATTCCATCAACAGTGTCTATGAAAAAATTTACACATCACTTGGGAAGACAGGCGAACTAATACCAGTGTACTGGAAGAAGCAAAGATCACCAGTGTTGAAACAATGATTCTTCAACATCAACTTTGTTGGACTGGTCATGTTGTGCAGATGCCTGATTATCGTCTTCCAAAGCAACTACTCTATTCCGAACTTAGAAATGGAAAGCCTAATGCTGGTGGTCAACAAAAGAGGTTTAAAGACTGTCTCAAGGCAAATCTTTAAAAAAGTAGTATAAACACCAACAATTGGGAAACACTGGCCTGTGAACACTCCAATTGGAGAACAGCCTTTACCAAAGGTGTCATGGGCTTTGAAGACTCTCGAACTCAGGACGTAAGGGAGAAGCATGCTAAGAGAAAGGCATGCCTGGCAAATCCACACCGTGATCAACTAACGCCCGCCCGAAAACCAATGTCTCCACTGTGGAAAGATGTGTGGATTGAGAATTGGCCTCCACAGTCACTTACAGACTCATTGTTAAAACCAAGTTTATGGAAGACAATCTTACTCAGCTACGAGTGATCGCCAAAGAAGAAGGGGGGGGGTAAGGACCCTTCTCTGTTCCACAAGAAGGGTCAGTTGTAGGGCAGTTCACAAGAATTGCCATTCAAACTTGGAACAGCATTCTCACATTCTTAATTGGACCAAGAGACTAAGATGACTAAATGCCCATTCGGAACATTGTGTCAGTTATCCTTTCGGAAGGAGGAAAAGACAAGGAAGCAGAAGGAAATGAGTTACTTGCCTAGTTAACTGGTTACTCTGTATTAATTACTTGCTTACCCTGCAACCTCTGAGTTTTTCATTGGAAAGGGATTGTTTTTTAAAAAAGCAACAGTGAGGTACTAAAAGGTTTGAACAAATAAGTTAGTGGGGGGAAGCAAATAACAGAAATACTTGACGAGGGAAATATCAATATGTTTAGTTGCTTCTTTTTAGGAAATCAGTAAACTCTGGGTCTTAAGTTATAGAGGTCTGTAGCTTCAGACTAAAATGTGAATTTACTCTTGTGATTGTAGCATGGCCTAAAATGAGACACTTTAAAAATATAAAACATTCAACAGATATATAAAACTGGTGCAAGCCAATTAAGGCAAAACAAGGATGCATTTGAATTTCAGACAAACAAAACAATTCCTATCCAGTAGAGTCTTTGAATTCCTATCCAGTAGGGCCTTAACCCTTCAAAAATGTAGTTTCCTACTGATATGTCTGGCTTAGTCTATTTCTTCAGAGGTATTGTGATTTGTTTGTGTGCTGCAGAACATATCTGCAATATGTTCTTGGAGGTTTCTTTTTTTAAAGAATAATTGAATTCTTAATTTTATTTAGGATTTACATCAGCAGGTGGCCTTTTTAATGACTCTGTGATGTTCTAAACTTCGAGAACATTTAGTTCTCCCCCCCACTCCCAAAAAATAGCATTTGCTGTTTGCTCAGTATGTTTCCGGTGCAAATTGGTTTGACCTTTTTTCATCGTCTGTGCCAAGCCTCGGTGGTACTGGGCATCGTTTCAGATCTGTGTATGTAGATTTCTTTTTAAATGTTTGATGAGGGAGATACTTAAGTTTGCCATGGCTGATCATAACGCTGCATATTTCTTTCTTTTTAAAAATGTCATTATTAAAATTTGTAAATTGTGACAAAAAAATTACATACAAACAAAAGGAAATAACAGCGGGGGGAGGTATGAAATACAGTGGTGCCCCGCAAGACGAATGCCTCGCAAGACGGAAAACTCGCTAGACGAAAGAATTTTCCGTTTTGGAGGTGCTTCGCAAAACGAATTTCCTATGGGCTTGCTTCGCAAGACGACAATGTCTTGCGAGTTCCTCTGGTCCCCCCCCCTTTTTTCTAAGCCGCTAAGCTGCTTATCAGCTGATCCGATCAGCAGATAAGCCGCTAATAGCGCTAATTCGCTAATCCTTCAATGGGCTTGCTTCGCAAGACGAAAAAACCGCTAGACGAAGAGAATCACAGAACGGATTCTTTTCGTCTTGCGAGGCACCACTGTAATATTTAATGTAAGACCCAGCAGGAGAATGCGAAACAGTTACAACATTTTCCATGCAAATAGGGAAATCCTTAAACTAAGTAATTCACATATAGACTTACCAAATGAAAAAACGAAGGACGTTACATATTTCTGTGGCTCTATGTAGCTAATTAATCAAAGGCAGGTTCTCTCGCTTTCCCTCTTTTTTTGTAATCAGGAGTGCATGTAAAGGTAAAGGTAAAGGGACCCCTGACCGTTAGGTCCAGTTGCAGACGATTCTGGGGTTGCAGCGCTCATCTTGCTCTATAGGCTGAGGGAGCCTGTGTTTGTCCGCAGACAGCTTCCGGGTCATGTGGCCAGCATGACTAAGCTGCTTCTGGCGAACCAGAGCAGTGCACGGAAACGCTGTTTACCTTCCTGCCGGAGCAGTACCTATTTATCTACTTGCACTTTGATGTGCTTTCGAACTGCTAGGTGGGCAGGAGCAGGGACCGAGCAATGGGAGCTCACCCCATCATGGGGATTCAAACAGCCGACCTTCCGACCGGCAAGCCCTAGGCTCTGTGGTTTAGACCACAGCACAACCCGCATACCCATGTTGAAATGATGTGTGTCCCATCAAATGTGTGGCAGAGCATTATAACAACATAGGGAACATTGTTTGCATATAGGAAGTGTCAGGTTCAGTTTCTTACACCTTCAGTAAACAAGAAGAAGGGATGGGGAAGGTCGTCCTCTGAGACCTTGAGGCAACACTGGATATGTGACTCAATAGTCTGCATCAACATGATGTCACTGCCCATATAATGACAGTGGAGAGTGATGATCAAGGTTGCATGAGACCTCAACCTGAAGGGCATCTAGTGGATAATGTGGTCCAACACCAGCACATTTCAAAAGACTGAAAAACTGAAGACTGGACTGTTTCTTGGAGCTACATAGCAGCTTGAGGCAACAGCAAAACTTGTTCTGTAAAGAGAGAGAGAGAGAGAGAGAGAGAGAGAGAGAGAGAAGGGGGGGGGGAGTTTTATCTTCTTCCCCATCTGAAAATGTTTGGAACTCAACACCTTCCCTGTAAAAGCCCCCCAAAACGCCCCTCTTCACTTTCAAGGGAGACAAATGGCCTGACAAAAGGAGGGGGCAGTGTTTTCAGCTCAGTGCTAAATAGCAATAATTTTCCACGTGTTCTGATTTCAGTTATACTGTGCTCTGAGAATCAACGCATTCAGTCCAGTGGGATCTGCAAGCTATTTTTAGCACTTGATCACTCACGTATGATGCAACGGAAATGGTTAGCCATTATCAAAGGCAAAACTGTCAGTGTTACTTATATTACTGATCCTCTGTGACAGAACTATTTTATTGTTGCTGAAAAGACTAAAATTGCTCTCCATTTAATGAGGAAATGATTTCCTCCAAATTGACTTTGCCTGTACGGCTGCCACAAAAGTTAATCTCTGACAGCTCAGCTTCACTTTTTGACCGGCTCACCATTTCAGCCTCTTTTTTCTCTATGCTATCTCCCCCATCTTACAAACCCTGGTCCCACCTTCCTTTGCAACTGTCAAAGTACTTTATTTTCAGTAGTTGAGGTGCTGATTTGTCTAGGAGGCTCCACAGACACACATTTCTGCATGCTTTCAGTATAAAGAGTGAGAAATTGAAATCACCTCCTTTTTTAAGAGCTGTTTTGCAGGACTCTTCAGCATTCCATCATGTTTTTCACTGGGTCAGTATTATTCTCACTACCTTCTAAAACAGCATCTGTCCTACAAATGAAGCTACCACGAATACTGAACACAGATACAGGTTTTCCAATTTATCTGGTTTATTTGTATAATATGAGTCAATTAAATTTGCACAGAGCAAACCTCCACAGTTGGGACTCTCTTCTCTGAGTCTTTCAATTTCCCTATAGAGTTTTAATACCTGATTATGATTGTTTTTTGTAATTAAGATTTAAGTATCCAATCCCCCAAGACGTCTCATAGAGAGCACTGCCAGTTAGCTGCTCACCAGCCTTCTCAAGCACACCATCGCTTAGCCACAGAGCATTTTCTCTATTTTAGTACTGTCTTTGGACAAGTACACAAAATCCAGTGACAGATAGCCAGAACCTACATACAACTGTAAGCACACATGGTGAAATGGCCGATATATACCTAAAGCCAACATGCTGGCAGCTCTCTGCCCTCTAGCTGATCAGGAAGCACCTTGGGTCATCTGCGGCTGATAGATGCTCAGAATACTGAGAAAAGCCTAAGTGATCAGCTGTCCCTAATGTCATGCCATGACCTAGTTAGTGAAAGGTCACTTGCAGCAGTGTTAAGAGGACATGTCAAAGCAGAGGCGCCAATTCTAGGGGGCAGGTTCCCTTGCCTCCCCCATAATATTCTTCTTGGGGCACAGCCCCCTCAATATTTCCTCCCCTTGCCTGCCTGCCTTCTCATCTCCCTCCTTTCCTCAGTCTGCTGTCTCCCACAAGCCATGTCCCTCCAGCCTGTTAAAGGTATGGACATGCATCTCCCTTTGCAATTGTTGACTTTGTGATGGCCTGTGATGGCCTCTTGGCCCAAACCTTTTACGTCAATGCTGGTATTGTGTCCTCAATGATTAGATAGGAGTGCATTTAATAGGCCCAGCAACCTGTTCTTACCATTTAACTTTTTAAGCTGAGCCTTAGTAATATTTATTCAGAGTTCAGTGGGAATGCACATGGCTGCTGGTTTTATCCTTTAAAGTGTGGTGAGGACAACCACAGGCCTGCAGGTGAGACACACCTTTTTGAAGCCTCAGTGTGGCTCTTAGGACTCTCCGGAGGCCACGCCTCCTTTTTTCAAGCCACACCCCTCTCTTGAAGCCACTCCCTCTCTTCAGAGCACTTTCCTCTCAGACTCTGCTCCAGGGTCTCTGCCTTGGCATGGCATCATAAATGACGCAGCTATAAAATTCACACTGACAGATTAGCATGTGGCCTCCTGCCATAGTTGCTTCAGTTTTCATTTTACTGTATTAAGTTATTTAAAAATCAAGAAATATATATATATTAAAAAAAATAAGATCTCAAGAGAAATGAACAAAGGCTAAAGTATAAACTGCACTATTTAATGAGGAAATGACCAAACAAAATAAGGGGAGAGGGTAACGTAGGTGCAAGTGATAAGAAAACCATGAGGCAAATTAAACTGCTTGACGTTGTGTAACCACCACAGGGAGTTCCAAAGTCTTGTGGCTCAAAATGCGTGCATTTGAACTGTAATAACACTTACATGCTGCTGCAATCCATTTCCTCCATATAATTTCCCTCTGCATGGGAGGACCCAGTTATAACCTTTATTACGTTGCATTCATCACATTAAAAATAATTATGTGGTTTCGATTTCACTTTCAAGGAGATGCTCACTGCATGGAAGACAGTTGTGGCTACATATTAAAGACAGAATAAAAGGCTGAACATTTCCTACATACAGACTGAGCATTTACTACATACAGGAAACCTAGCAGTTTCTTTCATTGTGGGAGCAGGGATCTACAATACATCTTTGTATGCTGTGAACACCAAGACATATTGCGTCCCCTGCCGTGGCCACCTCCTCATAGACTGCAGTGGAAGCCAGTACATCCTTATAGGCTGAACCCATTGAAGGGCAAGCACAGTTGGCCATTCAGCTGCTGGACAGAGACTCAAAGATGTGCTCTCCCAAGACAACATTCCCAGCATGTTCGCACTTCTGTCTCTACGATGACTACAGTGGCTTGGTTATGTTCATAGAATGGAAGACTGCAAGATCCCTCTTTAGGGAGATGGCTTCAGGTACCAGGCCTGCTGGCCAACCAGCTGCGTAACAAAGATATCTGCAAAAATGACACGAAGGATTGTAATGCCAATCACGCTGGGCCAGAATCCCTTGCAGACTGTAGTGCCTGGAGACAGACAGTCAGGTTGTGTATTCACAGCAGTGACCAGAGGATGAATGACCACTGGGAGGAGTGCAGAAAGAAGAAATGCTACAGTGCATCCACATCAGCATAACAGGATGCCTTCATCTGCCTCAGCTGCAACAAAACATGACTTCCCACATTGGTCTCTATAGCAACAGCAGGTGCTATAACTCTTCAAGGATTTGACTTCATCCCCAAAGGCGCACTCCTTCATTGTCTCCCAAGACAGACAGTTGCCAACAACAATGACATAGGCATAGTGCTGCTGTAGATAATTCCTCCATCTGCTGCCATCACACAACACCAGCCAGTAAGTTGCAGGAGCTGGGGCCTTCCCTGATCCACTAGCTGCTGCACAGCAATGGCCCTTTGCTACCTTTCACAGCACTTCTTGAGCTGACGCTGCTATCCACTGTCTGAGCTGAAGGCTACCACAGCACCATTTCTCCCAAGTACAACCTGTACTATTTCTCATAAAAGTAAACGGCTGCCATTGATGAATCTATACGAGAAAATAAAGAGATGGGTTCAGAGGCACCTGTCCCTTCTCCCCAGGAACTCCAGCTTCTGGAGTGAACTGCAAATTCTTACTCAGCTGTGTCCCAGCTAGCATCCCAACTTATTTATTTTGCCCCCATAGAATGAAGAACACTGTCAGACCCCGTGTGCGTAAAAGAAGAAAGAGAGAAAAAAGGCCCAAGCTGTATTTTACTGGTTTCTGTTACACAAGAGCTGAATCAGTTCTGATAGCAGTGGCACTATTCCAGGACAAGTTCCCAGTTCTTGGGGACAGGTTTGTCCCACCCTCTGGCTGCATTATGGGTGCCACAAAATTATGCAAAGGACTTATGCTCCTTCTGAAAAAAGCACATAGAAAGAAAAATAATTTGTGGGTGTTTTTGTTTTTTGTATGGCACTTACTCTTTAAGCTCTGGTATAATTATAATTATAATGTTTAATATTTTATCTGTGGTTTGTTGGTTGGTTTGTTTAAAAAACTTATACTCCCCCATCTTTATCCTCAGAACCCTCATGTGCAACAGTTGGGGGTGGCCCTCCTTTCTACATATGGAGCACAACTTCATGTGGAAAATGTGTGAAGGGAACTAATGTTTAAAACAAATCATGAAATTCGACTGATCATTTTTCCAGGCTCTGGTTGATATTCCTACAGTTGCAGAAAGCCATGATAATTCATACTCGAATAAGTTTATTTACGATTTGGGCAGTGTGTCTTCTGCATTGATATGCGTGAAGGCAGGAACGAGATGGATGCATTTAAGAAGGAAAAGGTTTTACATACTTTTAAAGAAAAAAATAAGGGTATTTGTTCCCAAGACATTAAACGTACTTAGATATCAACCAGGAATTTATAATGTAACATTATAAAGATTTCAAGGTGATTTGCTTTTATGCTGTGGAAATCCCTGTGTTCGCACTTTTCCCTTATGTTTCCTAAGCATAATCACATATTAGTTGCAATTTTCTTTGAAACAGGAGACTTAATTATGCAAAGGAGGCATGCTTCCTCATATAACAGATCTCTTTTTTTGAAGAAGAAAAAAACCTCACACTACAGGTATCCAGTTTGTGTTAATACCAAGATTGGAAACTCATTACCACTAAAAATGTCACTTCTGATGAAGCATTTAAAAAAATTCCCAGAATCAAATTTAGGATGTCTTTACTAAGCTGTTTTATGGTAGAGCCTACCATTGGAAATGTGATGAGTCTTCATGTAAAAATGCTGATTTGAATTAGATTTAGAATATATGTCATCCCCAATTAGCCTTCCCTTCATCAAAATGATCTCACAAACACGGAGAATGAATCTTTATTTCCTCCTTTGCACATGGGAGGTCATTTGTCAGATTTAATATACTTCTACCTATGTCTTCCTACATGCTTTGGGTTCAAGATGGATGACCACAAACTGCATGGAGGGAAAAAGTATCATTGAATATTTGAATTCTGTTTTAATGAAGTGCTGAAAGTGGTAACGCATTCTGTTGTAAATTACAACTGAATTTGCAATAGGGAAAATACCATGTTAATCCCAGCTGGGCCTCAAAGTGTATATTTTGATATAAATACAGTTTTACATTCTCAGTTGATAAGTTTTGTTCAAGTGAATGCAGTTGCCTGCCAAAAAAAAAAGAGTTTGAAAATACATAATGACTGAATAGAGCTGTCACCTTTTTTCTGACTAGATGACTGATCTATATAATTCCTTAATGTTGTATCAAACAAAGTCATCGCCTTAGCACAAGGACTTTCATTTGTGCAAGAGAACTTCCCTCCCTCTCCTCCTTTGTATGTCACCAAATTCTGTCCTCCAGAACAAATTTGGGGGGTACCAGGAAGTTACAGGGAGAGGAGAGGGAAGGGAAGGGGCGTTCCACTGAGCAAGCAAAAGTCCATGCAGAAGGATGAATTCATTGGATACAAAGGAATAAGCTCCCCCCCCAAAAAAAAAAAATCCATTGCGTGGACAGGCGGAGTCTCCCCAACCCCAGGCAACCCCCAAGTGGAATAATGACTCAAGTCAACATGGGATTAAAATTGGCCACAACTTTATTAAGTTTCACATGTACGGAAAACCTTGGCTCAGGCATTGGGCGTTTATCCTTCCCAATCCCCAGCCGGGGATCTGGGAGACTTCAGGGGTATCCAGAATGTTGGGCTGGGCTGGCTCTGGAGAACATATGTTCAAGCAGAGAGCCCGCCCCCTGTTTCGCCACCGTTGGAGGGGAGAGCATTACAACCTCTCGGTGTATGGCCAATGCCTCCCCTCAAGACCCCTTTAACGGGGAACCCTGGTATCACCGCCACAAAGGGGACGTGGGTCATGGCTTCACGCCCTCCCCCCCATTTAGGAAGATAGACTAAAGGATTCCACCCAAGGCCTGAAACCGCCAAAGTTGTGACATTTTGCTACAGGAAAGGCAAAACCTGCCAATGCAGGAAAATTCCTTTCCGGCCCTTCAACAGCGACCTTGACATAGCAGCGCCCGCGTACCTGTGGAGAAGAGGTTAACCTGCAAAAGAAGACTTAACTGAGGGAGGGCAGGGTGGGAGAAGCTGTGGAGACGACTGCCGCTTCGCAGGTAAGATTCACCTTCTGTTGTGTGGGCAGGACGGTCCCTCCCCTTACCTGGCTGATCCCCTCGCAACGCCTCCCCAGGCGGGATTGGGCGATTGGCTGAGGTAGGCGGAGACCTCCAGGTATCCAGCCTGGGGAGGATGAAGCCAACCTGAACTACCAGGAGTCACACTGGGATCCGGGGGGCTGCACACGACCACGCAAAAGGCACCCCCATTTGATGTGGGGAGCGGTCATTCTATAATAAAGAAATGACCTAATCTTATATTTTTGGGGAGCACAGTGATTTGGGAAGTGCCAACTCTAGGATTTTGGCACCTTTGGGCTAACTACCTACAACATACCTCTTTCACCTATAAGAGACACAACATGCAAACCAATAATTTTTCCATGTTGCTACTGTTTTCTGTGCAGAATTAGAATGATGGGGCTCTTGGATGCAGAGTCAACCTTTTCCCAGCGCTGGGGTGAAGGCAGATGCTTGACCTCACTGCCCTTGGACCTGAGGCCGAAAATACACTTTTCTACACTAACAGAATCCTCATTGCCAAATACTTCAGAGTAATGGAGCAATATGTCTTTCACATGCTTATGGTTGTACATACAAAATCCAAAAGAGAAATCTAACACCTGTTTTTGAGTGAAACTTTGAGCAAACATTTTAGCACACCTCAATTAGAAATCCGGTAAGCTTGCCAGGCATCTGATAAACAGCTTCAGGGGTTGGAACCAGCCCAAATCCTAGCAGTTGGAAAACCCTGATATAATCTTTGGTCCACTAATTTGAAATAATTTGAAATAAAAATAATGTTCTTTATTTGTTTAAAATAAAAAATGCCCATAAAAAGGAACCAAATATTTTTTATTTTATTTTTAAAAAATCATCCAGAAGGAGAAAAAAAGGAATGAGAAGCTATCGATAGAGATAAACAAGTACGGCATAAGAATATTCAGCATCCTATTCTTGATCTTGATTTTGATCTCCTTCCGCAGGGCCTGTAAGACAGAGCTATTCCGTCTGGCCTTCAATTTGAATTAGCCTGATCCTCTATTCCCTTTTCCCTTTCCTTTTCTATGAAGAAACCCTTTCTGGGACTCCATATTTAAATTCTTCCCTGGTCTCCTTGCTGGCCCTAGTAACTTGGCCAGTTAGTCCTGGTGATCATTTGATGTCTACTGACTGGGGTCCCCCCTCCAAAAAAATGACCCCTGAATTTTTGAATTTTATTTTATTGATATTGATGCTGTATTTTATGTTGTATTTTATGCTGTTTTATGCTGTTTATAAGTCACATTTTAATCAATGTTTTATATTTGCTGTTAGCCGCCCTCAGTCTGGTTTTTAAACTGGGAAGGGTGGGGTATAAATAAAAATAATAATTATTATTATTATTATTATTATTATTATTATTATTATTATTATTCCTACAGGGGTCAGCAAGTTGCTTCCATGAAGCCCATTGAAAGGGCATTAAGGCAATGGCCAATCTCACTGAGCCCATGAGAAACACCATTTTTACCTTATACACTCCTTAGAAACATGATCACTTAACACTAGCTCCACACTATTTTAAAAGTTCATGGCAGAAGCTGCACTTCCTAATTTCCCAGCTTTTGTTTTACCTTCAAAGAAGTTAAATGAAAGCGGCAGGGGGGAATGGTTAGAAAGCTCTTTCGACCACCTCATATTACCGTAAGCTTAAAATAGAAGATGCATCAAAATCTCACCACAACAGAATTTTCACTGGAGTTTATAATGCTGGATTCAGAACTTGGCAAGCAAATTATGATGGGGTTAGTTTGCCTGTTGCTATTTCTTCATTGCACCCTCCATGAATCTCCTTTGAAAGCCATCTAAAGCAGCGACAAACACCACACCTTGTGCCAGCAAATTTGTATAAATCAATCACATGTTTTCTCTTGCCTTTTGAGAATCTATGTCCAGTCCTGATGTCATGATAGGAAATAAGCACGACTGTATCCACTTTCCCAAAGCCATACATAATTTTAGAAACTTCTATCGCATTTCTCTTAGTTAACTTTTCTTTTTCTAAAATAAATTGGGGGGGAAACCCCAAATTCTTCAGCCTTTCATCATATAGATCCTGGATCCCTTTGATAGTCCTTTTCTGCATGCCACTTTTGAGATGGGGTGACCAGAACTGTCCATAATGTTCTGAATGAAGCCTCATCAAAGAAAGAGGAGATAAGAGGGGGGTTTTGTGTTTTGTTTTTTGGCATTTGGCTGGTAAGAAGCAGATCTGTAGGGAGCGGCTGTTACTCTTGGAAGGTGATGCTGCTTTAGAACTAGTTCTGCCAGCATACATGCCTGCTTTCCATCTGTACATTTGTAAATAGTAAGTTGCAAACGGCACCCTTCAACTCCAAATGGATCAAGCAAAGTCTCCAGTGAAAATTTCCATGCTTAGAGTAATGCATGGAGCAAAATGGAAAAAGATGCTTCCGCTTACATCAGGGATAGGAAACCTGTCAGGTTTATGGGCTAATAGCCGTAAATAAATAAAATAAAAAAATAAATAAATAACCTGTCAGGCCTTCAGTGCTGTTAGACAAGTAGTCCTGTCATCCTTGATGTTTGGCCATGCTGGTTGGGGCTCATGGGAGATTGAGTACAAAATCACCATCCCTGGTTTAGGTCATTCTCTTCTTAAGCAACTAGGGTTGGTTCCAAATGTTGGAATCCTCAAAAAAAAAGTGGGGAATTCTTCAAGGGACCTTGAAAGCATAGTATGGTAAGGCAGAGAGCATCCCCCCACAATTCTTTCAGAGGGAGGGCAAAACACTGATACTTTCACAAAATAAGATTTTATTTTTATTTTTTATTTTTTATCAATTCAATGTATATACAACCCTTTAGCTAAAGATCCCAGGGTGGTGTAAACATAAAAAAATAATTTACATAATATACATAATAAATCAATCACAGAAAAAAATCATAACAGTCCCCCCACTTTTAAAAGGCCTGGGTAAAGAGGAATATTTTCACCTGGCGCCATGTGGTGCCAAGTGAGCCTCTCTGGGGAGAACATTCTACAAACAGGGAGCCACAACAGAAAAGGCCCATTCGCATTTTGTCACCCTCTGAACTTCCCAGGTAGGAGGGATGACAAGTGCATGGTCCAGCTCAGTTCAAGTGGGGAGAGGTGGTCCTGAAGGTATCGGCATCCTGAGCAGTGTAAGGTTTTGTAGGTCAGCTCCAGCACTTTGAAATGGGCCCACTGGCCAGGATTGGTGCTATATGCTCTACTCGTCTTGCCTTGGTGAGCAACCTGGCCATCAAATTTTGCACCAGCTGAAAGTCACGATTCTTCTTCAACAGCAGCCCTGTGTATGATGCTTTGCAGTAATCTAACCCAAGAGATGGCGATGAGAGGCTGCGTCTCCTTTGAGCTCTGCATTCCGCAATATGTTTTTTATTAGCTTTTAGTCTGTGGGTGGTGCTGTGAGTTAAACCACAGAGCCTCTTGGGCTTGCTGATCAGAAGGTTGGCAGTTCGAATCCCTGCGACGGGGTGAGCTCCCGTTGCTCCTGCCAACCTAGCACTTCGAAAGCACGTCAAAGGGCAAGTAGATAAATAGGTACCACTCCAGCGGGAAGGTAAATGATGTTTCTGTGCACTGCTCTGGTTCGCCAGAAGCGGCTTAGTCATGCTGGCCACATGACCCAGAAGCTGTATGCCGGCTCCCTTGGCCAATAAAGCGAGATGAGCGCCGCAACCCCAGAGTCGTCTGTGACTGGACCTAATGGTCAGGGGTCCCTTTACCTTTCCCTAGTCTCTTTTTTAGTAATCTAACCTAGAGGTTACCAGATCATGGGCCACAAAAGTTAGGCTATCCCAGTCCAGACAGGGGCATAACCTGACCACCAGCCAAAGCTAACAGAAGGCACCCATGGCTACCATGGCCACCTGGCCTCAAGCGACAACAACGAGTCCAGATGAACCTGCTCCTTTAGAGGGAGTGTAACCCTCTCAAGAGCAGGCAGTCTCCCATCCATCTGGTCTAGGGAACAACCCACTAACAGTGCCTCTGTCTTATCTAGAATAAGCTTCAGTCTATTGGTTCTTCTCCACTCCATTGCTGAGGCAAGACAATGGTCCAGCACATCTGCTGCCACACCTGCAGCAGAAATAGAGATATGGCTGACTTTGTGGCAGTATGGTGCTGTCATGTTGTCCTGTACAATCTCTGATTGGTTGTGATCACCTGGGGGGTGGGAATACTAACAGAGTGGCAGCAAAATATCTACAAAGCAGAAACAGTGGGGGTTGAGAAAAGAGATTCAAATAACAGCCAAAAAATAAATTACTGTTCAGGTGGGAGAGTATTTCATAGCCATGACAGCCACGCTTCAACTTTGAAAATGTTTGTAGATAAAAATTTGGCACAACTCTAGTTCCAGCCCAGTTATCCTCCCTAACAATTCATGATATTAGTCCTCTTAGATTTTTGCCAATTTGCAATATAATTTCTCCGTGTGGATAATGATGAAAAGATTAACCTTTCTGATATGTGAAGCATTCTAATTCTTCTTCCTCTTTTTTTTAGACCTGGGATGGCATATTTATATTGACATTTATACTGATTCGTTTTATGACATAGTGAAGGTGATGAACAGGCCTAGGCAAGAGGTCACCTTGTGTCAAGGCTGGTACCCAGTCTGTCAAACACACTGCATCTAAGTCTGCTAATGAGGAATTAACTAGACAGAAAGGGGGCATTTTACTGTTTTCATGCAATCCCAACCTGTTAAACAATGCTAATCAGGTGTTTATTAAGTAAAACCATTATGCCACACTTGCTGTAGCCTTTACCATATGTCAGAGAGGTTGTAAAATATTATTCATTAGATTTAAAGCTGATTAATAAGAGTCATTTAATAGGGGCGCTTTCTTCCTTTCGCCTCCAGCTCAGCATATGCATCAAGGTTAAACTAATATCTGGAGAAAGCCTGTGAAAAGTTATCACTTTTTAAAGAGTAGATCATCTTTAACAATCCATTTAAGATTTTCAACCTGCAGAATGTGCATCATTCATCTTCTAGTTAACTGATAAACGTATGAAGAAATAAATCAGCAGCTAAAAAAACAGCCAGAAAACTAGTGGGCGATGGAAACAATAAGCAAGTTATCACAAAAGATGTTGTATTAGCTGAATGAGGCACAACTTCACAACTATGATATGTACAGGTATGCCCAGTGCTTAGCAACTGTTGATATTCACATAAAAATTGGCCATTTGTTAAAATGGTATAAAGTGTGACATGAGGGTGCAACTGCAAAAGGAACAATTTTGAGACAGACCATCTAGGGTGGGGTGGAGAGGGGAGCAGGGAGGGTCTTGCCTACAGAGGGTTAAAAGGTAAAGGTAAACCATTAGGTCCAGTCATGACCGACTCTGGGGTTGTGGCGCTCATCTCGCTTTATTGGCTGAGGGAGCCAGTGTACAGCTTCCAGGTCATGTGGCCAGCATGACTAAGCCACTTCTGGCAAACCAGAGCAGCGCACGGAAACGCCGTTTACCTTCCCGGCGGAGCGGTACCTATTTATCTACTTGCACTTTGATGTGCTTTTCGAGCTGCTAGGTTGGCAGGAGCAGGGACCGAGAAACGCGACTCACCCCGTCGTGGGGATTTGAACCGCCGACCTTCTGATCGGCAAGTCCTAGGCTCTGTGGTTTAACCCACAGCGCCACCCGCATCCCTCTACAAAGGGTTAGACCACAATAAATATGTTCTCCTTTAAGAGGCCACCAAAACTCTCCGTCCAATCCTATGATGAATGAGGCACAACTAAGCCCACTGAAAGCAATGAATTTAGGTGTTATTAATTCCATCTAGGCTTGCTTGTTTTACTGCAAGAGACAGAGCTACCCTTGGGGAATTGACGTCCATTTACTTTTTCCAAGTTCTGCGTAAACATTCGTAGCATAGTTGGAATGTGCCCTGTAATTGAAGCATGATTTGTTTCTTGGGGAATGCTGCATTATTTAAACAGTACACCATCATTTAATAGATGGATGTTTGTGTAGCAAACAGCCTCAGTTCACAGGTGTCAGCAATTACTCATATCACAAAGGAGTCTTCAAGTGCCCCAGTTCTCCACCAGTTATACAGCCCACGGAAACGTTCAGTTTCATTAAATTTCATACTCCTCCCTGTACATCTTGCTCCAAAATCAGTGACATTGTACCACGAATATTCGGAGGGTGTGTGGACTAGTCATTGAACTTCCATTTGCTGCTATGGTGACTGTGGGGTTGGTGGCGAGAGGACAACCTTCCTGTATGCTTCTCCTATAATTTACATTTTCTGAAAAGGCATCTTATGCTGTTGTTATCAATGCAGATGATACAAAAAATTGGAAAGACGCCAAGCACATCAAGTTCTTCTTCGAAACGATAACTTCCCATAGTCCATCCCTGATGACAGTGCCTTGAATATCTTTAACTTTCCCATCAGAACCACTTAGTGTTACGAGGCTTCGCCACTGTTTGAACATCGCTACTATTGTCAGAACCAGGCAAACAAATTTATGATGATGTTCCTGGGAATAAGGAACTAATGCAAAGGGGATTTCTCTGTAGTTCTTCATTAACATTTCATTCATTACAACAAGGGAGTTATAAGAGTTTCCTTTTAAGCAAATTAGGTCACAGGGAAAAAAATACACAGCATGGAAACACAATGTATTACTACATAGAACAAAAGAGGTGGTTAATAAATTATGATAATGGAATTAGTCTGCTGCTGATGCTGAAAGGCACATTTAAATATTGTGAAATTTACTTAGCAAGAGGAAACCTCTTACATGTATTCATAAAATGTTTTTCTCTCCTTTGTGCTGCCGTTGTTGTCGTTCTTCCCCATGTTATTTCCCTCTGAGGGCGTGTGCAGCATCTACTTTAAGCATTTGCTTGGGTTTGTTGCAAAGCCAAAGGAGCTGTTTAAATAAGTGGAGGAAGCGGCAAAGAAACTATGAAAGAGAGAGGCAACTCAGAACAATTCAAGAAAATCAGGTTTGGAAATGAAGAGAGTTCAGGGAGATGGGAAGTGGAAATAACTTGCCTATTAAATGATAAATCAATCATTCAATTATTTCTAAGCACTTTTTCCCAAGCAAGGACATAATGTGCTAGTTTACCAGGATGCTTTGGGTACAGTCCCTGTCTAAGTCCAAAGCAAATCTCCCATTAATTTTAATGACTATTACACCTGTAGTTACATCACAGCTGCTTAATTCGTTTGCTCTCATTCTGATTTTGTTAATGCTCCTAATTTGTGTAAGATTTTAGTGTTGTCTCAATCATTTCCTGAAACTAAATTCCACATGTTGTTTGTGTGTGTGTGTGTGTGTGTGTGTGTGTGTGTGTGTGTCTCTTCTTGTTGTTTCTCACTGACTTGAGCATTAGTTAGAAGTTTTGGGAAATGAACTGATAGGAGGCTTCATGTTGGATCCAAATCAAAGCACCATGTCTACCTACCCACAGCTCTAAACTGAAGAGGTCCTTATCCAAAGTACCAGTGTGTTCCGAACTTGTTTTATTTAATTGTTTATTTTGGGCACACTCTTACTTGAAATCCAGAAACTAGGACAAGACATGGAGGGGGGTGTAAAAAAAAAATACATTGTTTACAATCTGTCAGTCTGATTTGCTGTTGCTTGACTCTAACCCTTGAATGTAAAGATGGTTATGTCCCATGGTCCCTGTACAATGACAAAAAGCGGTGAGAAGAATTGAGTTCCCACCTCCGCAACAAAAATATCTGTAAAAGAGACCACATTTGTTAGGATTATCATGGTATGAGATACATAGATGCCTGCTATTAGTCTTGAAATGTTCCATAACATTATAGAAAATGTTCTTTAGAATGGCCACTCAAAACAATCAAAAGCTTTATAAATTTCAGAAGAGAGCTGAGCAGGTGATGTTCCAATTTTTAAAAACCCCAAATCTGTGATGCACTATATTGAAAACGTTGGAGATATTGAACAAATATGCAGCTAGACTGGTGACTGGGAGCGGCCGCCGAGACCATATAACACTGGTCTTGAAAGACCTGCATTGGCTCCCAGTACGTTTCCGAGCACAATTCAAAGTGTTGGTGCTGACCTTTAAAGCCCTAAACGGCCTCGGTCCAGTATACCTGAAGGAGAGTCTCCACCCCCATCATTCTGCCCGGACGCTGAGGTCCAGCGCTGAGGGCCTTCTGGCGGTTCCCTCATTGCGAGAAGCAAAGCTACAGGGAACCAGGCAGAGGGCCTTCTCGGTAGTGGCGCCCGCCCTGTGGAACGCCCTTCCAGCAGATGTCAAAGCGATAAACAACTACCTGACATTCAGGAGACATCTTAAGGCAGCCCTGTTCAGGGAAGTTTTTAACGTGTGATATTTATTGTATTTTTGGTTTTTATGGAAGCCGCCCAGAGTGGCTGGGGAGGCCCAGCCAGATGGGCGGGGTATAAATAATAAATTATTATTATTATTATTATTATTATTATTATTATTATTATTATATTGTTTCCCTAGGAATAAAATATGTATTCTCTGATAGGATAGCACCTGAAATAAGAACACTCTGTTTGCAGTTGTATTCCCACATATTTGGGAGTAAGTCCAAGACAAGCAAAGGATTATGTAATTAGACATTTCAAAAGTGCAGTAGTGAAAACATTTTGCATGGGAGAAAGAGGTCTTCAAGTGTCAATGTGTATCAGATCTTTCCATTTGGTTTAGGTATAATGACAATTTGAGCCTCACTTTAAAAAAATCAGTTCAATAACCCTACACAATATTTTTGAGGCTGGGATGTCAGTCCATCAGATCCTGGTATTCTGTGGCTTTTAGGCATGTAATAACTCTAGCTGGATTCTAACATTGAGTTGTGATAATGCCTCTTATTTGCCAGGATGTAATAAAAGTGTACAGTACAGTGGTACCTCGGGTTCAGTACTTAATTCGTTCCGGAGGTCCGTACTTAACCTGAAACTGTTCTTAACCTGAAGCACCACTTTAGCTAATGGGGCCTCCTGCTGCTGCCACACCTCCGGAACCCAATTTCTGTTCTTATCCTGAAGCACTGTTTCTGGGTTAGCGGAGTGTGTAACCTGAAGCGTATGTAACCTGAAGCGTATGTAACCCAAGGTACCACTGTATGTGTAGAAACTTCTTACTTTTGCGTGGCTAGAAAGTACCATGTTATACAAAGGTATAAATTGTATTCATTGTTCCACCTCCTTTAGAACTTGGTTCTGCCCATTGCGACTTACTCCAAGGTGAGTATAGAATTGCAGCCTAAAATTCTTTAATCAACATTATGTGACTACTCAAACATCTTAACTGATTTTTATGTAATTTGGATGAGCATGGTAAAGAGCTTCACTAACTCTGCACTTCTCTGTGGTTGGCCAAAGAATAGGTAGTCACCATGTGATCTGGAAAGCTCTTACAGGAAACCGACACTGAGAGCTATATTTGAATTAGACACTACATTTGGATTCGATCTTACATTACAACGGGTTACCTAATTGCTAACAGCCATATTGATTTTTTTTCTTAGATTGATCACCAACATTTTGTCCAAAATTAAAATTGAAAGCGAATTTCAAGGAAGCCAAAAGAAGTTTTGCTTTGTTCTGCATATTCCTAGGATGCCATCAGATTTCAGCCAGACTGGAGATCAGAATAAAACAGGGTTGCTTCTAAAATGAAATGTGAAGAATCTTTCAGAAAGCCAAAATATTTTTGATAAGAATTTGAGTACAGAGGAAGAAGAGATTTATAAACCTCTGTCTTTAGCTCAGAAAGTATTCTCCATGTTCCCTTAAACATCACCATCATTTAATCTCCATAATCATATCCATAGCTAATGATGAATATCTTCAACAAGGTTCATTCTGCAAATTCTATTTGGTAGGGCTTTTATAGCTGTTGGTTAAATGTTTGACTGCCAGTCAAAGTTAGGATTTTCAATGGCATAAATATAAACATGTTTGTATGCTTAGTAGGAGGAATCATGGCTAAACTTATTTCAAGATGAAAAACCCAAAGGGGGGGAGCATGAAAAATAGTTGCATGCCACCTTAATAAAGAAGGTGGAATGGTACTAGGTGCATGTGGATCGTAGAAAACTTAAAAGGAGATAATGTCAGAACTGAATCTTTATTTTCCTTACTAATTAATAAACATCACGCTGTGAATAACTAGTGATAATGTTCTAATAAGAAAAATCAATAAATTTGCACCCAGGGTCACAGTAATTGATGCCACAGAAGAGAAAAATGTATTTTCCATTGATCCTTTAGCAAACTTCTGACTAAAAAGGATAGGAAAGAAAGCCAATTACTGTGGTGTGCCTCTGAAAACGATAAGATTAAAAAAAAGCTAATTATGTGTTTTTGAATAACTACAATTTTTGATGAAAGTGAGTCGAACGAGGGCAGCCTATGTCTTCAGCACAGAGCTATTACTTTTGGCTAATTAAAATAGTTAACATTACCTTAAAATGTTCTTAAACCAAGGAACAAACAGCTTGGATTTTGCTGTCAAACTTTCACCACTCACACTGCCGTCCTAACCCCACTTCCTTGGGAGTAAGACCCATTGAATTCACTAGGACGTACTTCTGAGCAGACATGGTTCGGATTGTGCTGCAAGTCAGGTAAGTAAGTAGTCAATTCTTACTTGGCTGAGATAATTAAGCTGAAAATAAATGCTGCAGCCCACAGTCATGCTTTATGTAAAGGGCAGCAAATCTGTGGACCTCCAAATGTTGCTATTGAACTCATGCTTGAGATTGGCTATGCACTAGACAAAGAGCAATACTGACAAGAGAGAGATCGTAGTTGTTTGTACTAACACTGTAGGCAGGTGTTTCACCTGAAATAGGATATTGTCTTTAGTGTATTTTGGATGGGGTTGTACTAACTCTAAAAGACCAGGCTGGCAGTCCTCTCTAGGTAGGCCTGTAGCCATGGTCTCACACAGAAACTTTCAACAGCTATGGCTGCAGACTGTTTTAGACAGAGATAAGTCAGTCACAGTTATTTATGCTGTCTCTCCCATTACATATAGGACAGGTGCCATCTTTACTGTCTTCCTGATACCTATTCCTCTTTCAACAAACCTTTTAAGTGGATATCTTTACACCAGTTCTTAGGACTGAAACCACATTCCTAAATATTTTACTTTTGCAAAATTGCTTCAGGGGTTTTCATGGGAAGTGATTCACAAATTAAATTTGAGAAACAAAAAAGCTGAGACGGTTTTATGTTTACTCAGAGTAGACCTAATGAAATTAACGGGCTGAGCTTTATTATTTTCAATGAATCTACTGAGAGTAAAACTTCATTCAGTGCCAACCTTGGACTACTCTGGTGCTGCTCAGAAACTTCAATTAGGATGAAATATGGTAGCTAGACTGCTAATTGGTTAAAATTGTTAATCTTAAAATAACAGCTCTGGTTCCCTATCCATTTCTGAAACCATTAATGAATGGTTTGAGATAGGTACTTTACGACTACCTTTCAAATTAGCTGGCCTTGTTGCATTTCAGGACCACCTGAGGTGAAACAGGTCATAACCCATGATAGGTGTTCTTCCTACACGTCTTCTCCAGAGTGACCCTATGAGTCAAACCTCAATGGCTAACTAATTTCATTTCACTCTGATTGACTCCAATCAGCATAAAGGGTGAAAAAACTTATCAAAAGACCTAATTTTTCGTGTTGATTGGGTGGCTCGAAGATACCGGAGGCATGGAAGAACTTGCTAGGACCCTGCTGCAGAAATAGTTTTGTTGTTGTTTAGTCGTTTAGTCGTGTCCGACTCTTCGTGACCCCATGGACCAGAGCACGCCAGGCACTTCTGTCTTCCACTGCCTCCCGCAGTTTGGTCAAACTCATATTGGTCGCTTCAAAGACACTATTCAACCATCTCATCCTCTGTCGTCCCCTTCTCCTTGTGCCCTCTATCTTTCCCAACATCAGGGTCTTTTCCAGCGGGTCTTCTCTTCTCATGAGGTGGCCAAAGTACTGGAGCCTCAGCTTCACAATATGTCCTTCCAGTGAGCACTCAGGGCTGATTTCCTTCAGAATGGATAGGTTTGATCTTCTTGCAGTCCATGGGACTCTCAAGAGTCTCCTCCAGCACCATAATTCAAAAGCATCCATTCTTCGGCGATCAGCCTTCTTTATGGTCCAGCTCTCACTTCCATACATCACTACTGGGAAAACCATAGCTTTTACTATACGGACCTTTGTTGGAAAGGTGATGTCTCTACTGAAGATGTTGTCTAGGTTTGTCATTGCTTTTCTCCCAAGAAGCAGGCATCTCTTAATTTCGTGGCTGCTGTCACCATCTGCAGTAATCATGGAGCCCAAGAAAGTAAAATCTCTCACTGCCTCCATTGCAGAAATAGTTATGGGTCTTTAATACTGGCCCCAACCCAGGAGCACCACACCTCTGCTCCGGATCCTTTACCCCAGCTGTCATTCCAGAGCTGTGCTTTCTTTACATGCACACTTCTCCCCAACTGGAAGCAGTAGAGCTTCATTTATATGACTATACCTAATTATGTGTCTGTGGATCACACCAAAATCCATGGAACTTAGTTCTGAGTAAATATTGTTAAGGTCAGACAAGAAGGCTGATTTCTGCATTAATGGTTTGGGTTGCTATTTATTGTTCATCAAAAAAGCTAGATGGTCAAGCCACTAAAAGATGCTGCTATTTTATTTGTATGCCTATATTTATCCACTGTATGTTGAGTAAACAAGCTGTAAGGTTTTATGAATTGCACTTTTCTTGTGGTTCAAGGGATATACAAAGCAATATTTTCTAATTTAATGGAGTAATCTGTGTTTTGAACCTTGAAGGATGACACTGTTTATTACCCAGGTTCTCCTTAGGTAATCTATACTATAGTCATTTGCAAAAAAGAAAAAGAGGGGGGATATAGACTGGTACTTGTAATGTATTTCAATATACTCTTTTATTTCTATGCTGTCAAGATGCAAAATGGTTTCTTCTTCTGCCAGTGCTGAAGTATAATTTCTCTAACTTGTAGCATGGGGTCCCTTCTCCTCCTCTCTCCACAAAAGGCCTTGACTGTTTTGAAGAACTGGAGATGCTATTATTGTCATTTAGTGACTTAGGTCCTTTTGTTAAGAGTTCTTTATATTTTTGGCTGCCTGGTTTGTATTTACAGCCAGATGTGGCAGTATGTATATTCATGGTGCATGAGCCCTTGCGGTCCAGGGATCTGACGTCAGTGCTTCTATGCAGTCTAGAGACCAGAGGCCAGGCCTAAGTGACAGGGAGGGGTCGGCCCACACATCTGGCTGGCTTTCCATCTGTGGCATCACTGTGTTTATGAAGAGGGGGTGGTAGTGAGGAGGTCAGTGCACTCCTCTGCTGCACCTTGCAAATCTTGCTGCTGCCTCACCCCAGCCAATATGTGCAACAATGCAGCTGACAAGAGGCCAAGTGCACGGCAGTTCCCCTCCTTGTATGCTACCCTTGTCAGAGGCCTAATTCATGTATGTTTTGGATCCTGTAATCTTATCAACAGTGCTGCTTCCCACTGCTCCTGGGAGGCTAATGTGCCTGGTGCTTGTCTCTCCCTCCTGCTGCTGGTCAGGCATGACAACCTCTTGGCTTTCCTGCCAATGTGTAGAAAATTCCAGCATCAATATTGGGCAATGTCAGCATCAATATCGGAGAGCCAGTGTGGTGTGTAGTGGTTAAGAGCGGTAGTCTCGTAATCTGGTGAACTGGGTTCGCTTCCCCCTCCTCCACATGCAGCTGCTGGGTGACCTTGGGCCAGTCACACTTCTCTGAAGTCTCTCAGCCTCACTCACCTCACAGTGTTTGTTGTGGGGGAGGAAGGGAAAGAGAATGTTAGCCGCTTTGAGACTCCTGAAGGGGAGTGAAAGGAGGGATATCAAATCCAAACTCTTCTTCTTCCAAATAAACTCTGTTTAGTTTAAACTAGAAAGTGAATGCTTCCGCAGTCACTTCTTTGCAGCCATACCAGAGGAGGGGAGAGGGAGCGCTCAAGCAAGCTTGTTCACATAATGCTAGATGTTTAACATTATGTCCAAATCAGGCTATTTTGCATCTCACTGATTCAACATCTTGTAAACACTGAGATTGGCCTATGTACTAGCCCTGTATCTTAAGAACACTCATAAGGAACTAAGTCGCACTGAACCGGGATTTAATTCTTCTTAAATTTTTGTTTCTCCTTTTCAAAAAATGAGAGTATTATTTTTATACAGTGGTTTTTGGTCAGCTTTCCAGGTTCTTTGAAGGAAAGCAAGGGATCCTCAGTCAGAAGATCATTAATAGTGGACGAGATTGGAAGGCCCACCACTTTTTCTTAGTCCCTGAGACCATACTGCATTTCACTAAATTATGCTTACACAGTAGATTGAATCACCTGCAGTGTTGGTTATACAACATGTTTATATTATTGTACAGATCCCATGCTGTACCAGGCTGTGGTGGTCAGTCAATATAGATAACTGTGTTGCCATCCCAGATACTCCTGAAACAGGTGGCTGGCCTTGAGATTTCACCAAGGACTATTTCGAGGTAAATAACAGACTCCCAGCATATACTGGCATAGACTGATACATAGTTAACTCAGCGGGGGGGGGGGGGGAGATAGATAGATACATAGATAAATAGATGATAGATGATAGATGATAGATAGATGGTAGATAGAAGATAGATAGATGATGATAGATAGATAGATAGATAGATGATAGATAGATGATAGATAGATAGATAGATAGATGATAGATAGATAGATAGATAGATAGATAGATAGATAGATAGATAGATAGATGATAGATAGAGATAGATAGATAGATGATAGATAGATAGATAGATAGATAGATAGATAGATAGATAGATAGATAGACAGAGCAACAGAAGAAGAAACATGACTGACCACTAAGAGATTCAGGTAGACTGAGCACAGAAGGAGGAAGTGCATCAAAACATACTAATTCCTCAATATCACAATGGTCTTCCATATATTTCCAATACACAGTTACTTTGAGTTTAGAATTTGAGAAACAACCACAGGTGCAACCAGTTGTACTTCTTTGCTAGTCGACTACCTCAAGTCAAGGTTCTTCAGAGTACTTCTAAGCATCTTTTTGTAGGTGGCGATGATAAGCAGTTCCTGACTTCTCCAGAATTGCTGGATTCTTATGTGTATGTGCATCAATAATATTCTCCCTGGAATATTTTTTATGGACATCGAGTAAGAGAGTAGGCAAAATGAATTTTCTGTTTCAAAATCTTCAGTGTTGTCACAATTGTGGCTGCTAGAGTACATCATTATGTTTTAGAGACATATATAACATAATTTAGTATCAAACAAAACTAGAATGTACAATAAATCATTGTACAAAGGATAAACTTGGGGACAACTGTAATGAGAATTGGTAATTACAACAAGATGAGCTGTGGGGTTGCATTTCTCTATCTTAAATTCTTGACATTCCTGTCTCAAATCATCATGTCAAGTTCAGCACCGTCACATTGGCTTAGAACATGAGACAGCAAACATGACACAAAATGTCACAATAACCAAAATGATCTGTCAGCAAGTGGGGGGGGGGAGGAGTAGAGTAACCTCTTCCCTTCCACATTAGTACATTCATTATCAGAAGAACTGTTTGACCCAATTTTTTCCCCCATTTCCCATTTGTTTTCAATTGAGTTGTAGGCTGCCTGCTCCTCCTATAACTACCCTGCTTAAAAGTAAAAGAAAAAAAGATGAGCAACCACAATACCTTTATCAATCCATCAGGCCAAGGGGCCATAAAATGCAACATTCTGTTTCTGATGGAAGCCCACCAGATGCTTCTCAAAATCATAGTCCTTATAATTTGTCACCAGAGTATTCGTTATTCAGAGCAATACTGCCTGTACAAGGATGTTCCATTTGGCTATCACAGTTCACTGTTGATATTGTTATTGGGCAGCAGTCTACTAAGTTTTACTCAGAGTAGATAGTAATGAACATGCTGAAGTAAGGTCCATAATTTTAATGGTTCTACTCTGAGTAAAAATTCATTGAACACTTTGATGATGATGGCAATTTAAAAAAATCTGACCTGCCCTTTACCATAAGGTCCCAATGCAGGTTACAAGAACATGAAAATCCCCTATTAAAATCAGTTAAAACAATTTAAAATCAGAAGAACAGGGTGGGTCCTAAACATGTATCTATTTCCAGTGCATTTTTCTTAAAAAAAAATGTTTAGGGGTGCTCTTATTTTTCTACTCATATTGAAATACTGCCCCTCAATGAGACCAAACTTAGATTCACAAAACGTTTAGGGGTATGCGTACCCCTGCGTACCCCCAGGGAAAAAAAAACACACACTGTCTATTCCTATCTGTATCAGGTGTCAAAGGCCAGGGTAAAGTGATGTGTCTGATGTGTCTTCCTCTCTTATTTTCCACAACTGGTGTATCACCCATTCTGATAGTGCCACCTTCCAAATTATGATGGAAGAAGAAGAGTTTGGATTTGATATCCCACTTTATCACTACCCTAAGGAGTCTCAAAGCGGCTAACAATCTCCTTTCCCTTCCTCCCCCCCCCCCCAACAAACACTCTGTGAGGTGAGTGAGGCTGAGAGACTTCAGAGAAATGTGACTGGCTCAAGGTCACCCAGCAGCTGCATGTGGAGGAGCGGGGAAGCGAACCCAGTTCACCAGATTACGAGTCCGCCGCTCTTAACCACTACACCACACTGGCAGAAGGCCTGTTGGTCCCTGATTCAGACACTGGCAACCCTAACCATTTAACATTAACAATTCCATAGCATCGAGTGCTTTCAAGACCATTCACCATGGAATCTACTAGTTGTGAGTCCAGTTTATATATTTTTTTTTAATCACGTGGAGAGACCCTAATAGAGCAAACAGAATATGACTGAAACAGCCCAATGCACAGCCAAATCCAGTATCTTGGGTTTGAGCCAATTACGTTCCGCTGAGGTCAATGAAACTAAATCAACTCAGAGCTGAGTATTTTAGCGTTGCTGGCTTGTGAAGTGGTCTGCCTACATCATAAACCAGCCTCTCTCTTTTTTTTAAAAAAAAGTATTCATTAGAGGTGGCTGAAGCTCAGGCGTAGCATCTGTTTATCCAAAGCCTCGCAACTGTATCCAATTTGTAGATGGGAAGTTAAGCAGCCTGGCCAGGCTAACAATGCGAATCTTTCTGTTCGCATTAAAATGCTGGACATTGCTTGTCCCTTTGCCGCTAGTCCTCTTCTCTGTTTTGAATAATGACAACAATAATATTAAAAAGAAGCATGCTGTAAAATAAACCAGAACACTCTCTGTAAAGACAAATGAAAGAGCCAGATGCTTGATGCAAAATGTAAAACTTGTCAGAAAGAGCAATCGAAAAGTGTGTGTACATATATGTGTGGCTGCAGTTAATCTATTTATATGAGAGGGTGCACAGCCTCTCATATAAATTATAAAAGGTGATACAGTGGACTAAAGCTGCTTTCAATTTGCAGAGACCACTTGCATGTCAACTGGGAGTCTCCCCCCCTGTTTTTCATTATTAGACGAACCAATTAAATCACTCACAGACAGTGCCGCATACTCTGAACACACAATTTCTGGCTAAAATTCTTATCTGCCTTGATCTTGCCCTAACTCAGCAGAGTGGCTTCACTTTAAAAAAAAGAAGAAGAAGAGTTTTGCACGGTAAACTGGCACGTTGAAATGCTTGACATGAGAATTCTCAAACAGTCTTAACTAGATTTTGGCATTTAATAAGCCGTAAACTGCAGAAGCTATTTGCAGATGAAGTCTCATTTTTGTCCATCAGCAGGGGGCTGGGAGCATAATTAATTGAGTGAAAGTTAAAAGACGGACAGCATGGTTACATTTATGCAAATACCGCAGTAGCACATCTAACAGAAGAGGAAAAATAGCTCGTAACTGATTGGTTTGGGTTTGGCCCAAAATCCACAGGGCCCATTTAACCATAGCAGATTGTGCATGCAACAATTAAGTTCTATAGCGTGTGTTCTTTTTCTATTTTTTACTCATTGTTATTAAAACATTCTTGCCTGCAAGATAAGAAATACCAAGGAAAAAAACGCATTCTCCAAGCAGTCAAATGTTTAAGTCCAATGAGACAATTCTATTTCTGTTTGGGGTTGTTGTTTTTTAAAGTTTCCTTACTGATTATGAATGTTAAAATAAGCTAGCAAAACAAAAAATAGATGATGCCTGTGCCTTCGACCATATGCTGGTCTCTGCTGTTTGTTTCTTTTATTCATATCCCAGGCATATGCATCCTGGTACACCAAAAGGTTCTGTTTAATTAGTTAGCTAAAACTAGAGATCAGGACAGATGCTGGAGGTATTAACCTGGGCCCTGCTCAGAGCGATCAGAAGATGTGCTTCTCCTTTATAGATTTAAAGTCTCACTGTTGCCACAAGTACCTCAGTGTGACCTGTAAGATAGGAGGGAAAGCTGCAAGTCAGTTATTATGTGAAAATACATACCCATATGCTATACTTGTGCATATTTCATTTCCTTGGCTATCACCATCACAGGGATCTTGACTGCAGATTTTGTTTCCTTCCCTGCATTTTTCATTTGTCCATCCACAGTAGTCAAAACATACTGTTTAGATCTCTTTTCCGTTCAGGGTCCAACAACCCTGTACATGAGAGACAGTGCTATGGTTTTTTAGGAGTAGGAGCCATAGGCCCTATCTGCACTATGTATTGAAAGCAATATCATACCACTTTAAACAGCCATGCCTTCTCACAAATTTGCTAAGGGGGGTGAGAAATGTTAGGAGACCCCTAGAGCAACAAATCACTGAGTTCCCTGGGAAGAGGGATTGACTGATTGATTGATTGATTGATTGATTGATTGATTGATTGATAAACCACTGTGGAAATGGTAGCTCTGTGAGGGGAAAACAACTCATAGTACCTTTAACAAGCTACAGTCCCCATGTTATTCTGGAAAGAGCTATGATTTTTTTAAAGTGGAATGATACTGCTTTGAATATACAGTGTAGGTTGTGCCATAGCAATAACGATTAGGTTAGCTCCGTCAGTGTAAATGGCGCTTAAGAGAGTAATACAGACAGATCCCTTTCCCAAGGGCAGAAAATGCAATCTAGATTTCAGTAGTGGGGGAGATACGAAAGAGACAGGGGGCAAATGCATAATAAAACAAAAACAAAACAATAACCCTCACTCCCACAAACATATTCAAAAGGCCATAGAATACAGTCATATCAATTGCTTTTGAAATTCAAACCAAACCAAGTAAATATTGTTCAGCTCCCTGTTAAGCCCTGGCTTTTATACTACTGCTAGAAACATCAGTGGAATTTCTGGAGGTCGTGGTTCTGTTAAGTTTGCAACTCTTTGATTTGGCAAGCTCAGGAAACAGCAGTGTGGCATGCATATAAAAAGGAAGCTCCAGCCAAGGTGCTTGCCAAAACAGCTCTATCAAGGTGGATTATGTAAAACTATATGCAGAGTGTCATAATAAGTGGTGTTAAAATGTTACCCTTCTGTGGATTGTTTAGGTTCTTTTGTACAGACCACAGTTTCTTAGGAAGAACGTATGTTATGAAGGAAGTACTAAATACTGTATTACGGCACATAAAAAGAAAGAATTTAAATCTTGATAGAAAAACTATTTTTAGACAATACACACATAAAAATAGTGAATTGGTGGTCAGCAGAGCAAACAGCAAATTAGCAGGGGGGAATTGTTATGCAAAGTCTCAGGTATGGTTCTAGATGCAGGAACTTTGCACGCATTGCTGCATACTTTGCATACCCAACTCTACCTTTCTTTTAAGTAGACCCTACCTTCCCATAGACTGTCTCACCAGAGAGGTGCATGTTCTGGTTATCTCCTGCTTGGACTACTGCAATGTGCTCTACATGGGGCTACCTTTGAAAGTGACCCAGAAACTACAACTAATCCAGAATGCGGCAGCTAGACTGGTGACTGTGAGTGGCCACCAAGACCATATAACACCAGTCCTGAAAGACCTACATTGGCTCCCAGTACATTTCTGAGCACAATTCAAAGTGTTGGTGCTGACCTTTAAAGGCCTAAACCACCTTGGCCCAGTATACCTGAAGGAGCATCTCCCCCCCCCCCATCGTTCAGCCCGGACACTAAGGTCCAGCTCAGAGGGCCTTCTGGCAGTTCCCTCACTGTGAGAAGTGAGGTTACAGGGAACCAGGCAGAGGGCCTTCTCAGTAGTGGTGCCCGCCCTGTGGAACGCTCTCCCATCAGATGTCAAAGAAATAAACAACTATCTGAATTTTAAACGACATCTGAAGGGAGTCCTGTTTAGGGAAGTTTTTAATGTTTGATGTTTTATCGCTTTATTATTATTATTGATAATATTCTGTTGGGAGCCGCCCTGAGTGGTGGAGTATAAATTGTTGTTGTTGTTGTTGTTATCATTATTATAAGTCATGATGATAGAAGGGACTCAGTTAACTCCATACCCATGCATTCACCTGTTGTTGTTTAGTCGTTTAGTCGTGTCTGACTCTTCGTGACCCCATGGACCAGAGCACGCCAGGCACTCCTGTCTTCCACTGCCTCCCGCAGTTTGGTCAAACTCATGCTGGTAGCTTCAAGAACACTATCCAACCATCTCGTCCTCTGTTGTCCCCTTCTCCTTGTGCCCTCCATCTTTCCCAACATCAGGGTCTTTTCCAGGGAGACTTCTCTTCTCATGAGGTGGCCAAAGTATTGGGGCCTCAGCTTCATGATCTGTCCTTCCAGTGAGCACTCAGGGCTGATTTCCTTGAGAAAGGATAGGTTTGATCTTCTTGCAGTCCATGGGACTCTCAAGAGTCTCCTCCAGCACCATAATTCAAAAATGCATTCACCTGCACATGTGTAAATATCTGAAGCCAAGACTCACAACCACAGCATGTACTCTTGTAGCCTGCTACTAGCAGCATCCATCCACATGCCAAGCTTGAACAAGAACCAGTCTCTCTATGACTAGCCTTGCTTGCCTTCACTTGCAACAGGTCTTGGAGTTTACATTTCCACAGCAATTGTGGTGATGTGCTTTTAAATGTATATGTCCAATATCTGAAACACATGCTGGCAACAGCACAAGGAGCGGAGGAAGACTTAGGGACCCAAAGAGGTTTGTGGTCAGATTGTCCAATGTCCTTCAATTTCCTTAACATAAGCTATTTGGGGAGGGGGTTTGAATTGAGGCCATGGTGCTCAGGATGCATTAAGCCTCTAGCCTAACTGGAAGTGGTTCTCTGAGGTCTCAGGAAGAGGTTGTCCACATCACCGGATACTTTAGTTCATGGCATGAACTAAAACTGTGACATTCTGCCTGCCTAGCTTGTGCTCTGCCACTCAACTAAAAAAGGGGTGGGGAAAGTTAAACACCATGGTGACCTTGATCCAGCCCTCCTCCTACAACTGCATTTGAGCAAAGATAAAGGCGTCAGAAGATCTAATCATAAGTCTTGAGAGCTAATGCAGTGCAATGGTCAACATGTTCAAATTCCAGCTCAGGTGTGACGTTCATTGTCTTTTAACCTTACCTTCCTCACAGAGTTGATGGATAGTGGAAAGGAATATGGAGAAAACCAGGCACACCATGAGCTCCTAAGCTCCTTGGAGGAAGGGCAAAATATAAATATCACATATACATATACATACACATGTAAGTTTTACATCTAACTTGGTTCTAAAAGGCGACACCATGGAAGCCCTGATCTATCCTAATGCATCCCTGAGCAATTCATGGAGATAGGAGAGGTGCGGCCCAGATGCAGAAGTGGAGAGCCAAAGCACAAGAAGCAAAAAATAGTAAATTTACCTACTCTAAAAGTCCCTAGGTGCTAAAAGCACCCCTCTCCCCTTAAGTCACCAGCATTTTAAATGCAGCCTTAACTTTCCATAAATACTGTATTTAAACTGAAATTTAATTACTGTAGTTTATCAGAAGCTATGTGAAGGGTGAATAAAAGGAAAATCTCACACCAGGGAAGCATGATGCACAGCTTGCAGTGAACATGGCAAGCTCCCATGTTTCCAGTCAAATGAGCCAGCCACAGGTGTAGCTAGGAAGAGCAGGTGAACAAAATCAAATGCTATTATGATGGGGAATAAACACCATGCCTTTGCCCATAATGTATTCATCTCCTGGCACATTACAGCATCTGTTGCACAGGAAAAAAACCGGGCAGTGTTGCTTTTTCTGTTCATTTTAGAGAAAAGCGGTTGGCTTCAGTTGGGCAGCCCAATGGTACCATTTTTGGAAGCCCTGGGTGGCCTTTTAAAACAATGTGTGCTCATGTCAAGTGAATGCAGCAGCAAAGGAGAGGAGTCACTTCCTGGAGCTACCTGGAGCTAAATGCAACTTCATTTCCTTGGCTAGCATCTGCTCCCTGTTTGTGGTCTGACGTTTACAATGCAATCTTATGCATGTCTGCTGAGAAGCAAGTCCCATTGAGTTCAGTGGGTCTTATTCTATTTCTGCATAGGTTTGCAGCCTTGGTCAAGTCAGATCAGTGGGGAAGGAGTGTGGTGTTCTGGCATTGATGCATGATTGGCATCAAACTGTTCCCCAATGGGTGTTTGTAGGCTACATCAAGCTTCTGGAGCTTTCTCCGCCCCAGTGTCATTTACTCCTAATTAAGGCCTCCAAAATGGGACGCGGGTGGCGCTGTGGGTTAAACTGCTGAGCCTAGGACTTGCCGATCAGAAGGTCAGTGGTTCGAATCCCCACGACGGGGTGAGCGCCCGTTGTTCGGTCCCTGCTCCTGCCAACCTAGCAGTTCGAAAGCATGTCAAAGTGCAAATAGATAAATAGGTACCGCTCCGGCGGGAAGGTAAACGGCGTTTCCGTGCGCTGCTCCGGTTTGCCAGAAGCGGCTCAGTCATACTGGCCACATGACCTGGAAGCTGTACGCCGGCTCCCTTGGCCAATAAAGCGAGATGAGTGCCGCAACCCCAGAGTCGGTCACGACTGGACCTAATGGTCAGGGGTCCCTTTACCCTTTACCTTTTAAGGCCTCCAAAATTTCAAAAATAAGATTAGGGACATCCTGTGCATTTTTTATTCCTCATATCAACATCCATTATCTTGGTGACCTTCTCCCACTGAAACACAACCTGCTGAAAGCTCACCTTGGCCTTCTGTAGGTCACATTCATTGACTCTGAAACTCCTCCCTAGCTGTGGCTTCTGAAGCGACATCTTTTAATCAACTGATTCTAACTGTTTTCTTAATAGTTTAGGGCAGCTTAACTGCTCGATCAAGCTTTGTTTTGCAAAGGATATGATTGTACTTGTGAAAAAACCGCAGTTCAAACACATACCCCATTTACTCTCTGGATAAACAGTTTTTTGGGGTTGGAGGAAAAGAGGCTCCTGGACTTCAATGCACATGCGCACACTAAACATTTTCCAAAAAGCATCCCCAAAGGCAAAGCTGAGAGGAAACAGGGACAGCATTTTACCAGGGATAAACAGGAGCTGCTTGCACTAAATAAGGACAATTCGTCTGTGATTGGTTACTCCTTCCGCCCCCAAATATGGCCACATGATCGCCCATAAGCTACTAGTTCTCATGATCTGTGTGGGATGAAGCAGAAATGCCTCTTTGCTTTCTGGCCTCTTGGCCATTCACTTGTGTGCTGCTGATGATTTATAAGATTTCTCACCTGTCCTTCATTGTGAGGTCCCAGGGCAGGTTTGAGGTTGACTCTGTGGCCAGAAGACCTCAGTCAGTTTGGGACATAGAGCAGCAGTGCTTACCCTTCCTAAATGCACAGCGGTTGGTTTATTTAGTTGGAAAGACAAGAGAAGTGCCATCTTTACTTGCAAGCTGTGTGCCTTGGCTCCCTGAAGTGAATATTTCATCTTTCAGATATGTAAGCAGAGTTGTATATGTATTTATTTATATTTATCCACCAATGTGAATGCTGCCAGGCCATTTTGCATGCTCTGGTGTATAGCATCTTAAATATTTCCTCTCTCTCTCATGCTTCTGTTTATTTCCCCAACAGAATGAAATGACTTGTATGCTTTTTTTGTAAATACGACTGTCCATGTATTTAAGCATACGATACAATCTGTGCAAGATAATTTTGAACAGAAGGTACTGCACATTTGCAATATGCTACACTAATGCAGGCACCTTCCATTTTCATTCCCTTCATTTTATTTGTGTGTTGGGGGGGGTTAAAAGGGAAGGAAGGAAGGAAGGAAGGAAGGAAGGAAGGAAGGAAGGAAGGAAGGACTTGGATAATATGGAGATACATTTGAGCTGGACAAGAAGATTTGGGTCAGGAGGGAGGTTTTAAGTATGTTTCTGCCAAATCTTTGCCATTTTCTGATATCCCTGTGTAGTGAAAGTAACAGCAACACCACCAACTGGGGCAGTTTGTTCACATGACAATACACAATTCCCCCTTGATGTGTCCCTGATAATAATAAAAAAAACCACCCCCTCATAAGCTGCTATTTGCACTGGCATGGAAGTGCCAGTTCCCTCAGGGCCTCACCTGGAGGGGCCCCTGGTCTTTGTGGGGCTGGTTTTCCCCATCCCCAACTTTGGCATGGTGGGAGGAGGTGCTTCAGCCCCACCTTGCCACAACAGCTGCTGAGGACGTACCTGCATGGCCCTCTGGCCCATTATGGGGGTGTGAAGTGGCAGAACTTGGGAGCAGATATGAGGGAGAACTTCTTCCCTCTGCTCCGTTCTCTGGGGCTTCTGCAGCAGTCGGTGCTGGACTTCCCACCCTCCCTTCTTCAATTTTTGTTTACTGGCTGCCTGGTGGTGAGGAGTCATGCCCTTGCTGGACCTTGCTCTTTAGCGCTCAGTTGGAGCAAACGTCCATTCAGGTTTTCTGCAGATTGCCGTTTGTTCCTATTCGACTTTAAAGAGGAGGTTTTTGCAGGGGGCAGAAAAGGGGATATGTGATGGCCTGGGAATCTGATTCAGAAGCTGAACCTGAGGAGTCCCAGCCTGTACAGGAGTCCCCGCCTCCAGGGCTGGCTGAGCCGGGGCAGGGGCTTGAATCTGAAGGGCCTGCGCCTGTGCCGGATCCTCAGGAGCAGATACCAGATGTATCCACTCTGGCTCCGGAGGTGATTGAGGACCCATTGCCTGCAGATGCACATCTCCCAGCCCTGTCAGGGGAAGGTGAAGGTGCCCCTGGGTCCAGTAACCCTCCAGCCTCTCCTGAGCTGCAGAGGCTCAGGGCAGAGAGGCGGAGGTAACTGGGTTCTCTCAGGAGGAGTGCTCGCCTTAAGGCCAGGAGAGGCGGGTCACCTGTGGGCCGGGACCACCCCTGGCCCCAGAGGAGATAAAGGCCAGTCAGCCCAGTCCCAGGTTGCGGGAGCAACATCCTTGAAGAGCTGTTTCTGCCAGCACCCAGACCTGTTCTTCCGGAGTTCCTGACCACGCCCGGCTTCTTGCTTTGGACCCCGCTTCCCCCTTGGTGGACAGTCTCCAGACCCTCGACCCAGGACCGAACTCTGACCATGCCTCACAGTAACCCCACCCCCCACCCCGGGTCCAGCACAGGATAATTGGACATGGAGCTGTAAAGCACGGACCATGCCTGAAAAAAGCGGAGGAAAAGTAAGTGTGGGTAAGCCCTAAGTTAGAGCCAGCAATTCCAATAGGTCTACTCTGAGTAAAACATTTGATAGAAAGGAGGGGAAAACACTACCCAGGACTACCTTGCAGTGATACGTAACCCCAAAATTGCACCCACTGATATTCTAAGGAAATTCTAATGCACTGAGAAAAATGCGGAAAACTTGAAGCCTCCTTTGCAGGGGAAGAAAGGTTACAAGAAATAGGATAGGTTTCAACATAACAAGGAAGGTGCAGCAAGCTTGTTTTCTCCTTCTCTGGAGGGTAGGACTCAAAACGATGGCTTCAAGTTACAAGAAAGGAGATTTCTATTAAACATAAGGAAGAACTATCTAGCTGTAAGAGCTGTTTGACAGTTGAATGGACTCCCATGAGAAATGGTGGACTCTCCTTCCTTGGAGGTTTTTGAGCAGAGGTTGGATGGCTACCTGTTATGTATGCTTTAGCTGAGATTCCTTCATGGCAGGGCTTTAGACTAGATGACCTTCTACAATTCTATGATTTTATTACAGTGGTACCTTGGGTTAAGTACTTAATTCATGATTTCTGTTCTCATCCTGAAGCAAAGTTCTTAACCCGAGGTAATATTTCTGGGTTAGCGGAGTCTGTAACCCGAAGCATCTGTAACCACTGTACCACTGTATTAGTTTTCCTCCCCTCCTTCCCCCCTGCTGGTTGATGCTTTCCTGGTTTTGTGGTTCATTTCCTGCTCCTGCTTTGAGCCAGGGGTGGAGCCTATCAGAAGCTAAAATTTGTTGGGTTTTGGAAACCCATTTCTGCTTCTCTAACAGAACATGGATTTACCACCCAGCTCATGGACCACCTTAGACAAGTGAGTGGGACAACCACTCAGTCAAATTTCAAAGGAACTTCATAACCTCATTCTTGAAATCTTTTTTGAAGATGCGCTTCCAAGGAGAGCACTGGGAGTGTGCCTTCCCAGAAACTCTCTGTAGCTGCAGATCGGCTGGTTGTTGGTTTCAGTGAGGCCCTTTGAAGGCTCTGCAGTGGGAGAAATGCTTCTTTAAAAGGAGCACTTTCCCCTCTGCTGAGAAGCAGCTGCAAGAGGTGTTTGGGATACAAACTGCTTTCCTAGAAATAATCTTTCTCAAATACTTCAGTTTTAACAGAGCATGTATTTTCCCCTCTCCGCTCCATGGAAAGCAGCTTGTATTTAAAGCACTGGAAGAAGGCCTTTGAATCTAAGTTGTTTCCTGCAATCCCCCCAGCATGAGTTTTTATTTGCACTGGCGGCCAGAAAATTAAGAGCTAAATTTGTGGCTCAGCTCTGACTGTTCTCCTCTCTTGATACGGCTTATAGCTAACCAAATAAAATTATTACCTGCCTACCACCAGTTCCAAAGGGGAGCTCCCTAGCACAGCTGATCCCAGCTTGTTGCCAGCGTCTCAGTTGAGCAGAGCTCTCTTCAAGCACCAAAAAACCAAGTTTGCACTGTGCTTTGAAGCCCCGGCAATCAGCTGATATTCAGAGACTTAAAGCACCTTGCATAGCGCTTTGCAGCCAGTGCTGATCCTCTTACAAGTCGTGCCTGCAAACCCCATTTTGGCCCAGTCATGGCTGTAGCTACCCCACACTGCCTGTCATATATGGGCATGGTGAGTGTGGCTTGGCCAAAGTGGCCTGGCAGACCAAATGAATAGACATTTGGGCCTAATCAGGCATGTGGGCTGGATGTTCCCCACTCCGACGTATAGGATTGCGCTGTTAAATCTTGAGATCCCCTGAAGAGTATAATGGCTCTGAAGCCAATGTGTTCCATGCTTCCCTCTTCCAAGATAAGTGCTCTTTCTGTTAGGCGAAATGCTAGTAGATTTCAGAAAAGGAAAGGGAAAAATGCCTAGGCTGACCTTTATCATGTGCAGCTTGTACGGCAGATTTGGCAAGCCAGCAAACATCATTTTTGGTTTTATGGCAGTGGTGTCTTAAATAGTAAGAGATTTGGAGGAAATGGGGTGGGGAGGAAAAGGAGAGAGGGAGAGAAGGAACAACTGACCCCTGCTCAGCATTTACTTAAGCAGAATTGGCATTAATAGAGTATTCTGTCAAAAATTCAAGTTCAGGAAAATGGATTGCTTTGTCCGTAGCAGCCGCTATCTTAGCAGATTGCACTGTCACCGCTTCATGCAGAGAGCATTGCAACACCATTAGTGGACATAAATAATGCACAAGCTCTTATGTGGTACTCAGCTAAGTGCATGGAAACCTTGGGCTCCCGTTGTCAGAAATTCAATGGATTAGTACCTAGATTTATTTTAAGTCTGTAAAGCACTTTGTTCTTGACAGCGTTCAAAGTAGAAAGAGTGCTATCCTGAATGTGCATCTTAATACTGTCACTCCTGTCTTGTAAGAGCAGATGATATATAGCCTGCAATACAGCTTTTTAATATTTAAAACTTTTCACTCGGCAGATGCAAATGTATAGATATTAATAGAGATCTACAGCTGCTTTATTGATCTGGAAATGCAAAGGGGGGGGAGGGGAGCCGGTAAGGTAGGCTCTGTTAAAAGAACTGTAGCATTTACAGATTTCTCAAATATATAATGTTATGCAAATTGCAACCATAATGATTTATTCTCTTTCGATGTGCCCTGATGACAGAATCATCTGAAATATCACATGCAAATCTCCACCACTGCACAAATGACACCGGCTTCAGTTCTAAGTCTTGCATTGGTATAATGCCCTTGTATCTTTGCATTTATGCCTTGGTGTATCCATAAGGCTGTGTCTGGCTGACAACATTACAAAATATATAGCTGATCCAAAGCCCTCAAGGTCCCCAGTACACGGGCACATTTCTTGTGCGAGCCCAGGTTCTCCATTCATTTCCCTCCTGATTCATGTCCTCTCTCGCAACTCCTTCACGGCGAACACTTCTTTTCTTTCAAATCTGAAACCCACCTTTTCTGTGAAATCCCCAACAAGAAACAAAGAAGACATGTAGACACATTTGTCAGTGTTCCTCCCTTTCTACCTGTTCCTTTGCCTCTGTTATCCTTTGCTTCTGTTACCTTTGGCTGGGTCTAGACAAAGAAGCGTTTCAGTTTAAAGCATTGCAAATTTAAACAGGGAAAACAGGTCAAGAAAAACGAGCCTCCACATCGCCATCTGGTGGCACAACGTTGCATCACATATACAACACATGTCAATCGCTTTTTCTTTACCAGTCTATCTGAGTCCTTTGTTCAGTGGCGTAGCGTGGGGGGTGCAGGAGGGGCCGGCTGCACCGGGCGCAACATCTGGGGGTTAGGGTTAGGGGGCGCAAATCCACGGGTTAGGGGGCGCAAATCCACGGGTTAGGGGGCACAAATTACTTGCCTTGCCCCGGGTGCTGACAACCCACGCTACGCCACTGCCTTTGTTTACCCTGTCTCCACTCTCAAACCTATCTCTTACAAACCACAGATGAGAAAGTAAATCTTTGTCTGGGCTGTACCATTTCAGGCCATAGGTGGGGTCTCACGTGACTGACTGCTGCCTCGTAGAAAAGCAAAATCCCACCCCATTACTTATGGGGTGCGTGCTGCTTTCATAGTGGGTGTTTTAATTTTATACGGTGTGCATAGTTTTGTGTGCGTGTTTGTATGAAGGAATCTTCCACCACATCCACGCCATAGCACATCTATAGGACCTTTACAGTCACGGCTTCTCCAAAAGAACCCTGGGAACTGTAGTTTCCCCTTCACAGTGCTACAATTCACAGCACCCCTAACAAACTAGGGTCACCGAGGTTCTTTGTGGAGGAGAGCTTTAAATGTATGGTGTGACCCGTTAACTGAAAATTTACAATCTTGGCAAGTCTACCACATCCCCAGAGGACTATTCCACACCCTCTGACATTTCTCTGATGAAAATAGGGACGTCCCATTCCATAATGATATTTTTACTATTTATACCCCACACATCTGACTGGGTTTCCCCAGCCACTATGGGCAGCTTGGCAACATATATAAAAACATAATAAAACAATAAACATTTTAAAAATCTTCCCTATACAGAATTACCTTCAGACCGCTCAGGAGTGGGATGACTCCTTGCCCTCCAACATTTCTCCAGTGAAAATAGGGACATTCTAAGGAAAAGTGGGACATTCTGGGATCAAATCAGAAACCAGGGCAGCTTCTTTAAATCAGGGAAGTCCATGGAAAATAAGGACACTTGGAAGGTCTGCTGTTCAGGCACACATATGCATCATTGATTACTACCCGGCTGAAGCCTGTGGTACTCATAATAATAATAATAATAATAATAATAATAATAATAATAATAATAATTTATTTATACCCCACCCATCTGGCTGGATTTCCCCAGCCACTCTGGGCAGCTTCCAACTGAATATTAAAAACAATACAGCCCATGAAGGCATCCGGAAGAATTTTGATTCTTGATCACTGGAGGCTGCTGACTTCAGACTGCCAGACTCCAACACATGGAAAGGAGTGACCAGGTAAGGTAAGGGACCCCTGGATGGCTGAATCCAGTCAAAGGCGGCTCTGGGGTTGCGGCGCTCATCTCGCTTTCAGGCTGAGGGAGCCGGCGTTTGTCCACAGAGAGCTTTCCGGGTCATGTGGCCAGCAGGACTAAACCGCTTCTGGCATAACAGAACCAGGATAGGACAGAAGGAGTGGATCCAGCGACCATGGCCTTGCTCTCCCCCTCCATGTAATGAATGGGGCTTTGTTGTTCAGACCTCAGTCAGAAGGCAGCTTAACTAGTGCCTCTCAAAATCACTCATCAGAAGGGAAGTGTTAGCTGCCCTGGAAGAAAAGGGGGTGAGGTGGCTAATTGCAGGTCCTCTTCCATGTCCCCCCCCCCCAAAAAAAACATGTTCTGACTAGGAGCCTGCTCATCAATATTGAATAGCAAGTCTCACGATAACATTTTAATCAAATTGCAAAAGCAAACTTATACCTAAACATGCCTCTCTCCAGGAGTGTTGCTGAACATTAAATGGAACCGCAATTTTTGCTTTTTAAAAATCAGAACGTTTGATATATGTTCAAGAAATTGTTCTGCCACGGTGCAGCAATCGTTCCATGCGCCTTTTTCTCTCCCCTCCCCCCCCCCTTTCTGGCCTCTGGATGTGCTGGAGAGTTAAGCACGATAATCCCCCATGCGTTTGAGAGGATAACAGCCCCCTTTGTGTAGATTAAAAGCAGTTTTCTATTGACACCGGGGTGGTAATGCAAGAACAGCAATATCTCATGTGAAGGTCAATCTTTCACAATGCCACTAAGACATAAAATCTTCATTTGAAATAATAACAGTTACCTTTTCCCTTTGGCTGCATGCTCCATGAATTTCCACAGAAGTCATTGAACCAGCAGGCAATGAAGTATTCATTACTGAACCCTACAATATCAAAGTCACAATATGTGCGTCATTAATGCCCATTGGGAGGGGGGGGTGTTTGAAACATACTAAGGATATATCAAAGTATGCACACGATAACCTTCACAAATAATGTATGTGGCCGTTATCTTCAAACGAGTTAATCTGCAGCGCGTAAATTTAAACGGCTGGCGTTCCTAAACACATTTACTTGGAAGTAAGTCTCGTGGATTTCTTTGAGGATATTGTTTCAAATAGATCTTATAGCATGCATTCTTCTGCACATTACTGGGACTAAGGGAACACTACAGCCTTTCTTTTCATGAGACTGAAGTGTTTGTCCCCTTGATTTCAACCGGCCTGGTTCACACATACACATATTTCACTTGCTTTCTCTAAACTGAGAGGAATGGGCACCTGTGAATTAACTCCACTTAAAAGGACCACATTTCAGGCGTTAAGAGTAGTAGGCCGGCAGCACTTAATTTTGCACTCATTATGTATCAATAACTAGCCCTAAGAGCTGGTTATTGCTATTTATTATATAGTTTAACAATGCCTAAAATAAATCATGGTCTCTGACTTTTGGCTTTACATGGGGAAGTTGTTTCTTTAATACACTCTGCACATGTTCTGTTTTTTTATTACAACATCCTTTCCAGGACTTCATTCCTGTCACAGGAAACATTTCGAGTTGAGCCCTTGTTGAAGGCAAGCTTGTAGTAAAGCACAGCACCAATTCTGTGAATGAAGAGCAAATAACTGTAAGGTGGGGAAAGAAACCCTTTTGTTAAGTTATCCTACTACAGTTAGAGACTCTGGGCCTCAGTTGTGTTTTGTACTAAAATAAAACATTACGTTTATTTAGGAAGAAGTAGTATGCACCTGAGAACACCTCTGACTCTATTAGAACAAAGGTGTGTAACTATTTAGAGGAAGAAAAACTGTTTGTGAAGATTAGCAGAATTTCTCAGAAAGGCTATGTGTACATTTAAGTTGCCACCTTAAATGGAAAGTTGAGACAAGATGTTCAGGAGAAATGGATAAGCAATTGTGAGGGAACAAAGGGAATTTCAGTGACAGTAGATTAATTTCCCATAAACGTCATCTAACATTTGAGTAGAATTTGTAGAACCTGGTCAGGTAAAATGATAACAAGATAACAGCTTAAATAATTGTAATAAGATTAGTGAAATTTCTCCACACCCAGTTCTTTTTATGCAAGTGTGCCCAGCGCTGGAGTGCAAGTGCTAATTTGAGCCTTTATACTGAATTGGTGGGCAACCTGGGCCCCCAACCTGATGTTCTTTGGCTCCTGACTCCCTAAAACTCCAACCAGCATGGTTACATGGTCAGGGATGATGGGTGCCAGAATCCAACATCTGTAGGATCACAGGTTGCCACCCCTGCTCTACTGCCAAAGCAGGAAATGAGAGAAAGGGACAGGATATATTTTTGACCTCTTAAACAGCATGGCATGGCATGGCATGGCATGGCATGGCATGGCATGGTAATACAGTATCTAGTGTTGGACAGTATTTCTGATCACATATTCCGCCTGCTAGTGACATACTTTGCTTGTCTTATCCATCACTTACTTGCTCTGCTTGAATTGACCAAGCAAGAACCTTCAAATTTGTTTCAAAATGTTGCTTTAGGGGAAATTCAGTGGCAACTCTGATTTCCCAGGTAGGAAGCCCAGCTACTAGACCTGTTTTGTCCAATGACCTGACACTGGTGTGTGGCCAATCAATAGCAGCCTTTCCACTGGCCTGTAGAGAATACAAAACTAAGAAGCATCATATGCCTTCATCTCTGCTCTGAACTTAAGGTGTAATTTATCTCCAAGTTTATTTCTGCACCATTTGGACAGGGGTGGGGTTTTTTGTTTCTTTGTTTGTTTTTGATCAAGCAGTTTATAAATCTTATAAATAATAGGATCTTCAGCAGAGAGAGACTTTTGTAGGTTCCCTTGCCATCTGAAGCAAGGTTTGTGGGTACCAGGCAGAGGACATTCTCATACTCAAAGTATGGAATGTTCCCCCTAGAACAGGGGTGGGGAACCATCAGCCAGCCTGCCAGGGAGTCCAATTTGGTCCATGAAGCCATTTCCCCCAATCCATACCCAACCACTGATAACACTGGTGATGTCAACTGATGGGCAGGAACTTCTCCTTTAAGCGAGCAGGTGAGTGAAAGAACAAAGGAGTGTGTACAATGCAGCCTTCTATCTCTTGTCCCCCACAACCCACTTGAAGAACCACGGAGCCGCTTCAAAGACTGCCTTTGCCAAGTGTTTTAAGACAGGCTGCTTGGACAGGAACGTGGAGATTGAAAGCGTTTTTGCAAAATGGCTGTTTGAAATGGCCTCCCCCCACCTTCAAACAGCTCTTCTGCAAAGCACATTCACACAGCCCTCCCCCCACTCATGTCTGAGGTTCCAGCAGCTAACATGAGAACACAGGGGCTGCCTTAAATCCCTTTGCAAACAGCAAAAGGGCTTTGAAGCCATTGCAGGTTTCCAAGTGCTCTACAGCCAACTGGCTATCCAGCACTTGAAAACCCTGTACACATAGCTGTCAACCATCCCTTATTTGGCGGGAAAGTCCCTTATCCCAGCACCGTGACCCGCTGCTATCCCTTATTGATTATGTCCCTTAAATTTCCCAGTTTCAAAGGAAGCAGCTCCTCTCCCTCCCTTCCTGCCAGCCAGGGAGGAGGGAGGCGCCAACTGTGTTGCTTGGCTGTGTTGCTCACCCAATAAGGAGTCTAAGAACGACTGGGGGGTGGAGCTTGCATGCCTTGTGCTGATCAAATCGGCCGCGTTGCCTGGGGACTCACCTTTGCTCAGCACTTCCCAGCGGAGAGGTGACAGTGGTTTTCCTTGCTGCATCCCCTTTGCCAGGTTGCTGCGCTGTGGGAACCACCGCTTGAGGCTTCGTTTGGCTGCTGGCTGGGCTTTCTGCCTTTGGCTCGGAGGGGCTCAGAAGTCGAACATACCTGTGCTCTGAAAATCCCTTATTTTGGCTGCTGATCCCTTATTTCCGAGGCCGCTGGTCCCTTATTTTCAAATCTGTAAGTTGACAGCTATGCCTGTACAATACATTTTGAATATGTGTAGGGTCACCCAGCTGTCTATCATGTGATATCATAATGTCCAATCAGGCCCACTAGATTGATCCTGATAAGGATCAGGCCCATGGAGCGAAATAGGTTCCCCACCCCTGCAATAAACACATGCCCACCTGGCATCTATTTTGTTGACCATTCAGTGCTAGAAAACTGTTTCTTTTCACAGGCCTTTGTATTTTATTTTATACCTACTGATTGCTTTTATTTGGCTTTTGAGCTCTTGCTGCCTTTTTTAGTTTTATAATATTTTATTTTCCATTTCTTGTAAGCTACCCTGGAAATTTATATGGAAGGTGTAGAAATGTCCATAATATATAAATCAAATAATAAAAATGGTCCAGATATTTTTCCATAGAAACTGCCAAACCTCTTGATTGCAATAATGGACTCATTTTTCCTTATTCAAAGCAATGGATTTGTTAATGGGCAAAGAAGGAACTCAATTGCCACTGCACATTTACTTGCTTATTTTCTTAAAAGGGAGAAACCAAATTCTAAACCTGTGTGGAAGAAACTTCTGAAAAACATTCCCTGTGAATCCTACTCAGTGCCGGGGAAAATACAGTTTACACAATCAGAGATGCGCCTTCTTTGCTAATACAACTTTTCCAGCAATACTTCATATCTGCCACCCATTTTGCAAGCATTTGAAATAGGTCTTGGGCAGTGCTATTTTTCTTGAAGAAGAGGTGCCGGAACTTATCATGAACACTTCCTTTATTCTCTTTTCATACAAATTAAAAGGTTTTAAGACAGGTGTTCAGATACAGATTTTGCTGTTGGCATGCTTAGTGTCAATCTACACAAAGTGTATTTGCTGTGTCAGGAAGATTTTGGACATCACATGGCAAGGCAAAGTCTCAAACAAAGATGTGCTCTCCCAAGTCCACATTCCCAGCGTGTTCACACCCCTGTCTCAGTGGCGTCTACGCTGGCTTGGTGATGTCCACAGAATGGAAGGTGGCAGGAGCCCCAAGGAAGTGCTTTATGAGGAGCTGGCTTCAGGCACCAGGCTTGATCAATTCTAATAATAATAATAATAATAATAATAATAATAATAATAATAATAATAATAATAATAATAATAATAATAATAATTTATTATTTATACCCCGCCCATCTGGCTGAGTTTCCCCAGCCACTCTGGGCGGCTCCCAATCAAATGTTAAAAATAGTACAACATTAAATATTAAAAACTTCCCTAAACAGGGCTGGCTTCAGATGTCTTTTAAAGATAGGATAGCTGCTTATTTCCTTCACATCTGAAGGGAGGGCTTTCCACAGGGCGGGCACCACTACCGAGAAGGCCCTCTGTCTGGTTCCCTGTAACCTCACTTCTTGCAATGAGGGAACCGCCAGAAGGCCCTCGGCACTGGAACTCAGTGTCCAGGCTGAACGATGGAGGTGGAGATGCTCCTTCAGGTATACTCTATGTTATAAAGATGTCTGTAAACATGACATAAAGGCTGGCAACATTAACACCACCATATGGGAATCCCTTGCAGATGACCACAGACAGTCAGGTCATGTAGACACAGCAGAGACTAGAGGAGGAATGACTGCTGGGAGGATCACAGAGAGAAGAAACACCATGGTGTATCTGTAACAGCAAAACCGGACACCTTCATCTGCCCCAACTGCAATGAAACATGTCTCTCCTGTATCAGTCTCTGTAACAGGTGCTGTAACTCTCCAACAGTTTGCCTTTCCCCCAACTGCGCAGTCTTCCATTGTCTCTCAAGACAGACGGATGCCAGCAACAAGAAGGACGTGAAAGAAAATACAGTGGTGCCTCGCAAGACGAAAAGAATTCGTTCCACGAGTCTTTTCGTCTTGCGATGTTTTTCGTCTTGCGAAGCACGGTCCGTCGCAACTGCGCCTCTTCAAGCGGCTTTTTAAAAAAAGCGCAAGATGTTTTCGTCTTGCGAAGCAAGCCCATAGGGAAATTCGTCTAGCGAAGCAACGCAAAAACGGAAAACCCTTTCGTCTAGCGAGTTTTTTGTCTTGCGAGGCATTCGTCTTGCGGGGCACCACTGTAAGACCTAGCAGTAAATTAGAATGGATCTGGATTACAGGGTTTCCAGATAAAACATTACAGGACACGTCACAATCAAACACAAACACTTCTGAATTCCACTGTGCTCTTTCATTGAAATTCTGAGGAAAGCTCTGTAGGTGCGGGTTGTCCAGTGCTTAAGTGTCTGGATGAGGCCCATACAATTTATGGCCCATACATTTACCATGGAGATTTTGCAACTGCAATTTAAGATACTTCATAGCCCATTTTTTCTCCACTACGTTAATGTGCCATTTGGGGAATATTATTAAAACAAGATGGAATGCTTGTGATTTGTGACATCACTTTTTAGAGTCTAATCCACAACCCGGTTAATGCTTGTATTATGATGATTTAGCCCAATTGGCACCAGTGTTTATGTCTCTGTGACACAATTATCTTAAATCCAACTATTCTGGTTTATCTGGCTTGGGAATTAGGTTGCTGAACCCTGAATGAACAGTTAAGAACCATCGTACAGTGCATCATGCTGGGTTTAAAGCCAGGTTTTCAGTTTAATATGATTTACACATTTTATTGTTATTTTAGTAACAAATTGTGAGATGGAAATCATACCTTGTCCCGTCTTGTGGGGTTTGCACATTTAAAAAATTACACATTTAAAACAATAGGTGGCGCTTTTCCCCTTCAATGATTGCTTTTTATCAGTTACTTGTGCTACTGGCAATGGGTATTCACGGGGATTTTTGAATATTTGGCATAAAGATACAAAATAATAATAATAATAATAATAATAATAATAATAATAATAATAATAATAATAATAATAATAAAATAATAATAATAATAATAATAATAATAATAATAATAATAATAATAATAATAAATATATTTTTGTCATACTTTTAAATTCACTCTGCTGAGTGGAAATGCTATTTTTCAGCACTGTCTCCCTCTCTTTACAGTGTACTTTTATAATGTACTGTTAATTCACTGTTAAGATTACAAATAACAGGACTTTTGCAAATTATTGCCCAGCCCTTTTGGAGGCTGTACAGTGACAACAAATTAGCACCATGCCATTATAAAACCCTGAAGCTCTCAAGGGGCAACTGAGCAACGTGGAGTGTGCATATATATTGTTATTAACCCTGAAACCATTTCCCAGATCCAGTTCTACATGCACAAAATTCCGCTTGACTTTGCCAACCCCACAGGAGCAGAGTGACCACATATGCATGGCCAAAAAACAAGAACTCCATCATGAGAGGGAGGAAAGCGGACACAGATTTGAAGGGGGTAAGCAGGGGGTAAGCAGCAAATGCTTATATATAATCATAGATAAAAATTTAGTTGAAAGCCACCCCTGTCTCCAAGCAGCACTGACTCCAGAGGTACCAAACAATTACCCAGCAGTCCTGTTTCTTTCGGAATTAGGGACAGTGGAGACTGAATACCCTCCCAGTGTCCCTATTTTCCAGGGACGATCCTGGAATTATGAAAGCCATCCTGGAATGTGGCGAGCCACATCTGGGGTGCTGACTCAGTGTCAATCATTGTGCCCAAAGCAAAGCCCAAATGGCAGGGAGGTATTCTTATTAGCAACGACTGCAGCTCGGACTTTGGTGGCAAAGGGGTGGAAGGAAGAAGAAGTCCCGACAATAACTGATTGGCATAACAAGCTACAAGAGAGACAGTTAAAAACAAAAATTTATGGAAAAGTGGGATAGATATAAGATATATGTTCAAAAACACAGCAAAGGTTCGCTATCTATGCTAGCATTTGATTGATGTTGGAGAGAGACAGAGTTGAGAAATAAGACCAAGGGTACATATTGATATAAGACTGTATTAAACAAAATGTAAAGAAATACAGTGGTACCTCGGGATGCAAACAGGATCCGTTCCGGAGCCCCGTTCACATCCTGAAGCGAATGCAACTGGCATCTGCGTGTCTGCGCGTGTGCAGGTCACGTTTCGTCGCTTCTGTGCATGCGTGTGAAGTCATTTTGACCATCTGCACATGCGCGCGCGGCAAAACCCGGAAGTAACGTGCTCCGTTACTTCCTGGTCGCCGCGGAGCGCAACCCGAAAATACTTAACTTGAAGCACATTTATCCCAAGGTATGACTGTATACAATAATAAGAGTACATTCAATTGTAAAAAAGGAATATACAACGGGATAGACAGGAAGTCCAAAGTGTTGGTACAGATATGACTTTGGAATAGTTTTTTGTCCTTGTTTCTTTTCCTTTCCTTTTTTGTTGTCTTTAGGTATATAAACTCTCTATATAAAATTTGTATACATGTTGAAAATTATATGATAATAAGCATTGTATTGTAATATGATATTCTTTACCGATGTAACATAAGAACGTTAATAAATAAATAACATGGCAAAAAAAAATTGGCACTTATTAGTGCTAGATCGAGCACTTTTTAGATGCAGACTTTGCTGCACTGTTCCGACACTCATTTCTGCCTTCAGATATTCACACAGGCACACAGGGGTGCCTCCTGGAGCAGATCACTTCACCCTGCTCTATGGCAGGGCTGCCCCTTTCTACTGGATCTCAGAGATAGGAGATCTCATCTTGCATCTTTAGCCCTGGAGATGCAGCAAGGTAGGCCTGCAGTAGATGGTACAGGACTTGGGTGTGTGCTTAGTCTGACTATAACAGGTCCCCTAATTCTGCAGCCTCTGGAGTAGCAACCTTCAGATGTTTCTCAAGGATGCTATCTTCCTTAGCTTCAGTCCATTGCGGGGTCGGTCCTCTTCATTCTTCAAGGATGTGTGTCCTACATCTAGTTCTGTGGCTGGGAGCAAGTTGGTTCTCGCAGCTTGGATGTATCCATAATATTCTCAGCCACTCTGGTTTCTGAGAAGTATAGAAAGCCTTGTCTTGCTATATGTGGCTCTTGTAGACAAGGTAAAAACCAAACTACAATCTTCCATAACTTTAAAAAGTTAAATCAAAGCACTCCAAAATCATCTTCCAGTATGAACTCATTTACATGTTTTCTTGATGTTGTAAATAACAACATCTTATTTTATATTTACACAATAGTCTGCATAACTATTATTTTAGCAAGGTTACTGCATTGGGTGATTTGACTAATATTAAATATGTATGAATTTCCCATGCTGTTCCCTAGAGGCCTTCGGAAACAATATGCATTTCAATAGACTGATAAGCAAAGTTTAAATGTAAAGACAAAGCCCTTAAGAATCCTGCATCTTTGGCTCTTTTGGTTTAATTGTTAACCTCTAATTTTCACCTCAAATAAACATTTAATAAAGAATTATTACTGTAGGGTTTGCAAAGTTAAGTAAATTAATTGTAATCCCCCCCACACACAACAGACTAACAGTTCTGCATCTGCCTTGATAAATATGACATGATTGATCTTAAGAGTATTGACTTTTTACAACCCCATTCATGCTGATGAATAAAAATTTTTTCCATGAAGCTGTCCAAGAAAACTATTTACTGTAGCTTTAAAACCTAAAATCTTTCCAACTGTGGCTTTAAACTGAGGTTACTGGCAGCATTGGCTGCAAATAAATTGTGATTAACATATTAACAACATTAAGTCAATTATATGATACAGAGAAACTATTGTTGTTCTATATTACTTGTAGTTATCTCCCAATGTACACCAGAAGGATCATGGATGGCCTGTTAACACAGCTTATTTGGCTATTAACAACATTACTTAGACTTTTCTTCAACTTGGTAGCTGCTTCTGTATCAACAGTGTGTGGTTTTAGCGGCTTTGAACACTCAGCGTAGCTCTCCTGCAGCATCATAGACCTGGAGGAAGATGTTTTGCTGATGGGGAAATACCGTCTTATAGAGCGAAAAATACGGTATGTGACAGAAGGCAGACCTACCTCATCCAGGGAAACACGCAGCTGGGACACTAGCTGAAGTTTTACAAAGGCACTTCTGGCCACAGCTTCCATGGAGGCTCCAAGGAGCAAAGCTATTAATAGGCCCAAATAAAAAGTCATGAAGGTTTTGAGTTATCCAGAACTCTTATTCAGGCATTTAAGGAAAATGAGGAGGAGACGGGTGAAGAGAAAAGGATCTTGCTGATCATGAGAAAAAGCCCCCATCTGATGTCTGTAGTAGTCTTCTTAACATGAAATGGAGGAAGTGTTTTGCCTTCCTTATTAGGGTACATTTTGCCTGGTGCAAAAAAAATCACTGTATTTTTCGCTCTATAAGACGCACCAGACCACAAGACGCACAAGTTTTTGGAGGAGGAAAACAAGAAAAAAAATATTCTGAATCTCAGAAGGCAGAAGAGCAAGAGGGATCGCTGTGCAGTGAAAGCAGCGATCACTCTTTCTGTTCTGGCTTCTGGGATAGCCGCGCAGCCTGCATTCGGTTCATAAGATGCACACACATTTCCCCTTACTTTTTAGGAAGGAAAAAGTGAGTCTTATAGAGCAAAAAATACGGTATGCTTTGAGCATAACCTAGGGTTGCCATATTTCAAGAAGTTAAAATCCGGAAACAGTTGCTGAGCTCTTTTGTTGTTGTTGTTTTTGTTTTGCAAACCTCCAAAATTGTTGAGCTTCCACCAGGGAACACATAAGATATCCCAGACAATTACTATTACATTCCAGCTGATATGGTGACCCTAGCATAACCAGCTTAGATTACTGCAGCACACGCTATATGGAGCTACTTTGAGTAGCATTTGTCAACCTCAGCTATTGCAAAATTGGATTTTGTTCAATCTGTGCTAGCTTCCAGTATTGTCTGATCACAATTCAAAATGCCAGTCGTTGCCTGTAAAGCCCTGAATGGTTTGGAGCCAGGATATTTGAAGGGCTGCCTACTCCCACATGGATGTGCCCAGCCTCTGTATCCTTTTACAGCTCTATCCTAGATCCAGAAAACAAACACGATTAACTTCCAATTGCTTGTAAACAGACATGTGCAACAACCAGTAGCCCTGGAAGAGGATAGACAACTCCTTCAAATACCACATCACCTAGTTCAATTGGGCCCAGAAGAGGTTAATAACTAAATCATGGAGACACCTCTGAATTGGCTGTACCTAGAGAAGGTTGCCACCGCTCACCAGGATTCTTGAACCAACTGCATCTCTGTACCATGATGGCAGAATTTGGAAATTTTTACAGATCATCAACAACTTGGCCTAAACTTTTGTGAACTATCAGATTATCACACCTTTTTGCAATCTCTCTTACTACAAACAACTCTACATTTCATTGGAAAGCATAGTGTCCAAGATATTATAAAAAAAGCTCGCCTCAGGGATCTTATGTGTCTGGAATCAATAGTGTGTTATACCATTTTTGTTACTCTATGTTATATAAGCCACACTCAGGTGCTGAAAAAATCCAATAGCGATAATTTAATTTCTGTTGGTGATCTGCAATACTCTACGGAGCATCTTTTTGATATTAGCTCTATTACACTTATACAAGTTGAAATAAAGAGGCACTCCTATAGCAGGCAACAAATCCATTAGCACTCTATCATAAGCTCAGAAAGGTGCTTCACACAACTCACAGTTCTCTGCCAGCTGTGCCAACTGGCTCCAAACTGTTATTTTGTCTCTTCCCAATAGATGGAAAGAGCCATCTCTTCAAATGCCGATGCCCATTACATCCTGAGGCTGGAGAAGGAGTCGTAGAACATCTCCTGTCATTACCTCTGTTGATGAAACATCAGCTAATCATCCTGGACCACCAACAAACCATCAGATTTACAAATGGCCTCCTAGCATGTATAGCACCTGCTTAGTTGCCCCAAATGGGGCTCATCAAATGGCACACAGAAAAATAAAATCAAAATTAATAATGAATGCATAGAATACTATTAAAATAGCCCCAATCACTATGGGCAGCAGAAACTAAGATCAGAGAGCTTGGTTCTTTTCAAGGACACATCCAGGCAAAATCACTAGTGGGGTGTACAGAGGGGTGGTGGCCTAGGTACAGTCTTGGGGGTCAGAAATAGAGGCTTGGGGAGCCTCATTAGGTCTCTAGGCCTGAGGTTCTACACCTCGGGTCTCTTCCCTCTTCCCATCACCCCTTCCCCAAGCTTTCTTCTTCCAGCATTTGGGCCCTGATTCAACTCAAGCCACACACATTCTTCACCACATCTAAAGAAGCACCCAGCTAATTTTGAGGGCCCAGATAAACACCGTGGTGTGAATTTGGGTGCACATCCAAACAGGTATCAACTCTGTACCACCTTGTGCATATGGGTCTTCCTTATTTCATTTGGACCATGAAGTCTACAGTTCCCAGCAAACAATGTTCCATGTCCAATGGGCTAGAGCAGGTTTCATGGTATTGCCACAACAGGCTGTTTTTTTCTATGAATTCACGCAAAGTATTTTGACTTCACATCTTCAGCTGAACCATATTAAACGTTAGCTTCTGCATTGGTCCATTTTGCATTGCCTCCCTACCCCCATCCTGCTTCAAAAAACAAAAAACAAACTCTCAGTATGTCAATCACAGTTTAGAAGAAATGCAATGTGACCCGTATATACATCTGATTATGTAGATTGCATGTAGACAAAGGGGATTTTTCCAGTAAAATCTCCTAAACAGAAGCTCAAGTTTATTTGTATGATGGATGTGGCAAAGGGAGGGGGAGAAAATAAAATTTGAGGTGACTCCAATGTGAGCCAAGTCATGTAATGAACCTATAAAATGCTTAGTGAGAGGCAGTCAGGCTTGCAGATGTGTTTACAAAAAGGAATGTTCTGGTTTCATATTTATTATGAGCTTCCACTGATTTAAGACTACTATATATTGAAACCTAATAAACAGCCCGTTATTTACATAGGCTTCAGCATAACACAATCTAACACAAAAGCTCTCCAGGACTGCATTATAGACAGAAGGCAATATAGCAAATAAAACATAAAGAAAAGCCCATAGAATTCAACATATACTGTAGTTCAGAAGCAGTATTGGGCGGGGGGGGGGGAGTGAAAATCAATACCCTGAGAAAATAATAATATGAAGCTAGAATTCTTTAGTCAGTGTACTCTGGTTGCTGACAACCATCAAAGAGATGCATTTCCATAATATTTCAATAATAGGTTCAGGCAGCGATATCACAGATACTTAGTCTGTGTACAGACTTCATGTTTTTTAAACTTCTAAATATATATGTAGAGTATAACTCCCTGGGGCCCTTTCTCTCTGAATTTACCAGTCTTGTGAAACAAAGCTGAACAGTAAGTTTTAACTGTGTTCCTTATTCCCTTTGCAAAGCAAGGAGAATTATCTTTTTCCACCTCTGACTTTCTCTCAGTCCGCTTATAATCTAAATGCACTGAGCGTTACCTAACATGTTGTCACCATTTATACATAACTGTATTGCATTGCATTCCCTTACTCCCATGTGTCTATTAAAAAGGAAGGAAATTATTTATTAATATTATTGGGGCACAGTTGTTGTTTTTTAAAAATGAAGGACACTTGACTGAGCTGGAGAGACAGGACCCTGAACCAGTGCTTTTTCTCAAGAAAAACAGGTACTGGAAATCACCATGAAGTCGTTACAGTAAGTTGCCATGCGACTTGGGTCAGCCTTGAACAGATGCCAGTTTTACAACAGCTGCATTCACCACTTGCAGAGAGGTGCTAAAAACTACAGCAAGTTGTCTCCCTAGCTGGTTTGGGGGTCAACCCTGGTTCTGGTGCAGGTGCCCCTGTCTCCCTCATTCGCTTAGACTCAGGTAGATGGCTAGAGCAACTTGGAAGGGGTCTTGTGTAAACATGTTTGCATGCATGGTAGAGGCCTGTCTGGAAGCTTCAAGCCCACACAGGAGACAATTTGAAGAAAAGGAAATCTGAATTGTCCCTGCCCCATAACTTGACCAAGTTTGGAGCCGCTTGGAGCGGCTAGCAGCTAGCTGGAGTCATAGATCTTTCAAAAAGTGTAAACTCACACATGCTTCCATTTTGTCTTGAAATGTTCATTTTGGGCTTCTCAGAAGTATGTGAAAGCAAGGAGTGGGTGGGGGAAGCACTGGCCCACAATGGCGCCCACCTGAGAGGTACCAGAACTGCACTCTGGCACACTCCAGCCAAAAAGAAGCACTGCGCTGAACAGAAAAATAAATATTGTAATGTCCTACAGGATTATATGGTACTGCTTATGCCTCTGGCTGTGATTGGCTGAGAAGCTGGCCTTTCATAGCAGGTCCAGGTACTCAAATGGATCCCCAGCTGCTACTGGATTAGTCCCCTGACAGTCAAAAAGTATCTTCTTGCCACTTGTTGAGCTGCCAGGAGAAGACAAGCAGAAGGTTTTTGCCAAAGACTATGCTGACAAGGTCCGGATGCTGGAGAGAAACACATTCCTTGCTTGGTGCTTCCCAGACACAACTGGTTAGCTGCTGTTGGAACCTGGGTCACTTTGAGTCAATGTGCTTATTGAGCATTCAATCTTATTTGTTTGCTGGGAGGTCATATCCAGGCACTTCCATACAGCACTTCTTTGTGGACTTAATACAGCTTCCACATGCAAACATTTTGCAGTGTCCACACAATATCACCAAAATGACATCTCATATTCCCCACCACCATTTATTCTGGATTTATAATTTCCACTGGTGTTTTTATTTATCCAGTTTTCCATGGGAACAGTAGATCTGGATTAAACAAGGAAATGATACGGTATTTCGATGAGGATAATACTGTGTGGACACTATGTAAAACTCCCATGCATGAACAAAATTGTGCCGTGTGGAACTAGATTCGGAGCTAAATGGAACTTTGGCATTATACAGCAGAACTCATCTTCGGTACTCCTGCACACAGCTTTGATACAGTGGCTTCACTTGACTTCCCTTTTTACATTTTATCAAGCTGGATATCTCCTTGAAATAGGCTAGGAATTGAAACAAGAGACACATCAAATCAGTAAATGAGGTTATATTGCTAATTACCATACTGTCTTCCACTACCTCTACTGTGTTACATTTTTTATTTTTTTTAAAAAAAGCCAAAAAAAACAAAGCGACTTCCACTTTATCACGTAGATGAAACAGTTATCTTTCAGGGTTTGAAATTTCTGTGATCTTTATGCTTAATAAGCTCAGTAAAAGGCATTCAAATTACATCACTTTTGTCTTAGAAGTTAAATTGGGAAATATTGCATTCTCCGATATGATAAACTCGGTGGAAGATAAATTATCATGAGAAATAGTTTTAATTGATTTACCATAATAAAAGTTATGCGACTTTGAAGTGCAAATGACACATTAAAATGAATCTACAGTATGTTGATAATAAAGTGGTTTCTTTGTTAATGGAATTACTGACAGCGCAGTTGCTTACAGGAGAGCCGTCTATTGTTAAGTTGGAAGCATTGATGGGAACCAAAGATACAGAGTATTTAAATTCAAGTGTAGCTCTTTAGCTACTGTTTAGATTCCAGCAGCGCTAGCTCAAAATGCAGCGCTTAAGTAACCAACAAGTGCTCATGATAAGAGTTGGTTTTGATAGACACCCTCTAAGACGAAACAAGCTCTGTATCCTTGAATCCATTTTATCTGTGCTCTGCATTAGGGTGTAAACTCTGGAGTTCAAGTCTTGACTCTGCCATGAACACAACAAGGGGCTGCCAAATCTCTTAATATGAATCATGAACACTCCTAGTACTGGGGATAATAGTACCGGCCTACTTTGTAGGATTGCTATGAAGATTGCATGCTCGCAGAACTTTGCTGTTATTGTTATTCACCACTGATCCTGATCTTGCAATTGAACTGTTATGCTGTAGTGGAAGAAATACAGGAGACATATGTGTTGGCCTGCAAGCAGCCCACAACTATATGGAGCAACTCAGCCAATAAGATGCTTCACAAAAATGAATTGGATGACTAATAGAAAGATAACCAAGTATAGCAGAGCAGGGCAAGTGAAGATGATCCCATTGTCATGTGCTGGATTTAGACTTGAAAAGAGGAATGGTCAGTAACTCTGTTCCCACCCACTGACTTGCGGTAGTGAGCTTAACCTCTGCCAATTTATGTATTTATCTATTAAATGTGTATCCCCCCTCCCCCCCCCAGCAGCCCTGGGTGGCAAGCACTGAAACGCCAAAATAGTACAATTCAAAATAAAACATATTTAAAACACTTTAAAACAAGTTAAACCCATCTAAAACATATTGAACATCTCAAAACACAAACAATCACATGCTCTCGCAGCTATTCATTTCACGGTTGCCATGGCCAGTATCTAGCAGGCATTAAATGCCAAAGTAAACAGGAATGTTTTTAAGGTTCTCTTGAAAGTCAGTAACGAGGAAGTTGCCAGGCAGGGCCATTCCGGAAACGGAGAACTACCACCAAGGGATTTTGCAGTTTGCCAACTGAGCCACAGCCAAAGGCCCCCCATGCTGATCATAGGACCCGAGTTGGATGATACTGTGGGACAATCTTGCCGGTCAGAAGGTCGGCAGTTCGAATCCCCGCAACGGTGTGAGCTCCCGTTGCTTGGTCCCAGCTCCTGTCAACCTAGCAGTTCAAAAGCACATCAAAGTGCAAGTAGATAAATAGGTACCATTTTGGCGAGAAGGTAAACGGCATTTCCATGCGCTGCTCTGGTTTCGGTCTTCTGTTGCGCCAGAAGCGGCTTAGTCATGCTGGCCACATGCCCCGGGAAAACTGTCTGTGGACAAACGCCGGCTCCCTTGGCCTGTAAAGCCAGATGCGTGTCGCAATCCCAGAGTCGTCCGCAACTGAACTTAACTGTCAGGGGTCCTTTGCCTTTTTTTTTTACACCAGTACTAACACCTTGAATTGGGCTTGGTAGCTCACTGGTAGCCAGCACAGAGCTTTCAGAATCAGTGGCACATGTTGGGCTGCCCCACTTGCCAACCCAGCAGCTACGTTCAGCAACAGCTGTAGCCTCTGAACCATCTTCAAGGGCAGCCCCATGGACAGCACATTACAGTAGTCAAGTGTGAAGTCTCTAGAGCACAGACAACTGAGGCCAGGCTATCCCATTCCAGAAATCGACATCACTGATAAACTAGCCTAGTTTGGGTATACACACTTTTAGCCAGAGATGGGACTCCAGTGACAAGCTGGAATCCAGGAGTACTCCCAGACAATGAGTTTTGTTCTTCCAGGAGGAGTGCAGCCCTCCCAAGACAGGTCTTACACCTACTTTCCAGACACAAGAATCACCCACCCACAACACTTCTGTCTTATCAGAATTCAGCTGCAGGTTATTAGCCTCAATCTACCCTATCACTGCTTCCAGACACTCATGCAAAACCTTCATAGGCTCTCTTGATTCAGATACAATGGAGAAACAAGACTGTCTGTCATCAGCATCCTGATGGTGCTGTGCTCCAAATTCCTGTATGACAGCTCCCAACAGTTTCATATAGATGTTAAATAGCATAGGAGATAGGATGGACTGTTGCAGGTTTCAAAAGTCATGGGGCCAAGCTACAATTTCCCAATACTGCTTTCTGGTGATGATCGTGCAGGCAGGAGTGGAATACAGTTCCTCCAACTTCTATCTCTCTAAGTTATTCCAGAAGGACAATGGTGTTGAAGCTGCTGAGACACCAAGGGGAATCAACAGGGTCACACTCTCCCTGTCTCTTTCCCAGGAGAGGGTATCAATGAGGGAAACCCCAGCTGTTTGAACACCAAAACTAGGCCCGAAGACAGAATGAAATCGGTGTAGAGATCATGGAATCTGTTTGGGCACATAAAGCCCTTTAAGAGTCCCACCAAGAGATCATGGGTGCTCCTTTCATTTTTCACTGTTTCCTACAATAAACAGTAAAGTTTTAATGAATAATTCAAATTCTGTGATTGAGCCATGAGATTTCCTATAGCCGCAGGATCTTAGGACAAGGTGGACTGTCAGTTGTGCCTGCGATACATCACAAGGCATAAACTTATGCTAGTGCTGTATACAGATATGCCAGCACAAATGGTTCTGACTGTGGTGTCAAAACCAATTTTCACAAGTGGTTCCCACTCTGATCCTTAACATTTGCAAAAGAGCATCCATCTGGAATGCCAGCATCATTCATGTCATGGCTTCTGACACTGTACCAGAAATGCGATAGATTTGCCCTTCATCCTCAGGTTTTACATCAGGGCCCTAAGTGACTCTAGTGCCTGAAGAGGCACTTAATTTTATGATACTGTGTGATACACTGTAACAAATATTCAAAAGTAGAAAGGTGCAATAGATACTTTTCTAATTATCCAACTTTGTTATCATTAGGTGGATAATTATCACTGCTGTGTTGCTTTTTCGCTTTGTTTTGTTTTTGCAGTCATTTCCAAAGCAGAATTGGGGATTCCAACATTCCAAATGTTTTGATAGGAATAGTAGGATTTTGAACAGTCCTTCTTCCTTCCCATCTTCCCATTACTTTCTTTGTGTTACTATATGGAACTCATTCTGGCTGCTTGGCTCCTATTTCTTTTTTACAGATTTTCTTTCCCAAATACACATCTACACATCCCTCATTCACACACACACACACACACACACACACACACACTGTAGACTACAGCCTTTCAAATGTAAACAGAAAATTGTGTGTAATACAGAAGTTTCATGATCCATTTCCTTCCTAATTGGCTTTGCACTATTGTGGTCTATTATTCTGTAACTTTCTTTTGAATTTTGTGTCCCACTTTAATTCCCAACTTCTTTAAAAAAGAGAGAGAGAGGGAGGGAGATGGGCAAATATAGTTAACCAGCTAGAAATACCAATGTGTCTGCAATTATCCTTTTAAAACCACTCATGTATCCCAGATGCTTTCAGCAGGAAAGGCTCATATCTGATTTTTAGTACCTGTTTAAACAAAAATAGATGTTTATCTCTTTAAAAATTTGCCAGGATGCTGTCACTTCCCCATTTACTAATGTTATGTTGTGACAGAATGTGTCAGCATCTCACAGAAATGAAAAGAGATATAGTCCTCTATTTAGTGAAGCTGAAAAATATGTCGTCATCAATTCAGTGAAAAGCATCTTCCCATCTGCAAATGTGGACAAGTACAGGGATTCTAAGAGCCCGGTTTTTCTTAATGCTATAAAGGAATTTAAGAGTACCATTAAAGCCACCATCTTCCCTTTCCCAGCATTGCTCATACTCAACATCAGGGTATTTGCTTACTAAAATGACAGTAGCACAGGGGCCAGTTCCCTGTCTGAATGAGGTTTCCTATGGGAAGATATTGCCAGCTGACTGTGGTAGTTAGCAGCAACTTGTACATGCTACCTTCTTGGTCACCCTGAGTTCTTGCCATGTTCTTTGACTCAGAGCAGCAGAGAACTAAGAAGAGAGTGTTAAAAACACCTCTCAGGACATGACTGTAGCTGCTGCCAGAATGGCAAAACGGTACAGTCAACTAGAGGCTTCACACCACATGGGCTCTTGTGTGAAGTGCCCCATTTTAGATATGTGATCAATAGACCAGGGTCAACAAACTTTTTCAGCAGGGGGCTGGTCCACTGTCCCTCAGACCATGTGGTGGGCCGGACTATATTTTGAAAAAAAATAATGAACGAATTCCTATGCCCCACAAATAACCCAGAGATGCATTTTAAATAAAAGGACACATTTTACTCGTGTAAAAACACGCTGATTCCCGGACCGTCCGCAGGCCAGATTTAGCAGGTGATTGGGCCGGATCCAGCCCCCAAGCCTTAGTTTGCCTACCCATGCAGTAGACTCATGTATCACTCAAGACTGCAGATAAAGGTCAAAAGTTTGAAAACCGCTGAACACTGGGGAAAGCAAGGGTAGCAGGTAGCTCCCTGCCCATCCTAAACTAAAGCTGATTTATACAGGGCATGGATCATAGGTAAAACTCTTCCCCATATAAACCATCAATGTGCACTCAGCCAAATTTAAGTGCACTCATCATGAGTGCACTGATAAGCCCATTCACATGTAATGTGTGTCTGCCAAGGAGTCCCCCCAGCTTGGCCACTGATTGCTGACATGCCATTATATACACAGAGTTTGCTTGGGTATCAGTTCACACTTTATTATCACTTCATTACTCAGTGCACAAAGACTTGTCGCAGCTGAATATGTGAACTGAGATAGTTGACAAATATTGCACTTGTGATGGCATTAGGCGAGGCAAAGGTTCTGCTTGCAATGGCTCATTCGCACATGCAAGGCATCACTTCATGGCCTCACAAAAATCCCACTGATTATAAATGCTGGAAATGGAAGAAAGCGAGGCATGAAGTTTGCTGACACTTTCATTCCGCAAGACAATTCTTCAGGTGGCTAATTAGGAACCTTCCCAAATAACTTGCAGTATTATACAGTTGCAAAATCCCAACCACATAAGCCAAGATCTGCTTGATGGCTGAACAACCTGATTTTCCATAGAAATAATTTTTCAGTATGAGAATAAAGCAATTTGGTTGAAGTTGTGTTGGGAAATCTGAACTCCAGCTATTAATGCTGGAGCTCTCAAATGTCCATCTTTGCCTCTAGTATATCTTCCCAGCTCTCACCTGGATCTCATCTACAACTTCTGGTTTGCTTTCACCCAAGTCAGCTTAATCTAAAATACTATGAAGTCTTGGTTTATTCTTTGAAGTAGACAATGATATATGCAATTAGGATAATATTGGTTATATATGTATTATTCTTCATTTATGACTTCATGTTTAAAAACATTTACATCTGCCAAACATGGCTCCACACAGCTACAGCAAACTGGTCTTCAGTCATACCTAGGCCCCATAATTGCCACTCTTGCCTGGGGAAAAGGCAAGAGGCTCGGACACCAGACAGAAGGTCTCTTTCTGTCTTGATTTTACAAAATAACACAAAGCATGCACAAGGTATTCTAAACAAAGATAAGCCTTGTAATGTCAGTAATATAAACCACCCTGGACTCTGTGCTTATTATCTGAGGAACTTCTTCATGTGCCTTCTCCACATGAAGTCCGGAGGGTGGAAACACAAGAATGGATCTTCTCTGTAGTGGATCCCAGTTTGTGGAATGTTCTCCCCAGGGACATTTGCCTGGCACCTTCATTATATATATTTTAGGCACCAAGCAAAAACCTGGCACTCTTATCTCAGAACATCCAGATGTAGGGGATGTGTTAACGCAAGACATGAGACCAAGAACTTTGAAATTAAACTCATTGTTTATATGATATCACCAACCAAAAAAACCCCCTCCTTTCCCTTGTTATGATGTCACTGCAAAAAGAGAAGGGATTGACACAGCAGAGGGCCTTTCCACTTTGAGGAGCATAGATTGGCATATTTGCCACCAACATGGTGGCTCGTAATTTTTCCTGGTGCACTTTACCTTTGTGATGGCACAGAATTTGGGAATTACTGGCGCATAATCAAAAGCAAGCAGGATCAGGAAGAGAACAAAACTGTTTGTGTCTCTGCAATGATTGTCGATTTTGGCTTCATAATGCATGGTTGAAGTGCAAGCAGGAGGTGGCAGGGCTGGGTGTGGAAAACCTCCCAGCACAATTCGGATTCACATATTTCATACTTCATCACGAGCACTCCTAGGCTACAGCTCTCTCTCTCACACACACCAACAAATGCAAAGAAATGCAGAGCCAAGGTCACTGTATACCAAATTGCTCAAAAACAAACACTTGGGGATTTAGGATATTTATTCACTGACCCTGAAATGTCAGCTTGACACAGCTACTAATGGAGCATACCTCTCTACCAAGTTATTCCTCTATGCAGAGGTGCCACCAACTGTGAGAAGGCACTCGAGGTGCCTCCTGGAAACAATCTGCATATGTTATTTTATTGCTAGGCCTCATAAATCAACATTATAGGGAGGGGGAAATGAGTAGAATTTCATACTATTTTAGAACTAGGGGAGAACCAGAATGACACATTCTTGAGGGCCCCATGACACCAGCAGCACACTGCTTAAACTTTTAACTGTTTTACTGTGAGTGTGCTAACCTAATAAAGGTAAAAGAGAAGGAAGCAAGAGCTAATTTATCAGCTAGATAATTAGTGTGTGAATTGAGTAAATCTAATACGATTTCTTTAAAAATATACATTTCTGGTTTGTTCCTGTCATTTGGGGAAGCCAAATTTATGTAGTATTCGACCATCACCAGGGATAACCTCTGGGACATTTCTGGAGGCTGATGAAGATTTGGTTCTGCCAAGTATTCTTTTGTGCTACTGCTACTATTACTACTATGGGGACGCGGGTGGCGCTGTGGTTTAAACCACTGTGCCGCTTGGACTTGCCAATCGGAAGGTCGCGGTTTGAGGCCCCGTGATGGGGTGAGCTCCCGTTGTTCGGTCCCAGCTCCTGCCCACCTAGCAGTGCAAGTAGATAAATAGGTACTGCTCCGGTGGGAAGGTAAATGGCATTTCCGTGCGCTGCTCTGCCTTCGCCAGAAACGGCTTAATCATGCTGGCCCAGTGGCGTAGCGTGGGGGGTGCAGGGGGGGCCAGGCGCACCGGGCGCAACATCTCGGGGTTAGGGTTAGGGGGCGCAAATCCACGGGTTAGGGGGCGCAAATCCACAGGTTAGGGGGTGCAAATTACTTGCCTTGCCCCGGGTGCTGACAACCCACGCTACGCCACTGTGCTGGCCACATGACCTGGAAAAACTGTCTGCAGAAGCAGACAAACGCTGGCTCCCTCGGCCTGTAAAGCGAGATGAGCACCGCAACCCCAAAGTCGTTAGTGACTGGACTTAACTGTCAGGGGTCCCTTTACCTTTACCTTTACTATTATTACTATTACTACTACTACAGCCTGAATATTAAGTTCTACATTTTCTAAGCCTATTATGCATCCTGATTCTTGCACCTAGAATCCCAGACTCTCAATCTATTTGCCACATGCATGTGAATAAGAAATGAGTCTTAAAAGGACAGGTGGAGCATTGCAATGTCTCTGCTATTTATTGAATCACCATAAAGAATGCATGCAGGCATGCCCCAATGTCTCATTCATGCAACCCATGGGGAAGACACATATCCCAGAGTTAGAGCCCATAGATTAAGAAGCATATTAAATATTAGACACCTAACCACCTATTTTAAAAACAGAACTGAGGCTTATGTCTACCAAACTCTTAGAGAGCTGCTACTGGTCAAAATCAGTGCTTAACTAGGATGGGCCAATGGTCTGATTCGGAATAAGCCAGCCTCATGTGTTCCAAAGTCCAAGGTGTCTTCTCAACTGCTTCTTGTGTGTCTGCTGTATGCTAGATCTTTCTTTTGATTTCCAGGATCATATTCCCAGTCCAGTTGAGAATGACAGCTACATATGCAATTTTTCCCAAGAACAACTAATGAGGGCGAAGACGTTTTAAGCTACTTGTACAAATTAGTTATTGTCCATTCTTTCAATTTAAAATGGAGACATGCACTAATTGCTTTATTATCAGGCAATACTGTGATTCTATTATGTTGTGGTGAGCTTTCAAGGTTGTCAATTCCAGATAGCATTGTTCTTTATCTCAACTATTATTTCAAGACAATGTGACAGGCTGAACACACACACACAAATGCATAATACTATGTGTCTCAGCAGCTGGGTGGTTAACATGCATCCTAATCACATGCTCATGCACAGTCATCCCTCCTCACATGGTTAGTTAAGCCCCATTTATAATACCTGGGTAGGGCTTTAGTATTCTTAATATTCCATTTAGTTAACATGGCTAACAGTCACTGATAGCTCTGTTGTCTGTATGAAGCTGACATATATATTGAGTCCAGCCATTACATATACTTAAGATCCACTGACTTGAATAGGACAAACAGCACAGTTCCAAGCGAGTCTATTCAGAAGTAAGTCCCATTCAATTCAGGGGTGCATAGGGTGACAGCTTTAAATCCTTTTAACTGATTATTATCACTACCACTTTTACTGCTGCTACTACTATTAATAGCCTGCCCTTCACCAAATGGTTCCAGGCTGGGTTACAAAAATATCACAATTTAAAACAAATACAAGTTACATGAAGATCATAAAATAAAACCACAAAAGAACTATGGCAAAAGTATATGATGAGGAAAAGCATGGCACTGCACAACAGCAGGCTGACCTCTTTAATGTTAGCCTGGATTCAAACTGACATGCAAAATAATAATTATAGATATACTAAAGGTAAAGGGACCCCTGAACATTAGGTCCAGGTGTGGCCAACTCTGGGGTCATCTCGTTTTATTGGCCAAGGGAGCCGGCGTACAGCTTCCGGGTCATGTGGCCAGCATGACTAAGCCGCTTCTGGCGAACCAGAGCAGCACACGGAAACGCCGTTTACCTTCCCGCCGGAGTGGTACCTATTTATCTACTTGCACTTTGACGTGCTTTCGAACTGCTAGGTTGGCAGGAGCAGGGACCGAGCAATGGGAGCTCACCCCCTCGCAGGGATTCAAACCTCCATCCTTCTGATCGGCAAGTCCTAGGCTCTATGGTTTAACCCACAGCGCCACCTGCATCCCATAGATATGCTACCTCTGTGAAAATTGCATATCTGCTTTTGCAGGGAAGTGTTTTGGAAACAGAAGAGTGTAGCACAAAGGAAGGAATATAACACATTGCTCCAGTTACTGAACAGAGCATGGCTATTTCAAGAACACCATTCCTTAGCTTCTGCTGGAGCCTGGAGCCTGTGTGGGTCTCTTTCAAAAATTAGCCAGGTTGTGCCGGTTAGCAGAAATAAACTGAGTGCTGAGGCATAACAACAAAATTGTATGCTGATAACCACCAGTGATGAGTCATGCTATGACTGGGTAAGGACCAAAATAATGGGGTCATGCTCCCATCCCATGTTTCCCCAAACCACAAATGTAATTTCACAGCCTGTTTTGAACTCCTGGCACAAGGCGCTTATATGCATTGCTTATTTTAAGTGTGTTTGGATTGCTGGTATTTATATAATAATGTGGCTTGGGGTGGGGGCTGTATATTGGATGAACATTTAAATGCAGCCAGATCATTTTTAGATCCTGACTTCGGTTTGTAGAGAGAAAGAAAAAACACAAACTACTTAGAATAGTGGGAAACATAGGGGTAAGAAGTGTTATAATCCCGCTCTGTTCAGTGTATGGGAAGCATTTAGTTAATCCTGTCACCAGAAATAAAGAGGTGCATCTTTCAAAAGTCATTCCTAGTGGTATAAAATCCAACAGGGAAACATTGGTTAAATGAACTGCAACAAGTAGAACTGCTATGATTTTGATACAAATCTCTAAACTGACATCTTGCTAAGAACACTGGTTTTTCAAGGAAGGTATTTTGTGACTGTTTCATAATATTATTCTGTGTATCTGACATCATTCTTATCTATGGGGAAATTGCACCAAATCTCTGATGAACAAAAATGTAGTGGAATAAATACTGGTGTTCAACCCCCTACCTTAAGAAATGTGACTGATTTTAATGAAATTATCTTTGCTTTCCAAGGAAATTCCACTGAATGGAGTTTGGATCTGTTGTATCTTACACCAGTATAACTTGCAGAGATGGAGGAAAAATTCAGTTTCATCCACATTTTAATGTGAACCAATGTAATTTCATAGAATCATAGATCTGTAGAGTCGGCAGGGATCCCGAGAGTAGGGATCCCTGCAATGCAGGAATCTCAACTAAAGCATCCATGACAGATGTCCATCCAACCTCTGCTTTTAAATCTCTCCAGTGAAGGAGAGTCCACCACCATCCAATGAAGTTCATTCCACTGTCAAACAGCTCTTACTGTCAGAAAGTTATTCTTGGTGTTCAGCTGGAATCTCCTTTCTTGTAACTTGAATCCATTGGTTTGGGTCCTAGCTTCCAGAGCAGGAGAAAACAAGCTTGCTCCATCTTCCATGTGACAGCCCTTTAGATATTTGAAGGTGGCTCTCTTCTTGGTCTCCTCTTTATCAGGCTAAAGATACCCAACTCCCTCAACCATTCCTCATAAGGCTTGATTTCCAGACCCTTGATCATCTTGGTTGCCCTCCTTTGCGCATGTTCCAGCGCCACTAACCTTCTTAATTTGTGGTGCCCAGAACCACAGTACTATAGGTGTGGTCTGGCCAAAGCATTTTTTACACATTTGCTGGCTTTAATTAAGTCAGCAACTATGTTCTCCTTATTAGTCCTGCCCATCAGGTTTCAAGTTAATAAAGAGAAACGAGGCAGCTGCCAGGTCCCCTTCTTGCCAGCTTCCTGTACCCCAAGACAGCCAGGTGTTTCCACACTGGGAAAGCCTGGTTTTTATTTCTAGCCCAGAAAGAAAATGAACACACGTCAAATCAGTATTTAAGCTTCTAGAAGATGGCAAACCATGCTAATGAATCCTTATTCCCTTGAGGTTCATTACTTCTGTGGAAAGAATGCCTTGTTTGCAAAGGCATTTTTTTTCCTGCCTGACCTTCAGTTCAGAAGCTCTGCCCACCTCTCAAGCAATCATTAAGTATACCTCTTTGCTCTTTATGTATCTTCCTGGCAAACTGAGTTAACAAGTTTAGCATTACTGCAATGCACTGCCCAGCCAATGCAAAGATACCACTTAGTATATGTTTGCTACTTAAGTAGAATCCTTGTTCATTTCCTTCCTTTGTTTTGATTTCCTTGTGCAAATTTGCCTGGTTAGAAAATATCAGTTGCATTCATTTCCCAAAAGGCCATTTATTTATAGCCCTACCTAAGCTATTTGCTCAGTAGGTTCTGTGCTAAATTGAATGTTGTAACTGAGTAGTGGGTTACCTGTATATAGTGGCTCAAATTTTATAAGAGGCCAGAACTCAAAATGTGCAGTCCAACTCTAGCACAGGGTTATTGTGCTAAAGTTGAAATAACTGTTGAAGGCTGAAATCTTCCACACACTGACTTGGTAAAGAGAAGAGTAAGTGCCACACTTTGTAACAACAACAAAAAGAGGTGCTGGCACTGCATACCTTTGGGTACCCCCTGAAAAAAGCACTGCTTTTATATTTGTTGGAAGCCACCCACAGTCTGGATATCATATAAATACTATAATAGATAATTAATATCATCGATAAGCTTAAATTAATGGTGACCAGGTTCCTTGAAAGAGCACCCGTACAGACCTGTAAAATGGCTTAGTCCATCTGGATAAATTCTACTTATGTCACCAGACCCCACAAAATATCATTGGGCAGTAATCCAAAAAGGGGCATATTCTCCTATTAGCCCTGTATTATGAAATGCCCTTCCCTCTGCTATACTTAAAGCAGCAACCACTGAACATATCTTTCCCCCCTAGCTTTCCTTGACCCATAAGATCAGACCTTGTTTTATTCACTTGAGTCCCCTGAAATTGTGAAATTATGTTTTATTGTGTTTTATTGTTTTATCAGTGTGGTGTAGTGGTTAAGAGAGGTAGTCTCGTAATCTGGTGAACCGGGTTCGCGTCTCCGCTCCTCCACCTGCAGCTGCTGGGTGACCTTGGGCTAGTCACACTTCTCTGAAGTCTCTCAGCCTCACTCACCTCACAGAGTGTTTGTTGGGGGGGAGGAAAGGAAAGGAGAATGTTAGCCACTTTGAGACTCCTTAGGGTAGTGATAAAGCGGGATATCAAATCCAAACTCTTCTTCTTCTTCTTACATGCGTTCTACTGCTGACTTTAGGGTCACAATCATTTTAGGCTCTTGGAGAATCTCATTTTCTACCTCCGCCCCCTTTCAAATCCCCATCTTTCCTCACAAACAGTGTGTGGGTTATTTGAAAAGTTTGAGAAAACATGTTTTAAAGCCTTAAAAATAAGTGCCAGAAAAATAATAAAAAAGGAACAAAGGAATTTATTACACTTTTAAATTGATATTATCACTTAACAAGTATCTTGACAAATGTTCAGTCATGACTAATAAAATAAGATTAACCATATGAATTGCAGCATTTTTTTCTCAATCCTCAATAGCATTTGAGTTGTAAAGTAAAGAATCAATGTTTAGTGTAAATAAGAAATTCTCTTTCATTGTTCATGTGACGCATACTCGACATCTTGAAGGTAAGGAGAATAAAGTTGCAGGAAGCCACAATAATCCTTCCTGTAAATTTCTTTACTGCAGAGAATATTGGACAGACATCGGTCTAATAAAGTCATTTCGGTTGTGTTTCCTGGATTTCCTTGGCAGTGACACCCTGTCATCTTACAGTGGCCCCAAGGCATTCCAGGAAGAGTGATCATCAGGAAGTTACTACGGGTTCTCTCCACAGCTATCGTGCCAGCTATACTTCCTGAAATATTCAGTAAGGTAAGGAGCAATCTTCTTCATGAAATTTACACACACAGAGCAGCAGCAAAATAATAATAATAATAATAATAATAATAATAATAATAATAATAATGCATTTCTTTTTGCAAGGAAAGAATGTCATTGAGAAATGAAACAGAGGGATTTTGGTGCAGCTTTAACCTGAACTCAGGTTTCTCCAGACTGATGGCGGTTGTTTCTTGCACGGTGACATGTCCCACCAGATTCCTGGCCAAGTTGTGGGAATGTTGAGGGTGGCAGGAGAGGATATATGGGTTATTAATATCCTTCCTAACTTGTGCTAGCAAGTTTCTTTATACAGAAGAGTTACATTCCGCTTCTTACGCAGCAGAAAACTGGTTGCAGACTCGTGTGAGCCTCTTAAGGCAATTAACAATTCAACCTGGCTTGGCCAGATTGAGACATGTTCTGTTATTCCTGGTAAGACCCCTTTTATCCCTCCTGAAAGAATAAGGGCACCAATCTTATTCATAAGTAACAAAAAGTAGTTTTACTCACGATCAGGCAGAGCACAGTGTGATCCCTGAACGCAGGCTTTAGGCTTGAAGTTACAAACATGTACAAACAGGTTTATGGGAGATCACCTGGGGGACAGTCCAGGTGAATCAGGAAGTTCGCAGCACGAAAAAGAAGATCGGAGAGAGAGAGGTAGCTTCGTGACTTGGCCTTTTACCAGGTCTGGAAAGGTCCCGCCCACCTACTAGTCACATGCAAGGAAGGATGCTCCAGCCAGGGGCAACAGGAAGTTTAACTGACTGAACCAACATCCCTTGAATTACCACTCTAGCAAAGCAGGTAATGTTTTAAATCCTCACCTGGGACTTTCCTTCCCTGACAGCGCCATGACACTTGTCTGTTGTTGTAGTAGTAGTAGTAGTAGTAGTAGTAGTAGTAGTAGTAGTAGTATTGGGTTAGAACAAATTTCAGTTTTGAAAGCATCTAAAACAAATTACAGTCCCACAGATAGGTTGGCTCTGACTTGGCTCTGATTCAGGAAACCTTCCTTCTGTTAGTTGCAGTTGGGAATTAAAGAACCAAGAGGAGTCATACCCAGGTCTCACCAAGAGCAGCACACACAGAAGGAGGAAAAATAAGTCAGATGCTATAAGTATATAAACTAGCAAGTATTTTTTATGTTCTGGGAGAAAACTATAATATACAATTTATTCAGTGGAACCATCAAACACCCCTTTTCTCCTCATATGTTCCCATGTCGGAATAATTCCATGAGACTGAACCTTCTGTTTATCCAATTTTCTGCTTATTAGTAAGCCAGGAAATTCTCAGGACATTTCAGTAAATGAGGCTAACCAACGCCTGATGCATAACATTGAGATAAAAGCTGCAGGAGTGTTAAGGCAGATCTAAATGATGTTTAAGCCACAGATGAAATGTTTCATCCCAGCAAGGACCATAGAGAAGATTAAGTGTGACCACATGAAATGGTGACAATGGGCATAAAGTGTTTGGGACGCTTATAGCTGGTGTTAACACAATGTGAAAGCAACAGGAGAACTCCAAACACTTCTGCAGAAGGAAACAAAAGTATCTCCAAGAGCCTGGAGAGGATAAAGACTAGCCAACATCTTTTACTGCCAACAGATAGGGACTTGTTTGCTTTAAGTTAAAATCTTCACTTATTTGCACAGCTAAGTGTCTGTGACTTATTCTAGCCTAAGTATTTTCATGGGAAACATTTGTTCAAAGACGGATGAGGATAGATTCAAAATCTAACCAAGTTTGAATGTGCTCAGTAACAATTGCCATTATGCTTAACTCCCTCTTCCATATTTCTCTTCCAAGCCTCTCTATCCTCTATCAATAACCTTTTGCTATTGTTATAAATAATTGAAAGGAGATGGTTAATAATTATATATATTATATATATTATTATCTGTTATTTCAGAAAAAAAGAGTAACGATTGCCCTGCATTGACAATATTGATATGGCTTATTATAAAAGTAACTAAAATCTAATGCTGTAGCTTAGATCCTAAGAACCAGGGGCAGAGTTCCAAGTGGGGTGATATATTTCTACTGGTGTTCAGTACAGCCAACCTATGTTCAATACAGCTTGAAGTGTCTGAGTCCTAGCCTTGGAAAAATGTGGATGGATGTGTCAGTTTCAGTTTCTTTTAGCATCACATATATTTCCAGCTAAAGTTCAGTTAACCAGATTTCCACTTCAGTTTGCATTAAATAAAAAGTCCTCACTTAAAAAAAACCAGTCAGTAATTTAGTGCCCATTTATTCTATGCATTTGTGCAAGCATCTTCCATAAATGGACTGCATTTTTGAATGTTATTTTCATTAAAAATTGTATTTTTATGTAGACTTCCCCCTAATGTTCACATTTTTGGCTGAGGAAACCACATTGCAAAATTCAGAATTTCAAAGGAGAGCTGTGTTTCAGTTTTCATATTGTTTCAGGAAGTGCAAATCAGTTAGGCTCATGTTAAAATGTGAACTAAACTGATTTTCTTCCCCCATCCATCTTTGTATGGGTCAATGGAATGAATAATTATTGAAAAATTGAGGGGGACTTTCCCCCTGAATCTGAGGCTTATAATACCCTAAGGTGAAAGCACACTCTAGCTCACTCAGTACAAACTCCACTCTAAACCAGGGCACAATCTTCAATTTCCATCTTTTTTTCTGTGGTCCAAATTAATGCACAGCAGCCCTGAATATTCAAACTGAAATGTAACTCAAGACAGATACTCTGCACTAAAGGCAAGCTATTTTTTTCTTCACATCATCAAACCAATATTTTATCTTGCAGAGATACAAGACATTATTGTTTAGCATGTTGTAATTTACACAACAAAACAAATGTTAGCACCCATGTCAGCTTCCTCTATCTGATAATCAAATGTTTTCACATTGAATAGGATTATACAAGCAGTGTGATTTGAATAATTAAATATATTTGTTTAAATAAACATAAAATAGGGGTTGTTATTTTTAAGGGAGAAAAAGAGACAGCTGCCGTGTCAGTGTATAAAAAAAAAAATGAGATCATTATCACCGTATACTGAAGGAGTAAAGGAGAATGAAAACCAACAGCTCTGCCATAATTATTTCATTCGGATATATATGTGGAGGGATGAAAGTGGGAGATCAGTAACAGATTGCTAGCGAAACAGAGAGTGTGCTCAAGCAGTTGAAGGCGATAACGTTTCAGAAAAGGAAAAGTCGAAATGCCTCAGAAAACATAAGTAAGCTAAGCATTTCTCTCTGTGACTTGAGGCAGGGCACCAGCAAAAAAAAAGAAAGGTAAAATGTACATTTTGTCAATTCAGTGCACAGTCATTGATCTCTGTTGAGTGTTGAGCCTAATGAGGCAAATAGAATAACATCATAATGGTTCTTTCATATGTGCAAAGTCTAGGCTTCAACTGTGGTGCAGAACTAAGCCACAGCTCATAAATAAAGGGACAGCCTTTGGAATGAAGAGAGAACTCTCGTTTCAAATGAACATGTGCGAGCGTCAGTCCCTGGAAATGATGCTTATTGGCACCACACAAACACGTACGCACACCCAAAGTCAACCCTCGCTTCTTTAATGTCACCATTAAAAGATGACACAAATATTTAATATTCACAAATATTAAAGCCGCCAGATATATTTCACAGACAGCTATAATGGCTGCTGTAATGTTAACAATTCCTTATTAATTTTTGTAGACAACAAGCCACTTGCTCAGGGAAATACACTGATTTGAACAGCACTAACTCAGGAACAAATTACTTCCACCTCACAGCCTTCATCCTAGGGATATTGGGTTCGCTGTGTTGTAGGTGAAATTCTCTGAAATGTTTTCCCGTTTGAGTTGCAATGTTTTAGTAGATAAGGCAATGGGTTTCAAGCAGAAGCTCATGGAGCGATCTCAGACTAATTGTCTCAGGGTTCCAACCTTCTTCTCAGAGTTTATAGTGAAAGGAATACAATTCCAGTGGAAGGAGCCAGAATCCAGAAGCTCAAGGCTGGGGTTACCGATACGGAGCCAGATGACCCCAATGTTCTGATTACATATGAGGCAACTTCCTATATTCCTAACATTACAAGATGTGCTTGGTTATGATAACAGGAAACTTTACATTTAGGCCCGGCTGGTACCCAGAGTGAATGCCCCATTTGCTGCACTGAGCTCTTGGGAGAAACAGCTGCTGCAAATTTAATAAGTCTGTAAAAGATGAAAGTTCACTGGCCCTTTTTTGGTGGCTTCCATCAGTTACAAAAGAACCAGACATGGGAATTTACTGGCCTGGCAAACAAAACCATTTATGTATCAATGACTCTCAAACAATTGGACATTATCTCATCCCAATTCCCCTCTGATTTACTTTTGCGAAACATTTATTTTCCTCAGGCTGCCACTTGCATTATTACTTTTATTGTACTGAGGTTTAGAGGGGGGGGACCCACTCTAATGAGGGTTATTATAGACCTGTATAGAAGCAACATGAATATTCATGCTGAGGATGCTATTACAGAACTTGAAAAGTATTGTTCTGTTTTGATAGTTCATTGTTTCAAACTCTTCCTTAAGTGATAGCTTAGTGGCAACCAATGGTCTAGGGGAATTTGATATATTAATCCTGACCTTTCTCTGAAAGAAAATTAGAAAATGTATATTTATCAGGCTCAGTACAATTTGCAAAGCCAAGAAGAGTTGAAGTGTTTCTTTTTTACAGAAGGCAATCTATAGTAGCACTACAATGGGATTACAGTGCAGGAGGCCACTGTGTACTCTTTCCTCATAGGGCAAGAGATATTCCTTGTAAGTGCTTCTTATGCCCCTCATTTCCATTACCACATTTTGTGATTATAAGAAAATAAATAAATGATATATGAGAGGAAGATACCAATGATATAGGCCACATCTGCACTACATATTTGAAGCACTGCGATAACACATTAACAGTTGTGTCTTCCCCCAAAGAATCCAGGTAGTTTGTTGAGGGTTGAGTTGTTAGGAGACCCCTAATTACCTCTCAGCGGTACAATTTCCAGAGTTTGCTGTATAGAGGGTTAAGCCACATGGGAATTGTAGGTCTGTAAGGGGAATAGGGACGCGGGTGGCACTGTGGGTTAAACCACAGAGCCTAGTACTTGCCGATCAGAAGGTCGGCGGTTGGAATCCCCACGGCGGGGTGAGCTCCCGTGGCTCGGTCCCTGCTCCTGCCAACCTACCAGTTCGAAAGCACGTCAAAGTGCAAGTAGATAAATAGGTACCACTCCGGCAGGAAGGTAAACAGCATTTCTGTGCACTGCTCTGGTTCGCCAGAAGTAGCTTAGTCATGCTGGCCACATGACCCCGAAGCTGTACGCCGGTTCCCTCGGCCAATAAAGCAAGATGAGCGCCACAACCCCAGAATCGGCCACGACTGGACCTAATGGTCAGGGGTCCCTTTACCTTTACCTCTCAGCACCTTTAACAAACTACTATTCCCATAATTCTTTGAGGGGAATCTTTGAGTCGCATTCTAGTGCTTTAAATAAGTAGGGTGGATGGGGCCACAGAGGTGGAATTGTATACTTTTTTCAGGTATACTGTCCCGCATGCCTAAATTACCTTCACAAGTACCATTAACTATGAACTCTGTTAACTAGCACAAAATGTTGGCATAGGTTTGGAGTATATCTGCCTTGGGGGGGTATTAACCACAAATCCCTATTTGATGTGTCTTGGTGTCAGTTGGGGATGGTAACACAGAATCCAGGTTTTGTGGCACAAACCTAGCTGAAAACTTTGGCCTAGGTTAGCGGGAGGACAGATTGGGAGTTTGCAGCTAATGGACCTCTATCCATATAGGGCAACACAAGTCATATGCCCCAGCACCTCTGCCCCAAATCTTCCTGCAATGAGCCCTGGTTCCCAGTCACAGGACCGGATAGAAGTTTGTTCAGCCAAAGATGCATACAACATCCCTTCAGATCTTTTCACTCAGTCCAGGTGTGAAGCCTTTCCACCAATGTAATGAATGAGCAGCTGAACAGGGTTGTTATGGGTGTAAAGGGGACTCCGAAAATCAGCCTTTAGTTCCGTTTAGAAGCAGCAGCAGACAGAGCAGAAGACGACATATATCTGGTGAAATAAGGGGAACACTTCCAGTATTTTGTGATTTGGGCAATATTAGCTGATAATTTACTCCCCAAAATCCAAAGATAATATGAAAGTGGCATACTATACTACCTATGAGAGCATCATTATTTGGGGAGGGGGCATTGGAAGAGTAGGTTTTCCTTAAAGCACAAAATGCATACGGTATATATTCATGTGTACATACATCAAGTGCTGGGGGGTGTTAATTGTAGGAGGAAACAGTTGCTGAACCAGCATTCTTCATTAAGTGCTTGGAATCTATTCCATTCTAATTTCAAAAGAGTCCAAATTGGTCAATGTTCAAGGTGACCCATAAAGTCTCTCCTACTGGGCAGGTGTTTAGAGAGAAGTGAATATGCTGGGTTGATGGAGGCTTGAGGTCTTTCTTTGGCAGACTGAAAAATTGGACATTTTTATTTGCAAGTAGATATTTGCTGATGGTCTGCTGCAGATATTTAGGACATAACGCTAGGAATCTACATTTAATTGTTTGCAAGATGCGAGGAATAATGGTCAGTAGCTTAGCTTTTATTTTATTTTTCTAAACATGTTTAATGTTATCCCTTCACACTTGTGCATGATAATTTTGATATCAAGTCCTGCACCTAAAGCAGGAAACATAATATTAACTATTCACAATTACTACAGTTGCTTTTCAATATTATAGTGCAATATCTAAGTGGGACCAACCATTACTTAAGGGGGCTGGGCTGACTTACCCAGCCTGACTTACCCAGCCTGCTTGTAGCAGTCTGTAGCTGCCTTGACTCAATCTGGATTGGCACAGGCTGTCCCAATTTGGTTTGGGAATTGGACAAATCGGTTGCGCAACCCACAGTCCACACCAGATTTCCTGCTTCTGACTGCGCTACAGCTAACAGGTGCAGAAGAATGCCAGAAGCATCACCATTGCCCAGGGAGAGCACAATCTCTGAATCTCTGTTCAGAACATCAGTGTGTTCAACAAGCATGCAGTAGAGACCATGGGGATTGAGGAGCCTCTTTTTGTTATGGAGGTTCCCTCTGTGTTTTAAAAACATTGGAAACCACAAATACAGGTGCTCCCTGCTCCACAAGGTCACCCTACAACTTGGGGACAGTTACATGAAGGCCAAACGGGGACAGAGATAACATGCTCATCCCTGCAGCCTCACTTGCATGGTTCGTGAACATGCTGGTTGAAGAAAGGTTGATTGACTGGGCAAAGGAATCTGTGGGTAAAGGGGAACATGGGGTGCAATCTTAAAGGATACTAGGCAATTGTCTTTTCATCGCTCTAAAACAAGGGTGGGGATACATGTTGCTCTCCTAATGTTGTCAGACTACAGCCAAGCTGTCTGAGGCTAATGTGACTTTGAATCATAGAATCATAAAATTGTATCGCTGGAAGGGACATCAGGAGTTGGACAGGAATCAAGGAACATCTGAAGGCCAGAGTTTCTAGAACTTGATAAAGCAAGTAAATCTCCAGGTAGGACTCAGAAATGTACGTTTTTGAGTAAAATGCTCTATTGCCTTTAATTCGGGAATAAGGAGGTATTCTGTGAATACTTGAGCCTAGGGCTTGCCGATCAGAAGGTCGGTGGTTTGAATCCCCGCGACGGGGTGAGCTCCCATTGCTCGGTCCCAGCTCCTGCCAACCTAGCAGTTTGAAAGCACGTCAAAGTGCAAGTAGATAAATAGGTACCGCTCCGGCAGGAAGGTAATCGGCATTTCCGTGCGCTGCTCTGGTTTGCTAGAAGCAGCTTAGTCATGCTGGCCACGTGACCCCGAAGCTGTACGTCGGCTCCCTCGGCCAGTAAAGTGAGATGAGCGCCACAACCCCAGAGTCGTTCACAACTGGACTTAGCAGTCAGGGGTCCTTTAGCTTTACCTTTATGAGAATACTGGGTTAGGCTTATGCATCAAGGGTGGTCATTAATGGAGAAGCTTCGTTTTTAGAAGCAGAATGTCTCTAGGAACAAACAAAGGGGGATGGATGCTGCAGTGATAGCTCATGTATGCATGCGGTGGAGGCAGCAATGTGCGGCCAGTGAGCACAAAGCTGCCTTCATCAGGATGTGTATGGTGTTGGTGGCAAGTTAGGGGAGCTGCAGAGCAACATGTATCTGCAGACATGCCCCTGCCACCCCAGAGCCCCCCCCCAAAAAAATTGCTGCCACCTCATCCCACCCAGCCCCATCCTGATGAGCACAGGCTTGCCCCCATCAAGAGGCGGGTGTCCCCACCTCCCTCACAAGGCTCACCACTGGACCACTGGCTTTGCTACCTGCCTGTGAGCTTCCACGGGCATCTGGCTGACTGTGTTCGGAATTTGTATATTCTAGACTAGAGAGATCTTGGTTTGCTCCAGTAAAACTTTATGTTGTTATAGTTAGCAAACCCTTCAATAATAATTTGAAAAACAGGTTATCAGGAAGCCTTTGATGCTGATAGTATTTTGCAACACAAGCACTCACAGTGGCAGCTTATACTTGACAAGTGGGACATAAAAACCCCAAACTACCTAGCAAACCCGCACCCCTCAGCCTGGATTCTGAGGCAATAAATGGACTCATGAGATCAATCATAAGCTCAGATTGGCTACTTTTCTTCTTGGTTTTGCCCGCATTTTTGGCATTCTGTTTTCTCCTGTTGAAAACTGTATAATGTGGAACTATAATGACCTTATAGTCAAAGTGACTTTTCTATGCATTGAAATTGTTGATTTCAGAGGATGACTAAGTACAGAATCCCATCTCCTTGAAATTTGTTTCCAGGATGTTAACTGCAAAGCAAGTTATATATAGCAGAAAATGCATGCTTAATTTGTGCAGAAATCATGGTGTGATGAATACAATTAAAAGCCTCAGAGGGAATAATTATATTACTGCATAAAGCTGGTGGATCTGAAATTGCTTGGTGCTTGGACTTTAAATCGGCCTGTGCTCCTGTTGGGAAAGTCATTCACGGTAGCAACAAAAGTGCAGTCGGAAACAGGAAAGTTTTTTCAAAGTCATGGAAGAAGAATTTATAGTCCATGGCCTCCACAGTCAGAAGCTGCAAAGTGTAGTTCGTAAAAGAAAGGAAAAAAGGGAAGCAAAGACAAGTGCAGTACTGATTAACTATATTGCCATAAATACCATTTTTTAAAACCTCATAATTTTGTAATTGTAAATAATGATTCTATAAATACTTTTCCAGCTTTTGATCATGCCAAACATCCCAGTCCACACCCAATTAAATTGAGGCCCAGTTCTAATAAAGAATGCCTGTAGCTCATTGGCAGAACACCCCCAGGCCTGCCAGATCCACTGCAAGGCTATGCAAGATAATATTGTGCTGGATGAACTACTTTGATATAAGGCATCTTCCTAAGTTCCTACACTTGAAAGGGTTGGGTGTAAGTCAGTCCAACAAAAGTGGCACCTAAACTACAGGATCTTTACTAGCCGGTATCTGATGGTTGCGAAGACTTGCGTTTCCTGTCATTTCTCCGTGTTACTTCTTAAGCCGAATGGAGGACCACATTGGCTCTGACAGAGCACATGGTCAGCCCCGCCTGTGCTAATGCCCTGGTCCACCCAGCACCATCCAGATGAGCTGTAAGGACACCATTGTTGGAAGGGCAGCTCTGCAGCTTTATCCAACTACGCTGCCTGCAATAGTGTTATATCACAGAGTAAATTAAACTATGCATTGCAGTGAAGGAGGATGAAAATCAGTATAAAGGTAAAGGAACCCTGACCATTAAGTCTAGTCACAGACGACTCTGGCGTTGTGGCGCTCATCTTGCTTTACTGGCCGAGGGAGCCGGCATTTGTCCGCAGACAGCTTTTCCGGGTCATGTGGCCAGCATGACTAAGCCGCTTCTGGAGAAACCAGAGCAGTGCATGGAAACGCCGTTTACTTTCCCACTGGAGCAGTACCTATTTATCTACTTGCACTTTGAGGTGCTTTCGAACTGCTAGATTGGCAGGAGCAGGGACCAAGCAACGGGAGCTCACCCCATCGCAGGGATTCAAACCGCCGACCTTCTGATCGGCAAGCCCTAGGCTCTGTGGTTTAGACCAGAACACCACCCATGTCCCTATAAAAATCAATATAGGGGTGGCTTTTTTAATAATAAAAGGCAACTCTGTGTCTACCACAATACACACCTTTTCCCTTAAAGAGAAATGCAGGAAAACAGCAACAATGAATGTCTCTAAACAATATGAATTGGACCCAATTTAATCTTGTTGACTAAACCAGGTATTATGGTGGACCTCTGCAGTGAACAGAGCATTTGCCTCATACCTCAAGTAAGAGTCACTACGCACATCCTAGTATTAAACACATATGTGAGTTTTCCACAGTGTACTTAAGAAATAAGCCCTGTTTGTTTGTTTGTTTGTTTGTTTGTTTGTTTGTTTGTTTGAAAAAAGCATACCACTATTCATACACAAAAATAGAGTGGTCCACAACAATCATACATAAAACCACCGAGAGACAGAAAATGAGTTAGAAAATAACTACTACCAAAAGTTATTCAAATATATTATATTTCATATGCTAGGGGAGTGCAGGTGAAAAGCATGAAGCTGCCCTAAATATTCAGATAGCATATATAACTTGCATTTTAATATGGTACAATACCAAATAATGTGAGGATTCAACCATGAGTGAACAATTTCTGGCACCACAGATGTAGTATGTGAAATGGACCTAGATTGACATGGTTCTGTTGCAGCTATCAAACTCCACCCTAGGTTATCCCTTGAGAGACCTTTTAGCTCTTTTTAACACTCCCCAGACTTTTTGACCTACAGTTGTCTTACTGTTTTGGCAAGCTTTAGGCAGGCAGTTAGATTTATGGTTTGCTCTAATAGAATAAATTAACATATCAGAGTTAAATCCAACGTAGTCTTTCCATTTGCACAATGGCTTCTGTTTGTGCAACATAACTTCTCCTCCCTCTCCTTCACCTGTGAACCCCCTCCCCCCCAAAAAAAAATCTGCTCTAGGGTTACTCCCAACCCTGAGTGACTTTCAGCATACCAAAGGTGTGGCGGGGGGAGAGATGAGGAGCACAAGTAATGGAAATTATGGGGGAGAAATGCCAAAATTGTGCTAGGTATGAATGTTTTGATCCAGCAGAATCAAGGTAATAAAAGCTCTTGGAAAAAGAAATTGTAAAACAATTTACTTTGAAAGACAGGACCATGTGGTTTCTCCCAGGAAGCATTTTGTGAAGAAGTATTGTTTCTGTCTCTCTCTCCCCCCCCCCCATGTCCATCCTTGCCTCCCAAAATTCTGCTAGAATCCACAGCATATAGCCTATTGAATTGTATTTGATGGCTGTCAAGCATGAAACCTGGGGACTTATTTTCATCAAATCTCTGTTGGATATGCACTTTGTTCTTCTCTAACCAAATCTCTGGCTACTATCTTAAATACAGGTTCTAGTGCTTTGGTGAACCCAATATGGTGATCATATTCTGCAACCCATACTTCTCATTAAGGAAATCAAAAGATTAGCACTCGTGACATACCATTTTGGACCCCTGAAACTTTTGCTGATCTGCAATTTCCAACTTTGCAGCATGCACTTTCTTGCTAGATTAATCCTCACGCAATTTGTCTTTTTATTGTCTTAAGAATTGCCACAAATTAGCTTATTCATATACTTTTTGACATCCTTTCTGGGTCACACTCTAGCCATCCACATTTTTTCTTACTCTGCTCCGAGCCTTTTGGACGTGATTCTCAGGAGGCAAGGAAGGTGTAACACATACAGTTTTGTTCCAGCCCATTTGATTCAAATCTATTTTACCCCTGCACTCTTTGAACAAAAAAAAGAGGACGAAAGTCCCCAAGTGCAATGTACTGTCCACTTCCCCGCTTTCTGTTTCTTAATCTTTCTACATATCTTCACAGCAGACAAACCTTCAAACAAAATGCAGTCCTTAGAGAGAGATGAGTCGAGATTAGCATGTGCAATGTCCATATAATCACTGTTTTATTCAACACCTCTGAATGGATAAATCTTGCGTCCAATGGGACTGTGAGAAAAGGAAAGCAAACAATGAATTCCAATCAGGCTGCAAAGCGCCACAAATAAAACAGTGACAAAATACAGCTTCCAATTAAGAAAAAATAAATGCAGCCAAATCTCCACAAACTCAGTGTAAGATTAATTTCCATAACAGTTGACACTTTTCCTGGTAATTCAAAAACTACACAAATATATTTAAAATATGAACACTTGTATAGTCAAGTATCAATTAACCTAATAGCTCTGTGTCATTTTCTGAGGTGTACAGCTCATAGAGAAGGGTAGGAAGGGAGAAGAGCCTAGGAGGAGGAAGAAGATTTTGCAGTCTGATATCGCAGGAGGCGGGACGTGGGCGGGGCTGTGGTCTAAACCACAGAGCCTAGGACTTGCCGATCGGAAGGTCAGCGGTTCGAATCCCCGCGATGGGGTGAACTCCCATTGCTCAGTCCTAGCTCCTGCCCACCTAGCAGTTTGAAAGCACGTCAAAGTGCAAGTAGATAAATAGGTGCCGCTCCAGCAGGAAGGTAAACAGTGTTTCCGTGCGCTGCTCTGGTTCGCCAGAAGCGGCTTAGTCATGCTGGCCACATGACCCGGAAGCTGTACGCCGGCTCCCTCGGCCTATAGAGTGAGATGAGCGTGCAACCCCAAAGTCTTCTGCAACTGGACCTAATGGTCAAGGGTACCTTTACCTTTATTGCAGGAGGCAGGTAATGTTACATGGGCCTATTCTCTGTCCTGCCACAGCTCAATGGCTGGTCAGCTTTTATTCCTTTCCTTCTTCAACACCATGACTTATCTCTCCCACAGGAACTACTGGGAGATGTGGGTAATTTTGAAGTATATTAAGGAAATAAAATAAACAAATACTTTATTTGTAGCCCTGTGGTAGTTTCCCCATGCCAAGATCAATCCTGCCTTTGAGAGGTACTCTTAGCAGAAGACAAGGAGTGGATTTAAGAGGCAAAGAAAGCAGCATGGATTTTCCCTCCTGAGATTTAAGGTAAATTTCCAGCTCATAATAAAAGTATTTAAAGGTTTCTCTTGACCAAGATCTCAACAAATGTAGACAAGCCAAATAAGACCTGGCTAGCCTCTTATCTCAGGGATGGGAAACCAGTGAGTCCAAATGTTATTGAACTCCAAAGTCCCATCAGCTCCAGCCAGATTGGTCAATGGTCAAGGATGATGGGAATAGTAGCTAACCCCTGCATGATCTACAGGAATCCTTTCATATCCCATGAACTATCATCATCTTGCTCCCAATGGTATCCGCATCCCCACCAGCCAGCCCCCACATAAGCTTCTGAAGGACCATCTTGTCCTTAGGATGGAGAAATACCTCTGATTTCTAAACAAATAACCGTTCCACTTTTTGTTATAGCATTTTGTAATCAATGTTTGTTGTGAACATTTGGCTGTGAGGCACAACTGCCGAGGGGTTGAGACTTGGAGAAGTCTGGATATATATTTCCCCCCATATAACTGAGAGGCAGATGCAGAACTGTGTGTTCTTAGAGCAGCAGAAGCAGGGCCAGTAGGACAGAGCATATTTCCACCTGTCCCCAAATATGCTTCACTGGCCTCTCCAACTCAAAAGAAAAGTGGGATTTGTGAGACGGGCCGCTCTTACCTGACCATATCTTAAGCCGCAAATTTCCCCGCCAGTTTTAGGGAACTAGAACACGGCAACCCCAGATGTGTTCCATTATTCAATCCAATTCATTTTTTAAAAATATTGACAATGAAAGCTTTTCCAGAGTGAAGCTTGGAGCTGTTTGCCTGGAAACAACTTTCCCCCAGACTGCACACTCTCCTTAACTCCAATTCTATTAATCATGCTACAAATCCTCCTTTTCAAATGGAGTCTGTAGTGGTGGAGCCTAAAAAGATGTTTACAACATGATTCAGTTAACTGAACAAGCTGTCCTTATTGCAGAAACCTGTATTCCCATAAACGTTGTTGTGACTTAGTCTTATCTTTTGTAACCACACATTACGTGCCCTCTTCCTGGTCTTCATTAGGTCCAGCTGCTGAGCCGTAGGAAATTCATTTCTAGCAATAGCATCTGTCTCATTGGCAACCCCTGCTTTCACTTCGCTTGGCTCATGCTGCAATTGTCTTCAGGCTGTGAAATGATTAGGATGCTGATGTGATATCTTGTTCACTTGGAAAGGATACTATTGCTTTTAGCAAACTTGTGATGTGTACTCAGAGATATTCTGGCAATTTTCTCCCTAGAATGTGGTCAGCAAGAAAGAAAGCAATATTGCTTCATCCCTCTACAAACAGAGGCTCTTATCTTCCTTTGCATTTTTTTTTTCAGAACAAGTTCACAGGAAACAAATGTGAAAGATGCCCATCTTAGGGCTGAGTGACTTTATGCACATAAGGGATGATCCATAACCACTTGCTGCTTCCTTCCATTCAGCTCCCTATGGGATTCCTCGTATCTGTTAAGCTCCCTCCCGTGTACAGAATTTGGCAGGATTTGTTACATAACACATTTGTACCTATGCCAGTTCACTAGATATTTGAGTCAACCCAATTTATGGAAATCATGTAATTTGAGCTGGTCTTGGGGTTTAAGTGGATTCAATTTCCATCCCCTTCAGTGTTGGAAAATGCTGTCAAGTGGTATATTGACATGAAAATGTACCTACCAAGAAAGGTATGGACTGAGAGTAGACTTCACCTTCATGGATTCCTATGCCCCTGCTATCATTTATTTATTCCTTTGCAATCTGGTAGTCTGCTCTGATTAGGAAGGAAGGAATTGCATTAGACACTTCTAGAAGCCTTCAGAAATTTGGACTTCCGGGGGTAATCGGTGGCTTCTCATGTTGGTTTTACTCTGCTCCTTAGTTGCCTGACTCCTGGACTCTGCTTGCACATATCTTGCATCCCAACTACCCTAGGAACCAACTCTTGGGGGTCAAGGTCCCTTTGACTCCCCTCACTCTCCTCAATATTTGAGGGAACCAGGGCCCCCCACATTTGATGGACATTGCCATTCAAATGGTGTGCATGTGTAACATCTTGTGATCGATGATGCAGGATGGGGCTTAACTGCCCCCCCCCCATATTTTATTCTAGTTGGCCCCCCTCCAACAACCTATGTCATAGTAATAATCTCCACCTGTAGTCCAGCAATTCATTTCCTGCGATATCAGAATGTTTCTCTCCCAGTATTCTAGTACCCTGTTTCTTCTTCCTTAGCTATTTTGTTCTTCTACTTCTTTAAGTTGGAGATTTTCAGCATTGGTATGAGCCTTGGTCTTGACCTAAGTCGACCAGTAGAGCTACAGTATACTTGGGATTTCTATCTTTTGAGAGAGAGAGAGACAGAGAGAGAGAGAGAATGAATATTCCCAGTGCTTGGGCCCACAGCTTAGACCCTCAAACATGCCATTGATAGAAATTAATCATGAGGGCTGCACTAGATGTTCCCCCACTATTATTTCTGGATTGAAAAGTACTAATTTCCCTCAAACATTTACACTGACCATTTGAAAACCATGTTTGTTGCCATTTCACCCTTTTTATTTGTGCTTAATTCTCAATAGGTGATCCCAGCAAATCATGAGACCGTATATCCCATTTTATTTGGCTGCATACTGAAATCACTGAGAAAAAGTTAAGCCAATACAGTGAGGGCAATGCTCCTGGAATAAATTAACAAGAAATGTGATAATCTACCTGACTAGATGAATCCTACAGGAGCTGTCATCACAAAATCAAAATGAGGTGACATTTTTTTGGCTGAACATGTTTGTGGGAACACTTAATTTGCCAGCTTATATTTATCAGTCATGTTCCCAAAATCAGCTTGGAGCATTTGCCTGATTCTTTGCATAGACTCAATTTCTTCAAATTCCCCAGTAGATTCTTGTCCTGTTCTGCTGCACATCTATTAAATAGGGCACACATTTTTCTTTGTAAAGCAGAAATTTTTAATCTTACTGTGAAGCTAAATCAGTGGGTGTTAAAAGAAACTACCTCCTGGTGAAAAAAAGAAATGCCGGAATAATTGAGGTTTATGGCTTCAGGGATGGGGGGGTGGGGGCTTGTTCACATAGCCAGGATTAGTCTTGATCAGATAGATTCCTATAATTTTAGGAAGTTTGCTACAACAGAAAATGACAAATGATGTCATCACTTTCAAAGTACAAAACAATCAAACATTCAGCAAGACTATCCATTCTTTTTACAACAAATTTGTTATCCATTCTACGTATTATAATGTGAGAAGAAAGAAAAACTGAGGAAAGTGAAGTAGGCAGTGGAAACACAAACTCACCAAATGAGCACCGAGAGAGACTGAATTTGGATAGGTCAATTTATCTGTAACGGACAGTCCCTGCTCTCCTTTGTACACATCTAAATTTAAATTTAGACACTGACTTTCATCCAAAGATCACAGGGTGTATAAAAATACAATACATAGCATAATGACAAATAAAATAATAACACCACAAACGCGCGCACACAGAGAGTTTAAAAGGCCATAAACAAGTTATTTAAGTTGTGCGTGAAAGCTGGAACCCTTTTTCAGAATTTTCAACGGTCTTGGTTTCATTATGAATGTCATGTTTCTGCATTTCTGCAATTCTGACTGTAAGGTATGCAAAACCTTGTTAGCAGATTGCTCCTTAATTAATCCTACAAAGCCACTATCATCTGGATCCAACATTGCTATAAAGGTCATACGGTTATGTTGCACTAGTTACTTTGACAGCCTTCAAAGTAAGCAGTTATGTGCTGGAACAGAATGTCTTAGAATCCAGCAAATTAGTTCTTATTTCAACCCATAAAGATGGCAATCATTCTGCAAGCCTGTTTTCCCAACTTAGAAACAAAAATTTATTTTGGGCTCCTGTCATTTGTAAGAGAGTTTCTTAATGGGTTTCACTTCTGCAAATTTGTCTAGCAAAGCAAAAGCAACAGAAGTGGGAACAAGGTTGCTCCCATTCTTGGCAGTAGCACAAAATGTATGCATAGCATCCCCTGGTGCCTCTTCATCCTCTTTTATTATTATTGCTACTAGTACAGATGTTTTTCAGCCAGTTCTTCCAACAGCTGAACCAGTGCCAGACCCTCCTGGTGGGAATGGGATGTGTGCCAGCAAAGAAGTGTAAGGATCATGATCTGGGACTTGTAAAATTCACCTTTCTGCATAAAGTTTCATAAAAACCATGAGACGCTGACGTCAAAGAAGGTTGGTGCTGCTACTCAGTTAGTTTTTCTTTCTAAGTGCAAATCGCATGCACTGTAGAAATTAATAGGTTAAGACCTGAAGCAACTGGAACTAATCCTGTTTTTTCTTACAGAGTGTAGAGCCATGGCCAGATTATAATGGTGGAATAGGTAAAATTGCATCATGACCCATGTGAGCAGTGGGGCCAGACTCTGAGCTTCCTTAAAAAATAAAAAAGCCTCTGGCCCTCTGAGAAGACTATAAAGCAAAATGTGCAGGGAGACTTCTAAGCTATATCTGTGAGTTACGCTAACCTGACTGCTCCAACCTTTCAGTTAGTCAATGAATGAAGTGAGAACTGTGATGATTTCAAAAAGTTAAAAATGTGAAACCACATGATCATCAGGACTATTCTTAGTCCTCAAATGCTCCCACCATGATAAATTTGTTCATTGTTAAGATCCACAAGAATTATTTTGTGGTACCCTTATTTAGTGTGCTCCTTTTGTGGGAAGGGGGTCCCTCTTTTGGGAAGTGCACCAGGGCCCACAATCACCTTAACCCAAAGTTGGGGACATCACAATTTCTTCTCAATGCAGACATTCAGAAACATACTGTCAAGGTCTATGGCACTTGAGGATCACAGGCAAAACAGGCAACCAAACCACAAGACAAGCAAATAACATAAAGGACCTTTGCCACCCCACCTTCTTCTCTTATTCTTCTGGCAAAAGGTGTCCATGGCAGAGGTCACCAACAGAGGCTGGTCTTCCTGTGGCACCCATGAAAGGTCTCAAGTCTCTAAAATCCACAATGCACAACAGAGTGTTTGCCATTCCTGCTCTGTTTGCACTGGCTAGACCTCTCCTATTTTGAACATGCCCCCTTATAGATGCTCATATTTCATTGGATACCAATACTGGACACCCATCCTTCTGTTCTGAACAGAGGCAAAGGCACTTTAGCCACAAGACAAACCAGAAGGTTGCCTACGGTGGCAAAATTGGGAATTGCCTGGTGTCGTTGTCCATTATCATTATATCCTCTGCATGTTTATTTATTAAAATTGTTAGTTGCTTTATCTTGCCTGGGGCAACCCAAAGCAACTTACAACCAAACAAATAGACATTAAAGATATATTAAATAAAGATATATTAAAACCACAATGATAGTGAAATACATCAAAAACATCCCACTAGCTTCTAAAAGGCCACAGATTAAGGCCAGAGGCCTGCCAACTGAGATATTGCAGGACTTCTCTGTGAGGGAGCCTTTTCTGTGGTGGTGCCATGGAGTTGGGGCTATGGAGACTGTATGCTAATATGTCAATCATGGAACCAATTGTTTAAAGCAGAGCTGGCGAACCTGTGGGCCTCTAGTTGTTGCAGGATTACAAATCCCTGCACCCCTGACTATTGGCCATGATAGCTGGGCCTGATAGAATTATATAGTTCAGCAACATCTGGAGAGCACCAAGTTAAAGTGTCCCTCCAATGAAGCACATTACAGATGCAGAATGTCCCAAATATTTCCCCTCAAGCTTTAGCAGTCTTGTTTATTCAAGCCAAGCCGTTTATAGATGCAAAACTGAGATTTGCTTTTTGAAAAATTTAAGAGCTGTGAGTGTCCATAAATCAGTTATGACAATCATTGTCAAAGCAATCAATGAGCGAGGAATCTGCATTAATTCAAATAATATTGATAGCCACACGAGCTTGCATCAGTCTTCTGTGAAAAATGAGACATCTTCTTAAAAAAATCAATATTTTCCCGTTTATGTCACTCACTCGAAGTGTATCAATAATACATTACTTTGTACCTTGAGTGTCGGTGGCCTTTGAGATGCTGAGGGATCTTACAGTCATATTTAAGGAAAGCAGAGGGGAGGGAAGATATTCAAACAATGAGTTGCTAAAAAGCCTAAGGGTCCCATATTACTGTCCTCTGGGGTGTGTGTGTGTGTGTGTGTGTGTGCGCGCGCGCACGTGCTAACTAAAATATGTATGTGGAGCATTACTGGCTGAATGTATTATTTATAATTCATCCCTCAATCAGAGCGGCTTGTACTGTCTCTTTGTCGGAACCTGTTAAAAAGCAAGGCGAACATCCAAACTCACTAGTGACATCCTTATCTCTTCCTGGCCCATGTGAGCAGAAAAGTTATACAGGTGTGCACACTGTATGGCGAAAGAAGAAGAAGAAATACAAGTTGCAGAATTACAGCATCCATTCATCACAAAAGAAACATTTTAATTGGTTATAGGTGGAAAATATCTACTTGACAGTCAGTTTCTCACTTTTCACATAAGTGCTTTGCTGCTTGGATGCCTAATCTTGTTTAGTATAGGGAAAGTAATTTGACATGAAAGTACCTCGATGGCTGCCGAAAATTAATTGCCAATTAAAAAAGAAAAATGTTTGTGCTACTCTATAAACAAGCCAACATATAAACCTTTCAGTCTTGTTCCTTTATTTATGTCTTTGTAGATCTGGTTTCAAGCTATTTGCATACAATTTACAAATTCACATTATAATTCTCCAGTATATTTATGATTTTATAGTTGTATATATTTTACCTCAATGAAAAATATTTATTTCTGTGTACTGCTGTTGCTTATTATTTAACAAAAACATTTCATTACATTTGATAGTTTATGTGTCTTCTTTAGAATGAGACATTTTTATTTCTAGGTCTCAGAAGAGATTGTTTTTAGCTTATAAGTAACAAAAAGCAGGGTTTTCCCCCCTAACTTTTTAGCTTTCATAAGCTTTTACAGGCATGACTAACATATCAAGAAAGGTTTAAACTCCATGTTTCCTTCATACACACAAGCCACATGAAGTCTGGAAGTTTCTTCTAGTTCTTTCCTATTAAAAAGTTCTGAAAGTCAAAAACAGAAGGCTCAAAAATATGACAATTCTAATACTTACAAATTTCCAAATTACCATGCTGCAGATATTTTTCGATCATACAACTACAGTTCACTCTGCTAAGTACAATAACAGGATACCAGCTTTGCCCTGGAAACAAGTAGAGATGCTATTGAAGTTTGAAAAATCAGAATATGAATTCTGAAGGCTCATGAGACTCACCTTCAATACAAAGCTGAGTGTTATGGCCCAGAGTTAGGAATTTCCGGCATATACACAAAATTCAGACCCCCATTTCCTACGAAGCAGCAGTTCCAGTGGGGGTGGGGCACCTCAGGCCTGGACAGCAAATGTGGCCACCCAAACCATTCTACCAGGCCCTCAGAACTTTCCCCTGCCACACCCTACTGGCCCTTGCGTTTTTTTGCCTGAGTGGAATAGGTCCTTCAACTCTGATAATGCCTCTTGCATACCTGGATGAAGCACAGAGGGGTGTGTGTGTGTGTGTGTGTGTGTGTGTGTGTGTGTGTGTGTGTGTGTTGTAGAGAGGTCCAAAGGTAACTTTCATATTCATTGCCCCACCAACCTCTGCCTCTAGCCCTGCCCACTACTGGTATATTGGCCTTGGAAAAGAGCCCAGAAGGAAATGCAGTTTCAGACTGCAAAAAGTTCTCCACTCCTGAGCTACAGCATAACCTATGGCCATGAAAATGTGTCAGTGATTGACATGCCATTTTCCAAGGTCTGATGCTTACAGGTCTCAAGTGACAAACTAGCAGTCCTTGGAATAGGTATTTAATCTCCTTGCTTCACAGCCTCAGGGTAGCAGCCTTCTTAAGAGTGTCACCTCCCCTCCTCAAATGGCAGGAAGCCAGATGAAACTTCCTCCTCCTATCATCTTGTTAACCACCACAGATACTCACATCTCTTCCTTTTTGAACTGCCTTGTTGGTAGTCTCTTCCTCGGGTTCCATCTCACCATAATACACTAATTTCCTTGATGTCATTTGTTCACTCTTTCATGCTGTACCACAAAGAGGGAAAAAGTGTGCCTGGTGGCCAGTAGTAACAGCAGCTTAGGCCCCCAGCTCTCCACGATCTTAAAGGAGGTGGCTGCTCATAGCTCCCTGTGAGTCTCAGTGGTACTCCCATGGCAGCTTTGTGGGTGCATGCAGGGATCTAGGGTCACACAAAAGTATTGATTGCCACAACCATTTCTGGCCACTCCGTGGCCAGTGCTTGGAATGAACTAGTTCAATTGAGCAAAGTTCCCCAAACTAGTTCAAAAATCTCTGAAGTCTCTTGAAAGTAGTTCCCATAATTTCCAGGTTGATTAAAGACAAATTGAGTTCATTTTGGGGTAGAACTTTGAATGCTTTCTAGTTCATCTTCATGTTCATTCCATCCATTTCCACCCCAAAATGAAAGAGAACCAGACTTTTAGCTTTCATATTTTCCCCCAATGAAATATTGATTGGACATATATACAGAAAGACAGAAAGCAAAACATGGAGGCAAATACTTGTCAGGCAGATATGGACCACTGCTGTTGCTAAGGGTGCTTGGTATCTTAATCACTTATACTAAGCAATTGGAAGGAAGGAACGTGAGGCATTTCCTGTATCTTCCCTGCTGAGAGGTTAATACTCTTCCAACAGGAACACAACAAGTACATGTACAGTAACAAAGCAAATGACATCAGAAGGTACAACACCAAGCAATTCACAGAGCAAAGAAATTATTGTTCCCCTTTTCTGTCTAATTCAGAAAGGCAAAAGTGTTAACATTGGCTGACCTAATTTATTGAAGGGGAACTGAGATTAGGAAATCAGTTTCCTAATAGGTTATTGATGGTGTTTCTGTAGGTCATCTGATTTGGTGTGTCAACTGATGTTATATGCTAATAGTAGTTTGCCTCCACTAGCAACCTAGCCACCACATTCTGCACCAGCTGCAGCCTCTAGGTCAGCCTCCAGGGTCACCCCACATACAGCGCACTGCAGTAATTCTGCCATGAGGTTGCCAGTGCATGCACAATAATGTGCTATGGCCCTTCTGTGAAGTATTCCTTGACGAGTATCAGCAAATGGTCAGCTGACACACAAGAGCCTAACCTGACGAAATCAGATGACCCACTAGGGCACCAAATGTGTAGGCTTTGTTATTGAGACAAGGTTAGATATAGAAAGGGAAAACTTTGCCTGAAAGTAGTCATGAGCTAGGGGGCAGTTCCAATCCTGACTACAGGGTTTAAGCCTCCATTTAAGGCTGAGAAGGGGAGGCCTATGATGTAACTGGGTTTCCCTTCTGAGTCGCTTTGTTACAGAAAAACCTAAAAAGGTGAGACATGCAGGCAATGTGATCTCGGGGGCAATCTTCACAAGAACTAATCAGATCCCATCAATAACCTATTACGAAACTGATTTCCTAATCTCGGTTCCCCTTCAATAAATTAGGTCAGCAAATGTTAACATTTTTGCCTCTCTGAATAACACAGGAAGGGATAATTTTCTTTGTGAGTTGCTTGGCATTGCCCCCTCCAATGTCTTAGGATGCTATTCTGGCCCCACTTTTCTACTGATATATTTCTCTCTTTTTCTGCAGACATTTTGTTGGCCTCTGTTGTATTGATTGTGGCTGCTGAAGGAGAAGGAGACTTCTGATTGTGTTCTGCTTGGGAGATTGTTAATGCAGAGCAAAGCTAGAGATGCTAAGCAGGTCACTGGACAGTCTTTCATAAATATTCAGTAGGAACAAACATCGTGAAAGACACTAATGCTGATAGAATTCACAGATATGCTAAGTAAGAATAAAGCATTTCCTGCAGAGAACTCCTGTTGAGACTATATGGCCTTCTGCTTTAATGAAGTTATACTATCGCCTAATGGAAAATGATGTCAACATCTTCCCTTCCATACCATGTACTTTAATCCTTAAAAGATATATATTTTATCAAGTACATAAATTACTGGGATGATCAAGTGCTGAGCTAAGCTGTTAGCATGGGTTGTAATATAGTTCCCTTTGGCCGCAAGTGGATTTCTATCGAAATATATAAAACAAATATCTCATTTCAAGAATCAGAGCTATTTTTCATTGCAAAGCCAAGTTACTTCTTCCACTTGTTAGATACTATTCCAAAAGGCTCAGCTCTGCTTCTCAAGCTGTTACATATCTTACACGCTAGTTCCAGGATTGCATATTTGCCACAATCTAATGTGACCAAAGATAGAACCGAAGGTGGCAATATGCAGATCAGAGCAGGCTTGATTCCCAGTAGCTTCTGTTCTTTCATGGCAGAAATAAACAGGGTGCAAGATTCTTGGAGAGTCCAACAGTCTTGCAGGTAGAGTTGGGAAAGAGGCAAAACTTGCTTCTCCCAAGAACTGCCATCACCAGGGACATGGTTTGCGTGTTCAGACCCAAAGACCTCCCCCCCCAAAATAAATTCACACTTGACTCAAATTTTAGTTTTGGTTTCTGGCAGAATTTAGGCCACAACTTTATTGATTACAGAAAGTGAGTGGTTGTATACGCTCTGGTTTGACTAGCTCCCTGCACCCTTGCAGGTAGCGCTGACCCAGAGCTCTATCATAGTTCAGCCAAGGGTGAACATCTGAGGTAGGTAGAAAGCCTGGGTACTGGCTATGTCCACTCCCCAGATGCTCCCCTGGACTCAGGCATGGGCACAACCCCCTCTCAGGGGTTGATCAAACCAAGTTGAGTCCCCGGATTCCTTTAACAGAATACCCTTCACATAGGGATGTCGAGACCACTCTCCCATCCCTACCACCTGAACCAGTGCCTATCCGTAACCTTAAAAGTTGTGACGATTTGCTATGCGGCAGGAGAAACCCAAATGGCAACAGCCAATCAACCGATCAACAGCCAATCAACCTGCTGTGCCCCTGTCCCAAAGACAGACGACACATGACGGCATAGCAAGGTGAATTGCACAAAGCCCTAAAAATAGGGAGAGGTGGGCGGGTGTTCCGAATGCACGTGCATGGGTATAGGTCCCTCAATCTGTTTAGACTGCACCCCATTGGCCAGATTGAACTCAACATTGAGGGACCTACCAATCGGGTGTTGTGGCTAACCAATCCAACCCACCCACAACACAGGAGGTCAGTCTCCAGGTCTCACCGCAACATGTGCCTTCTTTTAGGGAGGACACAATTACACACTAGATATGCATACATGTCCCAGGAACATCCAGGAACAATGCTTTGCTCTGGGTACAGCCTTATGGGAGATATAGCCTAGCAAGGCATGGAGTGCAGTAAAACCCATACGGTAGAATTTACACAGAGGGCAGATCATTCAAACCCATTCTCTATCACTGTCTGCATTATTCTGGAGAGTAAAGTTTTGGTTTTTAAAAGCCTTACTAGTTTCAATTTATATTGACTCTTTAAAGTTACCTCAAGCTTTCAATGGTGATGTTTTAATAGCTGCTTCTATGTTCCTATTTGGTTTTTGAAGTCATTCTTATATAATGTAATTATGATCTTGTTTTAGTATAATTTTATAGGATGTCACCTTGAGCTTTTAGTAGAAAGATGACTAATAAATGCAGGAATGAATTAATATATCCTATCCCAAACGTGACCCTATAAACATCTCCCATAGAAGCCAATGGGAGCCACAAATTTCTGAGGAGGAGAATAAACCTATAACCACTCAGAGTGCAGTAAAAGTGGGTATTAAAGAGACCTTTGCTTGTGTCTCAAGTCCTGCAGGAGAAAGCATCTGAGATGCTCAGTGAGGAGGGAGACAGTAGTTTGCAAGCAGAAACTCAGATGAAAACTGCTAGCTGCATTTTACAGGCCAGTTCACAGCACTTTTGAAGTGTGCATCAACTCTCCTCCAGGTCATTGTAACCTCTCCTCCTGTAGTGTTAACTGCATAGCAGGTATTCTGTGGCCTTTTGATATTCATGAAATATCATTAGCCAGCACCGTTCCTCTGTTGGCAGTCACATAACTATAGCCACACAGTGAATCCCAAATTGGACATCTGCTCTCAGTTCATCCTGAAAGCATTTGCTCAGCAGAACTCAAAGAACTACACTGGAGATTAAAACAGGAACGCATTAATTCAAACATAACCCATCCTTTGTCTTTTTGATCTTGTACGGAGCTACTAGAACAAAGACGGCAAAACATAACTAGACAGCTTCACATATACACCCTTCTTCCCATTGATGGGAAGCTCTCTAGGCTGTCTTTAAATGGGTCAGCTATGTCTGTAGGTTGGGAGAGAAAGGATTAGAAGCTGATGGTGTTCTTGTAATAGCCTTTCTGTTTACGAATATGTAGACTGAGCAAGTATTAGAAGGGTACAGAAGCAAGCACACAGGCCTTGAAATATTCATAGTAGCACTAGTGTAGTCGCCAGCACACAAATCATGAAGTATAACAATAAACAAACCTATAATTCTGTCCCCTTCGACACATTCCAGTGCACCAATTTCAGATCCATGGATTTGGTAATCTAGGAGTTTGGAACTATCCACAAATTAGTCATTAACATAGCACACAAACCCCAAATACCCACATCACAGAAAGCCTAAAAGAGTGGAGCACTTTGCACAGAATGGCATAAGAGAACCGTGTAGCATATTAGCTAGAATGACCTCTTGCCTCAGCCACTAAGTCAGCAGCTGCCAGCACACCATCATCTCTCAACCACTGTCTCTCACTTCCCCTCTGCAGAATAGGATGGCGATACTGGCCTATTTTGAAGGGTTGTTTCAGCATTACTGCAAAACACTTAGATTGCAATCCTAAACACACTAAGAAGGGAGCAAGTATCAATGAACACAATCGGGCTTTACTTCTAATTGATAGTTTGCGTGTTCAGACCCAGAAACCTCTCCCCCCCCCCAAATAAAAACACATGTGACTCAAATTTTAGTTTAGTTTTGGGCAGAATTTAGGCCACAACTTTATTAATTACAGAAAGTGAGTGGTTGCATAGGCTCTGGTTCAACTAGCTCCCTGCACCCTTGCAGGTAGCGCTGACCCAGAGCTCTATCATTGGTCAGCCAAGGGTGAACACCTGAGGTAGGTAGAAAGCCCGGGTACAGGCTGTGTCCACTCCCCAGATGCTCCCCTGGACTGAGGCACGGGCACAACCCCCTCTCGGGGGTTGACCAAACCAAACTGAGTCCCTGGATTCCTTTAATGGAATACCCTTCACATAGGGATGGCAAGACCATTCCCCCATCCCCATCACCTGAACCAGTGTCTATTACAGTGTCCTTACAAGTTGTGATGATTTGCTACATAGCAGGCAAAACGCAAATGGCAACAGCCAATCAGCCAAATGGGGGAAATTCCTGCCGTGCCCCTGTCCCAATGACAGACGACACATGACGGTATAGCAAGATCAATCACAAAATGCCCTAAATATAGGGAGAGGTGGGCAGGTGTTCCGATGCACGAGCCAAAAGAGGAAGCTCTGGGTCACGTGCATAGGTATTTATAGGTCCCTTGATTCTTTGAGACAGCACCCCATTGGCCAGATTAAACCCAGCAATGAGGGACCTACCAGTCAGGTGTTGTGGCTGTCCAATATACCCACCCACAACAAGAAGGTCAGTTTCCAGGTCTCACCGCAACACGTGCCCTCTTTTAGGGAGGACACGCTTTGTCAACACATGGATCAACAACATGTTGTTGGACTGCAACTCGCATCAGCCAATATTAGCATCATTGTCAATAGTCAGGGAAAAGGTAGTCCAACAACGTCTGTAAAGCCACAAGTTTAACAGATCTCTGGTCCAAAGTGAAGGACATAGAATATAGAGCTGCAATTAATACTGACCACTTTTTAAGATTTGCCAAAAGTGTTTGGTTTTACCACTCAGGTTCAGAACATAATGTTTTAACCACATTTTGGGGGGGAAATTGAGCATGAAGTCGAACCACAAAATTTGAAAGTTTACAAATTGCCAGCTGTCAAATACTAAAAACAATGCATGTTATCTATCAAATGCTGTCTGTCCCAAACCACATCCTTTCTCCAAACATTAATATATATTTTACACCATCCTTCATCCAAACTGATTCCAAGGCAGTTTACAACAATATAAATAAAAAAATAAAATGAAGGCAGCCATTGAAGCTCTCTTAAGAGCAGTGAAATATGATCCAAACAAGCTTTACCAATTGAAATTCTGGAAGCTGTAGTTGAACTATCTTCAGAGACAGCCCCACGTATAGCACATTGCAGTAATCCAAATGGAGTTTACAAGGCGTAAATAGCCATGACTAGTCTATCTGTGCCAGGAGTGGTTGCCAGTGAAGCTGATAAAAGATGTAATGGCAAGGGCCATAGCTCAGTGTCAGAACATCTGACAAAAGACTCCCAGCATCTCCAAGCAGGGTTGGGAATGTCCTGTTTGCAATCATAGATAGCCACTTCCAGTCAGTAAAGACATTACTGAGTTAGAGAGCCAGTGTGGTGTAGTGGTTAAGAGCGGTAGTCTCGTAATCTGGGAAACTGGGTTCGTGTCTCCGCTCCTCCACATGCAGCTGCTGGGTGACCTTGGACCAGTCACACTTCTCTGAAGTCTCTCAGCCCCACTCACCTCACAGAGTGTTTGTTGTGGGGGAGGAAGGGAAAGGAGAATGTTAGCCGCTTTGAGACTCCTTAAAGGGAGTGAAAGGCGGGATATCAAATCAAACTCTTCTTCTTCTTCTAGATGGATCAACTGTCTGGTTTAGTGTAAGGCACCTCCACTCCACCGATGCCACTGGGGCCTCTACAGTCAAAGAAAGATGGGTTGCGTTAAAAGAATGTAAAAAAAAACTTACACGTAGACCAATGTGCTTTCAGTATTCTGAGAAAGTACCAGTACCTCTCTGAGTTGCAAACATAGTTGCTCTGTTATGGGGGCCCAGAGTTCGTTCCCTCTTGCTTTGTTGTTATTCTTGTCAACATAAACGAAAGGTCAACGTGACAAAATGTATTGGTTCATCTCTCTTTGTACATAATGATGTAAAGGGAAACTTGAAGCATAGTCCCATGTGCCGAAAGAAATGCTAAACAGATTTTCCTTAGTGACAAACATAGCTTCATTTACACCGTATGAGAGCCATCCTACAAAAGCAGTCCTAGACTTTCCTGGGACTAATATGAATCTGTTTATAATATGATTAGGCAGGCAAAGCACTCTTAAAGTGCTCTATCATTTGTTCTGCGACTGCTATACTGCTGTAGTGGGACCTCTTAGACTTCTAGTGGGTTGAAATAGCAATACTTACATGTGTATCTTATCTCTTAAAATGAAGACACACTTTGCCCACTGGCTTCGAATATGATACCAGCGCAACAAATACGAACAGATTCTTTTTTTATTAGCTGTAATTTTCTAACTCAAACAGGGGCATTCCACTGGAATCTCTGAAATCCCTGAATGCATTATTCAAAATGCACTTCCCCTCCCCCCCCCAACCCTTTCTTTTCCCTCAACACTTATGAGATCAAAGAGAGGAATTTAATGCACATTTGTGACCATTTAGAATATACTTTCAAGGGGAGGCGTTACTGAGGGACTATCAAATAGAGTTCTATACCAAAAAAAAATATGGCTAGGATTTCTGGAGACTTCTAGATTTGCATTTTCTTTGTAGTTTCATTAACATAATTGGAAAACAGATTTAATTAGTGTCTTAGCACTATTCATGTTGTTTTCTTTTCAGACTTGGGAGGATAGCGAGCAATAAGGTACTGACACAGCAATTTTGACACTCCATACATTTTCATAGTATTCCCCCCCCCACTGCCCAATATAGGACTCAATACATTGACCAAACTCCTTCACACATTTCCTCAGGAACCTCCTGCTACCACTTCACATGCACCTGCAGCAATGTGGGAGTTCCTTTATCTGTTGTGCGATTCCACATGGCTACAGTAGGTCTGTGAATATCTGACCCAAACAGGTGGGGCATGCTGTCTGGGCATTTCATACCCAATTGTTGTCAGGGTAGTAATGCTCAAATGGTTAGCCATGTCAATGCTGGTTGGCAGACCTTCTCAGAAGTTGCAGCTTCAGATGAGAAAGTTCTTTTTCTGTACAGCTTCTAATTCATCTCAAACATCCTTGGCTGGAATACATACGGAAACGGTGGTATGAAGTCAGTTATAAACTCAGGGGGAAGGTGTTGGTGGGCAATGAAGAAATGAGTATAAAAAAATGAGGATTCCTGGATGCCAAGATCCAAGTTTGGTGCAAATATTCTTTGGTGAGAGAACCCCAACAGAGATTTAAAATCACTAAATAATCATCAAAGTAAAGTGTGGAAATGTAGGCTTTTAGACCTTTAAAATATGCCCTTCCTTGTTCCTTTCCGAAGTTTCCCACTTCCCCTAACATAAAAAGAATACCACACATTTAGTAAGTTAAAAATGGTTTACTTACAAACTCTCCAAAGGTCAGATTCATATGCTTTTCCATACAGCATTCAGAAAAGGTTGAATAGGCAGTAAAACTTGGTTTAGTTCCAAAGTGGTGAAAGTTCCTAAATTATTGTTATAGGAGCTCAAGAGAGGCTTGTTAGAGCCATGTGGTCTGAGCTGAGCATGTGCTGAGCTGAGCATGTGGTCTCAGACCTCACACATTAAGCTTCTCAGGTAGACTGAGGGACAACAATAGGCCTGATTACCTTTCTCTCAAGGTGAGAGAGTGTGTAATCTTACTCTATTGCATTAACCCCTTCATGCATTAATTAGACATAAGCATGTTGGTTATGTGAGGCTGGTTATCCCACAAAAAGAGCATTCACACCAGTGACAAGTTGCTTAGACTAAGGCATTAGCTCTGAGACGGGGCCTTTATAAGGTTTGGTGTGTTGGGATTGGCCCTTGGCAACAGCTGGCAGGTTTAGGTACTACAGCCAAGATGGAGCCCTTGAAGCGTAAGGCACTGCCTTTCAGGCCGTGTCAAAGCATGAGTGTCAAATGGTATAAGGATTAGACAAATCCACGGTAGAAAAGGTTATCAATGTCTACTAATCTTGCTGGCTTTGTACCACCTCTAAAATCAGCCCATGTGCTCAGGTTCTGCCTGTGGATTTCCCATAGGCAACTGATTGACTACTTTGGTAAATAGGATGCTAGATTAAATAGGCTGGCCATTGTGAGGAATAGGCCATTGGTCCGATCCGGCAGGGCTCTTTTTATGTTAAGGCAAAACAGCACACCATTTCCCCCAACACTGTTAATGCCTTACTCGATTCTCTCTCTCTCTCTCTCTCTCTCTCTCTCTCTCTCTCTCTCTCTCTCTCTTTTTACATTTTAGCTTTCCCCCCTAATTTTTCTCTTTACTGCTGAAAATGAAGAAGTGCAGGATTAAATGACTACAGGGAAATGGGAAAGGGATATCTGTCTCTGACCTCCAGGTCACCAATTCATATCAGGCCAAGTAATTAGCAGCTGAAAATTGTACCATCTGTTGACTGTTTAGGGTTATGAGAGAGAGGTGATGGTTTTAGTTATATTACTAATGGACAAATTAATTTAGCCCATGCACCCTCATTTGATAGATGTCTGGAAGAGGAAAAGATTGCATCAAAATATATAAATGGATTCTGCCGAGAATGAATGAAAGGGAGAGACTGAAATGGAATTACCTAAGAAAATTATTGTTCTTGGTAGTGGTAACACTGTAGTATTCTTACACTCTTGATGAGACAAACATATTTTCTCTGTGTTTTGCTTCAGGCTTCCAAAAAGCATCTGACTGGCAATTGAGAGAACAGGATGCCGGAGGAGATGATCCAGAAGGCTATTCTTATATCTTCAGGGTGACTCTTGGGTCTAGGTGCCAGTCCAGCTGTAAGTCAATCATGCTTAAGTTCCACTGGACAAGTTAGTGGAAGCTAACATAAGCCCTGTTGATTTGATTTAGCTATCAGCTTTAGTGATATTTAGCGATGTCTTATTCAAACTCATAGCCTCCTGTTGTTTGGGACTATACACCCTCACCATCCTTGACCAAGAGGCAGGGGCAGATGAGAGTTACAGTCCAAAACATCTGGAGTCCACTGGATTGCAGAAAGCTGCTTTAGCTGATTGTGGCTGTTGTTGTTGTTGTTACACCTATTGTTATTATTATTACTCCCCTCTGGGCTACTACTTCACATGTATATTGTGCATTTAATACACCACTTAGCTCTATGTTACAAGGGAAACTTTCTTAAATATAGTGGGACAATTCCTTCAAGAAGGAGCAAACAGCTCCACAGTAATTCTTGCTTTTTAAAAAAGCAAAGTTTGGGGGCTGTTACATGTTTCGCTTGTAATGCATAGTTCACACCAGTCAGGTGGCTTTGTGACTCGGTGGCAGAGTTCATCTCTCATCCCAAGGGTCCTCACTGGGATTTTCCCAGGTTCAGAGCAAACAGAGCAATAGAACAAACGATGGCAAATGTATTCTACAGCATGAGCTCAACAAATGCAAATACAAATGCAGAATTGTTTTCTTCTAATTTTATGATAATGGATTCAACTTATTGAGAAGGCATAATCTTAACACCAATAATGCTTTTAGTAAGGGGCTGGATGTCAAATCATGAAAGTAATTCTGTAAGCCATGTGTTACTTTTAAATGAGGCAGATAATATATTCTGAACCTGCTATATGTCTTGCTGTAGCTCTTCTCAAGCATATACTTCTACTTCTGTTTCTGTTCTGTTCTCTTTATAAAGCAAGGCCGATATCCAATGCAGACACAGCGTGAATCATGCCTGGAAAGAGCAGCAGAGACCCAGCGGTGGAGCTAGCTGCTCCGGCACCCAGAGCCGCACACATGCCGTGCACCCAGGGGTGGGGCGATTACGCCCGGGGTGTGTGTTCCGGCATGGTGGCAATTGTGCTGGGGGGTGCCATCCACTGCGGTGGTGATCGGATTTTGTCACCCCCCTCAGGGATGACACTCAGGGTGAACTGACCCCACCGCCCCCCCTTCCTAAGCCCCTGCAGAGACTGAAGTGTGGTTAAGCCCTGATATTACCAATTGTATTAAATTAAAGCAATATGCTTCACAACCATCTAGAGTCCTCTAAAGAATGAATTGCAACATGACCCCCACGGGTGCCAACATCCCTGCCAACAATGCCTGTGTTCTTCTTCACTGAAGGCTAGAAGTCTGCGCCCTTATATATGTGTGAAAATATTGATATTGATACATTGGAAGGACAAAAATATGGTCTCTTTCGATCAATGGATAGATGACGTGACAACTCTTCAAACTCATGAACAAATAGCTTTCAGACGAAAGATGTATGGACAAATTTAACAGTGCTTGGAAAGTATTTATTGAAATCATAGTGACACACAAATCAATGTATATTTGAGGGGGGAAATAAGTTATTCTATTTACATATGTGTTATATAGTTCTGTAATCTTAATTATCTTTATTGTCATATTGTTATTGTTGGTCTCCTCTGCCTTTTAAAATGTTGTTTTCTTTCTTTTGCTTTCTTACTCATTGTAATATTCTTAATAAAAATTTAAATGATAAAAAAATGAAAAGGCTATAAGTCATGGGCTAAAAAGACAGGTCCTCTTATAGATCAGTAGCCAGTTATAAAAAGAGAGAGGAGCAGCGATAAATAGATTCCCATTGGAAGGGTGTAAGAAAGGGAGTCCAAGCATCTGTCCTTTTTAACTTGGTCATAAATGATCTGGAGATGTGAGTGAGTAGTGAGGTGCCCAAGTTTAGCTTCAAGGTTTTATAAAGCCAAAGGGATAGCAAAGACATCTATAAAGATCTCTCCAAACTGGGTAAATGGGCATTTAAATAGCTAATGCATAGCACACTGAGGCAAACAAAACCCCTAACATCACATAGAAACTGATGGGATCCAAACTGGCAGTAACTAACCAGGAGAAATATATTGGAATCAACATGGATAGCTCAATGAAAATATTGGTCCAGCTAGAGATGTAATGAAAAATGCACGTTCCATGTTAGGGATCATTAAGAAAGAAACTGAAAATAAAAATGAAAATAATATTTTTACTCAAATCTATGATACAAGCGGTCTTGGAAAATTATGTGTAGTTCTGGTCACCCTATCACAAAAAAGATATTGTAATAGATGCTGGAAATAGTGCAGAATAAGTGCAGAAATTGATCGACCAAATAAAAAAGAAAGAAAAGGTGAAATGTTTGTGTAGAGAACAGAGAGAAGTGCTTTTCCCTCTCTCTAAATACTAGAACATGGAAGAAGAAGAAGAAGAAGAAGAAGAAGAAGAAGAAGAAGAAGAAGAAGAAGAAGAAGAAGAAGAAGAAGAAGAAGAAGAAGAAGAAGAGGAGGAGGAGGAGGAGGAGGAGGAGGAGGAGTTTGGATTTGATATCCCACTTTATCACTACCCGAAGGAGTCTCAAAGCGGCTAACAATCTCCTTTCCCTTCCTCCCCCACAACAAACACTCTGTGAGGTGAATGGAGCTGAGAGACTTCAGAGAAGTCTGACTGGCCCAAGGTCACCCAGCAGCTGCATGTGGAGGAGTAGGGAAGCGAACCTGGTTCACCAGATTATGAGTCCACTGCTCTTAACCTCTACACCACACATGGAGTCAGCAAATGAAGTTGAACCATAGAAGATTCCGGTGCTTTTTTTCCTGGGGGGACGCAGGAGTACGCATACCCCTAAACATTTTGTTTGGCCTCACTGAGGGGCAGTATTTCAATATGAATAGGAAAATGAGAGAACACCTAAAAAAAAAAATTAGGGGAAAAAACACTGGAAGATTCAAGACAGATGAATGATCGTACAGTGGTACTTCGGGTTACATACGCTTCAGGTTACATACGCTTCAGGTTACAGACTCTGCTAACCCAGAAATAGTGCTTCAGGTTAAGAACTTTGCTTCAGGATAAGAACAGAAATTGGGCTCCGGGGGTGCGGCGGCCGCAGGAGAGCCCATTAGCTAAAGTGGTGCTTCAGGTTAAGAACAGTTTCAGGTTAAGAACGGACCTCCGGAACGAATTAAGTACTTAACCCGAGGTACCACTGTATTTCTTTATGAAGCAGGCATTAAACTATGAAATTTGTAACCACAGTACATAGCAAACTTGGATGCAAACTTGGGTGAGTTTAAAGGTGCTTTGGACAGATTCACAGAGGAAAAGGCTGTCAATGACTACTAAGCATGATTCTGCACCCCAGAATCAGAAGCAACATGCAATTGAATACCACTTTCTGGGAAGCAACAGCACTCCTGTCCTGGTTGGGAACCTCTCATACAGATGTGGTTGGCCACTGTAGGGAATAGGTTGCTAGACTTTGTATCACCTTGGATTGATTCATCAGCGCTCTTCTTATGTACAGTGGTACCTTGGTTCTCAAACTTAATCCATTCCGGAAGTCCATTTGACTCCTGAAACCATTCGAAAACCAAGGCGCCACTTCTGATTGGCTGCAGGAGCTTCCTGCACTCAAGCAGAAGTTCCAAAAAACATTTGTGAACTGTAACACTTATGTCTGGGTTTGCGGCATTCAGGAGCCGGTTTGTTCGGCAACTAAGCCTTTCGAGAACCAAGGTACCACTGTGATTGTGTCCTGGACTCAAGAGGCCAATGGTGCAGGGCACACATTACAAACTAGCATGTGTATGTAATAATTAGACCTGACCCCATTTACCCTGGAAAGATGGACAAAATACATTTCATGGCACAATCTGAGGTTTCCATTCCCCACAAGATTAGATAAATTTATTGTCATTGTCCGTATATACACAGTATACACAGCAACGAAAATCAAACACCCACCCAAAGACCGGGTTCACATATACATTTGCACATATCTCCGACACTCTCATCCTATTCAAACATAATCTATAAAAACATAAAATCCAGAATATAACATAACCTATTAAGGAATAACATAACCTAAAACCTAAAACATAACCTAAAACCTATCTCATTCCTTCCTACTCTCCGCTTGCTAAACCTTGCAACTGGCCCTGAGATCATTATTTAGTGCAGTCAGAGCTCTTGGATAGAAACTATTCAGAAGGCGTGTGGTTCGTGTTTTCATTGTCCTATATCTTCTGCCCGAAGGCAATAGTTCAAAGAAGTTGTGAGCAGGGTGGGTGGGATCTCTCAGGATATTATGTGACTTCTTCAAAATGCGAGACGTGAAGATCTCATCCAGGGTTGGTAGTCGGAGCCCAATAACATTCTGGGCAATTTTAATTGTTCTCTGTAAAGCTTTTTTATCCGTTTCAGAGCTGTTCCCATACCACGATAATATACTGTAGGTTAAGACACTCTCAATGGTACTATGATAATAGGACAGAAGTAGGTGCTGGGATAGATTCAGTCCCCTGAGCATTCTCAGGAAATACAACCTCCCCTGCACCTTCCTCACAACCATATTAATATTTGCAGTCCATGAGAGGTCCTCCGAGATATAAATGCCCAGGTATTTAAAACTACCAACCCTCTCCACTTCCTCGCCATTTATGTGCAATGGTAGAAATAGTGCAGTTGGGTGAGATTTAAGGGGCCTTAAAGAAAAAGGGTTAGAATCCAAGATCTGATTGGCACTAGAGACACCCAATAAAAAGTACTGGTGTGTTTGACATAGGTGGGAAAGATGCAATGCTGGTTGCCATATGGCTGATGCTTCCATTAATATTATTTCTGAATGCTCTTGATCACAACTGAATAACATTATATATAGTGGATTGAACTACAATCCAATCCCTTTATTGCTTATGACTATAAGCTGTGTGTGATGAAACCAGCAATAAAAAAACCCCTTTCCGTTGGTACACCTCTTGGAAGGCAGCCAAGGTATTTATTGCTATTCGGGCAATTAATGGCTTTATTGATCTCTTGTTTTCCCCTAGTAAACAGTGGATAAGCCATTTATTTTTATTCCTTAGTTGTAATTAATGCAAGTAGAGTTTGACTGATATTTGCTAGTATAGCACTTTCTGGATGAGAGAACATTTTGTTTTTCACAACAACTCTGCGATGGAACAAACTCGTTACAAATAAAGCATATCTGTTCATTATGTTTCCAAATAGAATACAACCGTACTACCAGTCTGAACAGGAATATGAACTTGGCTCTTCATTGCTATGGTGCTGGTGGAACCCAAACCACATCTTCCAGTTCTCCACACAAGTTCCAAGATTATAGATGGAGACCATATTCTCAGGGTAAAATAACTGCCACAAGCCAGATTATATATACGATAAGAGAGCAATCCAATGCCAAGTTCAACTGAGACCAGCAGTTTAGGATGCAGTGGATCTCCTGCTCAGCCAGCTAATTCCTGGTTCAGATAGCATTAAGTCCCAAATCCCAGCTCAGTTGAAGATTTGCTGACAAAACTTGCTCAACTGGCTGAGCTGATGCCTGCTAAGCCAAGCCCCCAGAAAAGAGGTGTGCTGGGAGTTGGGCAGGGACAGGACCAGACTTAGACTGGATCCTAAGCCCATTCAGCTTGGTCACTATTTTAAAAGTTTGTTTTAGACAAAGCAGCAGCAGACCCACTGCTGAACAAGGTTTGGATCTGGTGTAACTACACGGCAGTTAACTAACACCAGATTGCTTTACACCAGCCTCTTGCAGAGAATGCACAGAAAGAAGGGCCTCAGATGATGGTCACAGGGTCCAGGTCAGTTCATGTGGAGAGAGGTGGTCCTTGAGGTATGCCAGATGGAGCCAGAAGGATTACATAGCAGGGACACCTTCCTACCACTCTCTGCTTCTTTGTATATTCTTTGTAAATATACTAAATACCATTTTTCACACTGGGGACAAATATGGGCAGTGGCTGACCTCCATTTTGGGGAGCCCCCAAGCTTTAACTGTTATGGGGGGGCCCTTTGCAACCACCAACGAGGTTTGGGTAACCCCTGCTATCTTCTTCAGTGGGGTTGTACCATGACAGATCAGAACTCTGTGCTACTGACTCTCAAACTTTGGGATTATACACAACAACAAAATAATCAGTTTGAATCATGACTCAAATTGGGTCTATTGGGACCCAAAAAGTTGTTTCCAGGGCCCTTCTGGGATTAGAAGCCCTGGAGCCTAAGCTTAATTAGTTTCATAGAAGATTTTCCCTTGAAAATGGGTTTAGGAATCCCTTGTTGTTGCAAAACAACCTTTGGTTCCAACCTCAGATAACCAAGTCTGTACTATTGAAGCTGACTACACAATGTTAACCACGATCAATACATAACCTGTAGTTTCTTGAGAAAAAACACCTGGTTTGCTTCAGTTTTCTCCTCAAACCAGCTTCCATCTGATTTGAAAATCCAAGCTGGACAGCTGTCGTTGGACAGCTGTTGCACATGCACAGATGGCAGCTTAACTGAATAGGAGTTGGGGGAGTTAAATGCTTGGGGTCCTGTCCATTGGGTGAAGACACCCCAACCCCCATTCTGGTGTGTACAGCAACTGCAAATGAGACACGAAACATGCAGCAGTGAAGGGACAATTGTGTTTTAAGATGCTATTGTGTATACAGCCCAAAATTCAAATTCAGCTTTTGAATCTGCTAAAGTGGTCAAGCAGCAAGAGTGTGCTGAATAGTCACTATTTTTGTTTCTGATGAATGAACTGATGCCTGGTTTGGCCATTTGGATAAATCCAGACCTTATGAAAATATCAAACCTTGCAAAATGATGATTAAGTGTTGCATTTGATTTCAACACCCCACCCAAACTAGAGTGCCGAGCGCAACTGGGCTGTAATTTGTGGTGACTGTACTGAACAGGGCTGGTTCAAGACATTTTGGCACCTGAGGCAAACCACAAAATGGTGGTGGCACCAGGGAAGCAGGGGTGAGTGAAGATATACACCTGAAAAAAGAGGGAATAAAGATATATATCAGGAACAAGGGTGGGAGATGACCAGCAGGACCTCCTATTTGCCAAGATGCCACTGTAGAGGCAGCCTGGGATGGGGAGCTGTGGATCCTTCCACCTGAGATGGTTGCCTCGCTTTGACTCATGGATGGGCTGGCCCTGGTACTGAAAGGTTGAAATAATTACCTGTATTTTAGGGAAATCTATTTTTCTGCTGTTCCGAGCTCAGCGACAAAAGCAGTCAAATACTTCATAATTCCATGCTTTGCTGGTGCATAGTACTACTTACCTCGTCTGGCCCAGTTTCGCCTCAGCTTCTACTGGAAACTCCAAGAATTCTTTGAAATTGTGATGGGTGGAAGCCCTTTCAATTTGTTGAATTGCTGGGTTTCATTTTGCAGGGAGAGGAAGAAAGAGGAAGTAACAAAGAAAAGGGAAATTTCCATTCATGCCAAGCCAACACTTGGAGAAAAGATGTCTGTAAAGAACGTTGTTTCGTTTGCAGACTTGGGCCCACCTTTCAGTTTGTTTAGCTATTAAAAATATGCAACCATACACCATTCCCGGCTCCTATTGCCTCTCCCTTTAGATGCATGCTGGCAGAGAATCATTATAATCAGTGCAAAGGTACAAAGTCACAATCAGAGAGGAATTCTTGTTTACAGTAGAGGAGACCACACACTGTGATAGTTTGCATTAGAATCACAGCAGGAGAAGCATGAAAGCCTGGAGCATAAAAATAGATATGGGACTTTTCGGGTTTGCTCAAGTACCTGTCCAGTTATGATACAATCGTAAAATATTATAATTTCCTCCCCAGGTCCATTATTGCCGCTACACTGCCTACGGAATCCCTTGATTTCCCGAGACTTCTGACCACCACAACAGGATACACGGCAGAAGCTGCCTGAAAGGCATTTTCTATTTTTCGCACGACAGCTGGAGGATGGGATGTGCTTGGCTACAGAGAGAACAGGCTCATGGAATATGCGGAAATAGATCAAAAGCGCACAGCGAAAGTATTATGTCAGAGCAAGGTTATCCCTTCAGGTGATTAAAAAAAAAAGGTTAGCCTAAATGCAAAAACAAATCCCTGAAAGGCGTTTGAGGTGGGCGGGAGGGAAATCACCTGAAGCTTTCATTCTAATCTCAGGAAAAAGGAATGTTTTAATGTGGGGAAAGGGGACTCAAAGTCGCTTTAAAATCTAGCAACTATTCTCCAGAGATATACCAACTCAGAACGTAGCTCTAATAATCCGTACAGCTTCTGAAATTTATTAGTCTTTTTTAAAGAAAAAAAGAACTATTATTAACATGCTAAGCTTTAGGCTATTTAAATTTTCTGAGGAAATCTGAGTAAGGAGGTATCCAGGATCAGAAGGCTGCCTTCTCTAACTTTGTTCATGAACAAAGCTCTGTCAACCTGGTAATGAATATCTTCTGATTCTTTTTCTTTCTTTTTCAGGAGAAAGCACATTATTTATTATCTGTAATGTTTCATCACCTATGTGAGGAATTTCCTGAAATACCCACTTTTTAAAAAATGTGGGAAAGATGTTTTATACTTTGTAAAGTGCTTTTTTAAACCATCAAAACAATTAAAATGTCACAATAAAGTAGAATAAGAGAAGAGGGAATACTTAAATATTCATCTACAGATCTTCTTAACTCGGTCACCAGTATGAGGGGGAAAAACCTGGATAAAGAGCTTCGTTTTCAGTTAGTGCCAGGAAGTAATCAATGTTGGCACTAGATGAACCTCAGGTGGGAGAGAATTTGATAGCTGTGGTGCCACCACAGAAAAGACCCTATTCTTGGACACCTCAATGTGGATGGCTTTTAAGTAGGGGAAGGCGACACACCAAACTGGGCAGGCCTTGCCAATACGTCCCTCTTCCTTCTTCAATTTCAGCCCCTCCAAGTGTCCCTATTTTCAAGGGACAGTCCCAGATTTCCAGAAGCCATCCTAGTTTCTGATATGATCCCAGAATGTCCCACTTTTCCTTAGGACATCCCTATTTTTATCAGAGAAACATTGGAGGGTATAGTAGGATGTCTATTTTCCTCAGAGGGTATGGAGTTATGCAAGCTCCAAGACAAGGAGATAAGTAACCATACAACCTTTAGAAGACATCTGATGTTTGTACACTGGCTGTCTACATGGCTCCAATTACACACACACCCCGTTCTGAGATATATTTTTTCTACTTTTTTACTAAGAGATTGCTCTCTGAAGCTATGTTTAGTTTTCAAGTGATCAGAATAATAGATTCTGAGATATTACAGGGGGAATTCTGTGAAATTGAATGGGAGGACAGATTTTATATCTGTGTCTAAAGGCATCTGTGTCTGGGTAAGATTATGGTTTCCACAGTAAACCAACCTACCAAGTTTGAACTGAAATATGTTTTAAGCACCTCTGACATGTTTAGAATTCCAAACGCAGGTTACTGTGCAAAGTTTGTGTGTAGAATTTGAAAACAAAAGTTTATAACCACCATGCCAATGATGGTTAAGATTTTATATTTTAAAATTTCGTTTTGTTCTCAAGTTTTTTTGCAGAACATTTTAATATATTCTTGCTTTATTTGCTCTTATAATTATGTTTATTTTAAATTTTATTGGCCTGGTTCACATGAAAGACCAGACCATAGTTAATATAAACCGAGGTTCATAAATCAACAACAAACCATGGCTTTGTTAATCTTTTAAAAAGCCATGGTTATTTTCAGTGGTCTGGGTTTGGGTAAACAACTTAAACCCTGTTTTACAAATTATGACATAGTGTTACATGTGAAACAGACTATTGCTTACTTGTTTTTTATCATGTCAAGTGGCAAGAAAATGATGGATTGATTAATATGAAAACAAGTTAAGCTTTCACTTAGCATCTGTTTTTATGGAAAGTTGCTGCATCAGCACACTATTCACTGTCCAGCAAATCAACACATCAACACTGTGTTCAAAGGTTTATGTAAGGGCTGTGTCCAGCTTGAGATTTTGTTCTTGGGTACCTGAGTAACAAATACACAGTTACTTCATCAGTTGTCTATGGCCCATTAGTGTATTATTAGGCATACCACTTTTTAAAATATGCAAAAGTGGTCCCCCAGTTTCCTAGCCATCCCTTCCAAGTATTTTTTAAGAGAAACACACTTGACAGTGTATGAAGATGCCCTCCATAACTGATGCTGCACTCATGTATTCTATCCAAGTACCAAATGTCAGGTGTGAAGTGATGCTTAAACTGAAGGACAGTGTGACCTGTATTTCAGTTAACTGCAGCAGATTCTGCAAAGTTAAGTGCCAGAGTAATGCAGGGAATTTGGGTCCATCTAATTGCCATAATAATATATTTACATGTATGTGTTGTGGCTTTGCTAGGAGTGCCATACCTGTGAATTTACTCACGACCTCAACTCACACAATGCAGGGATGATTAGACCTGCAGTCCAACAACATCTGGAGGGTAACAGCTTCCCAATCTCTGTCTTAACAGAAACAATTCTGTAGAATCAGTGGGGTTATTTTTTAAAGAGACAGATTGCTAGGATTCTCCCCAAATCTTTAAGTACTACAGAGGCATCTTACTGCTTGACAAAACTTTTGGCAACACATTTGCTGAATCTTAAAAACAAACTAATTCCTTTGCGAGGCAGAAGGAGCAAAGCATGCAGAAGAATGAAAATTTTAAATATATATAATTCTAAAAGAGCACCTAGCAGGTTGCAGTAATTAGGGTTGTGCACCATCCGTGGGAGTTGAAATACAGTGGTACCTCGGGTTACATACGCTTCAGGTTACATAAGCTTCAGGTTACTGACTCCGCTAACCCAGAAATACTACCTTGGGTTAAGAACTTTGCTTCAGGATGAGAACAGAAATCACGCGGCAGCAGGAGGCCCCATAAGCTAAAGTGGTGCTTCAGGTTAAGAACAGTTTCAGGTTAAGTACGGACCTCCGGAACGAATTAAGTACCTAACCTGAGGTACCACTGTACAATAATATCTGGAGGACCACAGGCTTCCCTTACCTGTTTCAAGCATCTATCTTCCCCCACCTATAATATGGGAAGCAGCTTGCCTACACTACAGGTCTGCTGTAAGGTAGATCTGCAGAACTTGTGACCCACCAAGTCAAATGCAGCACACACCAGCCACATGTTATGGGTCTGCCAGATGTTTGCAGGTACACTTGTGTGTTTTTTTCATTTTTGTATCAGCAGCAAAAACAAAAAGCTTATTTAGCCCTGTTGTCTTCCCCTCCCCAAGATGTTTGGCTTGGTGCATCACAGGCTATGCATATCTGCCCAGGTTATTAACATATGTATGTGAGTGAAATTGCCACATAAACACTACTCATTCTTGATAACCTGCCCTTCCTGGTGGCATAGATACTGATTGGATGCAGATAAGTCTATACCTGAGAGAGAGCCAGTGTGGTGTAGTGGTTAAGAGCGGTAGTCTCGTAATCTGGTGAACCGGGTTCGCTTCTCCGCTCCTCCACATGCAGCTGCTGGGTGACCTTGGGCCAGTCACACTTCTTTGAAGTCTCTCAGCCCCACTCACCTCACAGAGTGTTTGTTGTGGGGGAGGAAGGGAAAGGAGATTGTTAGCCGCTTTGAGACTCCTTCAGGTAGTGATAAAGCGGGATATCAAATCCAAACTCTTCTTCTTCTTCTTCTGAAAGGACTGCCTCTTCCCATACAAACTGACCCAGACCCTGTGCTTGTCATCTTCATCTGAAGCCCTTCCTTATGTCCCTTCTGTTGTGCAGCGAAGTCAAAACGCAGAGTCGTCACAGTAAATGAATAAAACTTTACTGAGGCAAAACATACTTCTTTACAAATGCATAATGTAGGAGAGCAAGGTAAAACAAAAGAAGATTAGACTAGAGAGCACACACTAAGCCCATTTGTATTTATCCGTTCTGGCTCCATGTGTCTTCCTGTAAAAGATACAATATTTGTGAAGGAATGAGTCATCTAGAGGATGAGTCAGAGTGAGCCAGCTAGCTGAATGAGTCTGCACTTCTCAGCATTTTTCAACACTTTCTACACTTTACTGCTTCTGCTCTCAAGGACCTTTGTCAGATGACATCTCCTCCCTGAAAGGTTCAGAGGGTGATAACATGAGAACGGGCCTTTTCTGTGGTGGCTCCCCATCTGTGGGATGCTGTCCCCAGAGAGGCTCGCCTGGTGCCGCCATTACATGAATTTAGGCACCGGGCAAAAAATTTACTCTTTAGACAGGCCTTTGGCCATTAAATATTTTATGGCCTGTTAAATGGGGCAGTGTGTGTGTTGTTATGATTATTTTACTATTTTGCTGTGTATTATTATGGTCTGTATTGTGTTTCTATTATTATGCTGTGTAAATTATGTTCTTAATGTTGTGCGCCACACTGGGATTTTTGGCTAAATTGTATAGTCTGCTCATTCTTCTGCCTAGCAGCTGATCTGTACAGTAGTGTAGCAGCAGGCATTCTTCTGCATGTCCTCCAGCCTCCAACTGCCCCCAGAGCTTCAGTTCTAGTTGGAAAGTTGTGTGGAGAGAAAGCTGGAGCTCAGGGAAAAAAACCTGGGTGTTCAGAGGCTTTTTAGAGGGTTTTCCCCATTCACACAATTTTCACTTACGCGAGCAAGGGCCCAGAAGGTAACCCCCGCTTAAGTAGAGGGGAGCACCTGTATATAAATTGAAATCATCATGCTTGATCTTTTGAAGCCCCTGATGCAAAGGTTAGCTAGTTCTAAAAGTAATTTGTGAAATGGCATGAGGATCTGCTGATCAAAGCAGGAAAAGTCTGAAATTTCACTGGAGATGCCTCAAGCAGGCTTAATCCTGACCAATATCTCAATCAGCAGTCATGGAACAAAAGTAATAATAAGGTGCCATCGGAGACTGGGCCTTTTCTGCAGTGGCTCCCCATATGTAGAATGCTCTCCCCAGGGAAACTCACCTGGCACCTTCATTACATACCTTTAGGCACCAGGCGAAAATGTTTCTCTATAACTAGGCCTTTGGCTGTTTAAGATTCTATGGCTTTTTACATGTGTTTGTGGGAGGGTGGTTATTAGTTTGTTTTATTATGTATTTTGTGTTCTCATTTTGTATTTTTATGTTGTGAACTGCCCTGTGATCTTAAGATGAAGGGTGGTATATTATTATTATTATTATTATTATTATTATTATTATTATTATTATTATTATTATTATTATTATTATTATTATTATTATCTGCTCCCCCAGGTATCACGGAATAACCCCACCACTTGACCTTCCATCATACATGTCATCTCTTTCATCAGTACCACACCGACTTGCATTTATTCGTGCAAGGTTCAACGTCTTTCCATCGAACCTGCTGAGCCACAGATTTTCCAAGGGTTTGGTGTCTCCGCTATGCGTGTGTGATGGGAAAACTGTTGAATCTCTTCCACATATAATGTTCAACTGTCCCCTACATAGCATAGCCAGGACTAAATTCCTGGGCCCTGCTTTACTGCGCTTGGTTAGCAGGCCTGTTGAGTCACACGCCGCACTGCTTTTGCAGGATACAGATCCTTCTGTTACTCTGCAGGTGGCGAGATTTCTGAATGCGGTTATCTCACATGCAAAAACCACCAAAAAACAACAACAGCATCAAAATCTAATCGGACAGTTATGATGAGAGTGCATGTCGGATCTCGTCTTCAGTTTTCCTTTTCTGTGAACCGTCCCTTGGAGCTCTCCGGGCCACATCCTGTTATTTGGCTCTGCCCAATGACCCACCCTTGCATCGCAGTGTTCACCTTCTGTTGTCAGATATTTCGGTTTTTAAGCCTTTGTGCTTTTTTATGTTTGTACATATTTTATGGGCTAATAGCCGTAAATAAATAAATGTAAATGTAAATGTAATGTAAGAACAGAAATTGGGCTCCGGCAGCGCAGCGGCAGCGGGAGGCCCCATTAGCTAAAGTGGTGCTTCAGGTTAAGAACAGTTTCAGGTTAAGAACGGACCTCTGGAACGAATTAAGTGCTTAACCTGAGGTAAAACTGTATTACTACTACTACTACTACTACTACTACTACTACTTTTACTATTATTACATTTTTATTTTTATTCTTATCCCGCTGGCACACTATAAAATCTAACCCGTGGCATATTAATAAAGGAATTGCACTTGGAAATTGCACTTGGAAATCAAGACCTGATAATGGACTTGATATTAGATCTGAAAACGGGCAAAGCCCCCGGGCCGGATCTAGTCCCTGCTGAGGCTATTGTTGCGCAACCGAGGTGGTGGGCTGAAATTCTGGCCAAAGTCTTTGACGCAATTAATTCTACGGGGCTTATCCCTAGGTCATGGAAGGAGGCCGTGATCGTGCCAGTCCATAAAAAGGGTCCCCCTGCTGACCCGGAGAACTATCGGAACATCAGCCTTTTGTCTATCATCGGGAAAATCTATGCAAAATTTTTGCTGTCTAAGCTGTCTCATTGGGCAAACGACTCAAATCTGATTGGCCATGAGCAAGCGGGCTTTAGGAACAATTACTCGACCTCTGACCATATGGTAATTATGTATCATCTTGCCAGAAAATATTCTGCCCCGAGGCGGGGGCGCCTATGCGTCGCTTTCATAGACCTAAAGGCCGCCTTCGACAGTATCCCAAGAAACTGTCTATGGAAGAAACTAGAGAGATGGGGCATAGATAGAAGGCTGTTATGGCTTATAACCCAATTACACCACGGGTCGTCGGCTAGAGTGAGACTCACACCTGCGGGAAACCTATCCAACGAGGTCCCAATAAATAGAGGTGTGCGCCAAGGCTGCATTTTGGCTCCACTCCTCTTCAACCTGTTTATTAGCGATATGAAGCTCTTTCTGAATGAGTCTCAAGCCAACATTCATGCCCCCCGCCTAGCCGATTTTCGCTGCCCTTTGCTCCTATACGCCGATGATGCAGCGATCCTTTCCTACTCTAGAGTCGGTTTATGTAGAGCTCTAAAGATTTTTGCGGCTTATTGCAAACTCAACCATCTGACAATTAATCATGGGAAATCTAAAGTCCTGGTCTTTACCAGGTCTCGGAAAACTTACAGCTGGAAGTTAGATGGAGTCCAATTAGAACAGGTTTTCAAATTTAAATACCTGGGAGTCTTTTTTCACTACAACCTAAGCTGGAAGCCACAGATACAGTATTTACTAAACAAAGGGAAAACAATACTTTATGCTCTACTCCAATTTTTTGCGGCTGACGGAGCCTCCCACATCCCCTCTGCATTGAAGGTATACCACGCAAAAGTGGTTTCCACCCTCTGCTATGCTGCCCCGCTCTGGGCCCCTGGGTCCAATTTAACATCGCTGGAGACATTGCAGAATCAGTTTCTCCGTCGCCTCCTGAAACTCCCCATGTGTGTGAGCAACGCAGCCATACGTCTGGAGTTAAGGATTGCAACATTGGAGACTGTCATCTGGAAGCGAGTCTTTGGCTATTGGCTGTCCAGCTGGCATAGGCTTCCCGACCATTACCTTTTTCAGTGCCTCTGGCGGGACGAATTTGTTAATCCGTGGGTAGGAAAAATCCATGCCAAACTTCTGAGCATCGGAATTTCCCCAGCGGACTCCCTAAAGATGAACTTACGCTCAGCTAAAAGCCTCATTGAGCAAAGATTAGCAGACATTGAAAATCAACACAACCTTGCCAGAGGTGGGGGTGTCTGCTCCCCCAGGTATCACGGAATAACCCCACCACTTGACCTTCCATCATACATGTCATCTCTTTCATCAGTACCACACTGACTTGCATTTATTCGTGCAAGGTTCAATGTCTTTCCATCGAACCTGCTAAGCCACAGATTTTCCAAGGGTTTGGTGTCTCCGCTATGCGTGTGTGATGGGAAAACTGTTGAATCTCTTCCACATATAATGTTCAACTGTCCCCTACATAGCATAGCCAGGACTAAATTCCTGGGCCCTGCTTTACTGCGCTTGGTTAGCAGGCCTGTTGAGTCACACGCCGCACTGCTTTTGCAGGATACAGATCCTTCTGTTACTCTGCAGGTGGCGAGATTTCTGAATGCGGTTATCTCACATGCAAAAACCACCAAAAAACAACAACAGCATCAAAATCTAATCGGACAGTTATGATGAGAGTGCATGTCGGATCTCGTCTTCAGTTTTCCTTTTCTGTGAACCGTCCCTTGGAGCTCTCCGGGCCACATCCTGTTATTTGGCTCTGCCCAATGACCCACCCTTGCATCGCAGTGTTCACCTTCTGTTGTCAGATATTTCGGTTTTTAAGCCTTTGTGCTTTTTTATGTTTGTACATATTTTATGGGCTAATAGCCGTAAATAAATAAATGTAAATGTAAATGTAATGTAAGAACAGAAATTGGGCTCCGGCAGCGCAGCGGCAGCGGGAGGCCCCATTAGCTAAAGTGGTGCTTCAGGTTAAGAACAGTTTCAGGTTAAGAACGGACCTCTGGAACGAATTAAGTGCTTAACCTGAGGTAAAACTGTATTACTACTACTACTACTACTACTACTACTACTACTTTTACTATTATTACATTTTTATTTTTATTCTTATCCCGCTGGCACACTATAAAATCTAACCCGTGGCATATTAATAAAGGAATTGCACTTGGAAATTGCACTTGGAAATCAAGACCTGATAATGGACTTGATATTAGATCTGAAAACGGGCAAAGCCCCCGGGCCGGATCTAGTCCCTGCTGAGGCTATTGTTGCGCAACCGAGGTGGTGGGCTGAAATTCTGGCCAAAGTCTTTGACGCAATTAATTCTACGGGGCTTATCCCTAGGTCATGGAAGGAGGCCGTGATCGTGCCAGTCCATAAAAAGGGTCCCCCTGCTGACCCGGAGAACTATCGGAACATCAGCCTTTTGTCTATCATCGGGAAAATCTATGCAAAATTTTTGCTGTCTAAGCTGTCTCATTGGGCAAACGACTCAAATCTGATTGGCCATGAGCAAGCGGGCTTTAGGAACAATTACTCGACCTCTGACCATATGGTAATTATGTATCATCTTGCCAGAAAATATTCTGCCCCGAGGCGGGGGCGCCTATGCGTCGCTTTCATAGACCTAAAGGCCGCCTTCGACAGTATCCCAAGAAACTGTCTATGGAAGAAACTAGAGAGATGGGGCATAGATAGAAGGCTGTTATGGCTTATAACCCAATTACACCACGGGTCGTCGGCTAGAGTGAGACTCACACCTGCGGGAAACCTATCCAACGAGGTCCCAATAAATAGAGGTGTGCGCCAAGGCTGCATTTTGGCTCCACTCCTCTTCAACCTGTTTATTAGCGATATGAAGCTCTTTCTGAATGAGTCTCAAGCCAACATTCATGCCCCCCGCCTAGCCGATTTTCGCTGCCCTTTGCTCCTATACGCCGATGATGCAGCGATCCTTTCCTACTCTAGAGTCGGTTTATGTAGAGCTCTAAAGATTTTTGCGGCTTATTGCAAACTCAACCATCTGACAATTAATCATGGGAAATCTAAAGTCCTGGTCTTTACCAGGTCTCGGAAAACTTACAGCTGGAAGTTAGATGGAGTCCAATTAGAACAGGTTTTCAAATTTAAATACCTGGGAGTCTTTTTTCACTACAACCTAAGCTGGAAGCCACAGATACAGTATTTACTAAACAAAGGGAAAACAATACTTTATGCTCTACTCCATTTTTTTGCGGCTGACGGAGCCTCCCACATCCCCTCTGCATTGAAGGTATACCACGCAAAAGTGGTTTCCACCCTCTGCTATGCTGCCCCGCTCTGGGCCCCTGGGTCCAATTTAACATCGCTGGAGACATTGCAGAATCAGTTTCTCCGTCGCCTCCTGAAACTCCCCATGTGTGTGAGCAACGCAGCCATACGTCTGGAGTTAAGGATTGCAACATTGGAGACTGTCATCTGGAAGCGAGTCTTTGGCTATTGGCTGTCCAGCTGGCATAGGCTTCCCGACCATTACCTTTTTCAGTGCCTCTGGCGGGACGAATTTGTTAATCCGTGGGTAGGAAAAATCCATGCCAAACTTCTGAGCATCGGAATTTCCCCAGCGGACTCCCTAAAGATGAACTTACGCTCAGCTAAAAGCCTCATTGAGCAAAGATTAGCAGACATTGAAAATCAACACAACCTTGCCAGAGGTGGGGGTGTCTGCTCCCCCAGGTATCACGGAATAACCCCACCACTTGACCTTCCATCATACATGTCATCTCTTTCATCAGTACCACACTGACTTGCATTTATTCGTGCAAGGTTCAATGTCTTTCCATCGAACCTGCTAAGCCACAGATTTTCCAAGGGTTTGGTGTCTCCGCTATGCGTGTGTGATGGGAAAACTGTTGAATCTCTTTCACATATAATGTTCAACTGTCCCCTACATAGCATAGCCAGGACTAAATTCCTGGGCCCTGCTTTACTGCGCTTGGTTAGCAGGCCTGTTGAGTCACACGCCGCACTGCTTTTGCAGGATACAGATCCTTCTGTTACTCTGCAGGTGGCGAGATTCCTGAATGCGGTTATCTCACACGCAAAAACCACCAAAAAACAACAACAGCATCAAAATCTAATCGGACAGTTATGATGAGAGTGCATGTCGGATCTCGTCTTCAGTTTTCCTTTTCTGTGAACCGTCCCTTGGAGCTCTCCGGGCCACATCCTGTTATTTGGCTCTGCCCAATGACCCACCCTTGCATCGCAGTGTTCACCTTCTGTTGTCAGATATTTCGGTTTTTAAGCCTTTGTGCTTTTTTATGTTTGTACATATTTTATGGGCTAATAGCCGTAAATAAATAAATGTAAATGTAAATGTAATGTAAGAACAGAAATTGGGCTCCGGCAGCGCAGCGGCAGCGGGAGGCCCCATTAGCTAAAGTGGTGCTTCAGGTTAAGAACAGTTTCAGGTTAAGAACGGACCTCTGGAACGAATTAAGTGCTTAACCTGAGGTAAAACTGTATTACTACTACTACTACTACTACTACTACTACTACTTTTACTATTATTACATTTTTATTATTATTCTTATCCCAGCTGGCACACTATAAAATCTAACCCGTGGCATATTAATAAAGGAATTGCACTTGGAAATTCCAGATTCCTATGGCTGCCAACCAGGGGTGAAGGGGAGCAATATTTTCTACACTGTTGACATGGCTAAATGGAAATAATTCATCCAGCACATTAGAAGAGGTACATAACAATATTTCTGATCATTCATTAAAAACCCTCAGACTAATATATTTCTTTGCCACTGCACAGCTATGCATGATTTCTCATTGTTTCATACTCAGCACCGTAACCTCAGAGTCCAATTTCAAATGCTAGCAAGCAACAATAGAAAAGCTTAAATTCTGTAGATAGCTAAATAAATTAAACATGCCACAACATCTAATTGCCCATAGAACAAGTAAAATTAGATTCACATAAGCAATATTTCTATGCTGCACTAGCTACCCTAATTGCTTGTGTAGAGAAGGATTATTACTTGGCAAAAGCCGGGCTCTAAAGTACTCAGCTTTTTAGGAAAGGACCCTGAGGAGTTCTGCAAGCAGCACTCACATACTGCTTTTTTCTCCTAATACCAGCCATGTAATAAAATATACTTAATCGTTCAAATGAACTATAGTCGTAATGCAAGTGCTGGTTCATAAAAAAAAACTCAGCTTAAGAACATCTGGGGTTCTGGAGTTCGTGGTTATTTCAAAATCCAGAATGCTATACTCTGCTAAGCCAGAATCCAAAAGAACTATGTTAAGCACACCCTATGGCACAGGTATGGGATGCGGGTAGCACTGTGGGTTAAACCACAGAGCCTCTTGGGCTTGCCAATCAGAAGTTCAGTGGTTCGAATCCCCGCAACAGGGTGAGCTCCTGTTGTTCAGTCCCAGCTCCTGCCAACCTAGCAGTTCGAAAGCACGCCAATGGAAGTAGATAAATAGGAACCGCTCTGGTGGGAAGGTAAACGGCGTTTCCGTGTGCTGCTCTGGTTCGCCAGAAGTGGCTTAGTCATGCTGGCCACATGACCCAGAAGCTGTACGCTGGTTCCCTCAGCCAATAAAGCGAGATGAGCGCCGCAACCCCAGAGTCGGTCACGACTGGACCTAATGGTCAGGGGTCCCTTTACCTTTACCTTTTATAGCACAGGCATGCTTAGTGGGGGGGGGGTTACAAACACCTATTGCTGGGTGGGGGAGACAACATCTAGAACCCCTCCATCCTATGAGATCAAAATATTTTCGAAACTTCCCATGTAGAACCAGTTGTATGCTTCTTGTCCCCACATCCTTATCTTGAAAGAAATCGGGATTTAAAATTTAAAGCACAAAAGCAAAATAATGCTCACTTAACTTCTGGTTTTTTGTCTCACCTTCCCAAACCGGTAGAAGCACACGGAACCTTTGATCCCTCAAATTCTCTTCCTTCCAATTCACTTGAGACTCATGTTGCGTGTATCCCGTGATGGTCAATGCCACAAATTCTGAACCTGATGGACAATTCAGGGAAGCAGGCAATGGATGCTGACCTGTTAGATGAAATGGGCACTACCCTGCCTTCCTCAGCCTGCCAGTCCCCTCTTTCCTTCCTTCTTACTCACAGCAAATCTGGGGCATGGTTGTGGGAGTCAGCTACCTCCATCTTAGTCTCAGTCTTTGGAGAAGAAGAGAAGAAGAAGAAGAAGAGTTTGGATTTGATATCCCGCCTTTCACTCCCCTTAAGAAGTCTCAAAGCAGCTAACATTCTCCTTTCCCTTCCTCCCCCACAACAAACACTCTGTGAGGTGAGTGGGGCTGAGAGACTTCAGAGAAGTGTGACTGGCCCAAGGTCACCCAGCAGCTGCATATGGAGAAGTGGAGATGCGAACCCGGTTCACCAGATTACGAGTCCGCTGCTCTTAACCACTACACCACACTGGCTTCCAGAGAAAAGGATGGAGGCAATTAATTGGCTTTGCCTGTCAAATTGGCTCTGATGCCATTTACCATAGGGCTCCCTGCCTTTCCTCCCATCACTCCTGGTGAGCACACAGGGGATTAGTAATATTCTCCTCACCGCTTGCAAGCATGATTTTCAACTACTTCCCACTTGCATGTTCATCACTTGATGACTACATCCAGTTGTGACTTGCTGAGCTGCCGCAAATCAAACATGATAGCTAAATCTTCATGAAAATCTAACACACATATCCTAAAACAAAATGGAGTAGCCACGAAATTCAGTTGCCAATCAAGACCTGGTTCACATTTGTATATTTGACAGCTGGTAGTTGAACTGGCTGGATTGACAAGAAATAGATGCAAGCTGGCATATAAGAGTTCTGTCTCTTTTGTAGATTTGTGATGGTCCATTCATAGATGGAAGTCATAACTGGAAAGTATAGTTATTAAATGATGGGCATGCATGCATGAACCAGCCCCAAGTTTATTGGTTTTTTTAGAGGGTTTTTTTAAAAAAAAAATCTCATACCTGGTGAACAAGAAACCAGATAATTGAGTTACATGCTAAATAACTACTTAATAGTCATCTTTATTAACTCCTTAAAATGCTATTTATGGAAGGAAAAATGACCTAGCTTAATCAATGATTATAACAATTTTGGTAAAAATATAGGAGCCGTAAATACAATTGAATTTGTATTTCTACTTTTGGTAGTTTGCTCTTTAGATTACTATAGTTGACTATTTTTCGTACATCAGCTGCTTCCCGAGACAAAATGGTAGGGTGTGATTGAATACTATACTAGAAATAATTCTTATCAGATTACTGCTATCCCAGAACAGGGAAATTTGTCATAGAATAACTTAATTAGAGTAATTTGTCTCATTTAAATCACGATAGGTAGACCTGATCAAATATCAAGAAATAGTATTTATCAAATAAATTGAGGGGGAAATTGAGAAATACAGGAAATAATATTTTCCAAATGTTATTAATCTCAGTGCCTGCATGTAGACAGATGAAGACTCATCTGGAGAGCACAGTCTCTCAATGGAAAGTAAGAGAACCACAAAAAAAAAGATTATTCTGCGTCTTTTCCCTCACCAGTTAATGGGAAACTGGATCCGACTGAAGTGAAATCTAAGTTTCCCTAGACTATATTGACTGATTCTGTGCAATTCAGGGATATTTTTCAAGTGGGGCCAGGATCTGTCTCTGTATGTGCCTTACAACATGGGATTGTTGTTGTTTAGTCGTTTAGTTGTGTCCGACTCTTCGTGACCCCATGGACCAGAGCACGCCAGGCACTCCTGTCTTCCACTGCCTCCCGCAGTTTGGTTAAACTCATGTTGGTCTCTTCGAGAACACTGTCCAACCATCTCATCCTCTGTCGTCCCCTTCTCCTTGTGCCCTCCATCTTTCCCAACATTAGGGTCTTTTCCAGGGGGTCTTCTCTTCCCATGAGGTGGCCAAAGTCTTGGAGCCTCAGCTTCAGGATCTGTCCTTCCAGTGAGCACTCAGGGCTGCTTTCCTTCAGAATGGAGAGGTTTGATCTTCTTGCAGTCCATGGGACTCTCAAGAGTCTCCTTCATGGATCACTGCCTTGCCGTGGCGAAGGGGCTTGAATAACTCAGAGAAGCTATGAGCTATGCCTTGCAGGGCAACCCAAGATGGGCAGGTCATAGTGGAGAGTTTTGACCAAACGTGATCCACCTGGAGCAGGAACCGGCAAGCCACTCCAGTATCCCTGCCAAGAAAACTCCATGGACAAAGACAACATGGGATACAACAGCAATTATCCAGCATCCGCTGGATAATTTCCAGTGGAGAAGCAATGGGCAGGGGAGGGTTCTGAGCATGGGCTTCCCCCATGAGCCCACCTCCACTCCACCCAAACACACTTCCAGTTCTAGAGCCTGATTGTGGGTAAACAGTTGTGGGGCAAGCTTGCAAGGGGAAAGCCAATGGATGGAGAAAGGCTTCAGCACCTTCTTCCGTTCTATCACTTCTCCTGCAGGAAATAACTTTCCATGCCACCTTTTCACTACAGTGGTACCTCTGGTTACATACTTAATTCGTTCTAGAGGTCCGTTCTTAACCTGAAACTGTTCTTAACCTGAAGCACCACTTTAGCTAATGGGGCCTCCCGCTGTTGCCGCGCCACTGCCACACGATATCTGTTCTCCTCCTGAAGCAAAGTTCTTAACCCGAGGTACTATTTCTGGGTTAGCGGAGTCTGTAACCTGAAGCGTATGTAACCCGAGGTACCACTGTACTGTTCGGCAGCAACCTAAAGTCATGGCCTGACAACGATGTAGTTCCCCCCCCCTAACTGGTGGGTTTTCTTGACACTGGTGTGGTCAGTGGTGCTACTCAGTGGTATCTGTTTGTAATAATGATTTGCATGGCAGCACACCTGTGAGCTATTGATGTTTCAGCACACCTGTATTTTAACAATGTAACTAATTAGAGGTGGAGTTTACCTGCTGCACCGAATGCAGCGATGTGATAGGGTAATTGGTTATTTTGAAAACTGAATTTAAGCTGACCAAATGCTTTGTATTCTGCTGGCTGGTTTAGAGTGGTGAGTTGCAGCTGTTTGATTATTATTTAAAATAAAAGATAAGCCAAGATACTGCAAGTTTTTATTCCATCACCCCAGTCACTGCGCAAACTCAGTTGGTGAAGAAAGTCCAACACTAACTTCCTCCACTCCAAATGTCTTCAAAAAAACCAGAGTTTGGGGCTTCTTTATGAACACCTAAAGTACAACTTGCCCACACTTTATCTCAAGGCACAATGAGGGAAAAGGGGCTCCGTTTGGCTTGCCGAATCACAAATTATCCAGGGCTGTATTAGGACAATGAAAAATTCTGGAACTGCAACTGATGTTAGTTGGGACATCTACCCAAGGTCAGCAATCTCACATTCCTTCCAATAGTACAGCAAAATATTGTTATTATTTTGTAAATACATAATATATGAGCACATCCAAGTAGAGATTTAGACATTTTCATCTAAGTTTATGATTATTTGAAAGCTACTGAAAAGAAACCATCCACATTGTATGTGTGCCTCTAAATTACAAAGACAATTACACAGTTTAAGATAAACACAATAAAAGTCTAATTTTTGCAACTGGAGAGGTTTCTCCTTAATTGCTTCTAATCATTCCCAAAGAAAGAAAAATGAATAGAATTGCTAATGGCATAAGAATATTTTACCATTCATCAAGAATAATAAATGATTAGAGATTTCTGTACACACTGTACTAATTTTAATATAATTTTCTGCTTAAACATGATAACATGCTCTGAGGAAAGAATTAGAGAAATTAAGGATGTTGCATTGCAAAGAAAAGAACTTATTTCCATTGTGTAAATCTGGTGTAGGGGATGTCCTCCGCAGTTAAAACTCTTGGGCTTGATCGTTCAATTATGGCATATAGGAGTAGTTCACTGAGAATAATTTGTAAAAGGTCCGTACACTTTTAAAAAAGAAACCATCAAAACGTCCCTATTTCACTTTCTGTTTATTTATTTATTTTTGTCAACAGGATAACTGAGAAGTAACTTCTACACACCTACCTGGGAGTAAGTCCCTTTTAACTCCTGGGGCCTTTCTTCTGAGTAGACCTGTATATTTGATTCCACTGTCAGATGCAGAACTTGAGAGACATACGGATAACTTACAGAGAAATAGAAAAGGCACAAATCAAAAGTTAACCGTCAGAATACATTTTATCCCATCTCCTGAGATTAGAAATTTCTATCTTGCAATGAAGAAGAAAAGTTACTTTTGGAACCTCAAATTGGATTAACATGTCACTCCCTTACCTCCTTCATCTTTCAACAAGTCCAGAAAATTATATGTCTCTTCCATTCCACCCCCAACCTTATGCTTACTATTGGAAGTCAGCTAGGTCCTGCTTATCCAGATTGTGGAAATCACACTTGATTTCTCCCTTACTCAGTTATGCTGTTGTTATCTAGTAACCAGAAGGAACACATGCCTATCTGACTACTTCTTCTCATCTCTCAAACATGCACACCTGTACCTACCTCCCCACCATGTGTGACACACACACACACAAATGGATACATCCTTCCATCTGTCTCTGCCAAAGTGAATCTTTTGCACGTGCACGCCCAGAATGAAGCCCAGCCCAACAGTCAGGAAAGGCCCTTTATGTGGCAACGTGTGTGATGAGTACGCAACAAATGGTCAAGAGAGGGGTGCCATTGCCGCTCCCTCCACCTTCACCATCGGCAGTCAAGAATACCTTTCAGGGGCAAAACAAGCAAGCAAGTCAACATCAGCAGCCCATGGCTGGAAGCCAACAACCAGTCAGGATGAGTCTTTGTCCCACTCCCCTGGCAATCAGGAATACCTCTGGGCTAGCTGACATCACACAACAAAGACGCAAGACCAAGTCGCCATCCCCTTTTCCTTCTCATCCACCAACACTCAAGAAAGAAAGTCGTGGCCGGCGGCACGTGGCTAGCAGGCAGCAAACAACCAAGCCCAGGGGCTTGTCACTCCTCTCCTACATGAGGAAAGCCCCTTCATGGGGCCAAGCAGCAAGCAAGCTTCTCCTCTCCCCAGTCTTTCCACTGCGCACTGGTGTGTGCTGGTGAGGAGAAGCATGAGCAGTGAGCGGGCACTGACACGTTAATGTGAGTCCCAGGGCATTGTGGGCCTTCCTTATGTCATGGACCCTCAGCTGGTATCCTAGCTGGCTAGCAACTACCATCAGCCATGGGATGAACATGGCTTCTCTTTATCACACCCTTCCCCAAAGCAGTTCAGGGTGTCCTGTGTGGGGTTAATCTACCTCATGAGAAGAGAAGACTCCCTGGAAAAGACCTTGATGTTGGGAAAGATGGAGGGCACAAGGAGAAGGGGACGAGAGAGGATGAGATGGTGGGACAGTGTTCTCAAAGCTACCAGCATGAGTTTGACCAAGAAGACAGGAGTGCCTGGCGTGCTCTGGTCCATAGGGTCACAAAGAGTCGGACACGACTAAATGACTAAACAACAACAAACAACAATCCTGACAACAACCCTGTGGTGAAGCTTAGAATGATGAGAGATAATGACTGGTGCTGGACAGCCCAGTGGGCATGGAGCCTTGAGGGTGCCACAGGGGAAGTCACAACAGTGATGTAGGGTGGGAGGAAAGAGGTGACGATGCTGAATTTTGGTGCCACACAGGGCACTGTGTAAATTTGAGACCTCAAGGTCCACCACTGCTTATCTTACTGGGGAAAATAGCTCCATTTGGTTTTATTATTCTATGCTAAATATTTTAGAAACTGTACATCTCTAAAATCCCAGAAAAGTACCTCTCAGCCTTAGGTTATCAGTGAAATTGTTCTGGGAGATAAATTCTCCCCTTGCTTAACAAACAGCCTAGCTCACTTCTCCAAGCCTTTTGATATGCAAGTCGAAAAACACACATAGGAGATGGCTTTCTATGACTCCGGGGTTTGTGATAAAGTTCTTAATTAGCTGGAATTGATCACTTCCAGAGGGATAATAAGCATGTATAGTCCTCAAGTGTCCTTTGGATGGGAGGAGAACAAAGAGGTAACACTAGATTTGATCAGCATCAGGGGTTCTTTCCACAAAGCACTTCTTTTTTTGCGGGGAGGGGTGGTGGCTGTAAGGAGGAGCCTCACCAAACAGCAACTGGATGTAAAGTAGTCTGTTGAAAGCTGTGACAAAGCAGACACATTGAGAGGGGATCTCGCAGATGCTAATCCATACACAGGGAAGCACTTGGGGATTAATTCTGCTGCCAGTACAAATGGCTTCTGCAGAAAGGGACAGAGATACCTATTCAGGACCTGGGGTTAGGAATGCTTGTGGAATTAAGAGGTCTGTAAATTCTGATGCAAACTGACCTCATCCAAATTGACCTCATCCTTCTGGACGAAACGTGCAGATTGGAATCTGCACATTCCTTGGATTGTGTACCTCTCCCAATTTTGCAATACATTTCTTGGCTAATTTTCTTTAGGATATAACACATTCTTAAATGCACACATTGAAATAGAAATCCTCTCTTTTATCTGCGGTGAAATGTGTATTTAAATATGCATGTAAACAGTTTGTGTGTGAGAGAGGGTGTGTGCAGATTAATGCAGAAACAGGATAGAATGGACCTCCAAATGAACTTCTGTGAAACTGACGCAGGTCCAGAAACAGTCTGAGCTCTTCATTCCTGGAGCTCCTGCAGGGTGCAAATGCCACCTAGCATCTGATCAGCACCTTCAGCGGAAGGCCCTTGGGGCATTGTTCCAAGGATTGGGGCTGCAGAACAATAGTTTCTCTCTGTACTCCCATGGTAGCCATCAGAGGGAGCTGCTGGCCATCCATCACACCAGATGTCCAGAGGGGGATACTGGAATAAACAATTCAGAAGGGGTCACATGACCCAAGGGACAATGGGACCCTGCCTTTTAGAGCTGGCTTTGGGCTGGTTCATTAATCTGAGCAAGTTGTTAGCAGTGGTTAAACAGCGCCAGTTAGACCAATGTACAGGAAAGCTCTGGAAATATATATGTAGTTCAATAAAAGAGCTTCATGACCAACACAGTAAAATATTAATATTTAAAGCCATTGTATGCCTTTATCTCCTGCTGATAATGGTATTCTTTAAAAGAGCTGTAAGAGACATTATGAACAGATGGTAGCTGGTTTTGCTTTATCCTGCATCTCTTCAAATCTGCCACAGAACCTCACCATTCATTAATCTTCCATAGACTTCAGTAGTGCAGCAACTAAATCACACACACACACACACAGAGAGAGAGAGAGAGAGAGAGAGAGAGAGAGAGAGCGCATAGTGTGCTGCTGTCAGGCTCAAAATTAAACCACAGTGCACCATGCCAAGTCTTTTCACCAAACTCCGCTATAAAACAGTTAGAAAAATAAACATTTCATTTGGCACTTGACCCAAGAGCACTCACTCTTGGAAGGGGAGGCAGCCATTACATTTCGGGCATCACACAGCTGATAATCAAAAGGCCAAAAAAAAAAAAAGCAAGGAGGACCATTGCTAAATTCTCCCCCAATTTCATTATAGAATGCTCGCCACAATAATTATTGTTCTTGTGCAAATCCAGTTTGATTTAATAGGCCTCGAGGAAGAGGCATATTTGTTTTATGGGTCCAGTTTCTTTCCCCTCCCCATCTTTTTCTACCTCCATTTGAAGCAATAAGAGAGTTAAAAATTTACTTTCAGTATTTGCATTAAGGTATTAATGGAAATACATTTTGAGCAGGAGATTTTAATAACATAGTGGCTTTCAAAACATATAACATTATATACAGAGGGATTGATCTCTATATTGTCACACAGAAAAATGTGCACACAGCCTTCTACATTGGTTGTATTTGGACGTCAAGATAAACAACATTTTATTGTCATGGAATTGAGTCTAACCTATGCCTAGGTTTCCAAAGGCCCCTGCTTCCTTCTCCTCCTCAAACTGTGAGGAGATTGGAAGCTTCCATTTCCATTTTAAATGAGCCACAAGCCCTGTTCAGCTATTCCAAAAATGAATGAATGCGTAAAGTGTGTTGAGCATTGGGAAAAAGATTCGAAGGGAATTTGTAAATGTGACTGACTGAACATGCTTAGAGACCTCCCTGCAATAAGAAATGCTAACCACACAGGGAGGCTTGCAAGAATGTTCAGGAGTGGCGCAAGCAGAACAGGGATATTAAACACACACCAAGCTCATACACATTCTGCACACTTTATGCCATCCCATGTTCATTGAACATCTGTTGTTTAGTCGTTTAGTCGTGTCCGACTCTTTGTGACCCCATGGACCAGAGCATGCCAGGCACTCCTGTCTTCCATTGCCTCCCGCAGTTTGGTCAAACTCATGCTGGTAGCTTCGAGAACCCTGTCCAATCATCTTCTGTCGTCCCCTTCTCCTTGTGCCCTCCATCTTTCCCAGCATCAGGGTCTTTTCCAGGGAGTCTTCTCTTCTCATGAGGTGGCCAAAGTATTGGAGCCTCAGCTTCATGATCTGTCCTTCCAGTGAGCACTCAGGGCTGATTTCCTTAAGAATGGAGAGGTTTGATCTTCTTGCAGTCCATGGGACTCTCAAGAGTTTCTTCCAGCACCATAATTCAAAAGCATCAATTCTTCAGAGATCAGCCTCCTTTATGGTCCAGCTCTCACTTCCATACATCACTACTGGGAAAACCATAGCTTTAACTATATGGACCTTTGTTGGCAAGGTGATGTCTCTGCTTTTTAAGATGCTGTCTAGGTTTGTCATTGCTTTTCTCCCATCTGAACAGGACCAAAAGCACGATGGAACTCTAAACCGTGGTTAATCTTAACTATGGCTTGCTGAAGCTGGCTTGTTTGAAAGAAAGCACAGTTCAGGTTAGCCACAGTTTTCCAGGTTCAGAGGACACGACAAGGTATGGCTTCAGGGGGTGGGAAACAGAAGTAAAATTTATGAACTCCTTGCACAGAGGAGCTGCAGTTTGTGAGCCTGGGGGAAGAATGGTGTTATAGATTTTTTGGCGGGGGCTCCCTAAACCCTAGAAATTAATAAATGCTAGAATTTTGATTATTTGGGGTATGATGGAAGAATACAAGCTGCAAAGGAATTCCTGGGCTAGCCTATGCAAAAGCTAGGGCCATTAAGGAGCTATACGAGGCCACTGAGGGGCATTGGCAACGCAAGAGAACTGTCTTTCCTCCTTGCCCTGAGGCTGGGTTTGGAAGGTTGCCAGGCTCACTGGGTGTGCAGTGGCAGGAAAAGAGAGTCTTTAGCAAGGGTTGCTGGGAAGAAGAGGAAGGAATAAGGTCTGGGATTGATCTAGGGCAGGCTGGCTGAAGGCTGACTTGGACTCCTTGGCTGCACTGCTGTGAAGTATAAGCCCCTCTTGAAATGGCCATGCTGTAAGATCTGGGCTCCCTCCATGCAGACTGAAGATGTAAATAGGTGAATAAGTCATATTTCTTAAAGCTGCAACAGTCTCTGCTGTGTCTCAATTCTCCAAAGGACCACAGACCCTGAGTGAGTGAGGGAAGCTGTTGTTGGGTGTGGGTCCAGTGCATATTTCCCTTCCATACATTACTAGTTCTAAGCAGAGTAACTAACTTCTATATGGGACTTACATAGAAGTCTGCTGATTGTGAATACTCAGCAGTAGACAGAGAATGTAGCAGACACCAAGAGTGTACTCTATTACATCAGCATTTAACATACATTTGCGATCAGATGTTCCTCAAATCCAAGAAACGGCAAGCTACACTGATTTGAGAGTAGAAGGTTTCTTTCTTTCTTGTTTCTTTCTTTCCTTTGTTTTTCTGTGGAAAAAAAAGATTACATTTTTAGTTCACAAAGTTTTATTGACTAATCTCATCATTATCTTTCAAATGCAAATTTGAGGTTTTAATTTAGAAGTGGTGCTATCTTTTAATTGCATCAGTTTTAGTGGAGAATTAGTATTACTATGTAATCTCTATAATCTCTATAATTATGGAGATTTCTGCAGTGGGAATCATGAAGCTTCAGATATACTGTATCTGGGTTTCTCCATTTACTTCTACACTTAACTACTCCAGGTACTGGAGGTGATGTAACAGTGCGCGAAAAGAAGGGTCACTGGAAATTAACTGAGGGTTGCTAATATTTCAGAACAGCTTTCCAAATAATGATTAATTTAGGGTGATGTGCAATTCTACATTACAGGTTACAGAACATTTTCAATGCAGAGAACATCATTCAAATGTCTAAAATGTCATTTTATTCTGTAGCTATTATTTGCTGATATACCTTTGTTGGTATATTCTTGCTACACATTTACACAAGGATTGCACAATGATGGCAGCAACACCTAAGATCTTGTCTGTGTGGATGAATCACTTCAGATCTTCCGCTACAGACAGAACCTTCAGGTCACCCTCACGTTCGTTTCATATATTCCACTGCTGGTAATGTGTGTAACATCCCTTGATTTCTCATCACAACTTGTTGATTCACAGCTGAATGCGTGAATCGACACCACAGATGAACATTGTGTTTGAGTTAAAGGGAGACAAGATGGAGGCAAGACATATATTCTGCGAATGGTTATGGCTGTAATTCAGACAGGTTATTCTTGTCAATATGAGGTCATTATTGCTATTTTTTATTTATTAGTGTAATCATGCTAGAGTAATGTGAGCAAAGAGTCAGTTTATCATTGTCCATAACTGAGACTGGGCATTGGATCAGTGCATCTATTGCCACACTTATTTGAGCTATAAAGGAAAAACAAAGTTCCGGGTCATCCACACTCTGAAAATGTGGCAGACCCCGCTCTGCATTTTCACACAGACGTTAGCATGGGAAGGCATGCTTGGTAAACTCTCACCATTATCAACTCCTGCCCGGAAACCAATGTCCCCACTGTAGAAGGACATGTGGATCCAGAATTGGCCTCCACAGTCACTTATGGACTCACTGTTAAAACCCTGTTTATGGAAGACAATCTTACTCGGTTACGAGTGATCGCCAAAGAAGAAGTGTATGGGTGATAACATCAAACCTTGTGGAACTGCACACCAGAGAACCCATGGGACTGTGCAACATCCCCAAAGGACCATCTTCTGGAGCCAGCTGTCCAGGCTTCAGCAGAACCACCACAAAGCAGTGCCTCTGGCTCTTTGGCTGGCTGGTCACTCCAGAAGGACACCATGGCCAATGGTATCAAAAGCTGTTGAGATGCCAAGAAGTATCAGCGAGATGCCAAAACTAGAAAATCTTTCTCATCCAACATTTTCTGGAGTGGTCAGCAAGCATAATAATCTTCATAATCTGTATAGACTGAACTATATAAATGCATCTTAAGAAGCTGTGCTTAACTTGTTTCCTCTTTCCTCGAGTATCATGACTTTTTAGATTGTAAACCTGGGGGAAGGGACTTTCTTAGTACTGATTTATGCATACTACTCTGAGAATAGGCATCAAACGCCATAAATAAGCAAATAAATGTGGGTAAAAACATCACAACAGTCTGAATATACAATATTAACCCTGTGATGAGAAAATGACTTGGTAAAGTACTGCAGGTGTGCATTCTAATGGACCTTCTCCATCTATCTGCTCTTCCCAGTAAAGCGGGAATTTTCTTATACTCTTAAGTAAGTGAGTATTTTGCTACAATGGATTGACAGAGAGTGACAAAATAATGATGAAATTACTGCTTCTTGCTATTTTCGAACCAACATTAACAGAGTTCTTGCGCACTACACAGCTTAGGCAATTTCAGAACAGAATAAGGAGGAGCATCATCTTTTGTTTTATGTTTCCCAGCATATAGAGTGATGTGATTCCAATAGCGTTAAAATGATTTTTGCCTAAACTACCCATTCTGGAGAATGTGCGTTTGCCACCAAAATGTGCACCCCCCCACCTCCCCATCATGTTCATCTATACTCTACCAAGGAAATGTGGGTTGGTGTCACCTGTGCGTCTTTCTATAACGTATCATTTGGGTCTTTCTGGCATTATATTTTACACCTACAGGGCAGCCTGCAGGTATTTGATAAGCATTCTGGTGTTGCAATCTGCATTGGTCTGCAAAGAATTATCTGGCCAACCACAGCTGGGGGAAGGGGCACAGTGGAAGAGGCTAGACGTTGCATGCAAAAGCCCCCCCCCCCAATTCCAACCCTGGCATCTCCAGGCTAATAATAATAATAATAATAATAATAATAATAATAATAATATACCCCACCCATCTGACTGGGTTTCCCCAGCCACTCTGGGCAGCTTCCAACAAAATATTAAAATACAATAGTCCTTCAGATATTAAAAGCTTCGCTAAACAGGGCTGCCTTCAGATGTCTGGTACAGTGGTACCTCAGGTTAAGTATTTAATTCGTTCCGGAGGTCTGTTCTTAACCTGAAACTGTTCTTAACCTGAAGCACCACTTTAGCTAATGGGGCCTCCTGCTGCCGCCACACCGCCAGAGCACGATTTCTGTTCTCATCCTGAAGCAAAGTTCTTAACCGAGGTACTATTTCTGGGTTAGCGGAGTCTGTAACCTGAAGCGTCTGTAACCCAAGGTACCACTGTAGTTGTTTTTTCCTTTGACGTCTGGTGGGAGGGAGTTCCACAGGGCGGGTGCCACTACCGAGAAGGCCCTCTGCCTGGTTCCCAGCAACTTCGCTTCTTGCAGGGAGGGAACCGCCAGGAGGCCCTCAGAGCTGGACCTCACTGTCCGGGCAGAATGATTGGGGTGAAGATGCTCCTTCAGGTATGCTGGCCCAAGGCCGTTTAGGCAGGGCTAGGAGAGAATCCTGCCTGAAATCAAGCCACTACTAGTCAGTATAGACAATGCTGAATAAGAAGGGCCAATGGTCTGCCTCAGGGTAACAGTCGTTTGCTTAGGAAGTGGCAAATTGCCCGACCCTGATTTCCAGTCCCCAGTTCAGTGGCTTCTTACAGATTTCCAAGTGCCTGCTGAAATTTAAACAATTAAAGGTTAATCAAAGACAAACTGTTTTGAAAAGAGATCATAGCACGATAGTACATTTATCTACTAATTGTCTGAAGCTAAATTCACAGAAAGCTTTTTTGTTGTTGTTGCATTCTGTTATCTGACTGCGGGCAATGAATTTCTAGTTGTTTGTTCTGGTAATAATCAATTTACGCATCAGGTTGCTTAGATTAGGCATCATTAGAAAAGCCTGATAAACGTGCACGATAGCATTATAGCAGCATTTTATCTTTGCAGTAGGGTGTACGCTGAGGGTAGCTTTGTGTGCACGGCTGCCACACTGAGAAGCAGGGGCACAGATGTGTATCCCAGGCAGAACTGTGCTCCATAAAAAGAGGTGGTCAGTAGAGATGGTCTCTTTGTCTGGAGAATGGTCTGGAAAGGAATTTTGCCGCAGAAACTGAGCCCGTCACTACCTGTGACATTTTATAATAGAATCAGTGCTAAGTGAAGGACTCACAGTGATGAAGCACATACAATCGAACACAGCATTACTTACAAACATCCTTCAGACATCTTAAATGCAAAAAAGAGGTTCGCTTTCTTTCTTTTCTTCCTGCAACTCGAATGAATGAACATGTCAGCAATCTTTTTTCATAAGATTAAAATGTAGAAGGAGCGTTAGGCAGCCTGGATAAAACTTCCCAAGGTTGCTGGGTCCAGTCCACAAGCTACCAGCCATTCCTGTTCTAAAGGTGTGCCTGTCAAATTTAAGGTAGGGATACAGAATTTCAGACTCAGGGGACAAAGACAGCATTATTATTATTATTATTATTATTATTATTATTATTATTATTATTATTATTATTTACACACACCTTTTCCCCTGAAAAGGGGGCTTACAGAAAAAAAGAACAGCTAAACATATAGAAAAAAAGCATGTTTTAAAACCCCTGATAGAATTAAAACGATATACATATATAAAATACATTAAAACCATAATTACAATAAACAAACATGGCACCAGCTCCTTCATTAAAAGCAGTCAGTTCCCAAAAGCCTGTTGGGGCAAGAAGGTCTTCATTTGCAGGCAGGCAGGAGAGCAAGGAGGGAGCCCGTCTAGCTTCTCCAGGGAGGGAGTTCCCAAGTCTAGGACCAGTCTCCAGTCTGGCCCTTTGGATTCTTCCTTGGGCCACTCATTCTCCTGAGCCACATCCCTCACCAGCCCAGATTTGCCTTGGGTTTTTTTGCCTGGCTGCAATGTGTTTGTAAACACTGATAAAACCTCTTGCTTATCTGTGTGGAGAATGGAGAGGTTTGCTTGTGCGCATATGTAGAAATTTGCTTTCTGTGCAAAGGTTTTATTAATTGATTGATTGGATTGGATTTGTATACCGCCCTTTCTCTTAAGCTCTTGGGGCAGTTCACAGCATAAAAATACACAATAAAACCACAAAGTACACAAGAACAAAGCAAGAACCCCTCCTGCTCCCACAAACACATTTAAAAGGACAAAAGACTGTTAACCTTGAGTAGGCAATGCGGCCAGTCCAGGAACCAGCGTGTTTTTACATGAGTAGAATGTGTCCTTTTATTTAAATGCATCTCTGGGTTAGTTGTGGGGCCTGCCTGGTGTTTTACATGAGTAGAATGTGTGCTTTTATTTAAAATGCATCTCTGGGTTATTTGTGGGGCCTAGGAATACGTTCATATTTTTTTCCAAAATGTAGTCTGGCCCCCCACAAGGTCTGAGGGACAGTGGACCAGCCCCCTGCTGAAAATGTTTGCTGAACCCTGCTGATAATCATACAAAGTCCTCCCACCTAAAAATGTAAAAGGAAGAGAGACAGATTCTCCTTGCCAGATATGAAATTATATTTTGAGGAGTCTTGTCTTTGATGGTTAAAAGAATGGATATCGTTGAAAAATGGTTCTGAACTAGATCTTGAAGGACATGATAATAGATTTGGTTGGCACGCTTATTTGTGGTATGACAAGGTTAAAGTTCATAAAGCTTTTTTGAATCATGTCATAAGGAAGCCAGTGTATCAAGTATGGGACAAATATATATAGAAAATTGAGGCACACGAAGAAGGGCCTCAGAGGGTGGGTAGGCTCATATGTAGAGAAGTGTTCCTTAAGGTATTGTGGTCGAGCCATTTAAGGCCTTATAGGCATAGCTATCAACGTTTCCCCTTTTTTAAGGGAATTTCCCTTATTCCGAATAGGATTTCCGTTAAAAAAAGAGGAAAGGTGACAGCTATGCTTATAGGTCAAAACCAGCACTTTGAATTGGGCCTGGAAACTAATTGGCAGCCAGTGCAGTTGGGCCAGGATAAGTGTAAAATGCTCAAACTGTCTTGCCACTGCATAGGACTTTCCACTGGCATGGAGCTTCTGGAAGGTTGCCCAGAAACAAATGTGGCCTCAGACTAAGAATGGTTCTCCACTCCTGATTTAAATGGGGCGGGTGGGAATTGTAACACACGAATTTAAGGCAAAAAAGGCAGAACCAGATATTACAAGTTATGACCCTGTGGCAGGCAAGCTGGCTATTTGTTTTGGTTCAGACTTAGAAGAACCCTTCAGGAGGCTCTTTGCCTCTTCTTGTTGCCATTCTCCCTTCTCAGACAATATGCCTTGACAAAACTATAACTAAGAGTAATTTTGATTCGACTGAAGACTAAGAGGCTAAGACGAAGTTTCCACTGCAAAGGGGGTTTGCAAGGAAGGAAATGAATCGATATTCTTCCCACCGGATGCTTCTGGCTTGCAGTTATTCTTATTAGCCTTTCAGCTGCTCACACACACAAAACGACCTTTTTTTTCTGTTCACTTTAACAGAATTGCATTGCTCTTTCGAAAGATTTAACCACCACCACCACCCCGTGCTGCCTAAAATATGAGGTACAGTGTTTCCTGTAATGTATGCACAGTGAGTCTATACAAATAATGGAAGTTTTGTCAGCTGATTGAATTAAGTAGCACTCTAAGAATACTTGAGTTATAGCATAGCTAATGAGTAGCTGGATATTCGACACATGAGAAGGGCACAGGGCAACAGCAGAAAGTGCTAGTCTGCTTATATATGTCACTCTGGCAGCTTAAAGATAGCATCTTTGCAGTTGGGGCGGGGAAAAGTGCAGCATATGCTGTATTTATAGCAGATGCTGCTATTTGGTAAAGGTATTTTTGCTACCAGGCACTCCTATGGATGCACAGTTGCTATAAAGAAGGCACTGCACACCAGAACCCAAGTTCAATTAGCATTAAAGCTCTGGCTCCAAGGTGCCTTGTGGACAGATCAGTAGAAATATGTTCAGCAAAATCATTTTGAAACGAAGCAGTTTGGAGATGCTAAATGCATATAAAAGCTGAATTTTAAAGGCAGTGGGTTGCTTCCCCCGCCATGCCCTCAGCCCAAACGACAGCCAAAGAAAATAATATCAAAGAAATTTTCAGGGAGAGCATCAGCAAGGAATTGCAGCCATCCAAAGATACAGAAGGAGAGAAATAGAATCCGTCAGTTGGCAAAGGGGCTAATTGTAAACAAGACCATTCTACATTCACACTAATTGCCAGAGAATGAGAGAGGGGGGAAATCAAACTGAAAAGTTGGGGGAGCTTGCGCAGGTATCACAAGCCATCAAGTCATTTTCAGACTTCATAATAGTGGAACATAACACAGGCAAGTCACAAACCCTTCAAGTATCTTTAGTCCAGGCAAAATATAACCTGCAGAAGGAAGTGCTGAGATAACAGGATGGTATCCCAACATCACAAGTGGGTCAGAAAATCAAGAAACACAGAAAATACCCATGTGCAAGTTCTGCACACAGGGATCCCTCACAATGGATAAGGCTGCAAAACTATCTTCCCCCACTCTCATCCACCATGGGTTTTGCTGTTGTCAGATTTATGTAACTTCAAAGTACCACACTCATAGAATCATAGAATCATAGAGTTGGAAGAGACCACAAGGGCCATCGAGTCCAACCCCCTGCCAAGTACACTAAACATGTACAGAGCATAAACATTTCATAATTGGTAAGCTACTCTGCTAAGTGAGGCCATTGTGTTCTTTTGTGCACTGACACAGCAATTGCGATCCTATGCTCTTTTATTCAATGTTAGTTGCTTATTAGTGACCATCAATGGCTGAATGGCTACAAATTATGAATATAACATAAGAGCTCTGTTGGATCAGGACAGCATCTGGTCTGTTCTCACAATGGCAAGTCCAGAAGCCGGACCTGAGCGCAACATCTATGCCCAGTAAGTACAAACATATAAATTTTGAAGGGCAAGGATTTCAGATCAAGGTGTACGTGTGTAAGAATCTTCCTGGTTAAAGGCACCAGTTTTATTTTTACATCAAATTTGGAGAAGGCAATGGGGAAAGGTGGGCTGCAGTGCTACAGTATACCTTCTGCTCACCCACTGCTGCAAATATATGAACTGGTTTTCTTTGTGGTGCAGATCTGTGTTGAACCCATTCTTGTCGATGAGGTCTGCAGCACACTTTGCTAGCTGTCATCACCACTGTATGCTCACCGAAACTCAAGCACGTGGCCTGCTTGTTGCATCGCAATGCAGCAACTGGCAACCCATTCATAAGAATAGGCCTTGTGTATCTCTTCCCATCCAGAAGTCGCTTTGTAGTGAGAAAACACTCTTCTAAATCAGCTCATCCAATGTCATCAGCTCATATTAGAAGCCAGGCTCAGTGCTAACGTTGGCACTGTATGGAACTGCTGGCTATAAATCTGTTTTCAACCAGCTGAGAAACATCTGTAAAATAAGTCACAGTTGATGTGAAGGATCTTTGCTTACTCCCATTTTAGTCTATTTATATTATCATGCTTTTATTAGTTTCCCTGCTGTCTAACAAACTCCAGGTAATACAAGACACTGCTGAGAAAATTCTGTCACTGCATCTGACAGAACAAGCACGAGACGTTTCTCCAGGCTGGAGGATCCGTGCTTCCTGCTTACTGGACTTTATAATTCCCCCAGCAAAGTTAATGGGTGTTAAATGTGTACACTGAGAGCAATTGAAAACTATTATACCTGTTAACGGTGAAATCCCCTTGTACTGTATGAACCACTTATCACAGCAGTTTGTGAGCGACAGCAATAAAGAAAAAGGGGTAACCTGGTTGACAATATATTTTGAAAAATACAACACTTTGTAACTTGCCTTCTAAAGAGCAATCCATTTGTAAGACAGAAACCCTTAAATTTACTATTTGAGGTAATATGGACAGAGAAAGTGGTTTATGTCTGGGTAACAAGATTTAAGAGGGAACATTTCTGGAATGCTGTTATTATGAGGGTGGCAGTACTACTGAAATGTTTGTGTGCTTACTTTCAGCCCTCTTTTTCATTAAAATGTTCATTTGGCAATTTGCATACCCCTTTCCCTAAAGAAAGGAATATTAAGCTAGTGATTAAGCTCCTACTGATGATATAGGATAAGCTCATTATATGTATGTCTGCAGCAAGAATTGCTAAGAAAAGAAAAACCAACTCAACAACCCTATTACAAAATTAAATAAACAAAAACTGTAGGTTTTGATAACCCCAGCAATTCTTTTATCAAGCAAAGTGGATTGTACTTTATGCATTTCTCAATATCCATTTAAGTACCCAGAATATGAACACTTGTTTGGGTTTTGAGAAACAAAATTAATCACTTAGGAATGAAAAAGAAATAACATTCTCTTTATTACATGTATTTACTTCCCCTTTGATGTTTGTGTCAGATTTGCTCATTTAAAAAAAATAATAATCCCACAACAGTCATTACAATTATTCAAGTTCAGACAGCAGATGAAATGAAACTAGATTCTTTCTTCTTTGAAGATCTGTTAGTTTTGTGTAGGTTTTTGAATAAATGTTCTAAAACACACTCTTTAGAAATAAAATACAGCAAAAGGAGGGCAAATCAACAACATGGGAATAGTCTTACATCAAAAAGTGAGGCAGCCACTCTTCTGTTGTATACTTTTTTCTCACCACAAGGTACTCTTTGTAGAACTCTCAAGAAGACTTTTTTATTTTAAAAAAATCTAATTATATTCTGATGATCCTAATGAGATGTGAATACAAGGGAAGTGATTACTTCAAAGTGCAACAGCTTTTGGGGTACGTTTTGACACACACAGCAAAGTAACATGGGGTTGGCAACGTCAACCCATTCACAACATTGGCAGGTTTACTGATGGCAACGATTGAAGCAACGCTACAACTGGCAGGTGGATGCCAGCCAGCAGCCATTTTAAATTTCCCACAATGCCCCAGTGATTTTTTTGTTTGTGTATTTAAAGCATTTATATACTGCTATGCATAATGTCAACCTCGAGGGTGCTTTACAATGCAAAATAAAAACCATTGCAATAGAAAACATAATTTCTTAACTGAACCTAAAGAAAATATGCTGAGTATGAAACATGGGTACAGAGCTCCATAACAGGAACACATCCCCTCCAACATTTCTCCAATGAAAATAGGGACATCCCATTCCATAATGATAATTTTACTATTTATACCCCCCCACACACACCTTAGTGGGTTGCCCTAGCCACTTGGGGCAGCTTCCAACATATATATAAATATAACAAAATGTTAAACATTTTAAAAAACTTCCCTATACAAGATTACCTTCAGATGGCTCGGGGATTGGGTAACTCCTTACCCTCTAACATGTCTCCATTTAAAATAGGGGCATCCTAAGGAAAAATGGGGCATTCCAGGATCAAAACAGAAACCGGAACAGCTTCTCTAAATCAGGGACATCCCTGAAAATAGGGGCACTTGGAGAGACTGGCAGCAGCCCTCTCCTTTGTTGCCACCTGCTTGATATCTGGTGTGGCGGCGGCGACATTGTGTGAAGCGACTCAATGGAAGAGCTGAATATTTGTGCAGCTTAATATGCGGGAATGCAGCTCTCATGTTATCCAGATCTCAAGCCATGAGCCAGCATTTTGGATTAAGCTTGGATCAAGAAGTTCATCATCCAGCAGTTACCAGTCAGATGCTTCTGGGAAGCCTCTAAGAAGGATACGAAAGAAGCAACCTAGTGAAATGTTTCTCACATTGAGAGGGGGCAGGGTAACGAATTTGTGACACAGATAGGATTAACTATAAGTTAAAGTGGGCCCTGATATAACAAGGGAGAGAGCTGCATTTTAAAAGGTCTTTAGTAGGTTGACATGTTTTACTGGTGGTCAGTAAGCATGATCACAAGCAAAGCCGTCTTTCCCATTGGGCTTACTGGCTCATTGCGCCAGGGCACCGGCCTCTCAGGGGTGCCCCAGCAAGTGGGGGTGTTGTGTGGCTTTGCCGGTGGCCTCCCCTTTTCCTCCTGCACACCTGCCAGCTGTGCCCCATCAACCATATGGCTGGCGGACATGCAGCTTCCATCCCAAGCCTCTGCGGTCACACGTGCCTTAAATATGTTCATTTTGTAACTTTGCAGAGAGAAAAAATCACCGTGAATAAATAGCATGAATGCCAAAGGGGTTCGTTCTTTTCAATTAGAAAGCCCATGCAAAGGATCTGTATGAGCTGGAAAGAGATTGACAGCTTATCTCGACTGACCTCTGTGACATGCACTCATGTTATGATGTTTAACATGCCCATCCTTCAGACCACAGCCAGCCATAACTCTCTGCTATAAAACAGAACACATGCCAACTTTACTAGGCTTTTTGTACATATTCATGCTCTACTATCTGACTGTAAAAAAATTTAATTACTGATGTGTTGACGAGTTATACAAGTCGCCCAGTCAGCAAAACAAAACTTCTTTAATGAACTCTTTACAATGCATTTTCTGAACAAAATCAGCCTTTTGACAATAAAGGCAAACATATATATGCAATAATGAACATGCTGGTGAAGTTCCACAAACATCTGAATATAGAAAAAGGATAAAATTCTTTGAATGAATTATTTAGCTCTAGTTAAGCTCTGCATTATAATAACAGCAGCCAGATCTTCAAGGAATTGTGCATAGATTAAAAAATGGGCATGATTAGGAAAACCTTGTGTTTGAACCATGTAGCCCTTATTTTAAATATTTTATTGTTATTTTCCCTTGTTCCATCATTATTTCTTTTGCAGTTCTAAATCTAACCTATAGTATTTCACAGGTAAAAACAATCAGCATTCATAGCATACCCTTGTCTTGAATTGCGAGGTCACTAGTGTGAAGTAGGCAGGAAGTATTTCCTTATTAGCCTCCATTTTCTGGACTTGGGTGGGCATGTTACACAGTTCAAGACTGCAATTCTATACAAGGTTACTTTGAAGTTGAACAAGGCAGGAAACATACCTCAAAATAATCATCTGCAGCATCAGGCTGCTCATTTCTGGGCTTCAGTAAAGCAAATAATTTAATTAGACAGTGACTATATGATATTGAGCGACAAAATAATTTGGCCATAATAAGGAAATTTTGTCCATGGTATGATTATTTTGCACCTAGTCATTTTGACATGTTGGCACCCTATTTGCGAAATTTCACAATTCCAAAATACAGACGCGCTTTTACTTTCACAAGATTGAATATGCTGCCTTCAGTTGTACTTGAGGGTTGATTAAAAAAAAAATCCACTGGAAAAATAGTTATGTCCATGTGGAGATGGCAGTATTGAGTCAGTGGCTCATGTGCTTTTGGCTTGCACTCTTTATGAAGATTTGAGAAGTGAGGTTATTACCCCTCTACTATTGTCCATGCCGGGTCACTCAACCATTGCTACTGTGTCCTTTCATCCATCAGATCAAGATAATCAGGTGATAGCAAAAACCGAAGAAAAAAATTAGCAGGGCCAATTAGAATAAGATCTATTATTTGATTATTTATGTAAACCTCCAAAATGTATTTTGTATTGTTAAGTTTTTACCTCTATCTTCAGTACATTTTATTTTATTTTATTGCTATGGCTAGTGGCTTCTTCAGCTGCTCATTTCTGAATTCTATAGTATGGAAAATAATTCAATCCTAGTCTAGTAAGGGGTGTTGGAGAGGGGTAGTACCTCTAGTGAGGGACATGTCCTGCTCCTTCTGGGGTAGTTTTCCACCTGAACTCAGCTCTCACCTGTGGCTCCAAGAAGCTGTCAGCATGCAACAGTGGCCACACTCTGGGAACAGCTTCAACTGGCTGGCTAAACCAAGTGAGGGTAGCTGATGGGTCTCAAACCCGCAGTAAGTTAGGGGCTTCCCCTGCCTATCCAGTGGATTGAGCATATGAGACTTATAGTGTGTCCAATGCTCAAGAAGGCGGTTTCTGCACATCTGTAGAGGGAATTGATGGGGCTCGTCCACCTGGGAAGGTGGCCATCCAGGAGAAGGAAAACTCTGATCCTAAACCTCCGCTGCATTGTGGGATATCTTCAGGAGAGGAAAAGGCTAAGGAATAAACCCTACACAAATCCAGAGTGGAGTCCCTAAGCTGCTGGATGGCACCTTGTACACTTCCTTCTAGCCACTCCTGCAGTCAAGTTGGTGGCAAACGTATTGCTCTGTTTTCCTTTGGACCACATCAGCGAGGCCCAGAGGATGGTCTTGTTGTCTGGGCTACCCACAACCTCCGCACATATTGCCCAGGCCTGTACCATAGGAAAGTAGAATGACCATGACTTCATCACCCAGAGGCACACTGCATTGTCTCTTGAGACAGATGGATGCCAATGATAAGTCTAGTCATGGTCAGAGCATATATTATGTGTGTCACTGGGATTTTAATTAAAACAGCCTCTCTGTGGCAACTGATCACTATCAGCCTTCCCCAATGCCCACCATAATGGCTTGGAAACATTCGCCAGGTGTATTAGACCTCTCACACTTTGAGCCTCTGTTTCCTGTTTGCTTGTGGCCACAGCAAAGTGCTTGAGGTGACTCTCAGTGCGATCAGATTCTATTACAGTGGTACCTCAGGTTATATACGCTTCAGGTTATATACGCTTCAGGTTACATACACTTCAGGTTAGAGACTCCGCTAACCCAGAAATAGTATCTCAGGTTAAGAACTTTGCTTCAGGGTGAGAACAGAAATCATGCTCCGGCGGCGCAGCAGCAGCAGGAGGCCCCATTAGCTAAAGTGGTGCTTCAGGTTAAGAACAGTTTCAGGTTAAGCACGGACCTCCAGAACGAATTAAGTACTTAGGTACCACTGTATAGCAGATATGGGAATACCATAAGGGTGCCTTATCAGAGAAACTTGAGCACTTGACATTTGGGTCAGTTTCCTGCGTTACAGCTTCACTTGATCATAGCCCAAACACACATGCTCTCCACTGTGAGGTTAACAGGAGCTCCCAGGGCAGGTGGAAACAGTATGGGGAAAAGGATTAAACTCCACTTCCCAACCGCTTTTCCAAATAAATCTTGAGTTTCCACATGGGCCCAGCCGCCTTGACGGTAAACATGAAAACGCTGGGAGATCTGATCACAGGTCTCTGGCACCTCATCTGGCTTGGCCCTCAGACTTGCTTTCCCACCTGCAGGAGTGTGAACTGCACATTAGGTCTTGTCTTGTCTTGGCTGAGTTCTTGACCCCCAACTCCCTTCCCTTGTATTGCATAACTTCTTGACCCCCAACTCCCACCTTGATGAAAGATACTGAGAGCAATTTCCAGTGAATGCTTTTAATGACCATTTCAGGTTCATTAGTCTTTGTTATTTAAACATGTGTCTCAGAGAAAGGTAGCGTGTCTCACCTTGCATCAGGTTTCACATTTGTAGGAGGAAGGAGTGACTTGCAAGGTTATTTAAAGCCTTGTTTGGGTGTCACCCCCTCATGTGATTAACTTTGGCTGAGGGGGAGGATGGGCCACACCCACTAATCTCGACATTTGATGGTTGATAGACACCGGCCGTGGCAACTGTGAAATGAATAACTGAGGGGATGTGATTGCTTCAAAGCATTTTTAGATGTTCAGGATGCTTTCTAGTGGTTTAAAAATGCTTCTTACATGGTTAAAATATGATTTTATTGCAGAGTTTCGAGAAACTAAAAAATAAAGTGCGAGATTGGCTTCATTATTATCAGATAATGGAGGCATATAATTCGGACAAGAAAATTGGTTTCCAGGTGGAAAAATCAAAATTAGAAACAGAACTGTTAGAACCCAAAACTAAGATTTTGTCAAAGATGTATAACTTGCTGTTGAAATGGAATACTCAGGATGAAACAGTCAAATCTGCTATGATTAAATGGGCACAAGATGTTGGACATAACATAATGATGGCTGACTGGGAACAGTTATGGACCACAGGTATGAAGTTTACGGCATGCAATGCCTTAAGAGAGAATATTATGAAAATGGTATACAGGTGGTACATGACCCCAGTCAAGCTTGCAAAAATCTATCATTTGCCCGATAATAAATGTTGGAAATGTAAAGAAACTGAAGGTACATTCTTTCACCTTTGGTGGACGTGCCCAAGGATTAAGGCTTTCTGGGAGATGATATATAATGAACTGAAAAAGGTATTTAAATATACCTTCTTGAAGAAACCAGAGGCCTTTCTCCTGGGCATGGTGAGCCAATTGGTGCCAAAGAAGGATAGAACTTTTTTTTATGTATGCCACAACAGCAGCAAGAATACTCATTGCGAAGTACTGGAAGACACAAGATCTACCCACCCTGGAAGAATGGCAGATGAAGGTGATGGACTACATGGAACTGGCGGAAATGACTGACAGAATCCGAGACCAAGGAGAAGAGTCAGTGGAAGAAGATTGGAAGAAATTTAAAGACTATCTACAGAAATATTGTAAAATTAATGAATGTTAGAATGATGTTGGATAGAAATTAAGTGGTTTTCAGCTGTAATACTATAAGGGAATATGAAAAATGGATTATTAATAGGCAAAAATTTAACGTTATAATATTTTAAGATTAATGATTAGGTTAAATAAAGAGGGTAAGGATTTGCTGAACCAACAAACTGAACTGGAATACAAAAAAGGGAGGCGTGAGGAGGTCCGGGAAATAAGCTAATGAAAAATAAGTAATGGAAACAATGAGTTGTTTTTAACCATTTTTATTTTGTATTTTGTATTATTTTTTTATTTTTACTTTGTAATACTTTGAAAATTTTAATAAATATCTTATAAAAAAATACAATATGATTTTAATTTCAAATTGTAACAGTTTTAACATTTTGATGTTTGCCACCCTGGGCTCCTTTGTAAGGAAGAGTGGAGTTCAATAAATTCAATAAAATGAGCAAACAAACAAAAGCACCATTTCCTTTGTATGTGTTGTACAAAAGTCCTGGTGTAGGAAAGAGATGAGTTCATTTGTTTGTTTTAAAGTGCGGCTCCACCAACTTAAAAAGGTTTTGGAATTCCTGTAGAGTTGCTAAAGCTTATTGTTGGAGCTGCAACCCAGCCCCTCTGAATGAATCCCCCATTTCTCTTATTTATTTCTACAGTCTGAAATTTGTCACCTGACAATACATCATCAGAAAGCACAGTATTGATCCTGAGAGAGCTATCCTGCTGAATGTAACATTAGAGTCTTACATGCCTGCACTTTCCCTTTCTTCTACACCCTGAGCTCATTGGCAGGTGAAATATTTACTGCCTGATGTGCATAAACTCAGATTGGCAATGCACATTCTTACAGTATCGTCTTCACAGTGTGGGAAATGATTAATTTATCCGAGTGCTCATTTCAGTTTCTCCAGTCATGTCTCAAGATTCGGTAGGAAATCTCTGTATCTTTTGTCTGCCTTTAAAAAGACTCGGCAGAGATTTAACTTGACAACAACACTCCAAATTGATATTCTCTATGCAAAATCTGTCAATACAAAAACAACACAATTTTTATACAGCGAGAAGCAAAACAAAATAAGTTAGCAGAGCAATCCAGCTCCTCATAAAATATACTTCAATATTTCTCTGCGGGATTTAGATGGGGATGAATTGAAGCAACAGTTCACATGGTATTTTGCATATGATAACCTTATCTTATGCTAAGCTTAGGAAATGAGGAGCTGGCATGTACCTGGATGCTTATTATCTGAGGCCTGCAAAATCAAGGGGGTAGATTGCATGTATGAATTAGCCATTTCAGATCCAACGTTGCAGACAGACTTGTTACATCAGAGCAGATGCAATTGTTTTCAGAGGATGGAGTTCACACATTAACATGAAACGCACTGAATGATAATTACCAAGTAATGTATGTGCATGCATGGATTTAACCTATTTAGCTGATACGATATTGAGTTTCCATACCCAATAGTCTGTAGGATTACTTATGAATATATTTATATAGCTTTTATTTATTTATTTGGCCAAGGCCTAACATAGGCCAAAGGAACTAGAGGATGAAAAGGCAAGAACTATGAGCCCTACCAGGCTTTTACATGATTAGAATTTAAGCTAAACCTTGACTTTCTCACAAGTTTGATACTGTGCATGGTGATTTATATCAGCTACATGTAAAATATGGATGGACCTAAGGAGAAATTCACCAAAGCAAATCCAGATCAAATGTCCCCAGCTCTCCTTTGCAATGCCATCTACGTGATATGAGTTCAGGTTCAACTTAAATGTTGCCTCCATATTATGTCTCATATTTCTAGGCTGCTTATATGTCTGCGTATGTGGTTCAGCCATGTCAGGTGGTTCTGACCAATAGGACAATCCAATACACAAGAAGCTGGCATAAAGCAAGCCACGTATAAATTAAGCTGCCACAAAATACATGAGAACCAAACTCCATTCAGAAGCTGGTCTGCTGCTGGTCGAGGAGGCCTAAGTATGGCAAAGAGAAAGCAGGCCTTTAAAACAGTGTTTGGGTTACACCAACCTTTCTTATGGCTTTCCACTGGGTTGGTTGCCAGGTCATGTGACTGAGCTGAGCAGGCTTAGAATCATAGAATTGTAGAGTTGGAAGAGACCCCAAGAGTCATTTAGTCCAATACCCTGCAACGCAGGAATCCCAACAAAAGCATCCAGGACAGATGGCCACCCAACCTTTGCTTAAAAACCTTAAAGGAAGGAAAGTTCACCACTTCTAATGGGAGTCTGCTCCACTGTCAAACAGCTCTTACTGTCCGAAAGCTCTTCTTTTCTTGTAACTTGAATCCATGGGTTCAGGTCCTAGCCTCTGGAGCAGGAGAAAACAAGCTTGCTCCATTCGCCAGTAACAGCCCTTGAGATATTTGAAGGTGGCTATCATATTTCCTCTCTGTCTTCTCTTTTCCAGGCTAAGCATACCCAATTCCTTCAAGTGTTCTTCATAAGTTCCAGACCCTTGATCAGCTTGGTCATCCTCTCCTGCATACACTCCAGCTTGTCAGCATCCTTCTTAAATTGTGGCATCTAGAACTGGACACACTATTCCAGGTGTGGTTTGACCAAGGGATAGAGCGGTACTATTACTTCCCTTTATCAGAATACTATACTTGATGCAGCCTAGAATACATAGCTGTCAAGTGCCCCTTATTTGAAGGGACAGTCCCTTATTTCAGTGCCATATCCCGCTGCTGTCCCTTATTGATGGATGTCCCTTAAATGTCCCTTAAATGATGTCCCTTAAATTTCAAAGGAAGCAGCTCCTCTCCCTCCCTCCCTGCCGGCCAGGGAGGAGGGAGGCTCCAACTGTGTTGCTTGGCTGTGTTGCTCACCCAATAAGAAGTCTAAGAACGACTGGAGGGTGGAGCTTGCATGCCTTGTGTGTGGCTAGTTAATGCAAGCTGAGGGGGGGGGGTTTAAATGCTGGACACCATTTTGTTGCACGTGCTGTTGCAAACTTTGCAGTGCAAAGCCAGGCCGTGGAGCTATCTTAAGTTGAGGCTGCATAGGCCTTGTGGTGCATGTGATTCAGATTCTATTCAGTTGAACCTCTGGTTACAAAGTTGGTTGGACAGTGTTCTCGGAACTACCAGCATGAGTTTGACCAGACTGCAGGAGGACAGGAAGACTGGAGTGCCTGGAACAGGTGAGGCTGCAGGTCCCTTATTTTGGCTGCTGGTCCCTTATTTTCAAGGCTGCTGGTCCCTTATTTTCAAATCTGTAAGTTGACAGCTATGCTTAGAATAGCAGCTCTAGGATCCAGACTAAATCTCCCCACTCTGGTCCCACGCCCAGGATGTTCCTCGGAGGTGGGAGCTTACATTGCTTAAGATCTGCCAGACTTGGTTTAGCTGGCTGCGTCCCAGATGAACTGAGTTGGAGGTGCTCTGCTGGCATATCTTCACCTGAGCCAAGGATGGCGGAGTTAAGATAGCATAGCCCAGCTGCAGCAGAAACCTTTCTGCTCAACCAGAGATTTGCTGGATCCTAATCTCACACATCTCAGCAGATCCAGCTATAGGATTGCTCCCTATGTTTGCAAGGGATGGTGGATCTGTTAGGCATTGTTCAGAATGTAGCAATCCACTTAGATTTTCATTTTATGTGTGTTTTTAGCCATCTAGGGGCACCAATGAGGACATTCTCTAGATCAGGCCTTAGAAAAAGTTAGTGCAAAACAATTGGGGCAATAATGGGGCAATTCAGAGCTATTTTTTCATATTGCAGGACAGCAAATAGTGGTGAGAGCCACCTCTCTGTGAGAAAGAAAGCAGGTTTGAGGTTATTGGAGAATAGGCCCATAATGCCTGGGCAGAAAAACCTTTTTTTACTTGGGAAAGGGAGTAGTAGTATCAGGGAATATAAACTCACAAAGCATAATTGTTGAGTTTATTCAAGCGTTTGAGTTACACATTTGGAAATTCCTCTGTATATCTGGTGCAGTCGGGAGGGATTTGTGCAACAGGCATAACAGGAAGCCACAGACGAAAACATTTTATTGCGGAGCTATGTATAGGCTACCTGATGTTGTAAATGGACTAGCCTGGATTACAGAGCAGTAATAATTTGTATTTGAGCTTTCAAAATTAGTGTTATATAAAAAAGCTGCCTAGCATTGTTCCTATGCAGCTCATGAGAGGCAGCTTGATTGAAGCTTTAATAAAATTAACACTACTTTCTTGACTTACTTTCCTCTTTTCTTCTTAATCTTCTCTTCAAGATTAAACTCATCAGCACTTGACAAAAACTGCAAATAACAGCCAGATGCAGGAGTTGGCTTTATCTTTTTATGCAAGTATGTGGTGCTAATTAGTGCAAATTGATTAAACTTTAATTGCCTGATCCATGGCTAATTAATATTTATAAGATGAATGAGTAAGAAAACCAGACATTTATTAAAACACTTTAATGATTTTTCATATGTTTTGACAAAGCAAAGCAAATAGATGTTAAGAGTCAAAGGGAGCCAGACATGATGACTTCACTGTATCTCTGCTCTGTTTTTCCCATCTTAGAAGTCACTTTGGGGGGGTCGTTTTTCTTCTCACCATCACCCTGCTCATCATTCTCTACCTGCCAACAAGCCCTATTATGGGCCTGTCACATGTTAAATTGTACAGTGAAACCTGCTATAATATGTACGCATTAATATGTACATATGTAATCTAACCCATGATTGCATCGCATGAAACCCTATTGTAAGTCACCCAGAGAACCTGTATAATTGGGCGGCGTATAAATATTGTAAATACATGAATAAAATATTGCTATCGACAGTAGTGGGGCAGAGTTGTCCCTGACACCAGCATCACTGGGGCTTACCCGGATGGGTCTGGGGCCAAGTTGGGGCTGCATTTGTCCGCATGGTGCGCCCCATGACCCAAGCTCACCACCGTCCCAACCCCACCCAGGTGTCACCAGGGGTGAGAGGGTGACATTGCGCCACCTCATGCGCTGCTAGTGGCTGTCGAGGATACAAATGTTTGTCCCATTTTCCCCATATACATGCTTTCACCCCAAGATGTTATTTGAACTAGTAAATGGCAGAATTTAGAAAACACGACTTTAGTCTGTGTTACCAATCATTTAAAATAAAAATGGTTGAGAAGGTCTTTGAACCTCAGTTGTTTCCATTCAATCCCAAACATGCGCTCATGCGTGCACCCACCCACCCACCCCGTGTTTTAAAATCATTTCTCTGCAGGAGAAATTTCAACAAATTGCTTTCAGACTCATCCTATTACACCAAATGATAAAATGATACTTGTTAGAGTAAACAACCAGTTAACATCATTAGCAGTGAAATCCTATGCATATTTTCAACTGTGTTTAATAGGGTTTACTCCCAGGACAGTGGGAGCTAAAGGCTGTGGTTCTCTGCACATGCACCTGGGAGCAAATCTTGATGGTGATCTGCAGAAAAACTGAATAGCTGTTTGCTCCAAATCAGCTTTAAAGAGCAGGTTTCATGGGGAAAGGGTGCTTGGACACAGAGCTTTAACACATGGACCTGTGTTTGGAAAGAGCAGGGCTAATATTAACTGTGGATAAGCTGTTACTGAACTTAGTGAGACATCTCTAAACAAAGATGCATAGGATCAAGGTGCATGTCTTCTAAAACTTTCTAAATTGAGCTAGATAGAAGCTAACTTGTTGACTCTGTTGAGATGACAAGAGCTATGACGAAGTGTCATAAAGGCATAGATTTCGGCAAATTTTATATGCATACACACACACTTAAAATGTAAGGTGACAAAGAGATGTCATATGTGAGAAGAGATTGCTTTACCGTTTTAGTTTTAAAAACATAACTAAGGCCAAAAATATACACTGCACAATCTTCGTGAATTTCTGAAGCCTGAGCATCATGTCTCTGATGTAAAACAGCCTTTGGACTGACTGGGGTGGTTGCAAGGGAGTGGCGGTGGGCTGGTGGCTTTTCTTAACCCTTCTGCACCCACTACTTTCCCCCCAGTTCCAGATGCATGGTAGCCATGGGAACATGCCTCAGATATCCTAGTGCAAGAGCAGGAGAGCAACTAGGAAGACTTGCAGCAGCTCAGAAAACTGGTGAATTGACCAAGGATCCTGCCACCTCCTCTTGCCTGCTGCTCCTCCTCTGCAAATCTCCCCCCTCCCAAAGAGTTTAGTTTAACTCTGGATCAGTTTAACCAAAAATCAGCTCAAACAGAAATCATTTTAAAAGCTGCTCTATGAACAATGAAAAACCTAAGAAGTCTCTGTTAAGGTTTCTCTTTGAAATGAAGCTCAGAAAAAAAGGGATCGCTGACTGTTTCCATGAGAGGAAATGCCCGTTTGAATTGTTTGCAGGAGGTCTTTATAAGAATAATTTCTCATTTGTTGGAAATAATATATGCCATCTCTGACAGATAGTCAAACGCTAGCATCAGTATGACCTACCCAGTATTATCTATAGATTTATATAGCCAGGGACTAACCATGCCCAATTGATTTTCACAAATTTTTCACAAAGTTTCTGATATGGCATTCTGTGTCACCCATCTTCGCTCTTTGACTCCCCGAATGTCACTCCCTGGAGACTGATTCTGCAACTGAAAAGTTACACGAGTCCTCAAAACAGAGCAGAACATGAATGATTCAAATGATGCCTGATAAGTATGGCAGAGAGTGTCCTCCCTAAAAAAGGGCACGTGTTGCGGTGAGACCTGGAGACTGACCTCCTGGTTGTGGGTGGGTATATTGGACAGCCACAACACCTGACTGGTAGGTCTCTCATTGCTGGCTTTGATCTGGCCAATGGGGAGCTGTTTAAATGGATCAAGGGACCTATATATACTTATGCACGTGACCCAGAGCTTCCTCTTTCGGCTCGTGCATCGGAACACCCGCCCACCTCTCCCTATATTTAGGGCATTTTGCAATTGACCTTGCTATGCTGTCGTGTGTTGTCTGTTGTTGGGACGGGGCACACCAGGAATTTTCCCCACTTGGCTGATTTGCTGTTGCCATTTGGGTTTCACCTGCTCCGTAGCAAATCGTCACAACTTGTAAGGTTGTGGATAGGCACTGGTTCATGTGATAGGGATGGGAGAATGGTCTTGCCATCCCTATGTGAAGGGTATGCCCTTAAAGGAATGCAGGGGCTCAACTTGGTTTGACCAACCCCCGAGAGAGGGTTGTGCTCATGCCTGAGTCCAGGGGAGCATCTGGGGAGTGGACATAGTCCGTTCCCGGGCTTTCCACCTACCTCAGGTGTTCACCCTTGGCTGACCTATGATAGAGCTCTGGGTCAGCGCTACCTGAAAGGGTGCAGGGAGCTTGTCGAACCAGAGCCTGTGCAACTACTCACTTTCTGTAATCAATAAAGTTGTGGCTTAAATTTTGCCAAAAACAAAAACTAAAATCTGAGTCAAATTTGCATTTATTTAGGGGGGAGGTCTCTGGGTCTGAACACACAATAAGACATTTCTCCATACAAATATATGACTGTGCCTAATTTTTATATTTACTTACTTTATTCAGCCACTTGCTGTTTTCTCGTCAGCAACTTTTCTCCTAGATTGGAAGTATAGCCACCCAAAATGGGACGGTTATAAACCATTCTAAATAAAATGGGCGTTTTGCCTATAGCAAGGTTCCAGTTTTAAAACTGCAATAATTGCAGCATTGCAGCTTTAGTTAGGTGAACTGCATAGTTCACATTAGTCAATGAAACTTGCCTCAAGAATAAAGGAATTAATATTACATTTCACTTTTGTACATGTATCTACAAAGTGGCAGGCTTGGGTCGCTTGATCTTCTAAAACCTGTTTGGGCATTGTTAGAATCATTTAGAATGCCGTATTGTATTCCAAAATGGAGAGGAACATTTTGGAACCCAAAATCATATTCTAAACCAGGTGATGACAGACTACAATGACATCACTAGTTAAAGCTAATATGAGTACCAGAATTCTCTTTCGATGCATTTTTTAAAATTTCATACTTGGAGTGCTTAATGCAAGAATGCTATGTTGCACAAGAAAATCAATCACAATGTTAAACAAACCTGCTGATGAAACAATAAAAACACAAGGACTAAAATATTTACAATGGGGGGGAGATGTGTATGGTAGACAAAACAATATACCCCTTAATTCTCCCCCAGCCCCAAACACACCTTTTAAAGAAATGGAATAATAAATTATAGAACACACTTCCACTCTCTGAGAACCAGCTATCACTTTGGATATGCTTGTTCTATTCATTTTATTTTCCCTCGATGTAACAATTAAATGGATCTATGGAGAACTGTATGGGACCCTCGAGGTCATAGTGGGTATGTTTCTCCAGTTTGCCCACGCTGTGCTAGGAAAAAAACTGTTCTCAAAGCCAGCAGCAGCAGCAGCAAAAAGAAAAATGCATTAAAGAGGATGGCGTGGGGGGGGGGGGAAGAGAGAGAGTCTAGAGCGCCTGTGAATTTATGAGAAGTGTATCACAAAGACAAATATTTCAGCCCTGCAATTCCATTCGGCTTTTTCAGCCGTGTGTCCATAGCAAGTCAACGGCTAAATTGAAAAATCAATTCCAATTTAAATTATTGGAATAAAGAACACCAGGAGTCAGAGATAAAATGGCTTTGTTCTCTGAGATCCTTTTTAATTGGAAAGTTATTTCTTCAGGGTATTCTAATGGTTCTGAGGGAAGGCTGCAAAATAAAGTTGATCAGCTGGGGGAAGGTTAATAGCTAATGTGCATTTCTAGCTACTCAGTGGGCTCCGGTCTTTATGACAGCCCCCATCATAATGTGTAAAGACCCACAATACTAAATCATCTTGATACATGCAAGTTACAATATATTTTCCTCTATCTTCCAAGAAATCATTTAAGGACATAATCTTGGCATCTTCATATTACCTTGGCAGGCGCTACAGAGGAGTACGTTGCCGGGACTATGATTTCACAGAGGTCATCTGCCTAAAATACTGAAGGCTTTGAGCTAAAGGGAACATTTGGAATTAACATGAGAGTCTTGCATAGGTTGCGTGTGTGTGTAAAGGGGGGGGGGGACCTGTATATACCACACAAGTTGAGGGAAATTTTTCTTTTAATTGCAAGTGAAACCAGCAATGTTATTGCCAAGGAAGACCATAACTCTGAAGCCAGTTCTAGAAAGGATGTTATTTATCTTTACAAAGAGTTATTGGGCAAGGAGGTAATCACATAGGCACCATTTAGGAAAGGAAGACAGTTGTCCTTTCCCACTTTCAGAACAAACACAATTATTCCCTCTGGCTCTCAGGACTCTCTGCATGCCACACCCCTTACCAGCCCTGCTCTGGCTTCCCTTGAGTGCTGTTGCTGAGGGAAAATGTCCATTCAGTAGAGAGGAAATGTCCATTTGCAGGTATGGTCTGAATCCAAACCACACCTGCAAATGGACTTGAAAGAGTCTTACAGCAAGTTCCTTTGAAGGCACAAGTTTCAGGCCAATCTGCTGACCAGTGGTCATAATGAGTCCCTTTGAAGTTTACACCCCTCAAAGGAGACAGACCCCTCGCCCCCATATTAAACTTTCCCCCCTCCCTGTCACCTTTACTCAGTCAAAAAGCTATGCCACACACAGGATGGGTGAGCGAGGCACTGGACAGACTAAGGCTCACTGGTAGTTCCTGGCCCTATCATTTGAGAAAAGCTGGTTTAGATGAAAAGAAAAGGAAGTTGTGTTGGCCCATAAGGAAAAACTAACATCCGTATAATATAACTAAAACATCACAGAAGAGGGTGCAAACTTCCAAGTTCTCCAGAACCCTTCATCAGACTGGCTTACAGATGCAGACTTTGTTTGGCTGTATATACTGATATTTCAAATGGGTTTATACAGAATATAAAAGTAAAGGGACGCCTGACCATTAGGTCCAGTCGTGGCCAACTCTGGGGTTGCGGCGCTCATCTCGCTTTATTGGCCGAGGGAGCCGGCGTACAGATTCTGGGTAATAATAATAATAATAATAATAATAATAATAATAATAATAATTTATTTATACCCTGCCCATCTGGCTGGGTTTCCCCAGCCACTCTGGGCGGCTTCCAACTGAATATTAAAAACAGTATAGAGGACTTCCGGGGTGGTGCCATCGGCAATGGCGGACTCCCTCTGAACCGGAGGGACCAGCTCCGCGCAAAACGGGTCTTTTCCGCTGCGGCGAAGCGGGGACCCTTTCAGAAACCACAGGCGGATGAAGCCTGTGACCGTGGGACTCGGCGGGCACCTTTAGCGCCCCCCCAACCTGCAAAGGAACCCACTAACGGGCTCCGAAGTGAAGAGGGGGAAGTGGCGCGGTGCTGTGAGTCAACTGCTATTTCCGTGGAGCGAAGCCGCACAGCTGTTGCCGGAGAGCGCTGCCTTTTTCCTGGGACAATTTGGCATCTAAAGTAATCACCCGTGAGTACATTGAACAGTTGGACTTCAAATAAGAACTGGCAATTAGAAAGGAATTGAACTTAAAAATTTACCTTTATTTGGTACTGAAATGGGAAGGTCTAAACAGGAAGTCAGCCTTCCGTTTCCTTGTAGTCAGAAGAAAGCAAAGACAACGTAAACTAGAGCTTAGAAAATCACTTTTAAAGGATTGGTTTTCACCATTTAAAATCGTTGAACCCCCCCTTCGGTAGCAGGAGAAGAAGGGGGATCTTTTTTGGACTGTTTAAACCTGCAGAAGTGAGTTTAAAGTAAAGTAACTTTCCACCGTCCTGATCCTGGAGTGGGGTGTCAGAATTGATGTTTGAAGCTCATTGACCAGAGACAAATGTTTTTGACAGACAGTTAAAAGAAGAGTAACATTGTGATTCCACTGTTTCCTTTCGCATTTTAAAGGAACAAATATTGACAAAAGAAACTTTGTTGCTATTGTCCTTAAAAGAAAGAACAACCAGAAGTTTTCCCCCTAGAGGGGGACTGTGAAACTGTAACTAATTCTAGGGAGCTTGCAGCTGCTACAGATTACAGCCGTGGGACAGGACTTGTGACCTTGAGGGCCAAGGTTTTCAGAAGCACTGTTGGGTGCTTTCTGTAAAATAAATGCCCTATTGGATCAGTTAAGTCAGAAGACGGATTTGATGACTAATGCGGCCAGAATATTTGAACAGGTAGTGGGAAACTATGTGGAGCCCACCAAGGAAATTAAACAGGAGTGTGCCATGACAGAACAGTTGAGAGAAGAGGATGTTGCTGGATTTTGGGCGCCAGAAAGGGAGGAACTTTTGACCCTGCAGGAAAATGAGCCTTTGGATTGGACAAATGAACCTGGAAAAAACCAGATTTGGAAAGATAAAGTTTGGATTGATTTGGAAATGGGGGGTTGGACTGACCCCCCCCCCCTATGCAGAGATGTTTGGACTTTCTGAGTCTGGCAATGGGCCATCAGATGTTTGGAGTTGTGGGGGCTCCCAATTTTGGAGGGAATTTGAAACATGTCTTAAAATACCACATGGAGTCTAGTCTGGACTATGGGAAAGGGGCTGATTGGTTGAAAAGGGTCAAAAACACTAAAAAGCTGGAGTTCCCACGAGTGAAAGGAAAATATGAAGAAGAGCTGCGGAAGGGACATGGAAGAGACTTGAAGGCCTCGGATATAAGATCACCAGGTTAATGTGCCAGACCAATGGGATAAAAAGGACTAACAAACCCGGGACCAGGAGGAAGGGACGCTGGAAGAAGATTGGATTGTTTATTTCTTTTTTCTATCATTAGGAATGCTTTATAAAATTGATGAATGTTAGAAAAATGTTGAAATGAAATTACTTGGCTCTTGTAAAAATGTTTAAAGAATTAGGTAAAAAGGTAATGGTTATAAGAAGTTGGTAAAAATAAGATTTAAGTCTTAAGCTTTAAGGTTTTTATAAGATAAGATGAAAATAGAGTAAGGTAATGTAATGACAGAATACTATGAATTATGGAAAGGATTTGCTGTGACAACTATTAATAAAAATACAAGAAAAGGGAGGAGGAGGAGGTCATAGAAAGAAGGTAATGAAAGTGGAGAATTTGAAAATGGTGGTTTTATTTTTTCTTTTTCTTTTTTCTGTTTTGTCTTTTATCTTTGTAATCTTAAAAAAAATCTTTTTCCAATAAATATCATTAAAAAAAAAACAGTATAGCACCAGACATTAAAAACTTCCCTAAAGAGGGCTGCCTTCAGTTGTCTTTTAAAAGTAAAATAGTTGTTTATTGCCTTGACATCTGCTGGGAGGGCGTTCCACAGGGCAGGCGCCACTACCGAGAAGGCCCTCTGCCTGGTTCCCTGTAGCCTCACTTCTCGCAGGGAGGGAACCGCCAGAAGGCCCTTGGTGCTGGATCTCAGTGTCCGGGCTGAACGATGGGGGTGGAGACGCTCCTTCAGGTATACAGGACCATGTGGCTAGCATGACTAAGCCGCTTCTGGCAAACCAGAGCAGCGCACGGAATTGCCGTTTACCTTCCCGCTGGAGTGGTACCTATTTATCTACTGCTAGGTTGGCAGGAGCAGGGACCGCACAACGGGAGCTCACCCCGTCGCGGGGATTCGAACCGCCGACCTTCTGATCGGCAAGTCCTAGGCTCTGTGGTTTAACCCACAGCGCCACCCACGTCCCTATACAGAATATAGTAGGTTATTATTTATGTATTAGCATAAATAATAACCATACAGTATATATCTTGCCATATATTGTACGATGTTTCGTCTCTTTCTTTTTCCTTCCCCCATTTATCTTGTACAGTTGAAAACTTTAAAATATTAATAATAATAGGAAAAAGAGATGCAGAATGCAGCAGACACAGAACATGTAGTAGGCATTCAAATGAGGCTTTTTAAAGGGCCATACAAATATCAAGTTGCACCAAGGCCTACTGGGAATGTCTGCTTCCTCATGTCTAGAATTACTGAAACCAGCTGCTAACCAAGTCTATCCGTATGCACAACATGCAGTAGGTGGAAAACAGGACTAGTGGCCGAATCTGAATCAGTCCCAATGCTGCCAAGTGATACCAGTGGGGACAGCTCAGGAAGCAGTGCCTTGGGGCTTATCCCTTCCCTGTCCCTGAAACTATCCATAGTGTGCTTTCGACAAGTGGAAATAGGATGGAGAATTTCGATTCAGGTCTCAGTGGAAGCCACATTTATCCAATTTAAAGTTTGCAAAACAATATGAGAACTGAAACACAGCCATCCTTCAAAATCCACACTTGATCTGAACATTCCTATGCAGTTTGCCAACCAAAAGTGTGTCTATTAGGGGATAGTGCGTGTAAAAAGGAATACATTGCTAAAAACAACAACAACAACAACGTATTCAATTGGGGAAAATGCTAGCAAAAATGTTTTCATTAGTCAAAACTGCATATACGGTAAAATTGTTTTGGGGAGAAATTTGCACCAAAAAGTTGCTGAAATTCCATGAAATATTTAAAAAATAATAATCACAAAATGTAGATAACAGACTAATATAGGAAAAATAAGAAACTGAGAGAAGTGAAACTGACAGCTGCTTCTATCCCTGGGCAGAACACAGAACTCTGCTGATGGAGTAGCGCTAGCATCATTCTGTGGGCAAAGGCTGATGGACCTCTTCTGTGCTGCGTATTCCTCTGGCCCATCCAACCTCTCCTAGGTCCTGGGTCAAGGGTTTGAAATGTGTCCTTAGTCATAACCAACCTAATTCCTCTGTTTTCAGTGATTCTGTTCTAAGTATGAATTGAGTCAGATACAACCTACCGCATTTTTCCCTCCCAGACGAACCTAGTAAAGAATAAGAGGGCGGCAACCAAGATGATCAAGGGTCTGGAAACTAAGCCATATGAGGAGCGCTTGAAGGAGCTGGGTATGTTTAGCCTGGAAAAGAGGTGACTGAGAGGAGATGTGATAGCCACCTTCAAATATCTCAAGGGCTGTCACATATGGAGGAGGGAGCAAGCTTGTTTTCTCCTGCTCTGGAGGGCAGAAATTGAACCAATGGCTTCAAGTTGCAAGAAAGGAGATTCTGACTAAACATTCAGGAAGAACTTTCTGACAGTTAAGAGCTGTACAGCAGTGGAACAGACTCCCATGAGTGGTGGTGGACTCTCCTTCCTTGGAGGTTTTTAAGCAGAGGTTGGACGGCAATCTGTCATGGATGCTTTAGCTGAGATTCCTGCTTGGCAGGGGATTGGACTAGATGACCCTCAGAGTCCCTTGCAACTCTAAGATTCTACGACCTTACTGGATGTCTTCTTCCTCAATAAAATCATCTTACCTCCCCCAACTATTGAAATCTGAAATGATGATGGAGGAATATAGAAGCAAACTATGTGCAGACATGGAAGGAAATACGTTTCAGAATATGCAAGAGATCATAGTTGCTCTTTAAGTCCATTGCTTTCAGTGGGACATGAGTTGTGCTTCGTAATGGGACTTGTTGCACTTAGCTTTTTATGGAATGTACCCATGAGATTTAAATACTACAAAAGAGGGTGTATGTGTAAATCTTATCCAGTATGAATAATACACCAAATGTGGAAAATATTATTGTTCAGTAGTCTTTAGATCAGGCTAACCTTTACTCTGGTGGAGGAAAAAATCCCTTAAAAATCTATTTGGGGCAGCTGTAGATTAGAAGATTTAAATGGGCATTTAATTTGAAATTAATAAAACAGTTATGGTATGTGTTAAGAAAAGTTACTGAGGTTTGCTTAGTATATTTAATTAGTGTAAAAGAGATAAATCTCGTTGCCATGTAATGAACTCAGAAGTGCAGATACAGTAAGTGTGTACTCACGTTCCTATTATTAATGCATTAAACTTGTAAGAATGTTTAGGAATTTAATTAGCATTTAATAAGATAGCTATAGCAAATTACAGTAGTTAGATGTTAAATGTAAATTAATGTTTTTAGTATTTAATTGATATTAACTAATTAATTACTGTTTATTACATGGCAACGAGATTTATCTTTTTATAGTTATTAAATCTAAATTAAAAAGTGGTATTTAAAGCAGGCTCCACTCAATTAAAATAAATATATTCTGAGTTTGGGACATCCATCAGTTTTGTCCATGGAGGAGCTGGGGATCATTTGATATATTTGTGCAAAGTTCATATTATGCTTTTAAGAATGGATTCAGCAAACATGGATAGCTTCACTATCCTCACGGGTACGTTTTACTTGGATCAGGCCCCCTAATCCATATAGCAGAAACAGAAAGTGGTCCAGAGATTCTTCCACATAGCATCGGCATGCACATCTTGCTGCATGCAAAATTCTTTGACAAAAAAAGACTTCTTGTTGTCAGCACCTGTCAAGGGGAGTCAAGTAAGTGGGTGCCCCGAATTCATGTCTGCAAATAGTCCTTTGTCTGTTTGCCTATGGCTATGGATCATTTTATTGCATGGGCAAGCAAGCTAATATACAATACATTCTTGCAGGCTAGCAATGTGTGCTTGTTGGTAATGTTGCTAGAGCCACTGCCCTGCCCTGCAGGGTTGGGGTTTTTTGGCAGATTCTGAGAGAGATCCATGAGTGAAAACACCTTTGTGTATACTAATAACCCCTACTACTCTTAATGAAAACTTACACTTTGCACACGAAGGATGATTTGTGCATGTTTACCAATGTTCAAAGCAGCAAGTAACCTAAGCGTAAAGTGGAAATACATGTAAACATCCTGTAGATAAACAGTGTTAAGGAGCCATGGACAATCAAAACTTCTAGCTTATGGCTATTGTGTGTCCCCATCTGTTTCCTAATGTAGTTTGCTACTTAAAACATTGCTGTATTTGCAAAAACCCTGTAGCGTGTAAAGCATAAATCACCACTTGCCATTAATAGAAAATATTGAAAGTTCTAAGCTCATATGACGATGGCACCACACTCAGACTGCAAAATCCAATGCCAGTTGAATTCTAAAACTGAATTCAGTAAAGCTGGATTGTAAACAACCATTTTGCAGGGTTCTTTCCGAATGTTTCTGTCTCTAAGCCATCTCGTAGTCAATAGCTTTCTTCATGCCATGCTGAAGACTTGGCACATTGATGGAACTCTTCCATGGTTGAAGATATATATATAGGCACACAGACAAAATGTCTATGCAATATTTTACACTCTCGAACAAGATTTTAGAATCCCAAGGATAGATCTGTATTAATTGGTGATGATGGTTTAGGAGAGAGCATAGTTCAGTGCTAGACCATGGGCCGTGCGTGCAGAAGGTCACAGGTTTGATCCTTAGTATCTCCAGTTCAAAGGATCAGATTGCAGGTAATATCAAAATATATATCCTGAGACCTGGAAGAGCTGTTGTTACTCAGAGTAGACAATTCTAGCCTAGCTGGGTGAACAATATGGCATGGCATGGTGTGAAACAGCTTTCTGTGTTTCTAGTCATGGTGGTGATTATAGCTGTGATCAAAATAATTCATTGTGGCAAGTACCATTTCAACTGTACGTTGGGATTGGTAGATCAGGTTCCAAGTAACTACCTCACCAGTTCTTTCCAACCCTGAGTCTTACGATATCTCAAGCAGCAGCTTTCATGGGGTCTAGCAAGCGTCTTTTGAAACAGAGGGGATTTCAGTTTGTGGTATTGCGTGGGGTCTAGCATGTTCAAAGACAAAGAAAACAAAATCCCATGTTTGAGGTGTGCTGAAGCACAGATGTGTCACTCTATGTAAGGGTCACTTTGAAAAGTTGGGTGTGTGTTGCTCAAGGAGAATCTTAGCAGTTCTAGTGAGTCAGAAACTACACATGATGTTAATCATGTATAGCCTTGAATTACATCTTTGTGGTTCTGTTTTAAAGGAGTCTCCCAGCTTGCATTTCCAGTGAGAGAGACCTGTGTTGTGGGAGAATACATTTTAACCCTTCTTTTCCCACTAATTCTCCATGTCCAAATCACCCTGCTGGTGAACAAATATGAATATACCTGCATAGGGTCTCTCTCTCTCTCTCTCTCTCTCTCTCTCTCTCATACACATATGATCTAATCGGCAAGGTGTGGGAAACTACATGTGATTAAAATCATACGTTGTTTGAGCCTCTGAACACTTAAAAGCAGCAGAGAAAACCAGATAAAACGCCAAGCAGTGTTGATCAAATTGAAAATACCACGGCAAGCATTGTAATTAATGTGTTTCCAGAACCCGGCTTGCTCTCTGAGTGTCATTCCCTAGGTTATTACAGATGGAATTAGAGTGTCCTTTCACTGTCAAACTGATATATACTGCTGGAGCAGTGCTGAAGTAAAAGTACCATTCCCCATGCCTTTACAGGATTTAAACATCTGCTGAATCCCATTTATTTCTCTCCTTGTCATCTGGAAATAGATGCACATCTCAGGAAGGTTTTGGTTTGAAGTGAATAGTCTCCATTTCATGTTGCAATATTTTGGTTTTCTGTGTGCTTTTGTTGTGTTTGTGTTTTCTGTGTTAAAGAAGGGGAATTAACTCCTGTAATGTTCATATATGCATGTGGTAATAGCAGCAAGCCTTTAAATTCAAGCATCGCATTTGTGGGACCTACTTCCCAAATAGATGGATACAGATTCGGATACACACACATACACTTCTAGTAAACTGAAATGTATTCACTAATGTGAAGAGAATTCTAATTACTGTATAAGAACAAGAGCTAGTAAAACATAATGGTCATAACCAGTCATTTTTACTCAAAAGTAAATCCCACTGCATTTAATAGGGCTTTCAGGTAACGTTGCACAGGATTGCGGCCTGAGTGATTCACATCTCAGCTCCATCACCAACTAACAAGGTGGCATTTAAGCAATTGAACCCATCTCAGCTTCAGTCTCCCATCTGCAATATAGGGATGGTGATAATGACATCTTCAGCTGTCAAGAAAAGGGGAAACCAATTAGGCATCATTACAACATAATGCTTCTGCATCAGGTAGACCTTTCATAGGTTTCTTAACAGAACTGTTACACTTCTAGGGCTGGTACACATGTGAATTTAAATCACATTATTTCTTTACCCTTAATGAATGTCAAGTGAATGTCCCCTCCATCAGGGGACACAAAAAAATTGACTTTGTGGTGTTCCACAACAACAAACCTGCAGCCAAAAAGACTGTCTTTCTAATCCAAACGTTGATATCAGATTCAACCCATACCTACCCCATTCTTGGTGTCCATTGTCCTCTGCTCCTTTCCTCAAGACTCCTTTCCTTTCACCTACTTTCCCCTCAAAATCAACTTTCTTTGCACATCTCCTTCTGCCACCATACCTGAGTGGCTTCCTGCTTCTACAAGACATTCATGTTTCCCACTCCGCCTGCCAACTTTCCCTTCCCTCTGCATGCCTGACGCCTTTGTTTTCTGAGCAGCTGGAATGTTTGTGAATATTCTATGCCACCAGACTAGCTCAACAAATTAGAGGCATCATTACCAAACATGCAACATATTACCACGACTCGTTTCCCCATATGGACCACCACTAGCACCACAGCCACCAAATCAGCACTAATGTGTGAATCTGTCTTTAACAATATCATAGTACTAAACTCACATCCCAACCAACCATCAGATTCTGCTGTTTGCTAGCCAACATTGCCATAACACTATTACCTTCCTACTATCATTCTGCACAGTATTGCCACTTGTCTTCCCACCGCAGGGGCAGGGAAGACGCTTGTCAACACTGTATGCTAGAATGCCTACATCTTACCTGTGAGAGGAGGAACGTTCTGGTGGTGGCGCAAGTGGCAAAGCATGCAAGAGTGCTGCCTCTTGCTCTTCCACCACCTGAAGCGAGTGCTCCAGGCCACCTCTTCCATGGCCAGCTCTGCCTATGTTGTCATTTGAACTGGCAGGAGGCTGCTGCATCTTCTCCTGATTATTATTATTTTTTATTCAAAATTATAACAAGACATATTATCCAAAAACATATCATCCTTGTTCCCCCCCTCCCACACAAAACCCACCCACCCCCACCCCACCTCCCGACTTCCCTCAGTTCCAGTCTTTGGTTTCTCTAAGAATGCTGTTTTCTGCATGTTACAAAGTTGTATAGATCCTCAAAATATTTAGCTGATTATTATCAATAAAAAGTTTGTGAATGTTTATTCAAAACCTGCCAAGGAGTCCAGTTCGCTTTGTTGCGTCTTCAGATACTTTGTAAAGGGTTCCCATTCATCCTTAAAGTCACAGTTATCCTTGTCCCGTAGCTTATGCATAGTCCATCAATTTTTCTTGCCATGATTCTTTAGTTGGGGTTTCTTCAGTCTTCCATCCATGTGCTACCAGAACTCTCGTGGCCGTTGTCGCATACATGAAGATATTTTTCAACTTTTTTGGCAGGTCTTTCCCTACAGTCCCCAACAAAAATGCCTCGGGTTTTTTAACAAATGTTAAATGGAACATTTTCTTCAATTCGTTGTATATCATTTCCCAATTTTTTTTAATTACCTTACAATCCCACCACGCATCTTCTCCTGATTATTTGTCTGCTCTTTAATGCTACCTGCTGTAGTAAGAAGGACTACAGACTGGTTGCATCAGGTAAGAATCAGAAAGAATCAGGGGCAGGAACAGACCTCAGCTGCCTCACCTCCAACTTTACCCACAATTTTAAAGTTATGGCACAAATCTCTCGAGTTTCAACCTGGCCGTTCTGCCATAGAAATTGAGAGTCACTTTATGCTTTTCATTAGCAGGCAACAGTGGTTAGATGGCTCAGTTTGCTATTATGAAAATAGCATTGTCCAAAGAATTCAATGATAATTGTACATTTTCTGAGAAGTCCAAAAAAATAAATTAAAAACCACAGCAACTCGACAAGGTCAAGCTGATGTAGGTAAACCAAGGAGGCAACCTGAAAAGGAAGATGCAGGAGATGTTTTCGTGTTGTTTAATGCAATTTACTTAATGCATGGCATTCTAGCTATTGATTAAATGTATTTCCTGCTTTTGGAAAATTATTAAGATAATGGAGATAGGCAATCATGTGATCTTAGTTGAAGAGGCAGGTGCTTTATTGGAAACTATATTAATGTTTTGTGAAATTCCATCCCCTCCCCTATATCTGCAATCAAATTAAAGGCCTGGAGGAGCATGCTATTCAACAGCTAAATAAGGGGTAGATCTGTGACAGTAAAAGCTAAATTCAATTCTTTTCTTCTTCTTTTTTTAAAAAAGAACATCAGTTAAGTACAGAGTTTAGGTACAAAGTTATGGTAAAATCTAAACTTGAAGAGAGCATGGGAAATGGAGCTATCCCTTCTTAACTGGCTGCACCATTAAGCCATCAAGTAGAGTTCTCCACAAAACTGAGAATATGCTTCATAACAAAATCTATGATTTATTTCAGTTATTTGCCTAACCTGAAACAATTTTTAAGGCACAGAGTGATTTCCAAGTGTGTCCAGAGCAGGGGTAGGAAACCTAAGGCCCGGGGGCCGGATGCGGCCCAATCGCCTTCTAAATCCAGCCCACGGACAGTCCAGGAATCAGCGTGTTTTTACATGACTAGAATGTGTCCTTTTATTTAAAATGCATCTCTGGGTTATTTGTGGGGCATAGGGATCCATTCATTTATTTATTTATTTTCATAATATAGTCCGCCCCGCCCCCCACATGGTCTGAGGGACGCTGGACTGGCCCACGGCTGAAAAAGGTTGCTGACCCCTGCTCCAGAGCGTTGAGGGATTCTCTGGACCAGACATCTTGTGGCACAATCAGAGTCTGCCTACACATGTTGGATTTCATCCATATAACTTTTTTTAATAGAAAAAACAAGTCCTCAAAAACATGCTTACTAAATGCTTGCCCTAATAATAATAATAATTTATTTATACCCCACCCTCCCCGGCCAGAACCGGGCTCAGGGTGGGTGACACCAATAAAATTACAATAAAACGTAATAGGAAAAAAATGACTTTCTTGGAAGTTGGGGAGGAGGTATGCCCCCACCATTCTGCTTTGGTGCTGAGAGAATCTGCTCCCCAGATTCCAGGAAAGAAGGAGGTCTAAGAGGTATTTGTGAGGCATATATGATGCTGAGGCCTGCCTCAGATTTGCCACTGCAATTGTGTTTTCTCCAGGTTGGTCATTACTGTAATATTAAAAGCATAAGTCTCAGTCCAGGAAGAGGAAGTGATGTTTCACCTGCGCTGGGAAGCTATTGTTAATGGCAAGCTAGAATATAAAACCATGATTTGAAGTTGACTTCATATCCTGACTTGTACCAACCCCTTCATTATTTCAAAAGCTTCCTCTTTTGAAGTCAAATGTGACTGGGTTGGACCTCCTTGACAATGGACCACTTACATGTACACTGAATTTGATAGTGCCATGGTTACATCTTTCATCATTTCAGTTTAAAAAATGCACTAGGCACAAACATTTCTTTGTTGAACTGTGATAAATGTGTAAAGGCAATGTTGACAGGTTCTGGCTTTGTGTACGAAATCATTTTTGTTCTCATATTCTTGAAGGGAACAGATATTTTTAACAAAAAAAAATTGAGGACATATGACAGCTTGGTGACATGTTGAAATTAGTGCTGAAATGAACTGGACATTTTGAATTCACACTCTGAATCTGGGGGCCTGTGATTAAGGAAAGATCTTCCATGACCCTTATGAAGTTACCATTCACATAATATATCCTGTGTGCAGCAGTGGGCGTGGAGGAGTCTTAAGATTTGGGTGTGCAATCAGCTGTCTAATGGACATTAGCACAGGCATCAACATTTGAACCACATCTCAGAAATTCTGGTATTAGGGGGTTTGCTTGAGCGGCTTGTATCATGTTTATAAAATGTCCAACCACATGCTTGCTGTCATAACTTCTGCACTGGCCCCAATTGCTCTGAAACTGGCAATCTCCCCATCTCCTAATTAGGCTTAATGGTACAGCACCAGGGTTATTATGGAATCACGGAACTGTAGAGTTTGAAGGGACCACAAGGGTCATCTAGTTGGGAAGCCGTTGCCCAACATGGGGCTTAAACCCACGATTCTGAGATGAAGAGTTTCATCTCTACTGACTGAGCTGTCCCAGGATCGTTAAATGCCAAGAAGCCACTAAGCTCCAATCAAAACCAGATGAATACCATGATATAACACCCACTAAGCAGTGCTTTGCCTCCAGTGTTTAATGCTTTAATTGATGTTTTTTTATTTAGCACATACAGCCTGACAGAACAACCCAAACCACATCCAAGGTGTTATGTACTGAAGTTCTCACCCTGGGCCAGCAGGGGGATACTGTAGATAGTTATGCAAATAAGGGATCGAAAGTAACGTTCAGTGATAGTTTTAGAAAGTTGTTACAGTTACGTTGTACTGGAGCTCTATATAAGCAGGCTGACTGAACCCTTCAGTTCAGTTCAGTTCTGTCCTGGCCTGTGAATAAACAAGAGCTGTTTGAAGAATCGCTGTGTCGTCTGATATGTTCACCCACAACTTAACACAAAGCCTAGTTGCTTATAGTGACTGGGGCAGAAGGAGGCAGGCTGTGCCAGCTGAACTGCAATAACCCAATGCCGTCAAGTGCTAGCAGTGTGGCCAGCTCAGCATTCAAGGCTTTCTATGGGCTACCAGAAACGGGAAGCCTGGTGGATGTACCTTCACAATCCCACACTAAAAATAACAATTCACCATGTCAAAATTAGACTTTTTTACCGAGCTCTCCGAAATCAACTGATATAGCTGCACACACACACAAATGCAACCTTCACAATAAATTCATAAATCTTTCTTAAAATTCAAATTTGCATTAATAAAACTAACAATGTATGCTAATAATAATCTGCACTAAGCAAGAAATATAGCGAATGTTAAGCTTCAGAGACTGGCGAAGGAGCAACTACCGTATGGGTGCTAAGGCCTCCTTGTGGGGCTAGGTGCTGTACGCTTGGAGGAAACAAACTGCAATTCTGCAACCAACGTTTACAAAAATGCATATGCTAGGGGAAAGTGTGCATAAGGATGGATATATTAGCGAAAGGAACATGTTAAAATGCATTATAATAATTTTTTTTGCAAAACTGTGTACATTAGTGTGCACACTAAAATGCTGATTAATTTTCATGAGATTTTAAAAATAAATAAATCACAAATTGCTGCAAAATGTGAAGAACTGAATGCAAGGTTGGAAATTTGAAAAACTTAAAAATTGGCAGATCCTTCTATCCTTAGTGAAGGAACGCCTCTATGTGATCCAAACCTTCCCCATCCCAGCCTGGTGTAAATTGAGTTTGGTTATTTTTATTAAAAAAACAAAAACAAAATTGGCAGAGCAATCCAATCAAATTGAATGATATTATTCACCAAGCAAGACATAGGTAAATATTGTCTCGTTAAGCAATTTAAAGATGGAGAGTTTTCAATGTGAATTACACTGAAAGCACCACAGTGAACAAACCAAAAACCTCAGAGTTCATTGGGTTGGTAGCCAAAATTACTTACCAGATGGGCTCAAGCAGAAGGTATCGTATTGGCCCGGATATAAGCCGCACCTTTAAAATTCGGAGGGGGGGGGAGAAAAAAAGACAATACCTGAATATAAGCCGCTCCCTTAAAATTCTGCAGGCAGTCACACTCGTTCCATTTTACCATATGTCTGTTTCAGCAGCAATATCGTAAAAGCAAATTTTTGTAAGGTCGCAAATTTAAGCCTCACTAACTTTTCATGGCCACAATTTGGAAGAAGAAAAATGAGGCTTATATTCAGGTCAATACGGTAACAGGATAGCCCAGCTCTTGTGAGGACTCTCTGCTATTTTAAATGTTTATTTGCTATGTAAATGGGTCTTGTATGGCAAAATAATTCAGATTCTTATACTGTCACCTTGCCACTTGAACATGGGAGGGGTGGTAGTTGTTTTGCAGTACAATCACCTCCCAAACCTTTTGAAAACACTCTTGCAAAAGCATTTCCTTCACAGAAATCCACACCACTTATCCAATCAGCAACCACTCACAGAATTCTTCCTACCTTACATTTCAACAATATATCCCGTATGTTCCACAATTGTACCAACTTAAAAGAAATTGCACTTTTAGAAACTAGCTGGTGGTTGTAGTCTGGTATTCTTTAGTGCGACAAACACTGAAAGAACCTGTCCTTTCAAAGCCTTTTAAGCATGGGAGGAATAAAAGGACAACAGCCACTGGGTGCTATTTTGCAAATGGGAGAGCACACTGGGGTGCAATAAGACACTATAAATACAGAAAAATGAAGCTAATCTGCAAATGACCTATGGCTGGGAATATGGATGAAATTTAAAATTATGTACAAAATTATGTTGGGGTGTGTGTGTGTGTGTGTGTCCGTCCCAACACAATAAGATAAGAAATGGGGAGCTAAAGATTGTGCTGGATGAAAAAGTAATCTGGCACCTATCAGCTACTGTGGAGATTAAATTGTTATATTGCAGGAGACAAAAATGTCACACCATTTCACCTGTCATCTGTTATGGGTCTCCCCAAGGAAGCGGGACCTTCCCTGTTTGCTTCTTCTCTATCTTGCCGCAGAGGAGGAATTGGAGTAAGGAATGCAGTGTCATCAAAGGTCTATAAAAGTCTGACCTTCAAGCTGATAGATTTGAAGCAATAAAAGGCTTCCAGAGCACCTGATGTATAAACATAAAGGGAAGGTTTAAGGACAACCCCCTTTAGTTTACAATGTGCAATTGGGGTGAGATTAGGTTTCAAAATAGCCCAGGGACTAGCAGCTCTTGTAAAGCCAGGGTCCAAATTTTGCTTGGAAATCCAGACTGGAGGAGTGATGGACCTTGGAAGAGACAGGTATAAAAGAGATAAGTTATCAGGAAGGAGATAAATAGCACTTAAATATAATGAATGATGATAGGTAACTACCAAATTTTCATCAGACGTGGTAAAAAAGTTATGCATGGAAATCAGCAACTTAAAAAAAATAATGATACAAGCAATCATATATTTCAGCCTCTACTGATTTTGAATATGATGCTCGTCTTGTAACAAAACTGGTTGTTCTGCACCAAATCAGAAAGATGTGAGTAAAACTGAACTAGCACTAAGGCTGGGCAGATGAAAATAAACAGGCTAAGGATTCTCCATGACACCAGGTGGTTATATGGAGCCTGGGATGTAGATTTGGAACTGGGAAGAGCTGAACTTAAATCTTTACAGGTTCCCTGAGCCATTTCAGCTGATTGATTGCCGCCTATTCTACCTTGCAAGGTTTTTTGGGGATTAGAGGAAAAGAATAACCCTTTGTATGCTGTCCTAAGTCTTAGACGAAATGGGTGGTATTAGTGTAATAGATAAATGATAACTATTTCTCTTATTTCCAATGTGAATTCTAGAAGCAAGGAACCCAATTAGTTTTAGATGACTCCAACACAGCTAGATGGGACCTTTGATTTTGTCCCAGAAATGCAAGCGATAAAAACCTAAGCTGATGTCGTATTCGATAGCTAATGGTTGTTACATTTCTGTTTTTTGCATTCCATTTTTTTGGCATCTCCAGATACTTTACCAACATAATTTCCCACACAGGGTTGAAGCACATTTGTGCCATGGAGGAACAGTGCAACCAAGGACTGATTTATTTGTGTTAATGTGTTCCTATCTTTCTGCCACCAGGGAACTCAAGGCAGCGTGCATGTGGTTTTTAGGTGATGTCTTATCCAATCACTGACCAGAGTCAGGCTCCAGCAAAGTTGCTACATTACAGTGGTACCTCGGGTTACATACGCTTCAGGTTACATACGCTTCAGGTTACAGACTCCGCTAACCCAGAAATAGTACCTCGGGTTAAGAACTTTGCTTCAGGATGAGAACAGAAATCATGCTCCGGCATGCGCAGCGGCAGCAGGAAGCCCCATTAGCTAAAGTGGTGCTTCAGGTTAAGAACAGTTTCAGGGTAAGAACGGACCTGCGGAAGGAATTAAGTACTTAACCCGAGGTACCACTGTATGTGCCTTCAGACCATTTCCTGAAAAGAGGAAATCTGTGCCTAGGGGAGATCGTTATAGAATTTGGGTGACTGAATGCTACTGCATGCAAAACAAAAAATCCTCCATGTGGGAAAGTAAAGCTTAAAGGTCATACTGCCAAGTCAGCTCTCTTTGTGTAGGAGAACCTCAACCTGAAAACTAAAATGATACAGTCTAATGTGGTCCTGGTTCAGCATTTGAGTGAGGGCCAAACTACACATCACACAACACATAGTACACAGCTCTCACCTTTGTTTAATCAATTATAGGCCTGCAGGAGGGACGACTGTTATGGGGACTGCAGTGCATGGAGGGGGGAGATGAATCTCTGAAAACTACCCCCTGTGCAGCTATGAGGCTTTGGAAGTAAGTTTCACAGGGAGCTTCCCCCTAAACTATGTACATTTGTTTAGGAATGGGATTGTTCCTGGGGAGCGGATGGATAAACCTCAGCTCCCTACCTGCTGAACAGCACACCCCATATCCCAGCATCAAACAAACAAACAAACAAACATAGCTGAATGCTACACATTAAACACATTATGTACTTTGACCATAAGACCTAGGTTTTAATGCGCTGTAAAAAATACATTAAACAAATAATCTGGATGTCTTGACATTATCCTTCTTGCTCATCCAATTTCATCAGTAGGCCTGGGTGTTTGGGGGGGGGGAGGATGTGGGAGGACAACCCAAAACCATCTTTTCAGAAGCCTTCTGAGGAAGGTTGCACTGTGAGGTTTCTATTCCTGAGCAAAGACCTAATTCCAAATAAAGTTTTGGCATGTATTCAGGCAATTTCGGCCTCCCCTTTTTAGCCTACTTCGCATTTCCTCCATTTTTAAGGAATTCAGTGCAACAACATTAACATATAAAGTAAAAGCTTTTCTGTGTATGCTGTATATATCCACCCCCTCCCACAAAACTATCTTTTTGGTGTGGGAAAGACATGTGCCAACACAGGTGCATGGAAACACACTTTTCCTTTACATTCTGCGAAATAAAAGCAAAGGGGCAATACATTTGCAGCACCACACAGCTATAAATGTTGTTCAGCACGGACGGAGCAACATATAACAGAGATACGAGTGGTAACACATTTCAAACGGATATTTCACAATAGTTATCATCTGTCTGGGGAAACTGTGAAGCTCGATTGAACAAAAGATAAAGTTAATACTACCTAATAAGAACAGACCATTATAGATCAGTGAAACTGCAAAGCAGAATTATATGACAAGGGCCAAGCCACATTATCTAAATTAACATTTTCCCAGCATGAACAAGAAGGGCCAGTGCAGAAAAATGAAGAGCTATACTCTGGCCTGCATTTAGTCAACCTGAAGTAATTATTAATTTATGGTTGTCTGTGATTTTAATGAAAATGAAAACTGAGAGGAAAAGAATTGAGAGAGATAATGTGCCGTGAAATTGAGTTTCATTTGTTTGGGGGGTCCACCTTCTTTGTTCGTCTCCCCTCCCCCTTTTCTCTCTGTGTGTATACCTCTCACTCAGTTTTCTTTTCTTTTTTTGTGCTCAAAGACGAAGATGTTAATATACAAAAAATAAATGTCACCAACTCACTAAACTTCTGTAACTTTGTATTTAAATACCTGAGATTATGGACCTGACCAGAAATTAATTAAGTGCTTTATTCTTCTCCACCGCAGCAACTGGGACGATCTACCCATCAGGCCATTTCGGCAGTGTCTTATCTCAAAGCAGCCTCACTCTGCCTGCTGCTGAGTTCTGCTCTGTATTTGATGGACCACCATAAATATATACAACGATAACAGCATCTACACCCACACAAAGTCATGGTGCTGCTAGCTTTTGCTGCCACTCATTATGAGAAGAGGACTGCCAAACTTGTAAATCAGCCTGTAGACACATCAAGGTCCCCAGAATCATCAGCATCCTATCCTCTTGTTCCTAATAGGTCCACCCCAACAGTACTTTGTCCTTCTACACTCAGGACAACCAAGATGAAGGAAATGCCTTCCTACAAGGGATTCCCGTATGAGTCACATTCTTCAGCCAGTGGGTGATAAATTTACTAGCTTTCCCAACTAGGGACCAGCTACCAATTACCTAGTCAACAAGGAAAGTTAACACCTTCCATAGTTTCCGACCTAGTTAGTGGATCACTTACCCATCATGGTTAGCATTTACTCTGAGACAAACACCCATTTCCCACCCAGGTTTTTAGACTTTGAAAATGTCTGGGGGGAAATAATGGACAAATCTGCCCCATTCCCACATGTGAATATCTTAAAAGATCATTTGGGGCTGGGGCCAGGTTAGATTCTGCAGGCAGAAATGATTCGCACAAAAAACCCTAAGGAGCGCTTATAAGGCGTACCCTGAGCAGTTCTTTTTTCCTGCTTTTGAACAGAGTAAAGCTACTTGGAGCAGCTTCAAAGTGTAGCACCTGTACAGCCCTGGGTATATATGCTCTGAAATGTTGCAGTGATGGGGGCAGTCAATTACAGTGGCCTCCTGTGCAGGGAATTACACAGGAAGCGACACGCAGTCACTTCCTGTCCCATTTTAAAAAGACACTTCATGAGCTCAGTGGTCAAATAAGGCCTCTGAAAGGTTGTATGTTAGGGCTGCCATACAGCCTGGTTTTCCAGGACATGTCCTGGAATTTGCCTCCCAAAATGGTGTCCTGGATTATTTTTTTGGAAATTGGGTAAATGTCCTGGAAAATTGGCAATGGGGGTTACAGTAAATGCTTTTAAAAGCCCCAAAACTAACTAAATAAATAAGTAAAAAATTCTTATACCTTTTTCTTAAAAAGCTCAGCAACTTAGGGGGTTGTCTAAAAAAAAAAAACCCTCAACAGTTTTGGGGTGTTGTGGTTTTTACTTTTTGAAATATGGCAACCCTGTTGTATGTTCTGAGGACAAGTGAGGTTGGGGTCCAGTTTCAGAAAATTGCAGACTGGACCCAAATCCTCTGACATTCCTACGGTGGACATAAGTAGTTTTTGAAGATGCCTGTGAAAGATTTTTGCTTCCCTAAGAAGCATGCCACTAGCTGGTAAGGACAGTAATTGTTAACAGGTGGAACTTCCAACTGAGCAGGTGAGGAATGGCAGGCTACTTTAGCTTTTCACAAAGACCTCCTCCCAACAAGCTAAGCTAACAAAGGCAAAAAGCTTATTTAATGTGCCCCTCTCCTCAGTTTAAACAGCGAGGAGTCCCTTCCCTGGACATTTCATTTCCCGTGCTTAATAATCCCACGAGAGGGAAGGTGGAGCCATGCCTACCACCTCCGCAATTGTGTGTCTTCTGCACTTACACCATGCGGGCCACACATCTATAGAGGGGAACCGGACTGACACAGGTGGCCTCTGATTCAATACTAAGAGAGGAAACCTAGAGGGGAAATGGTGCAGAAGGAAAGCCTGATCAGCTGTGGGGGGTGGGGGTGGGGGTGTCCTGCCTCTTTAAGAAACATTCCCTTCCCTCTCTGGGTGTGGTTCCCCCCCATAGCTCAGCAGGAACTAGCTGGAACTTTACTCATGCCTGTGTAGCAAGTCCTACCTGCTATGCCAGGTTGCTGACCGGTTATTTGTTAACAAAAACAACTACGTATTGGCATACTGCTGAGTCCTGCGGCTTCCTGGCACTGGAGAAGACCCACTGCAAGGCTTCCTCACGCTGTGAGTACCCTCCCCAAACCCACAGAAGACCACAAGCCCTGCTCGCCCGGTTATTTCCTATATGTGCAAATCTGAACTTACTTTTAACATTTCACGTAGTTTTTGACCCTTGAATTGGCAGTGACAACGCTACCCATGTATTCCTTTGATCCTACCATCACCTCTGGTCCAGTAGATTTTGCAAGCTTTTGAAAGGATGCTGAAAGATGTTTCATCTGAGAAATGGGATGACTAGGCTGCAAGCGACTTTTCCTTTCCCCCCTCATATTGCTTTCAACTGTTAAAGGGGTTGGGGGCAGGAAGCAAATAGCAGGCCTCCCCCAAATAGACAAAGCTGCTATTTTCAGCCTCTCTCTCGCTTTTAGAAAGCCTCAATTTATTTCCCCTGCTGCCTTGAAGGTACAGAGTTTGAAGAGTAGCAGAGTTTGCTGCTAGCTGTACTCCTCCTACTCACTGGCAAGCCCGGCTACCCAGGCCAATGAAAAAGTCAGCAGTTTTCATTATCCTCCACAGTTTCCTTATTAGCCGCAGTGCTTGCTAACAAATACTGACCTGCATCCCCTTCCATCTGTTGGAGAATTAAATAAAAGATGAACCAAACGGAGTTCACAGCCTGGAGTTGTGCAACTTTCCAAGCACCCTTAACTACTGCTGATTTCCACACAGACTCAGGCATCCCAGGAAGTGGAGGAACAGTGCACTTGACACTGCCATATGGATGATGTTTGTTCTTATTGTTTCCACTTCCTGCTCCCAACTAACTTAAATGCTCTGGTTAATGGCTTTGCCTTTATTTAAATTTACTGCAAATTATATTCTATAATTACTTTGTTAAGTTACTTCTAGGGGGCTGGTCTACACAGCTCTTATTTGGATGCACAGCGCACTTCGCTTTGTGTGTGTGTTGTGTTCTCCACTTCCTCAAGCAGGAAGATGTTTCAGTAACAGCTTTTTACCCAGCCAGTTTCATTGTGAGAAGAGAATATCGGAGGCTTGCCGGTCTGTTTAGTTTGCCAATGTCTGTTTATTTACAGATGTTCAAAATTAGGTGAAAACAGGCACAGGAAGGGCATGGTTTTAAAGCAGCATCTGTTTGCACAAATGCAAAATGACAAAAGCAGAAAGCTCTCCAAAGCTGCTTCTGCTAGTCCAAGGCCAACATTGGGGCTTTGGGTACTTCTAGACGAGGCTGGTGTAGTAGCGTCCTGTTGTTGCTGCTGTTTTCTTTCATGGTGCAAGTAGGGTAGCAAATTTACTTTCAGACATCTGAAATCCAAATGATCTTTCTGTAGTTGTTGGAGTTGTCTTCTTTTTGTCAGTCCGAAATCTTAGTTGGGGAGGAATCTTTGTTGGGATTATGGTGTAGTAGGAAACAGTTAAACCCTTCCTTCACTCTACACTGTTGCCCAACCATGATGGTTCTTCCCTGCAGTTTTCCAAGGAGAGGGGGAGAGAAATAGATACAAAGGCAATGCTGTTTGGATAGAGAAAGGTGTCACAGCAGGTGGTGGTAATAAGGTGTTTCTTCTGCCCTCGCAATGGAAGGAAGGATGAAGGGTTAAGGGGATAAAGTTGATTCCAAGAGAGGTGGGGCAGCCCATAGAGAAGGAAATTCCTAGAGTGATCTGTACAGGTGAAAGAAGCTAGTCAACAGCTAGCTGTGAGATGGGTCATTGCACCTGTGCAGATATTTGCAGCTGGTTCGTTGCATTTTATTTTATTTTATTTTTTTAAAAAGATGGTCTCAGCTTTGGAGTGAGGAGACCCAGAAGCTGAATGGTGGAAACATGGAAGGAATATATTTTTGCTTACAACAGCGTGATTACAAAAAGTGTATTAATTTGTGTGTGTGCGTGTGTTTATCATTTAGACTTTATGGCTATTTTATTGTTTAATTTGTTACTTCTTGTGACTATTTATGGGATGTATTCTATCATATTATTCTTAATTATATATTGCCTCAGATTAGTCTTAATTATACATTTCCTTGCCCCCCCCTTGGGAGGAAGGGCAATTCATAAATGCAACAATAAATGAATAAATAGACAGGTATTCCACAGTTCATGTCCTGTGTGGAAGCCGCCGGCTCCTGCCTCTTTCAGCCTTCCTCACCCTGGTGCCCTAGAGTCCCAGCAGTTAGCGATGGTGGGAGTTGTAGCCCCACAACACCCGGAGGGCACCAGATTATTGGGCATTCTTGACCCCGCAGGTGTGTGATGTAAAATATAAGAGCTATGACCAGCTTCTGGTCACCATGGCCCATAACAGAAGCATCTATAGCTATTCGCTGCATATGAAAATCTAGAGATTATCTTTTCACTGGACAACCCTAGCTTGTTTCTGTAATGTTATATTATCCCTGCTGCTGCCAGAGGTTTCTCAGGGGAGATGTGAAATGGGTGGTTTTGTTTCGGGAGGTAGGGGTTAGGTTCCACACCACAAAAAACCCCTTCTAAGCAACCAAAGTTTGCCACACATAAAGATACAGTTGTGCAAACTAATTGGTAGGGTGTGTTTCTCCTTGCCTTGCAACAATAAGGGAGGGAGACGAGCGGTCGCATTTAACAGAGATGATTGCAGCAGAACAAATTTGGTGTCACTCCCTCAAAGAGCCCACTTCCTTGCCGTGCCTCCTCCAATTCATATACCCTTCATCTCTGGAAGAACCCCAATTTAATTAGAGTGCCAGTGAGGGTAAGTTATCTCGGATTCATTGGTCAGTGCAGCAATTGTTTGCTGGTTTCTTTTCCCCTGAAGTTCGTTGTTCTACTTGCCAGCTATGATTTGTTTGGAGTATATATCCTTCAACAGCTGTATCACTGTGTGCCCAATCTACCAGTATGACGAACCATTTTAATCTTACACTATTTATTCAATCTGCATTCTCCAGGACGTTAAATATTGAGCAACTTGATTCACAACAGGTGCCAGCTTTCTTTATTTTTTATGCCACCTTCTACGTATTTTTACATTTTCTTTTCCATTCTTCCCTTTCAGTCTACTGAACTCTACACTTCAGGCTGCTGGTGTGGCATTGGTGGGAAATGAAACTTCCCTGCCCATGGAAATATAACATGCCAGGGAAACGTTAGGTTAGCCTTCCCCGTAAGCTAGGGTTTTATGTACAGAGATCTTTCCCCCCAGGGGGAAGTAGTCAAACATGCAGACTTCATCTTTGCTTGCAGATGTGAAGGAGGGCACTCAGTTATCTACAAGGCCTCCTGATATCTCATCAGTTCTTTTTGCTGGCTCAAAGGTATCTCAATCACCTGAAGTTTCCTTGAAGAACCATTGTTCTCCGAACAAGACAGTCAGCTCCTTCTCCATCTTAACTGAAGAAATCTATAGTTGCTGTAGAAATTCTGCAGGAATTTGGTGAAATGGCCCCTGCTCCAATTTCTGTGTCTGCAGACAGGCTGGGGAATTTTGAGAAGCCATTTGTTCTTAGCTGTAACAAATACAGTCATACCTCAGGTTACAGATGCTTCAGGTTGCACAATTTTGGGTTGTGCACAGTGCCGAACCCGGAAGTACCAGAACAGGTTACCGTATTTTTCGCCCTATAAGACGCACTTTTCCCCCTCCAAAAATGAAGGGGAAATGTGTGTGCGTCTTATGGGGCGAATGCAGGCTTTCGCTGAAGCCTGGAGAGCGAGGGGGGTCGGTACGCACCGACCCCTCTCGCTCTCCAGGGTTCAGGAAGCTATCCGCTAGCTGTGGGAGACCCAGCTCTCCCAGGGCTAGCGGAGAGCTTGCCTGCACCCAGAAGCTTTGGGCGTGCTGAGCTCCGCACGCCCCAAGCTTTGGGATTAGCGCAGTGCTCCGCTAGCCCTGGGAGAGCCGCACGGCTCTCCCACGGCTAGCGGAGACCTTGCCTGCATCCAGAAGCTTGGGGCGCACTGAGCTCCGCAAGCCCCAAGCTTCAGGATTAGTGCAGCGCTCCGCTAGCCATGGGAGAGCCGTGCGGATCTCCCACGGCTAGCGGACTGCTTGTGCGCACCCAGAAGCTTGGGGCGCGCTGAGCTCCGCACGCCCCAAGCTTCTGGTGTAGCGCAGCGATCCGCTAGCCCTGGGAGAGCCCCGCGGCTCTCCCAGGGCTAGCGGACTGCTTGCCGGCACCGAGAAGCTTGGGGCGCGCTGAGCTCCGCACGCCCCAAGCTTCGGGATTAGCGCAGCGCACCTGGGGGAAAAACTTTTTTTCCCCTTTATTTCCCCCCCAAAAAACTAGGTGCGTCTTACGGGCCGGTGCGTCTTATGGGGCGAAAAATACGGTACTTCCGGGTTTCGGCGCTTGCGCATACGCAGAAGAGCCAAATCTCAACTTGCGCGTGCGCAGACGCAGCGCTGCAGGTTGCGGACGCTGCTGGTTATGAACCTGCTTCCCGCACTGATCACGTTCACAACCCGAGTGTCCATTGTACCTTTGATTAAGACCCAACCAGTATTTAGGATCAAGCTGTGTGACATTTTGACTTACACAGAGCTCTGAATGTTCATTTTAAAAAAATAATAATCAAACAAGTTGTAATAAAACCTTCTTTACAATTTCCAAAATGTAAAATAAAAATGCAGGGTCTCTTTCAAATACAAAGCCAGTTCATCCAGAGTGTGCTGCTTCAAGATAGAAATTAATGGGACAGAGTGCTTCAAGGAGCTGCTTAAATTCAGCATCTTTGTACATGTTACTCAGTAGCTTGACAGATGCTCAGCTTCCACATTCATTCTCCCTGCTGCATTTATTTAACTCTTTTTGGGTTCAGAGGAACAAGTATAATTCCACCCTTTATTCTCCTAGATATTTTTTTTCCATGAGGCCAGCCATTCCCCTCAAAGCATTCTCAAAGTGTTGCAACAGAAACATTCTTCATGAAGGCATCTTTATTGTCCTTCGAAGCTGTGGCTTTTCCAACAGCATTATGTGGAGGAGAAAGGCATGCATTTCTCGGCCACATTCCTCGGTTTGACATTATTGTCACTTGGAGGCAACCTCGAGGCTTCAGTCTATTTCACATGCTTTGCCCCAGATCAATGGACCATTTAAAATGTGACTTCTGAGGTATTCAAATATACCTTTTCTAAGAAACCAGAGGCCTTTCTCCTGGGCATGGTGGACCGGAAGGTGTTAAAGAAGGATAGAACTCTGTTTATGTACGCAACCACAGCAGCAAGGATCCTTATGGCAAAGTTCTGGAAAACACCAGATTTACCCACACTGGAGGACTGGCAGACGCAGCTGATGGACTACATGGAGTTGGCAGAAATGACTGGCAGAATCCGAGATCTGAGCGAAGAAACAATGGAGGAGGACTGGAAAAAATTTAAGGACTATTTGCAAAAACATTATAAGTTGTTTGAATGTTAAGATTTTGCACGACTAAGAAACGTTATGCTTCTGCAATTTATATAAGTAAATGAGAAAGTAAATAATGACGGAAAAATGAGACAAATTAGAAACAAAATATTATGTTTATTAAAAGTATGGAAACTAAATTACAAACTTCTGAACTTGGTAACATAATAAACTCAAAGGTATAATAAGATTTGAAACAAGATAACAAATTGCTGAATTGGCTAGAATAATGAATGCAATGTCGAGAGGATGTGAGGAGGTCCAAAAGAAAGTGAATTGTTGATGTTTGACTTCTGTTCTTTTTTTCTTTTCTTACTCTTCTTTATATGCATATAAAAAAATGTTTCCTGTATGTTGCTATGTAAACTAAACTGTTAACCTATGGAAAGAAACACAATAAAAAATTTTATAAAAAAAAAATAAAATGTGACTTCTGAAAGATCACATTTCATTGCATGCTGATGCTGAGACCTTAGACTTCTGAGAATGGATGGTTTTTTGAGAGGGGTGATGGGTTGGCCCATAGAATTGGTCTTATTTTTAAACATTTGCAACTTTTCAAATTTCACCATTAAAAACTTTTTTTAAAAAAAGAAAACATAATTTAAACTACAATGTAAAATTTTAAAAGCTTCAGAGGACAGCTGCTGTATGAGTATTATTAATGAAAGTTCTTACATAGGTCAATCCCATGAAATTATAATATGTCCAGAGGTTAAAATAGGAGGTGGAAGAGGTTCTTATCTTACTTGAAGTGAATATGTGAATGAAGCGTGTTCATAGCTTTGCACAGAGGAAGTCCCAAGTTCAGTCTGTGACATCTCCAGTTAAAAGCAATTGGTTAACCAGAGATGGGAAAGATTTCCACCCAAGAAACTGGTGAGTTGCTGCCAACCAGTGTGGACAATACTGAGCTAGATGGAAAAGTAGTAAGAAACAACTTTATCTATGCCTATTTGCTTTTGTGTTGATGAAGTAATGTTAATGGTGATTCATCTTGCTTGATGTACTGAGCCTTCATTTTCTTTTTCTTTCATTCAACATGGAACCCAAGGTACCATCTGTTTGTTTCTCAGACAATCTCCCATTCAGGCAAATGCCACTTTAAACACTCCAACAGCACTATATAAATGCTATTGTTACATTAATTTTGTATCTTTGTTGTCATCTTTTCATTTTAAACACTGGATATCAGTCGACTATAGATTTCTCACACCATGATGAATCTTTTGATTCTGATTGCAAGGTATTCAAGAAACCTCCTAGTAGGTTGACACTGAAGCATCACCCCATTTCACATTGAGACAAAAATACAGAATTTTGTCATTGTTTGGTGATTTAGCTATTAACAGGAAAAGAAATCCAACATTTAAAACTGTTCTTACACCAGCAAGTTTCCATATTCATTTTACAAGGCATTTATGTTGGAATCTCTCTTAGGCTTTTGTTTTTTTCTGACATATAGAGACACCCTGTTGAGAGGCATGTTTATATATTTTAACTGTTTAAAAATACCTATTCTTACACAAATCCTGTACAGCACACAGAGCTCTGATCAGGGTAGATTTCACACAAATCTCTTGTTCAATAACCCTTGAACCCATCGAAAAGACTGAACCATGTTGTTATGCATATCATTCTCTGGCTCAAAAATGCAGAAATGCAATACTTTACATATCATAATATTAGCAGCCAAATATACTAGGACATGATATACAAAGGGAAGGGTATTCCACAAAAGTAATGGGATCTATCAGGTCACTTTACAGCACAATTTTGTTTTGGTTTGAAAGCTGTTTGCTTTGTGAAGTTTATTTTCAGATTCTGAATGAGGACATATCCTGAATGAGGATATGTAACATGCAAAACACAATTAATCTACATTGTGGCTTATATAACATTATGTAACATTTACAAACGGGAAAATCGTGTTAGCCTGCTATAGCAAAAACAACAAGACTCCTGTGGTATATTGGAGACTAACAAGTTTATCATAGCGTAGGCTTTGATGGAGTTGACCTCACTTTGACAGATATACAAAGCTGCTTCTTCAGATGGCAGCTATATAAATAATGCATGAGCAAAGAAGAAGAAAGTTTGTAGACATTAAGGGAGCAAACCTATGCACAAAAAACTGGTGTAAAGTAAGCCAACATAAAGTTACACCAGACACAAATCCTGTACAGCAGCGAGGCTTAATCCAGGCAAAGGGAAAATAGTGTTCTATGCCACGTTGCTATGACAAGCTGAATGGGCTTAGGAACTATTGTATGTCCCCACCTGACTTGTCCCACCCCAGAACACACTTTTTGGGGTGCTTACTCTGGTCTGGGCTCAGCCTGTTTACAGCAGCGTCTCTTCCACTGAGCTGGGAAACATCTGGCTGAGCCAGAGATCCACTGCATCCTAAGGGGCTGCTCCTGGTGGGATCTTGCCATTGGACTGCCTCCTGAGCCACGTGGGAGACCTATCACTATCGTTTGTGAAGCCCGCTAGCATCCCTATACCTGCAGTAGATGAAGGCAGGTTAAATCTACATTGACAAATGGTTGAACTAGCCCAACTGCAATACCTCAAGGACTACCTGGACCTTGACATCATCCTCTGAGGCCCTTCTTCATGTGTGTCCTCCGTGAGAGGTCCAGACAGTGGTAACACGAGAACAGGCCTTTTCTGTAGTGACTCCACATTTGTGGAATGCTCTCTCCAGGAAGGTTCGGCTGGCGCCTTCATGAAAACATTCCTCTTCAACCAAGCATTTGGCTGATTGACATCTGATGCTCTTTTAAATGTGTTGCAGGAAGAGAGATTATTGGTTTGTTTTTGTTCTTATTTTTATTGCGTATTTTGCATTTTTTTATATTGTAATCACACACACACACACACACACACACACACACACTCCACCCTTCACACTGTATGAAGGACAGTATATAAATTTACTACATGGAACTGGCAGAAATGACGGGCAGAATCCGAGACCAGGGAGAAGAGTCGGTGAAAGAAGACTGGAAGAAATTCAAAGACTACTTACAGAAACATTGTAAAATTAATGAATGTTAGAAGGATGTGGGATAGAAACTGGGATAGAAGCTGTAATGCTTTAAGAGATATGAAAAAAAAGGTTTTACAAATGGGTAAAAGTTTAATGGTAAGGATTTGCTGAACTAACAAATCGAACTGGAATACAAAGAAGGGAGGTATGAGGAGGTCCGAGGAAATAAGTGTATGGAAGTTATGTTATTGAAAATTAATGTGTGTTTTTAACTGTTTTTTATTTTGTATGTTTATTTTTCTTTTTTTTGTTATATCTTAAAAACTTTCAATAAATATCTTTTAAAAAAAAGTATATAAATTTAATCAATGACAACAACCCTGAATTGCAATAACAAAGATGGGAAATAAAAACTAATATTAAGCATAAACATTTTTTAAATATGTGGTAATTAACTTTCGGTTAACAATATGGTTGCTGTTGCTTTAGAGCAGCAACACCATTCTCTATAGACGAAATTGCAAATATCTTCAGCACCCTTATGATGCACAGACCATCAAAAGGGTGATCGGTCTGAAATGGTTCACATTCCTTTGAACTCTCCTGTGAAGAAGACAGACAAAAGTTTGTATCCTGCCCTTCCACATAAAGGAGCCCAGGGCAGCAAATATCAAAATGTTAAAAACAATGCAACTTAAAATAATACTTAAAACCATTAAAAGCTATCTAGAAACATATAAAAACTTTTAGAACATCTAAAAATATTTAAAAGCAAACATGACACACATGCAGTTTGGAATTTCGAGGTTGCTGAAACCAGTATCTCAGCTATCCAATGCTTGGGTAAACATAGCTGGGCATACTTATGAATAAAACAAATGTGATTTTATAGGAATGTGGCTTTACTATTAAAGCCAGGGGAGGGGGAGGGCTTTCTCAACTGAGGGACCATATTCTCTCCTGGGGAAGCTTAAGGAGGCCACAGGCCAGTCAGTGGCGTAGCGTGGGTTGTCAGCACCCAGTGCAAGGCAAGTAATTTGCACCCCCTAACCCGTGGATTTGCGCCCCCTAACCCCCAGATGTTGCGCCCGGTGCGGCTGGCTCCCCCTGCACCCCCCACGCTATGCCACTGAGGCCAGTGGTGGGTGGGCTAGAGGCAAAAGGGGTGGAGCAATAAATGTAACTACAGTGGTGCCCCGCAAGACAAATGCCTCGCAAGATGGAAAACTCGCTAGACGAAAGAGTTTTCCGTTTTGGAGGTTCTTCGCAAAACGAATCTCCTATGGGCTTGCTTTGCAAGACGACAATGTCTTGCGAGTTCCTGCTGGTTTTTTCCCCCTCCCCCCTTTTTCTAAGCCGCTAAGCCGCTTATCAGCTGATCCGATCAGCAGATAACCCGCTAAAAGCTGCTAATAGTGCTAATAGCGCTAAGCCGCTTATCAGCTGATCTGATCAGCAGATAAGCCGCTAAAAGCCTCTAATAGCCGCTAATAGCGCTAATAGCGCTAATCCTTCAATGGGCTTGCTTCGCAAGACGAAAAAAACCGCTAGACGAAGAGAATCACAGAACGGATTCTTTTCGTCTTGCGAGGCACCACTGGATGGATGGCGGCTAACAGATTGAGGTTGAATCCTGACAAGACAAGACAGAAGTACTGTTTTTGGGGGACAGGGAGCGGGTTGGTGTGGGGGATTCCCTGGTCTTGAATGGGGTAACTGTGCCCCTGAAGGACCAGGTGCGCAGCCTGGGAGTCATTTTGGACTCACAGCTGTCCATGGAGGCGCAGGTTAACTCTGTGTCCAGGGCAGCTGTCTACCAGCTCCACCTGGTACGCAGGCTAAGACCCTACCTGCCCGCGAACTGTCTCGCCAGAATGGTGCATGCTCTAGTTATCTCATGCTTGGACTACTGCAATGCGCTCTACGTGGGGCTACCTTTGAAGGTGACCCGGAAACTGCAATTAATCCAGAATGCGGCAGCTAGACTGGTGACTGGGAGTGGCCGCCGGGACAACATAACACCGGTCCTGAGAGATCTGCATTGGCTCCCAGTACGTTTCCGAGCACGATTCAAAGTGTTGGTGCTGACCTTTAAAGCCCTAAACGGCCTCGGTCCTGTATACCTGAAGGAGCGTCTCCACCCCCATCGTTCAGCCCGGACACAGATCCAGCACCGAGGGCCTTCTGGCGGTTCCCTCATTGCGAGAAGTGAGGCTACAGGGAACCAGACAGAGGGCCTTCTCGGCAGTGGCACCCGCCCTGTGGAACGCCCTCCCATCAGATGTCAAAGAGATAAATAATTACCTGAGATTCAGAAGACATCTTAAGGCAGCCCTGTTCAGGGAAGTTTTTAATATGTAACGCTGTACTGTTTTTAACACTGATTGTGAGCCGCCCAGAGTGGCTGGGGAAACTCAGCCAGATGGGCGGGGTATAAATAATAAATTATTATTATTATTATTATTATTATTATTATTATTATTATTATTATTATTATTATTTATTATCTTTGTACAGTGGGCTAGTTTCACGTACTCACCCATCTCTCTCCTCCATCCATGAAAGAGGCATTATCAGATTGCATTCTGGCCTGGCTGAAACACTCAAGGTGGATGTTAAGCAGGGACGGTAAAGGGTGTAGCCTGTGGAGAATCCCAAGGAAGAGATAGAGAAGCAGGAAGGACTGCATTTGGACCCCAGGCAGAAGCACTGCCTCGAGCCAAAGATTGGGGGTCATCTATGGTGTGTGTGCATTACATGCCTGCGACATCACGAGCATGACACGCAACGTGCGATATGCGCACATCGTTGGGAGGAGGCACTCTGTAGGTTCAGCCTCCTCAATATTGAGCCAACTGCTAAGGAATATTGAGGGGCGTGCCTGAGCCCGGGTCTGAGGTTTCCAACTCTGTTGTGGCCTGTGTGCTTTCAATCAAAACATCTCTCTCCCCCTTCCAAAAAAGGAGTAACTTTCTTTCATTGTCTCAAAAAGGACGTACCTTAAAATAGTTTAAAACAGGCTTGAAAGTTAACAGAGTCTGGCTTGGAGGCTGACAGAAACCTACTCAATCGCTCCGGCGCCGTTTTTCTCTTCCTGAGCCAAGTTGGGCAGCGCAGTCAGCCCACCTTGAAATGCTTTGTACTGAACACGCTCCAGCATGGGCTTGCATTGCAAGAGCTTTTTGAACCCATTGTTTACAATTTCTCTGTTCTATGGTGTATTTATATATCTCAACTGACCCAGCTATCAATAACACACACACACAAACACACACACACACACACACACACACACACACACACACACACACACACACACACACAGTGTGTGCAGCCTTATTTTTCTCATTTGTTCATTCTAAATGATTGTTGAGACTTTTAATCATACTTTTCTTGGCTATTGCTTTGTCATCTGCTGTGTTCTTGAATGTTCATTTACATCCCTCAAGGGACTATTGATTCATGTACTGATATAATTATGATATAGCTGACAGTCAACCCATTAACCTCAATGCCTTTTATAGTCTGGATTAATAGAAAGAGAAACTGGGTTGATCACACATAATTCTGATTGTTATTGGCCCTGCTGGTGTCATCAATAAAAAACTTAGTGTGTGTTTTGCTCCAGCCTGGCCCTGATTAGTAAAATGTCTTGCAACTTTGGGGCTCTGGATAGCAGTGTAGACACTCAGGATTTCACCTCCCATGGACAATGGCAGCATGAGCAGATAGCAGCCCTGCCAATTTTTTCTAGATAGTCAGATCTGTCTGTATTCTGTTCTTCATCCAAGTTTTCCGTCACAGACCTATATCTCTGGCTGCCTCAGTGTAAGACTGAGATAATATAGAATTATTCTATATGCTGTATGTTCTCTATTAATTATGCATAGCCTTTCATAAATGGTTGCATCAAGAAATCAATGGAGGTGGCACAGCTCACCAGCATATGTCCTCTGCAGAGGGATGTGATTTGTGGCATCTCTGGTGATAAAGATCTCTGGTGGAAAGGCTGAGTGTGAGAAAGACCTCTGTCACTTGAAATGGTGAATCGTACAGGTAATCCCCGTGATGGGTTGAGCTCCCGTTGCTCGGTCCCTGCTCCTGCCAACCTAGCAGTTCGAAAGCACATCAAAGTGCAAGTAGATAAATAGGTACCACTCCGGTGGGAAGGTAAACGGCATTTCCATGCGCTACTCTGGTTCGCCAGAAGCGGCTTAGTCATGCTGGCCACATGACCCAGAAGCTGTACGCCGGCTCCCTTGGCCAATAAAGCAAGATGAGTGCCGCAACCCCAGAGTCGGCCACGACTGGACCTAATGGTCAGGGGTCCCTTTACCTTTACCTTTTAAGCCCCTATTTCCATGGGGGTTCTGTCCCAAGGCACCTCATGGTTAAGTGAAATTGCATATATTTGAAACACCATTGGAAAAGCCTGCATGTGTTTCGCTCCTGCCCCCACCCTGTTCCGCCCCTTTTCTGACGTTTTCGGGTCACTTCTGGGATTGGCATGATGCACATGTGCGCAGTTGTGCACATATTGAATGTATAAGTACTGTCTGAGATGAGCCAACGAGAACACCATAAGAGCCTTGTTGTATCTGCTCCTGTAGCCCATAAGCAGGTTCCACACCTTTTGCCCAGAGGCAGGAGGGCCTGTGCTGGAACAATAGACAGCAAGGTGAATATGACTGGATTTCACCTATCGATTCGAATCAATGAGCCAACTCTCTGGTTGCTCATACCTCCATTTTATATTTCCAGATATGCTACTCAGCCCTCAGTCTTTTGTAATCAGAGTCAAATCTTTCCCGAGTGAGAAGATGGTTCCTTGAAAGCAGAAATATGCTTCAGGAAGAGAAAAGAAAAGAAGTTTGAAATTACAACTTTGAGGTGATTTGTGTGCCGGGGAAGGCTGCCTCTCCTCAGGAGTGCATTTTTAAATAAGAGGAGTGCTGGAAATAAAAGGCAAATAGCACCTTGAAGTGAAAGAACAGGAGCAGATGTCCTTTAGTTGTGTGTTTTATTGATTTATAAACACTCCGTCAGGCTACCTCATCTCTGCAGAGTAATTTAGATATGGGAAAATATCTGTGAAATATATTGATTGCTTTATTGATTGAAAAGCCAATTGCTGTTGCACTCCTGTTTTACCATTTAAGTCCTGACACATTTTGACATATGAGCCAGCTGTGACTACTGCCTCAATTCTGCAGTAAGATAATGTGAAGCCTGTCAGGCCCCTTCCCCGCCAGCCCCAATAATTTACAAGGGGGGGGGGTCTGCTATTTAGCTTGTTTCGCAGCCAGTGGAATAATTAGGATTCGTTAAAGCCCTGAGCTGCAACCCTGTTTGGTACGTATATTGAGGAGCTTTCCTTGATATATTTCTCTGCGTTAACTGGATTGATATGTCACGAACAAAAGAAATGTAGAAACCAGGCAGTTATTATTCAAAACCTATTCGCCTGGGAATGATTGTTACTGCTCAGATATTCTCCCCCTCCACTTTCTGCGAGAGGGATTTGGGTTTTTCAAACATTCCATTGGGGAATTCTCACTTGTTACCAGATCAGCTTGCACTGAGCAGCCATAAATCAAGTGACGACGGCCTTGCGAGGTGGGGAACATCTACTACTCCTCTTTAGGGCTCTGTTATTTATTTTGAAAATTTAAGCTGCGGTAAATTTATTGATTTTGTTTTATAGAGAGAGCATGCAAAAGCAATTACAAACTATTCTTGATTTGGAAGAGAAAACCTCCTAAATTAACATAATAAAGGGTGGTTTTTTTTGCTTGAACGGTTGTAAAAAGTAATAAATTAGAGGTGCTTAGAAAATGGGGCTGAGGGAAAGAAGGAAGGAAGAGAATGTGTGGTGTTTTTTATTTATTTTTAAAGACTTTTAAACATAGTACTGTTTAAATACATTGATTTCCTCCCTTTGCTGTTGCTCATAACATTATCAGACATTCAGATAGTTAGCAGACTTTATATCATTGATGTTTTGACCTATGTGCGTGGAAATCTGAACTTTTAGTTCTCTTACTACTTTCAACAAAATAAACCTCCTGCATTTTTGGCCTGAGAAGGTACAAAGAGGTTCAGACAATATATGTCATGGGCTCTACAAGAATAGAAGTGCTAGGTAAAGTGTTTGGTGGTTTGGCTGTGGGTTGTCATGTCATGCATCTCTCTACCCAAGGCATGAACACCTCTCTCTCTCTCTCTCTCTCTCACACACACACGTTTCTGTATTTTGGGGCAGGTTGGGTTGCCAAAGAGCCAATGTACATGTGTAGAAAAAACACATTACAGTATATGACCTCCATGGATTGCAGTAGCCTAGAAGCCAAGGGATTCATGCTCTCCATAGGCCCTCCAGTTGGATGTTATGGAGAAAGGTTTTGGTCCAGCTTTCTCCCCTGACTTGCTGCCTTTCTGTTTACAGGGAGGATAAGAAACAAAGCGAAGCATTGAAAAATAGTATAATCCAGGAAGTGCTTCAATACCTGTAGGGTCTTCACATTTGATTCAGCCCAGTGAAGAGCCTATGAGCTTTCTCCTGTCCTGATCATAGTTGTCAACTTATAGATTTGAAAATAAGGGGCCAGCAGCCTTGAAAATAAGGGACCAGCAGCCAAAATAAGGGACCTGCAGCCTCACCTGTTCCAGGCACTCCAGTCTTCCTGTCCTCCTGCAGTCTGGTCAAACTCATGCTGGTAGCTTCGAGAACACTGTCCTACCAACTTTGTAACCAGAGGTTCAACTGAATAGAATCTGAATCACATGCACCACAAAGCCTATGCAGCCTCAACTTAAGATGGCTCCCCGGCCTGGCTTTGCACTGCAAAGTTTGCAGCAGCACGTGCAACAAAATGGCGTCCAGCATTCAAAAAGCCCCTCAGCTTGCATTAACTAGCCACACACAAGGCATGCAAGCTCCACCCTCCAGTCATTCTTAGACTTCTTACTGGGTGAGCAACACAGCCAAGCAACACAGTTGGAGCAGGGAGGGAGGGAGGGAGAGGAGCTGCTGACATCATTTAAGGGACATCAATAAGGGACAGCAGCAGGACATGGCGCTGGAATAAGGGACTGTCCCTTCAAATAAGGGAGACTTGACAGCTATGGTCCTGATACCTGAAAACAGTGATGCAATGTGGCCTGTGGTTTAATTATTTCTCATTAAGTGGCAAACACCAACAAATCAGAACTTGGGGACCTACCTTACACCAGATCAGACAATTTGTTTATTTCATCTGTTGTCCACAGTAGCAACCGATATGCTGGGGCAGAGCCTCTTGGCATCACTGCAGCTTACCTGGACATGGCAGGGTGGTAGTGAGGTCAAGTCTGGGCAGATCCATCAGCAGGAGCAGCAGAATAACTCCACTGGTTCATCTGTACAACCACTGCTCTGTTGTGCCCCTTGCCCGTCCAGGCATGTTGCAGTGATGCCAATGTCAGAAGGGCAGCTCTACCTTATCACCCTGCTAGACTCTACCACTAGCCTGACTGACAGGGGCTCTTCAGGTTCCCCAGAAGTGGTCTTCCTTACCCTTTTATTTTCATAAGAACCCTGTAAGGTAGATTAAACTAGAGAAAGCACCCAGTGAAGCTCACCCAGCAAACCCCTTAGCTGAGCAAACCTGAGCTCAGGTTCCTTGGATCATGTCCAATTATCATGTTCACTATATCAAACTAGTTCTTACTGCTATCAATAAAATTATGTCCGAAGTTTAAATCAATGGATTCTTCCCCTCACCCCCCAAAATACTTGCTTCCCTTACCTACCTTTTTTAAGTCTTAAGGCAAACTTTGTGTTCAACACTTTCTAGGAGGTAGGAGGTCATACTTAGGACTTCATTATTCCCCAAAGATGGCTATAAAAATGAACACAAACCACATTTCAGAAGGGAAACTGGTCACCTGCAGGCTGCTGTCTTCAAAAGAGATTATATGAATCAGCGTTTGCTTTCTGAGAAATGCAATCCAAGAATCTCTGAACTTTACCTTACTTTTGCACGCCACCTTAATCTCCAAGCAGTGCAAGATTTCAGGTGTTCCAGGGTTCGGTTTCCTCAAATTGAGGGACAGTGGAGACCGTGGTCTCTTTATGATACATGGCCTATTTACAGGTATATACAGCTTGAGCGTGTGATGGGAGGGGCTTACAGAAATTACACCCCAAGAGGGTCTTGCTTCTCCCATAGTCACAGCCTTGGATTCAACACAAATCAGGCAAGGCTCTGTCTCCCAGGTGCCCAGTCTGCTTCTAGGTAAAAGGTAAAGG